>NC_091433.1:175624214-176224214 GCF_964237555.1 Oryctolagus cuniculus
TTTTTTTTTTTTTTTTTTTTTTTTTAAGGACTGGGGTTTGGAGCCTGGGAGACAAACTAGTTTGGGCAAGGTGGAAAGCGAAAAGGTGTGGATAAACAGGGAGAGAAGCTTTGGCCAGGGTGTAGGTCCCCCTTGCCTGGGCTGGGTCACCTCTTCCTTGTACCTTGAATAGGCCCAGCCAGAGAAGCGCCAGGACCTGGCAGTCAGTCCAGCACTCCTGGTGAGAAAGTTCCAGCTGGCCGGACTAAGGCTGAGCTGCGGGCTGAGAGGCGAGCCAAGCAGGAGGCGGAGCGGGCCCTGAAGCAGGCCAGGAAAGGGGAGCAAGGAGGGCCACCCCCGCAGGCCTCCCCCAGCACGGCTGGAGAAGCCCCCGCAGGTATCTTCTGTTCCATTCAGACACCCAGTTACTCCCGGTTCTGTGCCAGCTCACGGGTCCTCATCGTAAAACAGCTCTCTGCTCCCATTCTCACCTTGGAACCCAGAGTTCAAAGTTTTCCCCCCAACTCCGTTCTGACGCCTGTTTCTCCCTGTTCTCCCCTGCCTTCTCCACCCCCATCCTGTTTTTCTTGGTGCCCTATTGTGTTGTAAGGACAAATGACACGTTTCAAAACCTGCGCTGTCTTGAAAGCACGGTCATTATGTTTTAGGAGGGAAGCGTCTCACCGAGCACACCCAGGCTGATGACCCCACACTGCTGAGAAGGCTTGTCAGAAAGTCAGAGCGACAGCAGGTAGGAAGTGGGTGTAGTGCAGGGCCAGAAAGCGCCTGGGCCGCGTAAGGCCAGTGAAGTCGTGGCCCGGCCCTGCCAAGGCAGCTGCACTCGGGACCTGAAATTCAGCAGATCTAAAGCAGGCTCATTTCTAAGTGGATCCTTTTGTGTGGCCTGTGAATGACGTTGCAGATCTCCTCATGGCCCTTCCCCAGCCCTAGCAGAGGGAGCTTGGGGCACAGTGGGACCTGGGAGAAGGATGGGTATTTGGGTCAAAGAAGGCTCACTATTCACCTCCGTCCCAGCCTCGTCCCGTAAGTTTAAAACTGTGTGCCACTAGTCTGTCCTGTTTTGTCAAGGTTCCTACACGGAAGGATTATGGATCCAAAGTCAGTCTCTTCTCCCACCTCCCCCAGTACAGCAGACAGAACTCTCTGACACAGTACATGAGGTAGGAGCCTGGGAACCCGTTGTCTCCGTGAAGTCTGGGGGATTTTCGTAACCCTGAATTGACCGTGTCTGGGGATTCGAGATGGGGTCTGTGGGAAGAAGTCTGAACTCAAGGCGAAACCCAAGAGGGCACGGGAAAGTCTGTGCCGGTGAAGGGCGTTCCTTTTCCTCAGGGGCCCGTGGGCAGTAGGTGCTCAAGCCCCCTGGCAAAGTCTGTGACACCGCCATCCCATCAGCATCCCATCCTCTGTGATCCACCCAGCCATGGTGCGACTCGGCCTGCAGTACTCCCAGGGCCTGATCAGTGGCTCCAACGCCCGGTGTATTGCCCTACTCCGGGCCTTGCAGCAGGTAGGCCTTGTCCTTCTCTCCTTTGTATCCCAGCCACACCCTCGCCAACACCTAACACCACCCTGCTTTCTCACCCAGGGTGATCTCTGGGGCTAAGGGGATGGTTCTACCCGCAGAAGCTGGTCCCTGCCTCCCTCTCAGAGAGCTCCTCTAGGGGGCGCTCTGCTGACCCCCTTGTGCACTCTGTAGGTGATTCAGGATTACACGACGCCGCCCAATGAGGAGCTCTCCCGGGATCTGGTGAATAAACTCAAACCCTACATCAGGTAAGGACGAGTGCTCCGGGGCCGCGCCCCTCTCCCCCAGTCCTTTTCTTATACGCCTCTTGCTCCGTCACTCTCCCTTCATTTGCCCGATCTCTGTTTTCTCTTTAAAGAAATGTGTTTCAGTGTGAAAGTCTTTCATGTTGTATGTAAGGCAAGTCTGTGGAAGCCATCAGCTTATTTTGGTGCTAAAGCCTTTTGAAACCGATGCACGTGAGAGGTCTTCAGAAAGTATGTGGAAAATGGGATGCATGGCTTTCAGAACGTTTCGGCACCAAAATAAACCTCATCTTTAATTCCCATTTTCCATGAACTTTCAGAAGCCCTTTTTGGTATTGTCATTGTAGCTTCCTGACTCAGTGCCGCCCCCTGTCGGCAAGCATGTACAATGCCATCAAGTTCCTTAACAAGGAGATCACTGGAGTGAGCAGCACCAAGCGGGAAGAGGAGGTGATGAGTTACGAGGAAGGAGAAAGGCATACACCCGGGGCTGGAGTCAGAAAACACGTTGCGGACTCCTAGGGAGACCCACATAAGCCGTTCTGCCTGGGCCCATGGGTTAAGGAAGTGCTTGGGTGGCCTGACTCTTGCCCCTTTGGGCTCCCTTTGGGGGCTGGTTGGGTCCCCATTCTGCGTCCAGCACGATCTCCCCGGGAAGCCGTGCGTCCGCGTCCGTCTCGTCCCCTCAGCGCCTCGCCCGCTCCCTCTAGGCCAAGGCGGAGCTTCAGGCGGCAGCTGACCGGTACGTGCAGGAGAAGATCGTGCTCGCCGCTCAGGCAATTCTGCGCTTTGCTTCCAAGAAGATCAGTAACGGGGATGTGATCCTGGTGTACGGCTGGTATGGCTCAGGCGCCGTGAGACAGCGGGGGTGGCGTGGTGTACGGGGGCGGAGAGCTGGTCGTCGGTCAGTGACATTCCAGCTGCGTGCCTCTCTCCCTTCACTCTAGCTCATCTCTCGTGTCACGGATCCTTCAGGAGGCGTGGTCCGAGGGCCGCAAGTTCCGAGTGGTGGTGGTGGACAGCCGGCCCCGGCTGGAGGGAAGGCACATGCTCCGCTTTCTGGTCCGTGCAGGGGTCCCTGCCTCCTACCTGCTGATTCCTGCAGCCTCTTACGTGCTCCCAGAGGTGAGGACAGAGGAAAGAGACTCCAACGTTAGAGATAAAAAGGCCTAGTAACGTACAGATAACTCTCCCTCCCTAAGGTTCCAGTTATTCAGAAATAATAGACTTGTATAGCCCTGTTTCTGTTTACTAGGAAAAACACCTGCAGCACGCTGTAGCACAGTGTCACAACCACAAGAACACTGTACTGTGTTAGTAACCACCTCGAGGGAACAGGCCAAAGTCACTTACATTTAGCGGGAGGCTGGGGAGTCCGTGGTCAGGGGTTCTCCAAGGAGAGCCATCATTAAGGTTTATTACTTGTCTTTTCACTGCTCTCCAGGGCAGAAGTGGGGACTTCCTCTGCAATGATACAGCATGACTTTTTTCCCCTTCCTTTTCTTCATTCTCCAAAACAAATAGGTTTCTAAGGTGCTCTTGGGAGCTCACGCACTCCTGGCCAATGGATCTGTGATGTCGCGGGTGGGGACAGCACAGCTGGCCCTGGTGGCTCGCGCCCACAATGTGCCAGTGCTGGTCTGTTGTGAAACATACAAGTTCTGTGAGCGTGTACAGACTGATGCCTTTGTCTCCAATGAGCTAGGTAAGGGGGGCAGAGAGAAGCTTCCAGGAACCTGAGAAAGTTGGGGAGGGAGAGGGGAGGTTAAAGTGCTGCTTTTCTAAAAGGACTTGATGGGTGCCTCCTGTTACAGATGACCCTGACGACCTGCAGTGTGAGCGGGGGGATCACGTAGCCCTGGCGAACTGGCAGAGCCACCCATCCCTCCGGTTGCTGAATCTCGTCTATGATGTCACGCCGCCTGAGCTCGTGGATCTGGTGATCACAGAGCTGGGGATGATCCCTTGTAGTTCTGTTCCTGTTGTCCTACGAGTCAAGAGCAGTGACCAGTGACAGGGAAGCCGGGTCAATAAAGGACGTGCTCCCTCTTCCTAAGCAGCTCTCCGGCCTTTGTATCTTACTGTCTCCACCACGTAAGGAAGGAGTCCAGACCTCCTAACTCACTCGCTCGCTCTTTTTTTTTAAGATTTATTTCTTTCTTTGAAATAAAAAATAAATAGGGTCATCTGGTTCACTTGCCAGATGTCCATTCAGTCCAAAGCCAGGAGCCAGGAGCTCCACCCAGGTCTTTCACAGAGCAGGGGGGAGGGGCGCAAACATTGGACCATCCTTTGCTGCCTGCTTGGTACATTAGAGCAAGGTGAATGGGAAGCAGAGTAGCCAGGATTCAACCAGGAACTCCAGTGTGGGATGTGGGCATCCCAAGCAGTGGCTTAATCCGCTGCGCCACAACACCTGCCCCTCCCCAACCCCTCTTATCACCGCCACCAGCCTCAAAGGCTCGCGAGACTGTCAGGTGACTAGATCCATGCTAGTGCTTTGGGGTGAAAGTGAGGTTCAGTAGGGTGACCAAAACCATCCAAATCATCAGTGATTTACTGAGCCTTTCACATGCCAGACACTTGGGAGGAAGTGGAGGACACGTAAGAGTCCTAAGCTTAGTAGTAAGTTAGTCTTTTTTTTTTTTTTTTAAGATTTTATTTATTTATTTAGAGAGGTAGAGTTACAGACAGTGAGAGGAAGAAACAGAGAGAAAGATCTTCCTTCCATTGGTTCACTCTCCAAATGGCTGCAGTGGCTGGAACTGTGCCGATCTAAAGGCAGGAGCCAGGTGCTTCTTCCCGGTCTCCCATTGGGTGTAGGTGCCCAAGCACTTGGGCCATCTTCCACTGCTTTCCCAGGCCACAGCAAAGAGCTGGATTGGAAGTGGAGCAACCAGGACTAGAACTGGCGCCCTTATGGGATGCCAGCACCGCAGGCGGAGGATTAACTTACTGTGCCACAGCGCCGGCCCCAGTAGTAAGTTAGTCTTCACTGAGCACTTGTCGCATGTCAGAAACTGTTCTGAGGCCATTCCTAGCCCACTTCAGTTTATTCAACTCTGTGAGGTAAAGGAGACTTCAGGCACAGAGAGGTTAAGTCATTCACCCAAGGTACACAAAGGTTAAGTTACTTGCCCAAGGCAACACAGCTAAGGCACAGAGGCCAAGATTATTGCCCAAGGTAGCACAGTCAGCAGGTGATCCAGGATGTGCTTATAGGCAGTCTGTATCTAGATACTATACCCTTAACTTTTATACTGGGTGCCCATCGGGAGCACTTAACATAAAGTAGGAAGACAGGCAAGCTTTGTCTCCAGTATGAGATAAGTTCTTTGATAGGATGAATGGTATTCATTGAAGTAACCAAGAATGATGCCCCTGGGTCTAGAACGGTTGGTGAAGACTTCACTGGTAACATCTACCCCAGTCCTTGAAAGATAAGTAGTTTCCTTGTTGGAAAAGAACAGAAAGGCAGATCAGCAGAGGAAACAGCTCTAGTACAGAGATGGTGCCTTAAAAGTGAGTGGCCAGGGGCTGGTGCTGTGGCACAGTGGGTTAAAGCCCTGGCCTGCAGTGCTGGCATCCCACATGTGTCGCTCCCCCTCTTCGTGGAGGAACGACACAGGACCCTGCGCTGTTCTTTTGTCTGCTCGGCCCTCCCCGGGTTTGCTGCTGGTTCTTCCCGGGTTGGCTACTGACCCTTCCACCTCCGTGGAAGGGCGGTTCCCCCTGGCCACTTTCCCCACTTCCGCAGGGGAGCGGCACACCGCCGGCCGGCTCTCTCGGGGGCTGCACAGGTGTTCCTTCAGATAGATGTTCCCCGGTGCATGTTGTCTCTCTCCTCCTTTATAGTCCTCTTCCACCAGTCCCAACTCTGCTACCCACACGCCGAGTACGCTGCTCTCCTCCAATCAGGAGCAGCTCCTGCAGCTTGTCAAGTTGGTGAAAGGCAGCTGGGTAGAAGCTGTTTGCTCCTCTCCAGCGCCATATTGTGGGAGAGCAGATGCATAGAATAAGTCTTAATTCCAGTAACTTAGTCTAGTCCGAGTTGCTCCCCACACATATGGGTGCCAATTCGAGTCCTGGCTGCTCTACTTCTGATCCAGCTCTCTGCTGTGGCCTGGGAAAGCAGTGGAAGATGGCCCAAGTCCTTGGGCTCCTGCACCCACATGGGGGACCCAGAAGAAGCTCCTGGCTTCGGATCAGCTCAGCTCTGGCCGTTGTAGTCATTTGGGAAGTGAACCAGCGGATGCAAGATCTGTCTTCATGGCTCTACCTCTCTGTATAACTCTGTCTTTCAACTAAATAAAATTAAATAAATCTTAAAAAAAGTGAGTGGCCAGTTTCCAAATGGCAAATGCAGTGAGTCTGGAACTGAGGCTTAATGTTCAGATAAGGCTGCAAAGGTAGGCTGTGGTCAAACTGTGAGTCTCACTGCTGTTTAGCCTTTTTGTTTTTGTTTTTTTTTTTTTTACAAATAGAGTTAGTGAGAGAGAGAGAGAGAGAAAGGTCTTCCTTCTGTTGGTTTACCCCCCAAATGGCCGCTACGGCCGGAGCTATGCCAATCTGAAGACTAGAGCCAGGTGCTTCTTCCTGGTCTCCCATGCAGGTGCAGAACCCAAGCACTTGGGCCATCCTCCACTGCCTTCCCGGGCCACAGCAGAGAGCTGGACCGGAAGAGGAGCAACCAGGACTAGAACCTGGTGCCCATATGGGATGCCGGCGCCACAGGCAGAGAATTAACCAAGTGAGCCACGGCCACTTTAAAAGGGAAAGTCACTTTAAAATTTTTTTCTTTTTATTATTTTATTTGAAATGCAGAGTTACAGAGAAGCAGAAGCAGAGAGAGATCTGTCCGCTGGTTCACTCCTCAAATAGTTTCAACAGCCAGAGCTGGGCTGCTCCAAAACCAGGAGCCAGGAGGTTCCTTGCAGTCTCCCATGTCAGTGCAGGGGCCCAAGCACTTGGGCCATCTGTTGCTACTTTCCCAGGTGCATTAGCAGGGAGCTGGATTGGAAGTGGAGCAGCTGGGACTCAAACTGTGGGATACCTATGTTGCAGGCAGCAGCTTTACCCACTACGTCAGAACCAGCCCCAAAAGTCACTTTATAAAACTTTTTTTTTAACTTTTATTTAATGAATATGAATTTCCAAAGTACGACTTATGGATTACAATGGCTTCCCCCCCATACCGTCCCTCCCACCCACAACCCTCCCCCCTCCCACTCCCTCTCCCCTTCCATTCACATCAAGATCCATTTTCAATTATCTTAACATACAGAAGATCAGCCTAGCACACATTAAGTAAGGATTTCAACAGTTTGCTCCCACACAGAAACATAAAGTGAAAAATAATAGATGATTTTTTTAGATGATGATGAAATCAGATCAGACCTATTGTCATGTTTAATCCCAGTGAGAGTCAAGTTGGGATTGATAATTTTTTTTTTACAGAAGATCAGTTTAGTATGCATTAAGTAAAGCTTTCAACAGTCTGCACCCCCATAGAAACACAAGGTGAAATATATTGTTTGAGTACTCATAGCATTAAATCCCAATGTACAGCACATTAAGGACAGAGATCCTACATGAGGAGTAAGTGCACAGTGACTCCTGTTGTTGACTTTACCAATTGACACTCCTGTCTATGGCATCAGTAATCTCCCTATGCTCCAGTCATGAGTTTCCAAGGCTATGGAAGCCCTCTGAGTTCTCCAACTCTTATCTTGTATAAAACTTTTTTTTGAGAGAGTTCCTATCTGCTGGTTCACTTCTCAGATACCCTTAACAGTGGAGGCAGCAGTAACCAAAGCTGGGAACCTGGTGCATGCTGGAACCCAGTCACTTGAGCCAGTGCTGCCTCCTGGGTTCTACATTAGCAAGAAGCTGGAGTCAGGAGCCACAGCCAAGAGTTGAACCCAGGCACTCCAATGTAGGATAGGGGTATCTTAACCACTACACCAGGAGTCTCCTCCTGAGTGTTTTGTGGGTATATGTGCATCGTACTGGAAATTTTGAAGCAACACAAAGTAAACTATACAGGAATCCTCATCACAGATGTAGCAGTTATCAAGATGCACCACATGTGCTTTTTTTTTTTTTTTAAGATTTATTTATTTATTTGAGTTACAGAGTCAGGGGAGAGAGAGTCAGAGAATCATCCGTCTACTGGTTCACTCCCCAAATGGCCACAGTGTAAGGGCTGAGGGCTGAGCCAAGCCAGAACTAGAGCCAGGAGCTTTGTCCAGGTTGCCCATGTAGGTGGCAGGGGCCCAAACACTTGGGCCAATTTCACTGCTTTTCCCAGGCCATCAATGGAGCCAGCCCCTCTCTCTTTGTTTTTTCTTGCTAGAGTTACAGTAGATATCAGGCATTGCATCATTTCACTCCTACAAATTTCAATGTGTCTTGAAAAATATGTACATTTTCCATATCACAATTATTAAATCATGCTTTCTTAGTATTATCTAGTCCATAATCCGATTTTCTTCATTGTCTCAGAAATGGCTTTTTTTTTAAGGTTTATTTATTTATTTATTTGAAAGGTAGAGCTATAAAGAGGCAGAGGTAGAGAGATCTTCCATCTGCTGATTCACTCCCCAAATGGCTGCAAAGGCCAGAAATGGGCCGATCTGGAGCCAGAAGCCAGGTGCCAGGTGTTTCTTCTAGGTCTCCAGAAGCACTTGGGCCATCCTCCACTGCTTCCCCAGGCCACAGCAGAGAGCTGGATCGGAAGTGGAGCAGCTGGGACTTGAACTGGCGCCCATAAGGGATGCTGGCACTGCAGGCAGCAGCTTTACCTGCTACGCCACAGGGCCAGCCAGAAGTGGCTTTTTACAGTTGGTTTGTTTGGGTTCTAAACAAGTTCATGTATTACACTTGGTAGTTAGGTCTCTTAAAAAAGCAGCCTCCCCTTCCCTCTTCTCTCATGACATTGTCTTAGAGAAAACAGGTCAGAATGTTCCACCCGCTGGGTTTTACTGCTTGCTTGTGCTGTCAATGAACTCATTTCTCTAAGCCTTGTATTTTCAATCAGCACAGGGCAAGGACACTTAATAAGTGGTTCTGTGTGCTTCATGTTGCCTCGCGTCAGGAGGCAGCCAATGGTCGGTGTTTCATTTCCAGTGATGAGTGGCTACAGGGGTGTTAAAGCTCCTCGCAAACCTTTTAGGGACTTAGTAGTTTTATCCACTGATGACGGTTACCTGAATTTATTTCACAGGGAGATGCAAAACAGTGATTTTTCTAATCCTTTCACTCTTTCCATGTTCATTGGCTGATGGTCCTCTATAAAGAATTCTCATCAGTTCTTCTGACCTACAGTTCACACTGGAAAGGCATACTTAATACTTTCCTTTTACTGGCCAGCTTCCAAATTGTCACTAGTCACTTCCAGTGGTGTACAATGAATTAGTTAATTTTTTTTCTCTTTCCAAAATTAAAATTTTACACATTTATTTATTTGAGCGGCAAAGGGACAGAGATCTCCCATCTCCTAGTTCCTTCCCCAGACACCTGCAACAGCTCCTACAGCAGGGGCTGGGCCAGGAACACAATCCAGGTCTTCCATGTGGGTGGCAGGGACTGAACTACTTGAGCCATCACCTACTGCCTCCCAGAGTGTGCATTAGGAAGCTGGAATCAGGAACAGAGCTGGAACTCAAAACCAGGTGCCCTGGGGCCCACACAGTGGGTTAGGCCACCACCTGCAATGTTAGCATCCCATATTAGAGAGCTGCTTCAAGTCCCAGCTGCTCTGCTTCTGATCCAGCTCCCTGCTAATGTACCTGAGAAGGCAGACAATGTCCAAGTAGTTGAGCCTCTGCCACCCACCTGTGAGACCCAGATGGGATACTAGGCTCCTGGCTTTGGTCCAACCCTGGCCATTGCAGCCATTTGGGAAGTTAAGTTAACCAGCAGATGGAAGATCTCTCTCTCTCTCTTCTTCTTGCTCTATCATTCTGCCTTTCAAAAAAATAAATCTTGGGCTGGCATTGTGGCATAATGGGTTAAGCTGCTGCCTGCAATGCCAGCATGCCATGTGGGCACCCATTTGGGTCCTGGCTGCTCCACTTCTGATCCAGCTCCCTGCTAATGTGCCTGGGAAAGCAGTGGAGGATGGCCCAAGTGCTTGGGGCCCTGTAACCACGTGGGAGACAGGAAAGTTCCTGGTTCCTGGCTTTGGCTTGGGCAAGCCCTGGCTGTTGCAGCCATTTGGGGAGTGAACAAACAGATGGAAGATAACTCCAACTCTGCCTTTCAAATAAATAAAAGAAATCTTTTAAAAAAATCTGTAAAAAAACAAAACAGGTATCTGAGAAGAGATGCAGGCATCCCAAGTGGGGTCCTAGTTGCTATACCAAATGCCCATACCTTCTTTTTTTAAAAAGATCTTTCTGAACTATGGATTTTATACGTTGAGCACACCAGTCATCAAATTAAGCAAAGAGGGGCCGCCAGTGCTGTGGCACAGCAGTGTTAAAGCCCTGGCCTGAAGCGCCGGCATCCCATATGGGCGTGTGCTCTAGGCCGGCTGCTCCTCTTCTGATCCAGCTCTCTGCTATGGCCTGGGAAAGCAGTAGAAGATGGCCCAGGTCCTTGGGCCCCTGCACCCACGTGGGAGACCTGGGAGAAGCTCCTGGCTCCTGGCTTTGGATCAGCTCAGCTGTGGCCATTGCAGCCATCTGAGGAGTAAACCAGCAGATGGAAGACCTCTCTCTCTGTCTCTACCTCTCTCTGTAACTGTCTTTCAAATAAATAAATAAATCTTTAAAAAAATTAAGCAAAGAATCAACAGGGTCAACTTTATGCTTTAGTAAGATAACCAGGAAAGATTAGATGCAGAGAAATAATGGGTTAAAAGATTGCTTAAAAAATCAAGATTAGAAATGCACCTACACTGGTTCAGCAATGACTTCTAGGAAAATTTCCTACCCATGTAGTTGCAGATGTTTGAAGTAACTTAGATACAAGGTTAGTTATAGCAGCACTGTTTATAATAGCAAAAGACTGGAAACCAGCTGGTGCCGCGGCTCAATAGGCTAATCCTCCGCTTGCGGCGCCGGCACACTGGGTTCTAGTCCCAGTTGGGGCACTTAATTCTGTCCCGGTTGCCCCTCTTCCTGGCCAGCTCTCTGCTGTGGCCCGGAAGTGCAGTGGAGGATGGCCCAAATGCTTGGGCCCTGCACCCCATGGGAGACCAGGATAAGTACCTGGCTCCTGCCTTAGGATCAGCGCGGTCGCTGGCCGCAACGTGCCGGCCGTGGCAGCCATTGGAGGGTGAACCAACGGCAAAGGAAGACCTTTCTCTCTGTCTCTCTATCTCACTGTCCACTTTGCCAGTCAAAAAAAAAAAAAAACTGGAAACCACCTAAATACCCATTATTACTGTTAAGAGACTAATTCAAATATACTACATCCATATAACCAATACTAAGCAGTCATAACAAAGAATGAGAAATGTTTATGTACAGAAGTGGAGCAATCTCCACAGAGCACTCAACTAAAAGAAGGTACAGAACAGATGTATAGTTGCTGTTTTAACTGAAAAAAGGTGATATATGTATATAAGTACACAAAATATCTTGGACCCACACCAAGAAACCAATTGCCTGGATGGTTGGACGAAGTGGGAAGAGTTTTCATTTTAAACCTTTGTGACTTGAATTTTACAAATATTTTATTTGAAAGGCAGACAGACATGTGGAGAAAGATCTTCCATCTGCTGTTTCAGTTTCCAAATGCTTGCAACAGCCAGGGCTGGGCCAGGCTGAAGCCAGCAGCCAGGAATTTAAGTGCTTGAACCGTTACCTGCTGCTTCCCAGGGTGCCGTTAGCAGGAAGCTGGATCAGAAACAGAGTAGCTCTGACCTGAGCCAGGTACTCTGACAGGGGATGGCAGTGTCCCAGGCAGTGATGTAACCACTTTGCCACACACCCACCCATGAATTTTTTTTTTTTTTAGATTTACTTATTTATTTGAGAGGTAGAGTTATAGACAGAGAGAGAGAGACAGAGAGCTCTTCCATCCACTGGTTGACTCCCCAAGTGGCCGAAAAGGCCAGGCTGAAGCCAGGAGCCAGGAGGCTCCATCCAGGCCTCCCATGTGGATAGCAGGGGTCCAAACACTTGGCTCATCTTCCTTTGCTTTCTCAGGCACATTAGCAGGAATATGGATCTGAAGTGGAGCAGCTGGGACTCAAACCGCTGCTCATATGGGATGTCAGCATTGCAGGTGGCTCCATGCGCTGTGTCACAATGCTGGGCCCAGCCCCATGAATTTTTAAAACATTATTTTTATTTGAAAGAGAAATCCTGCACCCCAAATGCCTGCAACAGCAGGGCCTAGGCCAGGCTGAAGCCAGGAGTCAAAAACTCAATCTGGGGTCTCCCCATGTGGGTGGCAGGGGCCCAACAAGTTGAGTCGTCATCTGCTGCCTCCCAAGGTGCCCATTAACAGGAAGCAGAAGTGGGACTGGAACCCAAGCAGTGTGGTAATAACTGCACCCGACGCTGTCCCATTCCTTGAATTCTGAGCCATGTTAACCTTATTCCAGAAATAAATACAACTATTCATCTAAAAAATATTTGCAGTAATTTTTTTTAATTTTATTTTTTTAAAAATTTATTTATGTATTTGAAAGAGTTACACAGAGGAGAGAGAGAGAGAGAGAGAGGTCTTTCATCCGATGGTTCACTCCCCAGTTGGCTGCAATGGCTGGAGCTGAGCCGATCTGAAGCCAGGAGCTTCTCCCAGGTCTCCCACGTGGGTGCAGGGGCCCAAGGACTTGGGCCATCTTCTACTGCTTTCCCAGGCCATAGCAGAGAGCTGGATCAGAAGAGGAGCAGCCGGACTAGAACACACGCCCATATGGGATGCCGGCGCTTCAGGCCAGGGTGTTAACCCGCTGCACCACAGTGCTGCCCCCTCCAGTAATTTAAGTCAAAGATTGCCTAATCTGGGGCAGCAGCAATAAAGAAATTTATTAACTACAGAAGTTCAGTGTTTGAAACAGAGCTATCCATTACACAAGCATTGAGGACCCAAGAGGGCAGAGAAGAAACGAATTCCTTTGGGAACAGTAGAATCGCGAGTTCACTATCTCTATACTCCTCGTACACTTTTCTTAAATGCCTTACGCAACCAAGGTAATGTAATGTGTGAGATTTTTGGGAAAGTTAGATTGGGTTACTCCCCGGCTTCCTTGCACCCACTTCTGGATATGCGGACCCCTGAGCACTTGCAGGCCCTGCGCGCCTCAGAGAGGGACGGGCACTGGCTGCACACCCCGCCCCTGCACCGCAGGCCAGCTCTCAAGGGTGGCGAGGGACGGGGCGCTCGTGGAGGCATGTCTACTTTCGCCCCTTCCGTTTCTTGCCTTCCTCCCAAACCCCTTTTCATTTTCTTCCTGTCCCTGGTCTGTCCCTGACTCCCTCGGTGGCAGGAGCCAGCGGCATCCTCTGGCAGCAGGCGGCGAGGGGTCGTCTCTGAGCCAGTCTCGGGCTCGGACAGCGCCGGGGCTGCAGCCCTGCCGTTGCCCGCCACAAGCCACGCACTCTGCACGGAAGGGCTCCAAACGGGCCCGGCGCCCGCACACCTGCGGAGCCGGCGAGGCCGCGCAGGCGTCCGCCTCCGCTTCGGGAACACTGCAATTCCCAGAAGGCCCCGCGCGGCGGAAGACGCGCCGGCCGGCCGCGGGCTGGGGGGGGCGCCGCAGCTGGCGCGCGCTGCATGATGGACTACGGAGTCTGAGAGAAAACCTAGTCGGGCACTGACGCCCGACGGGGCTCACGTGTTTACCTTGTGCACGGGGTAGGGGGGCAATTGAAAAGCAGCTGCGGGCTTTCGTCATAAGACCGCGACCGAGCAGGCGGCGCCATCTTCGAACTTGGACTTCCGGAAGGACTTTGGCAAGGGTGAGTGTACCGCAGCGGGGTGTGCGGGGGCCCCCACGATTACTCGTCCCCTTCTTTTGCCGTAGCACTAAGATATTGGGAACCAGCTCCTGGCCCCACTCTCCCGCCCTGCGCACAGCAGCGCGCCCTCGAGCCCTGCGCGCCTACAGGAAACCATCACGCCCCCACCGCCTGCCTTCCCTTCGAGGCCGCCGTGTGCATCCCCCCTCTCTGCAAGCCGCGGGTCTCGCCCTCCTCCCCAGCGCGGTGTCCGTTACGCGCCAGCCGGAGCCTCGGCCTCAGCGCGGCTGGCGCTCCGTCTCTCGGGCCCGGCCAGCCCACGGTGCTCCTTAGTCTCGGGAATATCAGGGCTCGCCTCTCGCGCAGGCTGGTGGCCAGAACTGCCCCACGGCCAGCCCTGGGGGAGGACAGACGGCGGCCCCTACAATGGTGACGGGCCAATCTGCTCTTTCTGTCGCGTCCCAGCCTCTTCCTCCCCGAGGCGCCTCTAACCCCGGGGGTTGTGCCCCGCGCGCTGCAAGCCCATTGGCGCAGCCAAGGGCCAGTTATGTTTCCTGTCTCGTCCTTTTATTCCCGCGGCAGGTTGGCTGGCTGCTGGGGAAGCAGAGGTGGCGACTTCAGCTCCCCCGGAGGTAACTGGCTTTGTCGGAGGCGTGTAGCGAACGGCCAAACCTCTTGGCCACCCGCGGCCTATTGTTATACACATTTCAGTCGTTCTTAAGCTATCGTCGCTGTTTTTGCCCTCCTTATCAACTGTGTGGTTTAAATGTCTATTTTCCGAATTTAAATGCATTACATCTCTAATACGGACGAAGCGTTGGTATCATGGGCTAGCTGTAGCTTTTATTAAGGTAAAAATAAAAAGCACAATTTGGCGTGGGCGTTTGGCCGTGGTTAGGATCGGCCTGGGATGCTCGCATCCTCCTCTGAGTGCCTGGTTTGAATCCCAGCTCCGCTTCCCATTTCAGCTTCCTGCTAATGCTCACCCAGGGAGGCAGCAGGTGGTGGCTCAACTACTTGAGTGCCTGCCATCCACGTAGGAAACAAGTTAAGTTCTAGGCTCCTCACTCTGGCCTGACTCAGCCCCAGCTATTCTCTCTCACCCTCCCTCCCTCTGGGCTGCCCACCCTCCTTTCTTCCCTCACTTCCTCTCCCTTTCAAATAAAAAATAAAATAAATAAAAATACAATTAGTCAAATGAAAACGTCTATTTTTGTACCATTAGAATCATCTCCCACAGGGGTGTATAGCCTAATGTCTAAGACAACCATGTTCCATAGCCCAATTCCTGGGTTCCATTCTGACTTGTGTCCTGCTAAAGCAGACCCTGGGAAGCAGTGGTGACAGCTCAAGTAGTTTTGTCCCTGCCACCTACATAGGAGACCTGGATTGAGCTCCCAGCTTCTGTATAGTCCTGGCCATAGACATTTGAGGGATGTGAACCAGCAGATGAACCCAACTCACACTCTAATACATTTTTTTTTTATTTTTGACAGGCAGAGTGGACAGTGAGAGAGAGAGACAGAGAGAAAGGTCTTCCTTTTTGCCGTTGGTTCACCCTCCAATGGCCGCCGCTGCAGCCGGCGCACCGCGCTGATCCAATGGCAGGAGCCAGGATCCAGGTGCTTTTCCTGGTCTCCCATGGGGTGCAGGGCCCAAGCACCTGGGCCATCCTCCACTGCACTCCCTGGCCATAGCAGAGAGCTGGCCTGGAAGAGGGGCAAGCGGGACAGAATCCGGCGCCCTGACCGGGACTAGAACCCGGTGTGCCGGCGCCGCAAGGACTCTAATACATTTTTAAAAATATCCTGCATGCCACCAGTATACCATAGTAACACTTTGGGAAACAGATTAAGAAATAGTGTGCTTAAAGTAATCCACTACTTTGGGGCAGATTAATTATTTCCTTGGTGGGGAGGTCAGGCTGGCGGGTTGGATGCAGCAAGGAAACCAAACAGGTTGGGGTGCAAATGGGAGATTTCTGTGAACTCTAGTATGAATTTACTAATCCTCCCTTTCTGTACTGTGTGTCCAAAATTTGTAAGGTTGTAAATGGAAATTGACCACCCACCCTGCTGCTGCCTTCCTGGAGAGGCAGATCCCTGGAGAGCTGTTAATGGTATTCGGGATTTACTCATCCAGTCAGTAGATGTTAAGGGATAATGATTGCACCTGCATGCAGTAGTGAGTCAGATGGGTAAGATCCCTGACCTGTGAAACCGCCAGGGAAGGTAGATACTACATTAGTAAATGCCGGTATCTCTCGACACCAACACTTCAAGTGAACTTAGGAGCTACATGTAATTTCCAAAACGAGAAAAAGCCAGTGCAGGAGAATGAGAGACTTCTCAGTGGAGTGGGAAGTATCTTTAAAGAACCATTTTAAGAATTTATTCAAGAGGCAGAAAGAGCGGTTTGACCACTCGTTCGCTTCCCAGATGCCTGCAAGTGGGTCAAAGCTAGGAGCCAGGATCTCAGTCCAGGTCTCCCACATGGTCGCTTGAACCATCACTGCTGCTTCCTGGGGTCTGTATTAAACAGGAAGCAGGAGTCAGAGTCGGGACTCTAACCCAGGTACTGTGTGTTGTGGAATGGAGGTGTCGTAACTGCTAGGCTAAATGCCCGTTGCAATACCTTTTTTTTTTTTTTTTTTTTTTATTTGACAGGCAGAGTTAGACAGAGAGAGAGGTCTTCCTTCCATTGTTCACCCTACAAATGGCCGCTACGGCTGGCATGCTGCGCTGATCCAAGCCAGGAGCCAGGTGCTTCCTCCTGGTCTCCCATGTGGGTGCAGGGCCCAAGCACTTGAGCCATCCTCCACTGCCTTTCCTGGCCACAGCAGAGAGCTGGACAGGAAGAGGAGCAATCAGGACAGAACTGGCGCCCCAACTGGGACTAGAACCTGGGGTGCCAGCGCCACAGGCGGAGGATTAGCCAAGTGAGCCGGGGCGCCGGCCCCAATACCTTTTTTTTTTTTTTTTTTTTGACAGAGTGGACAGTGAGAGAGAGAGACAGAGAGAAAGGTCTTCCTTTTGCCGTTGGTTCACCCTCCAATGGCCGTCGCGGCCGGCGCACCGCGCTGATCCGATGGCAGGAGCCAGGAGCCAGGTGCTTTTCCTGGTCTCCCATGGGGTGCAGGGCCCAAGCACCTGGGCCATCCTCCACTGCACTCCCTGGCCACAGCAGAGAGCTGGCCTGGAAGAGGGGCAACCGGGACAGAATCCGGCGCCCCAACCGGGACTAGAACCCAGTGTGCCGGCGCCGCTAGGTGGAGGATTAGCCTAGTGAGCCGCGGCGCTGGCCCCCAATACCTTTTTAAGACAAACAGATGCTATGATGGAGAAGATTGAGAAATTTTACTCATAAAAATTTAAAAACTTCAGTTTAGCAAGAAACATTAACACGGTTAGAAGTGGATATAGAAAGAAAATATTTGCAACATGAATAGCAACTCCCACAGCTGAATACAGGGGAAAAATCCCTATAGAAATACAGTCAAATGGTAAGTACAGGTAATTTAAAAGGGTATAGGTGTCCAAATACAACATGCTAACATCAGTTATCTGAGGACAATGCAATTAAATATAGTAGGGCAGCATTCTCTTATATCAGATTGGCAAAAATAAGGAAGATTGTCATGGATGTGGTAAAAAGGACTGATGAATGGTTGGTGGGAGTATAAGCAGGTTTTCTTTCTGGTGAATTATTTGAGACGCAGGTGTTGAATCTAATGGTTAGGATGCCATTTAGGACACCTATATCCCATATCAGAGTGCTGGGGTTCAAATCCTGGCTCCACTTCCAATTCCTGCTTCATGTTAAGGCATCCCAGGTTGGCAGCAGGTGATGGATCAAGTGGTTGAGTCCCTGCTACCCATGTGGGAGACCTGGATGGAATTCCCAGCTTTGACCTGGCCTAACCCTCCCCTTGAGGGCAGTTGGGAAGTGAACCAGTGGATGGGAGCTCTTTGTCTACCTCTCAAATAAAATCAGTTCTGAAAAGTGAAACCCTTTTAAATGTGTACCCTTCAACCAGTACGTTAATTCTACTTTCAGGTGATTATTCTAGAAAGATAATTCCTCGTTAATGAAGAGCTCTGTAGCAGAATGTTCATTGTGGCATTGTTTCCAATAGTGTTGTAATCCAAGTGTTCATTAAATAGGAAGTCTTTGGGGCACACATGGAGGTTCTCTTAACTGCTCTCCATTTAACTAGCCCCCTGTTCAAGGACACTTCGCATTTCCTCTGTCAAGCATACAGATGCCCATGGTCCTGAAGCTTGTGAGGCACTGCGGGTCTGCTCACTTTGCTCCATTAGTTCACTGCAGTGCTTACTGAGAGCTGTATTTGTCCTCATATTTTTAAAATCTCAGTTGGTTTGTCTTTATATAAATGTTGTGTGTATATATATATTTAAGTTATAAAGACATTTTAGTGTGAAAGAAACCATTTGTTAAAACTGATTTGAGGCCAGCGCCACGGCTCACTAGGCTGATCCTCCGCCTTGTGGCGCCGGCACACCGGGTTCTAGTCCCGGTCGGGGCGCCGGATTCTGTCCTGGTTCCCCTCTTCCAGGCCAGCTCTCTGCTGTGGCCCCAGAGTACAGTGGAGGATGGCCCAAGTGCTTGGGCTCTGCACCCCATGGGAGACCAGGAGAAGTACCTGGCTCCTGCCATCGGATCAGTGCGGTGCGCCAGTCGCAGTGCGCTGGCAGCGGCGGCCATTGGAGGTTGAACCAACGGCAAAGGAAGACCTTTCTGTCTCGCTCTCACTGTCCACTCTGCCTGTCAAAACAACAACAACAAAAACAAAACAAAAAAACTGATTTGAAACATGGTAGATACACAGGAGTTTGTTATGTTGCTATTTATGTTCTACCCATATTGATGAGTATTTTGTATCAACTAAATTTTTTTAAAAGTTTTTAAAAAAGCAAACTAAGTTGAATATTTTTGGAAAGATAAAGAGGTGCCTTTACAAAGCTGCCAAATAGGTGAGCACAGCATAACTGTAAAGAACTGAGGAAAATTTGTAAAAATCTGGAAGGCTACTACACTTGAATTGCTTCTCAAGGAAAAGGAATGGTGGATAGTGTCGTGCTGTTGAGAGGGCTAATAACACGGGACTGAGAACGGGCCATTGGATTAATGACACGGTGGTTATTGATGATTTTAGCTTTGGTGATGAGTTGCAGGAAAGTATCCCAGTCGTGATGAAGCAGGGAAATTGAACTGTCAGTTCCTTCAGAAGTTTGTGAGAGGAGAAAGATAGTAGTTAGAGGGGGAACATGGGCTGAAAGGTAGTCGTGTGCGTGTGTGTAAAGAGCATAAACATAGTCAAGTGCTGTTTGGAAGGAGCCAGTGGGGAAGAAAAGGACAATCAATGACGCCGGTTTCCTTAGGAGGTGGGGGGAGGGTTAGTCTGAGGGCGTGGATAAGGGTTCGTTCGGATGCAGGAAGGGTCAGCTTACTTGACAAGCTGAAGTATTTCCCACCCAGTGGTTTTGGGTTTTGTTCAGAAGTCGGAATCGAAGTCATTGCAGAGAACCAGAGGGTCAGAGGTTAGAGGAGAGAGAGTATGTGAGAGCTGCCAGACAGTGGGCTTGCCAGTGGTTGGCAGTTCCATTGCGTCCGTGGGGAAGACACCTGGCTGGACTCGTGCAGGGCTTGACGTCTGCCAGTCGTGCGAAGCAAAACGACAAGAAGGGGAGTTCACAATATCAACAAAAGTCTGACTGAAATGGGGGAAGCTAAGCCAGGTAGGGTTGGGCTGACGTGGGGAGAAGTTGGATCAAGGGATAGCGGCTTCCATGTGGTTGATTGATGAGATACAGTAGTTGAGCAGTGTAGCTAGGATGACGGGGAGATTGTAAGATAGTAGAATGTCTCAGTGGCTTTGGAGGCCGAGAGGTTTGGGATGACGACAAGGTTCAGGTGTCAGTGAACTAAGCAGCAGTGGTGGTTTGGCTGACTGTTAGGAACGCCTAAGGAACAAGGTTTTTACAAGGAGGGAGACACTGTTGGTCTGGAAGTAGCATGGAGACAGTTGAGAAGACACTGATCCCACTTTCACTGTGAGGTAAGTGGGATGTGAGAGAATGAGCAAGCTCCGCTTGAGAGCTTAGAAAGCTAGAAATTGCATTTCCTGGAGGTGTTTTATTTTGATTTTTTGGGGGCCCAAGATTCTGAATATGATTTTAGGTTTGCAAATCAAATGAGCTCTTGGAGAACTTGAATTTGGAATCAAGCTTAGTGAGGAGAGAAGCAGGTGAGGTAGGAGGCATGCATTCTGTTTGAGCAGATGGCGACAGTGTCTGGTTCTACGCTGGGAGCCAGAGAAGCGGCTTCTCCCCATAGTCAGGTCACTTTCCAGTTATTGCGGAGATGGCTTGTTTGTGGAACTGTCAGCTGTGGCAGAGGCTTTTTAATTCAGTGGATGGCTTCCTGGCGTGGTATAGGAGAGGCCATCTGGTTCTGGCACCAGCAGCTGTAAAAGCAACAAGCAGTTGTCCCTGAACTGCTTCCACCCCGTGATCCTCCCAGTGATCGTGTGTGGGAGTTGTTTGAAACTTGGTGTGCATCAGAGTCCCTGAAGGGCTTCTTCAAACAGAGTGCTGGCCCCATGCCGCGTTTCTGATTCCATAGGTGTGGGGTAGGTGATGCGGTTGCTGCTTTTCTGGGACCTCGCTTTGAGAACCACTGATCTGAGCTGTTTAATGGCCTGTAGTGAGCTCCTTTCTGCTTGAACTGGCTGGAGAGGATTCTGTTCTTTGCAACTCAACCTTGACCAGTATAGAGGTCAGTAATTACTTTATTCATATCTTCACTTAATTTGTCAGTGATTAAAGGAAGTTATTCTGTTTCTTGAAGATTTTGCTTTACGTGTTTTGAGGCTATGTTATGTGACATCTATAGCTTAGTAGCATTTATAGCTTTTATGACTTGAACTTTTGTTCATAGTAAATTGCTCTATTTTTATTCCATTTAATATTGTTTTCTGAATTCAACTTCGGTGAATTCAACCATCAAAACTCCTATTTTCTTTATGCTTATGTTTGTGTATTTTAGGTCATGTCTTTCAGCTTATTGAGTTCTTTCACTGATGTTTGTTAAGCAAATAGTTACTTGGCTTTGAAACTCAATTTGAATTTTTTTTTTGATGCATGAGTTTATCTGATATGATATGTTTTGATTATCTTCTGTGATCTTTTTCCTTTTTTTATTGTTTCATTTATTTTAGATCCTTTATTGCTATCTTTTTAAAAAAATTCTCTGGTTCTTTTGACCTGCTGAGTATTTTGGGTATAATACAGAATTCTCAGCTTTATTAAATTTCTGAATGATTAAAGTCTGTATTTTCAGTTTATCAACTGTAGAAGCAAAATTAAAAAACCTTTTTTGTCTTAATCTTTTTACATTGTGGGACCTTTAAAGATTTCAAGTTAGAATTCACTTTATATCTGTGGTTACCGTGGAAGTCTAGACTCAAGTTTGCTTATTAAATGCCTATTGCCAGTTTCATACCACAGCTTCCCCATTAGAAAATTCTTCCTTCATATTGATTAATCTTTCTCTGTTAGGTTTTCAAGTGAAGTTTTTTTGGGGGAGGGGGATGTTTTTGTGTTCTTTTGCTTTAAGTAAGGGTGTGCGCATGCTGTAATCCCTAGAGGCTTGCTTGTTCAGAATGGCATCCTGTTGCCTTTGCATGAATGATCTCTCAGTTCAGTAGAGAATTCTCTCAGTCCTCTCCTTTTCTGCATCTTCTGCCTGCAAGTATTTATGAGGACTCTGAGGCTGGCGAATTTTTTTTTCCCTTTGTAAGAGCTATGTTTCTTCAGCTGTGATATGTTTATTTCAATAATTTTTTTTTGAAGGCAGAATGACAAAAGGAGAGACAGAAATCTTCCATCTGTTGGTTCCCTCCCCAATTAATAATAATATAATAAATATAATAATAATAATAATAATAATAGCTAATGTCAGGAGCCAGGAACTCCATGCAGGTCTCCCATGTTGATGGCAGGGGCCCAAGCACTTGGGCCATTATCAGTTGCCTTCCCAGATGCATTAACAAAGAACTGGATCAGAAGTGGAGCAGCTAAGACTAGCTGGCTCCAATATGGAATGCAGATTGCAAGCAGCAGCCTAACCTGCTACACTTCCTTTTTATTAAAAAAAAAAATTATTTTATTTATTTGAAAGATAAAGTTACAGAGAGAGGTAGAGACAGAGAGAGAGGTCTTCCATTCGCTGGTTCACTCCACAGATGGCCGCAATGACCGGAGCTATGCCATTCTGAAACCAGGAACCAGGTGCTTCTTCTGGGTCTCCCACATGGGTGCAGGGACCCAAGGACTGGGGCCATCTTCCACTGCTTTCCCAGGCCATAGCAGAGAGCTGGATGGGAAGAAGAGCAGCCGGGACTAGAATCGGCACCCATATGGGATGCCTGTATTTCAGGCCAGGGCTTTAACCTGCTGTGCCACAGCCAGCCCCTATACCTCCTTTTTTATTTCAAGAAATTTTTAAAAAATTTTATCATAGAAAGTTCTCTTGTTAAATTTTTGAAGTTTTTTCCTTTGCCTAGTTTTTAGCTCTTTTCTTGAGGAACATCAGTTATTCATGTTAGTGCCCTATTTTCTCTTTCCCATCTGTCATCTTCTCATTAATCATTTTTCTCCCTTTGCAGTCTGATTTTAAATCTGTCCTTCGTGTCACTGCTGCTTTCCAGCAATGTCAGTTCTATTTGTTGTTTCTCCTGTGGTTTTCATTTCTATGATTCTTTTACTCAGTTTCTTTCCTGTGACGGCCAGCTCATTTTTACCTTGCCATTGTTTTATTTCCTCTTGATCTCTTCTATTTTGGATTCCATGATCTCTTTTTTTGTTGGAAATTTTCTTATTTTCTGCAGCAGTTCTTTTTACCTTTCCATCTTTCTGTTGTCTCACATTCCATCCTTTTCGTTTCTCATTGTGTTTGAATGCGGTAGTTCTTTCAATCAGGGATTACTACTTGCCAAAAAACAGTCGGGGCAGATTTTTGGTTACCTCTGTTTACCTTGGCTCTGTTATATTGTACCTTTAGCATATGAAGTTGCAGCGTGTCCTGAGCACTTGAATTAGAAGATGGACTATTGTTAGAGTTTGTCATCTGTCTAGGGAAGCTTCCCTGAAGAGGGAAGGTAGCTGGGAATTTTACTTTGTGTATTTCTCATGATGTTTGTATTAGCACTCCTTTCCACTGAGCTTGCTGGGTTCATTATCTCAGACTTACACGAACCTATGGGAATTCCTTCCTGGGGCTTGAACCATTTCTCCCCCTTTGCCACAGACAAGCAGGATAATTTGGCAAAAATCAGACCTCAGGATTTTGGCTTGATGGTCAGTGTTTTATTTCTGTCAGTTTGGGTACTTTGGTTCAAGTTGCACAGTGACCTTCTGGGTTTGGAGAAAAAAATTTGAGACCATCAAGTCCGTTCTTCAATGTGAAAAAGTTCTCTTGCTGTAGTAAGACTTTCCTTAATTTCCTCCTAGCCTGCCCACCTCCCCCATGCAGGTGATAAGGCTGAGTTCCATGGTCTTTAATCACTCTGTCCTTGGCTGGTATTCACGGATGGGTGTTAGCTCTAGGCAGCTCTCTTGTGTGTGGCCTACATTTTCTAGTTTCTGTCAGCCATTCTTTATAGCTTGTTTTAGGAAACTCACCCTCTCCTAGATGCATAATAACTTCTTCTTTGTCTCTCTTTCTGGGGGTGGGAATGTGTGTTTCATTGTATTGGGTTTCAAGAAGAGGAGGTAAATTAGTGGCATTTACTGCCGTATCCATACAAGAGAATGTGTGAGCATTGAGTTCAACGATGTATATGCAACACTATAGTGTTCGGCACATGGTAAGCATTTAACAAATGGCTTTGTGATTGTTTACTGTCTGTTGTCTGCTTTACCAGATGTGAGTTCCATGAGAACAGGAGTCTTACCTGCTTAACTGGCATACTAACCAGTTCCTAGAACAGTATCTGACATAGAAGATGCTTGGTAATTACTATTGAATGAATGAATGATCACAGAACTTGGGTTTCTGTTGTGAGAGTGAGGGGAGAAAAGACAGGAAAACAAGAAAATCTGAGCTTCTACCTTCTACTCATTTGTATGTCTCTGTGTGCAGGGGCAGCCATATTGGGGGGTGCTGATGGATACCTGCGGGGTCGGCTGTGTTGCCCTGGGGGAGGCCGGCCCCGTGGGGAACATGACTGTGGTAGACTGTCCTGGACAAGAGGCGCTAAGCCAGCTTGATGTCAAGGCCTGTTCAGAAGTGACCAGCACGGAGGCTTCCCTGGAGATGTCACTGCCCACGCCTTTGTCTGGATGTGAGGGTTCTCCTGAAGAGATGGGGCTCCCTGCTGAGCAGGAAAGCCTCTGCAGCCTGTCCGGACAGCCAGGTACGCACGTCGGTTTTCTACCCTTTTGTCTACCCGGGCTTAGCTTAAGATGAAAGGAGCAGGTTGAGCTCACAGGATCTTACAACCCTGGGTACAGTGTAATCTATTCCAGAGAGGTTTGAGCTCTAGTCCCATCTCACAGACCCATATTCTTCTCTACAGATCTTTCTTCAGAGATGTCAAAGGTCTCAAAGCCTAGGGCCTCAAAGCCTGGCCGGAAGAAAGGTGGTAGGACACGAAAAGGCCCCAAAAGGCCCCAACTGCCTAACCCTCCACCAACCCCTCTGGCTCCTGGTCTGTTAGATCAATCCAACCCTCTACCCACCCCCATGCCTAAGAAACGAGGGCGAAAGTCCAAGGCAGAGCTGCTACTGCTGAAGTTGTCCAAAGGCCTAGAGCAGCCAGAGTCTCCACCTCCAAAGAGGCCCCCTGAGGACTTTGAGACCCCTTCTGGGGAACGACCCCGCCGAAGGGCTGCCCAAGTGTAAGGATTATGGGGCACAGCTTGGTGGAGGGGGGCTGGGGAGAAGGGACTGGTGGGGGACAGACACTGAAGAGGTGTGGAGACTGTGAGGTATCAGGTAAGCAAGCAGGGAGGGGCGGTGTTTGGATGCTAGGTGGCTGGGACGATCCTTTAGTTCTTACCACAGCAGCTTGCTTTGTGTGTGCTGCCAACTCTGCTTATCTAATGGGTTTCTTTCTGTACCTTGTGTCCCCTCACACGTTTTACAAACATCGCCAGGTCTTTGTAGGTATTCTGCCTCCTGGCGTGTATCAGTATATGCGTACCCTTCCGTTCTTTCCCCTTGCCCTGTGTGTTCTGGACTGTGGTAGAGTGAAAAGTGCACTGGACTTGGAGTCAAGACCTGGGTCCAGTTTCCACATTTGTTGTCTGAACTTTCCTGATTTCCACTTAACTTTCCTGGATTTCTTTTCCTTTTTCTTTTTCTTTATCTGTGAGAGGAGAGGGGGGAATGAGGAGCTGGTTCGCAGAGTACTGGGAGGATCCAGTGAGATAAGAAGCAAACAAGTCTGGCAGAGGGGGCTCTCAGTTAGGTGTTGGCGAGTGCGGCTCTGACTCTGCCCTGTCCCACAGGGCACTTCTGTATCTTCAGGAACTGGCTGAAGAGCTCTCGACAACCCTGCCAGCCCCAGTGACCTGTCCTGAGAACCCCGAGGTGGGCAGCCCCACCGCACCGAAGAAGAGCCCGCCACAGGCTGCCTGTCAAGGTGGAGAAGAGGCAGGTAATGCCAGACAGGACGAAGACTTTGTTCTCCAGGTGGCGGCTGAAGATGAGGAAGAAAGTGAGGGCCCAAGTGAGGGCTCATCAGAACCCGAGCCCGTAGCGCCCCGAAGCACCCCGAGAGGGTCCACCTCAGCGGTAAGCTGAACACACAAGAAAGTGAGTGGGGAAGTAAGAGGATTTTTAGCGGGGTCAGCAAGACACCGAGACAGATAGCTTTGGCCTGGTAACTGTGGTAGCCAAAACAAGTGACACAGGAAGGGGACAATGTCAGAACAGTTGAGAAAATATTGGGCAGGTTGCAGAGGGAGAGGTGTATTTGTTTGTATATTGACTGTTCTCTGTTAAGAAACAGAAGTGAGAGGCCTGCTTCACAAGGCTTGTGGTGTCATGAGCACTCCACTGGGGGTGAACCAAATGCAGTAGGCTGTAGAGAAAGGGGAGTTCACTGCTGGGCTTCACAGAGGCCTGCTGGCTTGCGTCTTGAAGGGGCAAGAGAAGTTTCCCGGAGCTGGCAGCTTCCTCAGAAATCGATTGTGTCTGCAGCATGAGGCCTGGGTAGTGTGAGGGAGGTTGAACTAGACAGGATGAAAGAACTAAGATTGGTAAAAGCCGACAAGAATTGTTTTTGTTTGTTTTTAAATCATCATAATACATACATAACATAAAATATACTATTTTAACCATTTAAATAAATAATGTCCAATTCAGTGGCATTTAGTGTATATGCAATGTCATACAACCATCACCACTATCCATTTGCAGAACTTTTTCATCATCCCAAACAGAAACTCTAAGTTTTTTTTTAAGTAGAAAAATAGCCTGGGGGCCAGCATTGTGGCATAGCGGGGAAAGCTGCCACCGGTTGTGTCCTGGCTGCTCCGCTTCTGATCCAGTTCCCTGCTAATAGCTTAGGAAAAACAGCAGAAAATGGCCCAAGTGTTTGGGCCTCTGCCACCCATGTGGGAGACCCAAATAAGGCTTTGGTCTGGCCCAGTCCCATCCTCTGTATCCATTTGAGGAGTGAACCAGCCGATGGAAGAACTATCTCTCTCCCCTCTGTCCATACCTTTGACTTTCAAATAAATAAAATTTTTAAAAAGGCAAAAAGGAGGGAGGGAGGGAGGGAGATAACATGATCAGTTCAACCTATTTTAAGATTGAACTGCAGTTTGCAGTTAGAAGACAACTGCAGTGATCCTGGACCAAGCAGTGAAGGAAGAGAAGGTGGGGGCAGATTGAAGAGCTGTGTAAGGGAATTAGCAGGGCTTGGAGTAGGGGGAAAGGAAGGAGTTGAATAGAAGTTTCCAGTTTAGATGGAAATCAGTAAAAAAGGTGGTAGCATGGTGCTCTGAGCTTGAAACATGGGGAAGTGGGAGGGGGGCTGGTAGGCAGGGGAGATACTGAATTCACTTGGACGTGCCTCTAGGCCATGGGCCATCCTGCTGGAGACACGTGATTGCCAGTTGTATATATGGGACCAGGTCCTCACTTGCCTTAGGTACAACATCAAAGGGAGCACTGAAATGCATTCATCCAGATAAGTGGTATTTCAAATAGTTCTTTAAAAAAAAGAAAAAAAAAGGTTTGTTTGAAGGGGAGTGTGAGAAGGGGAAGAAGAAAGAGAAAGATATCTTCCATCTGTTGGTTCACTCCCCAAATGGCCAGGAGCCTGGAATTCCATCTAGTTCTCCCATGTGGGTGGCAGGGGCGCAGGGGCCCAAGCACCTGGACAATCCTCCACTGCTTTCTCAGGCACATTAGCAGGGAGCTGGTTCTGAGAGCAGAGCAGCCAGCATCATAGGCAGCAGCTTAATTTGCCATGCTAAAATGCTGGCCCCTCGATGCAAATATTTTTTTTTAAGACAAAGTTAATGCAATAAATCCATGTTGAACAAAATATCAAAATTTTAAAGGCTGGAACTTTGCTGATTTTTTACTGATTGCCACTGGCTTGGCACAACACCATGTGGTTATAGTACTTTTAGAAAAGTTGAGACAGAGTCAAGTTTACATTTACTGAGATGTAAACTTGATAATCACACATGAAGATGGTAGTCTAACCCCTGGGCATGGTGTGAATTACCAGGAGTGTATGTGGAAAGGTGAGACGCAAACAAGGCATAACACAGCAGACACATCAGAGGAGAAAGAGCCTTGGAGGAGAGGTTGAAGCAGCAGGGAGAGACCCCCACAGGACAGGTGTTCCAAGAAAAGCCTGGAGAAATCATTGTAGTAGTCAAAACATGATCTTTTAAAGATGCTGATAGTCAGTGGTTGGAGGGCAGGTAATGCCAAGGAAAGTAAAAGCTGGGGAAGAAAGCTATCTTCTGGGACTGTTTCCAACCTGGAAAATCCTCTCCTCACATTCTCCTCAATTTGATCCTCAGAAACAGAAACCACACTGCCGGGGGATGGCTCTCAATGGCTTACCCAATCACATCATGGCGCCTGTGTGGAAATGCCTCCATCTCACCAAGGACCTGTGAGGCTGGGGCCTGGGGGCCTGGGGGCCTGGGGGGAGAGGGGCAGTGGGGAAGCTCACGGGCAGTCCAGAAGGGGGCATGGAAGAAAGAGACACACCCACAGGTGGGGCACAGTAGTGATGCTCATTGCTAAAAGACACTGCTCCAGAGGCTGGAGCTCTGGAGCTGTGTGGTTCAAATGAAATGAAATGAAAAGTTCGTTGCACAGCTGCAGTAGCCACATTGCAGGTGCCTAGGGGCTGCTTGCAGCTAGCAGCCCACTTGCCTTTGCATCCTCGTAGGGGCTTGTATTGGGCAGCACTGCTCTAGAATCTCTCCTCCGGCTCCACTGATGCCTCTTTTGTTTTTCCAGCCGAGAGCAGAAGCATTCCTACTGGGAGTTTGCTGAATGGATTCCTTTAGCCTGGAAGTGGCACTTGTTATCGGAGCTGTAAGTTGAAGCAACATTCCTGAAGGCGAGGAGGGGGTGACACTGGAGATGGAAGAGTCACAGAGGACTCTGGATGTATGGTGAGAATTCTGGGATGGGTGAAGCTTCCAAATTCAAGCTGTTGTTTGCCTTCCGCCAGTGAGGCAGCGCCCTACCTGCCCCAGGAGGAGAAGTCGCCTCTGTTTTCTGTACAACGGGAAGGGCTTCCTGAAGATGGCACACTCTATAGAATAAACAGGTGAAGATGCACCTCGGGCTTTGTTCTGGTTCTCAGAAACAGGAAACAGCCCTGTCCTCCCACTGGTGCTGGTCCAGTTGGTTCCAAGGATGGGAGTCCTGGCTACAGCTGATCAACCCTCTGATTTGTAGTGCTTGGTGCTGCCAGCCAGACGGAGGGAAACTGGGAAGATTTAGGGTGAAACTGGTTTACAAGGTGGCATCTACTCCAGTGGAACTGGATGGATGAGCCCTAGAGGGAATACTGCAGGAGGCCAGAATGCACAGCCCATCGTCTTTGAAGATGAGCTGGAGCTACACAGATTGGGAGGGGAAGGAGGAAGACTATGTGGCCAAGGATGTTCTCATCTGCAGGCTGTTCTGGGTGCACTCTGGATGAATGCAGCTCACACCATCTCAGCTGGACTCCCATCCTGTCCTCATTACCTCTTACTAACTGCTTTCCTCATCTCACCTTTGACTTTCCTCTAGATTTAGCTCCATCACAGCACACCCAGAGCGTTGGGATGTGTCCTTCTTCACGGGCGGCCCACTCTGGGCTCTAGACTGGTGCCCTGTGCCGGAGGGGGCAGCAGCTTCGCAGTACGTGGCCCTTTTCTCCAGCCCAGACATGAATGAAACACACTCACTGAGCCAGATTCATTCAGGCCCTGGGCTGCTGCAGCTGTGGGGTCTTGGGACCTTGCAACAAGAAAGCTGGTAAGGTGGGGCTGGGACACTGCCATGGGTGGGTGGGGGAGGGAGAGAGCAGCATGGAGGCTGGGCAGGTAGGGGAGAAGGGCCCGGGCTAGGCTAAGACCTAGGAGCATGGCTCCAGCAGCACCAGGCCCCTCCCTACCCACTGTCCCCAAATGTGTTTTTCCCCTAGTCCTGGCAACAGGGCCCACTTTGTATATGGGATTGCTTGTGACCACGGCTGCATCTGGGACCTCAAGTTCTGCCCCAGTGGAGCATGGGAACTTCCAAGCACTCCTCGGAAGGTACTCAGTTGAATGTGGGATGGCTTTAGGACTTGGAGCCAGGACAGAGAAGTCTTGGGAGCGCTCTGGAGTTGGAAGAAGGGAGGTTTTCAGGGACCTAAGCCTCAGTGTGTTTTTTGAGAGGTATCTGCAAGCAGCAAGCATCAGCCTAGCTCTGTCTCCCCTCCAGGCTCCTCTCCTCCCCCGGCTGGGTCTCCTGGCTCTTGCCTGCTCAGATGGGAAGGTGCTGCTGTTCAGTCTACCCCATCCTGAGGCCCTGCTGGCACAGCAACCTCCAGGTGAGTAGCAGAGCAAGGAGAAGAGGAACTGTGGTGGCAGTGGCCAGAGCTAGGAGTGCCTGTCTGTCATACCGAGAGTCCTCGGGCTCAGTCCCTAACACACAGTCTTGCTCTGTCACTCCCCTCAATCCCCCATTGTGTGACCTCATGCTTTTGCTCTTGGGCTGTCATTTTTTTTTTTTTAAAGATTTATTTATTTTACTTGAAAGTCACAGTTACACAGAGAGAGAGAGGTCTTCCATCCGCTGGTTCACTCCCCAATTGGCCTCAATGGTCGGAGCTGCGCCAGTCCGGAGCCAGGAGCTTCTTCCAGGTCTCCCGCACAGGTGCAGGGGCCCAAAAACTTGGGCCATCTTCTACTGCCTTCCCAGGCCATAGCAGAGAGCTGGATCAGAAGTGGAGCATCCAGGTCTCGAACCAGCGCCCATATGGGATGGCAGCACTGCAGGTGGTGGTTGACCCGCTATGCCGCAGTGCCACTAGTCCTGGGCTGTCTATTTTGCAGTCTTATAACTGCACTCCTTTAGTGCATTGCACCTCCCCCCCATTTGAGAGACAGAGAAACTAAGAGCTCCCATCTGCTAGTTCACTCCCCAAATGCCTTCAGCAGCCCTTGGCTGGGGCCAAAGCTAGGAACTAGGAACATAATCCAGATCTCCTTTGTGGGTGATAGGAACACAGCTACTTGAACCATTCTTTAGCTGCTGCCTCCTCCAGTGTGTGTTGGCAGGAAGCTGAAGTCAAACAGAACCAAGACTGAAACCCAGGTGTTCAGACACGGGATGCAAGTGTCCCAGCTGGTGGCTTTTATGCCCGCCATTCCCCATTCTTCCATACTCTCAAGCCTTTTCCCTTCCTGTGCCAGCATTAATTGGCTCTGTAAAAAGCTGCTCAGGGCTGAAGCTGACACAGGGCCAATCCCCCTGCCTCACCATCTGGCTGTCCTGTGCTCACCACCACACGTACACAGATGCAGACATCCTGTTTCCTGTGCACAGAGGGAGAATCAGAGCTGATGTGAGCAAGAAGAGGAAGGGGTCAGGGACAGTGGTTCCCGTGTGTAGAATTTATCTGTTCTCAGCAACACTGAGTACTAGAAGGAAAGGGCACCCGGTTTGAGCTGGGCAGGGAAGTCCTGCACTTGGTGTCCTGATGTGGGAGTGGGTAGAGGAGGGGACAGGAAGGGAACACAGTAAGTGCAGATGAGTCCTCCCAGAAGCTTTGCTGTGAAAAGCAACAAATGTGCAAGGTGCCTGGAGTGAATGAGGGCAATGGAAGCTCTGTGTTCGTTTGGACAGGATCCAGGGCATTTCTGTGGGAATATGGGAATGACCCAGGAGGGGAGGGAGCAAGTAGATACTGTAGGAGGAAAGGGGGCTAGCTGAACGAGCAAAGGTCTGGAGAAGGTGAGAGATGAGAAGAGAGCAGAGTGGAGGCATTAAACCATTCTGATAGGAGGAGAAATACTCTCAGGAGTAGCAGAAGGAAAGAAGGTGGGGACAGAGAGAAACAGATCACAGAGTTGATGGTGGGAAGACAAGGACTTGCTCAAAGGTTGGGGAAGATCATTATCTAGAGGGCAGAGTCTGATCTAAGAGCAGGGCCTGATCAGGAGCTCAGTTCTTCTGCTCTTCTTCCCTCGCAGATGTAATGAAGCCCACCATCTATAAGGTGAGTGAGGAACCTGCTGTCTTAACGGAGGCTCCAGCTTCTGAGAGCCCCACCTTACTGATTCCACAGTGAGTCTCCTGGTACTTCTGAAAAACGCCCTGTCCTGCTGGGTTAAACAAGGCTTTGAGCTTTGTTGTAGACTAGGTGTTCCTAACCTCTTCTTCTGTTCTGCAGGTGCAGTGTGTGGCAACCCTTCAGGTGGGGTCTATGCAAGCTACGGACCCCTCTGAGTGTGGTCAGTGCCTTAGCCTGGCCTGGATGCCTACCAGGCCCCACCATCACCTGGCTGCTGGATATTATAATGGTAAAAACAAAACAAAACAAAAGGGGCCACTGCTTTTTGCAGATATGCTTGGTTTTTGGTTATTGTTTTTCGCTTCACTGTTGTGCATTTTATATAGTTGTAAATATTCAAGCAATGTCAAAACATACAAAAAATGAAATGTCACTATAATTTCTCTGATCAAAAATATAAAAGTAGACAATTTCATGCAGTTCTCTGTGTATGCTAAGATGAAAAGATTGAAGGAAAGAATTTATAAAAATGGGATTATGCTTTATAAGCTATTTTAAATGAAAAGGTATTAATTTAATTATACTTTAATAAAGACAAGGAAAAAACACTAAGGTCAAACTGAAAAAATTAGCTAAACACCTAATAAATGTTGCTTCACCACTAGTATTCCTTAAAGATAATTTAAGATTAAAAAGGAAAAAAAAATACCATGATGCAGTGGAGTTACGAGGTGGTGGTGGTTTTTAAATGACAGTCTTAGATTGTGCCCAGAAGATAAGGAGATTCGCTCTCTTGCACTTCTTTCTGTATCTTCCCTCTCTCCATCTGCTGTTTTGCTTTGGGTGGTACTATTCTTACTTTGTTAAGGAGCATGATACCTGACACTGTTCTGCGATCCTAATTCCTAGTTATTTAATGATTGTCTCCACCAGTCTTATCTCAATCTCTTCCTCATTTGCTGAATTATTTATATTGCTTAGCTGTCAGTACATTTTTTTTCAAGAGAGGCAAATAGGTACTATACCCCCTGGGTTTTATGTATAAAAGAGGGTAAGCTACAAGTAACTTTCCCACCTATTTAAGATTTTTATTGTTAATTTGCCCTTTATTTTTATCTGTTATACAAGGATGCTTCAAAATGTTCATGGGAAATGGAATTAAAAGAAATTTAGGGACAGGTGTTGTGGGTTAGGCCACTGCCTGGGACATGCCTACCCCATACCAGAGTGCTGCTTTGAGTCCTGGTACCTCCACTTCTGGTGCAGCTTCCTGCTGCTGCATTCTGGGAGGCAGCCGTGGTGGCTCAAGTGCTTGAGCCCCTTCTGTCCACTGGGGAGACCTGGATGTAGTTCCAGGCTCCTGGCTTCATATTGGTCTACCCCAGCTGTTGTGGGTATTTGCAGAGTGAATCAGCAGGTGGAAGATATCTTCTCTCTTGTTTTACCTTTCAAGTAAATAAATATTTCTTTAAAAAATTGTTTATTTTGGTGCAAAAAATTTTGAAATACAAGAAGAGGAGGGGTTTAAAGTTCATGGAACCATGTATTATAAAAAAACTATGCATGAATTTCAAAAAATTCTGCACCAAAATAAACTTACCTTTTAACCCCATTTTTTTTTTTTATCTTTAAAAGATTTATTTATGTATTTGAAAGTCAGAGTTACAAAGAGAGAAAGAGAGGGAAATCTTCCATCACTCCCGCAATGGCCTCAACGACCAAGGGAAGCTAGGAGCCAGGAAATTCTGGTCTGCCACATGGGTGCAGGGGCCCAAGGACTTGGGCCGTCTTCTGCTGCTTCCCCAGGTGCATTAGCAGGGAGCTGGATCAGAAGCAGAGCAGATGGGACTTGAACCAGTACCCATATGGGATACCAATGTCAGCAGTAGATTGACCTGGTACACCACAATGCTGGCCCCAGGGTTTATGCTTTTAAAAAGTCCCTTACTTTGATTTAATAGGGAGTAGAGGCTACTGTGTGCATTTAACCTATTGCATCAGTTGCAAACTAGCTGTTACTTTTTTGTTGATGGAAATTGGGACTAAAATGTCAGATTGAGCCTTTAAACCATGGAGGTAGTATTGGGTAGCTAATTGTGATTCCCCATGGTATTTCAGATCTGAGGGTAGAAAATGGTCCTAGGGCCCATAGAAATAAGAACAAAGAAGAGAGAACCTGTCTGCCTTTAACGCCTACACATTCTGTCCCTCCTTCAGGCATGATCGTTTTCTGGAACCTTCCCACTAACTCACCCCTGCAGCGGATACGGCTCCCAGATGGCTCCTTAAAGCTCTACCCTTTCCAGTGTTTCTTAGCCCATGACCAAGCTGTGCGTACCCTTCAGTGGTGCAAAGCCAACAGGTATACAGTAGAAGAGCTGTGGAGGGGAAGCTGAAGACTGGAACAGGCTGACTCTTCCATATTTGTTCATGTTTGATCTCCCATCTTTTCAGCCATTTTCTAGTCTCTGCAGGGAGTGACCGCAAAATCAAATTCTGGGACCTTCGACGACCATATGAGCCAATAAACTCTATCAAGCGCTTCTTGAGTACAGAGCTGGCCTGGCTGCTCCCCTACAATGGTGTCACTGTGGCTCAGGACAACTGCTATGCCTCGTACGGCAAGATGGAGATAGGAGTTCTGGGGATAGGCCCTCAAGGGGTTGGGGTGCAGCATGGGTTGGGTTATTGGGGGGAAGGGGAGGTCAAGGTAGTTCACTGGGGTAGTTTGAGTTCTGCAAGGAACTAGGGAGAAGAAATGTTTTATTTCTTTTCCAGTTATGGACTCTGTGGAATCCATTATATTGATGCTGGTTACCTTGGTTTCAAGGCCTACTTCACTGCTCCTCGAAAAGGCACTGTCTGGGTGAGCTTCTCTCTCTTCTGTGGTCTTTATACAGGAAAATGGCTCATTCTCTCACTAGTGATGGTCAGCAAAAGGCAGTAGTTATGGGTAGAAAGAAGAGAAAATAGGTATGTGGTAACTGTATCATCAGGGCTACGGGTTTTGTATGATAAACTCATTTTTGTTTGTGTGTCTCCCCTCAGATTATGCAGTCATTACCAGTTCACAGAATTGAATACGTATACAAATGAATGAATGCTGTTTCTCCTTATTAGAGTCTTTCAGGATCCGACTGGCTTGGGACAATAGCCGCAGGAGATATATCTGGGGAACTCATTGCAGCTATTTTGCCTGATATGGCACTGAACCCAATAAATGTCAAGCGACCTGTAGAGCGAAGATTTGTACGTATATCAACAGCCACCAGCAGCACCGATCCGCATCCTAATCTGCATGTCCTCCTAACCCCTCCTGGTAGCATGCAAATGAGTACTAGGTCTCCCAGCCCGGTTATCATCCCTTAGCGAAGACCTGTGTGTACTCTTCCTGCCCTACTGCAACTGAACAGATAGTTGAACATACCACTTTCTTGGCACCACAACAGTTTATTCTCTTTGCTTATTCTGTCGCCAGTATTATAGAACCTAATGTCCTGATCTCCTTTCTAGCCTATTTATAAAGCAGATCTGATGCCCTATCAGGACAGTCCTGAAGACCAAGACCACTCCTCTGCCTCGTCTGGGGTCCCCAATCCTCCCAAGGCTCGAACTTATGCAGAAACTGTCACCCATCACTACTTACTCTTTCAAGATACAGATTTGGTAAGTTGAAGCCAGGAGAATGGGTGTGGTATTAGAAAAGGTGGAAAATCGAGTCCTCGTAGAGTAGGGCGTCCTGAGGAGGCCCAGCACAGAGATGCAGAACTAAAGAGCTGCTCGCTTCCTCTTTTCTGCTCCACTGCCCCTCGCAGGGTTCTTTCCACAATCTGCTCCATAGAGAACCAATGCTGCGCATGCAGGTGGGAGAGGGACACTCGCAGCTCTGCCTGGATAGGCTGCAGCTCGAGGCCATTCATAAGGTAAGAGCCTGGTCTCAACTTCTCCACTCCCCCCAACTCTGGGTCTGTGATAGAGTGAAGCAGCTTTGGCAACGGCTTCCTCATCATTGGCGTCCTTTTCCTACCTCTCTCACCTGCTCATGGTCCTGACCTTTTGATTGTGACCCATTTCTTTGCTCATACTGCGGACTTGCCCCACCATGAGGCATTTCTCTCTTGTTTTCTGTTTTCTTCACAGGTACGTTTCAGCCCAAACCTGGACTCCTATGGATGGCTGGTTTCTGGGGGGCAGTCAGGGCTGGTTCGGATCCATTTTGTCCGTGGACTCACCTCCCCGCTGGGCCACCGTCTGCAGCTTGAAAGTCGAGCCCACTTCAGTGCTATGTTCCAACCAACTGCCCCACCTAAAGGGCCTGGCTTCCCTCCAGCCAGCCATCGCCTTCTGCCTGGTCCCTAGTGTTGGTCCAGCAGGAATGAAGTCTGCCAAGAACAAATGGCCCCTATGCACAGAGCCATAGGAACTGGGGCCTTCCTGGACAGTGATGCTGCCAGGCCTGACCTTTAGGCCTGCCTCCCCAGGACTCCTTAGATCTCTCTCCTTCCACAGACTTCTTTAGTCACAGCCCGCTGTGGGCAAGGGGACTGCTCTCCCACAAAGGCGCCTCAGCCTGAAACTGTGGCTCACGAGAAACGCTCGGGCCTGCCCCAGGCTTGGGAGTCAGATTGCTCATATTGAGCATGTTGTGGAGTGGGTAAAGCTAAGTAAAGGTACTGGGTGTTTTTGAGACCACTTGTGAGTGGTGTTTGGAGAACTGGAAAGGGTATCCACATGAAGGCTCTTGCTGGGCTATAATCCAGGATCCATTGTCACTGCCTTCCCAGACATCCTCTTTAGCTTAACCAACGGGCCCAAGAGGGTGACAGTCACTTACGGGACTGAAGCTGCTTCTAGCACCTTTAACCGAGGCCCGCCACCAACAGCCGGCCGGGAGACTGGCGGCTCAGCTCTTGCTCCTGCGTAGGAATCTCCACTAGTCACCTGGCCCTAGCTGGGCACTCCCAGACAGTCATGTTTTTAAAATCTTCCTTTCTATCAAGTCAAAGAGCAAACCTCTTGATTTTACTCATGGGTGTTAGAAAACCTAGTCATTCTTCCCTGTAATTGCCCTTTTAAGTATTTAACAATAGCTATCATGTGTTTCCCAAGTCTTTTCTTCTCTAGATTAAATATCTTCAGTTACTACAACCATTCTTTTACACGTCATTTTTTTTTTTTTAATTTGAGAGGCACAGAGAGGGAGAATGTCCACTCCTCAGATGCCCTCAATTACCAGGGCCAAAGCCAGGAGTGGGGAATGGAGGTCTCCTGTGTTGGTGGCAGGAACTTATTATTTGAGCCATCCTCATTGCCTCCCAGGGTCTACATTAGCAGGAAGCTGGAGTCAGGAGCCAGAGCCAGGAATGGAACACCCAGTACTCTGATGTGGGATGCGAGTGTCTTAACTGTTAGGCTAAGTGCCCACTCCATGCACATCATGATTTTTGATCCTTGTGATCCTGCCACATAGACTTACTGTGGGATGAGGCAGACTCAAGTGACTACAATACTGCCTCAGCAAGGCTAGGCCCCAGTAATGAGCAACAGGCAAACTGTAGTCTTGGAATGCATGGGGTACAGGCTGGGATCTGGAGGGCAGTAGAAAACCTCAGGAAATAGGAAAAATAGGCAGCCAACTCCCATCAGGGAGAGGGGAGAGTAGGTGGACATGAAAACCTCTGGCAGCCTAGAGGGGTGATGGGCAAGATTCTGGGAAGAACTTTTTGCTGCTCTAGGGAATTTATCATGTCAAAATCTCCTTTAAGAAGGGGGAATCAAGTAGTCCAGTCTCCTGTGCAGAAGAGGAAACCTTGGTCCCTAAGCAGCACAGGGAACCTAACGCATGGCCATGAAAGCAGCCGAGCATTGTGCTGTCTGCTGTCACCCAGCTCTGGTTGGGCCGCAGCCTTTGGAGCTGCGAGGGCAGTTCCTCACGGCCGAGCCGCTCTGCTCATTCTGCACAGCAGTGGCGCACCCTGCAGTGAAGACAGGGAATGACTGGAGACCCGCGGCGGTCCCAGCCTCCCTGCTCCTGCAGCTGGAGCTCAGCCGGAGTCTGCACGGCCAGAAGAAACCCCGGGTGGCGCTTTCTGATCCTGCTCTTTACTGTAGACTCCCCCAGGCTGCGGTCCTCCAACCCTCTCTGCAACACATTCATTCACTCCTCCAGGCTGCGGTCCTCCGACCCTCTCTGCAACACATTCACTCCCCCAGGCTGCGGTCCTCCGACCCTCTCTGCAGCAACATTCATTCACTCCCCCAGGCTGCGGTCCTCCGACCCTCTCTGCAGCAACATTCATTCACTCCCCCAGGCTGCGGTCCTCCGACCCTCTCTGCAGCAACATTCATTCACTCCTGCACCTGGAACGCTGCTCACTGTTCCCTCCAGGAACATCCTCCTCTGCTGAATCCTGCCCATCCGTTAGGGTCCCCGTTCAGATTCCACCTTCACCAGGGAGCCTCCCAGATTTCTCCCTCCCCCGTGCTCCCCAAGGGGGAAGGAAGGGGAAAGGAGGTACAGTGCTGAGCACTGTTTCAGGCACTTCGTGTGTTAATCTGAGGCAGGTGTTGTTTTTACTTCAGAGAAGGAGTGTGAACAAGGTCAGGTCATCAGGAATTGGTGGTGGGGTTCGAGCCTGCCGGTCTGCCTTCAGAACACAGCTTTCCGACCTGCCACAAGCGTGGGCTGTTAGTAAATTCACTTCTTGGAAATGGTGTTTTGCAGACAGGAGCCTTTTAGTGAAACGACAGTGAATTCTCTTGCTTCCCTGGCTTCTCCAGTATCTGTGACAGGATTCTCTCTGCGTTAACCACATAGGAATTGAGTGGACTGGGGCCGGAGGTAGGCAAGCGGAGAGCGGTGAGCTCCCTGCCTCCCACGTGTGGGTCCCTGGAGCTAAGCAGAGCTGCCCGCCTGACAGCGCCCCTTGCTAGAAAGGATCCTGCGGTGTGTGCACAGAATCCGAGTGTTAGAGCTGGAAGGGATTCAGAAATCACCTAGTAGCTCTCAGACACTTCGCTGTGGGCCCCTTTGTTAAAAATGGCTCTTTCTAGAGGTAATGTATTTCAAACAGTTGCGGTAGGGACCGACAGCCCCACTCCCACACAAACACCTCCTACAGACCCCTGGAAATGAGGGGTGCCGTTTGGAAACCGGACAGTGCACCCCTTCGTTTTACAGATGAGGAACGGTTAAGTCCGGGTGTAGTGACCGAGGCTCCCCAGTCCCCACGCCGCTTTCCTGCAGGGGCTGTTGTGGGCAAAGCGCTGAGCCGGGTGCTGTGAGGACGAGTGGGAATGAGCCCGTCCCACCCGCTCGGCTCACGACGGAGGCTGGGAACAACCTGGCGACGAAAGGAGCACACGCACTAAACCACCACTTAGGGCTTCCCTCCTGGTTTCTGAGACCGAGGGACGACAAGCTCGCGTCCTTCGGAGCAGCGAGGGGCGGGGCGTGGAGGGGCGGAAGCAGGCTGAAGTTGGACCCAAGTGGGAAGTAACGCCCGGCAACACCACACCGAGGCCCGACACATCCCACTCGGAGAACGGGTGACCGAGCGAGCAGCTCTCCACGGTGTTCAGTGGCGTTGTGGACTCATTCCCCTCCGCCTGCCAGGGTCCCACCGTCTGCGGGCAGGCGGGCCGGAAGGGGCGGGGCTTGTGGCGGAAGTCCCTCGGCCAGCGCGCGTCACGTGGGAGGACTGCTGGGCGCGGAGCGCGCACTCAGGTGAGTGACGGGTAACCCGCGGTCACTGGCTTGGAGTGGCGCGCGCCACGAGCGCCCACAGGGCACGTGGTCCTCCAGGCCCAGGCAGCGATGGATCCTTTGGCTGGCGTGGAGTTGGACTCCGTATGCGTACCGGTGCTAACTGAATCTGGGGGCTGACTGAACTCACTTTTCCGGGACCCAAGCTCCGGGTGGGCGCCAGGGCGAGCTTGCCCTGACAGGTTCCTCAGTCGGAACCTGAGGTGGGGTGGCAGATGGTTACCGCCAGGAACCCAGGGCTGCCCACAGCCTTCTCCCCCGACTGTCCGGGGCGGCTCCTGTGACGAAGCATCCCTCTCGGGCCCCTGCCCCTTTAAGACGCATTGGAGAGGGGGTGGGGGAAGTGGGCCCAAGGATGTCAGGCGTCGTCTTCATCGTGGGGAGCCGTGGGGGTGACCCCCTCTCCTCTTGGCTTGGCAGGAAGCATGGCGCTGTGGCGGGCATACCAGCGGGCCCTGGCTGCTCACCCGTGGAAAGTCCAGGTCCTGACGGCTGGTGAGTGTCCCTCTGGGACCCGAGTGCGACCAGAGCAGGCTGATTGACAGGCGACGGCGCACCTCCCTCGTTTCCTGCTTCTTTGCAGACCCCTGGAGAGGCTAGCTAGCACCCCATGCAGCCCCCAGTGTGCTTTGGAGGGTAGATGCCCCGAGGCTGTTCTTAAGCACACAGCAGAGGATCTAGGCATTGCCCAGGAGTCTCCAACTTGGAAAATAACTCATAGCAAATACTCGAACATTTTACAGTGCGCAAAGCACTTCCACGACCAGTATATCGTGAGGGGCCCACAAAGCATATTTGAATCATGTGAGATCACACACCTAAATCTGAAATCGAGGTTCTCAAACAACTATCTTATTTTTCCTAGTATTTCTTATTGTGAAATACCCCAAAGAATAGTAAGACATATATTTACAGTTTAAGTGGTATTGGTAAGGAACATTCCTGTATCAGTACCCGGATTTGAGAGCCCGTGAGTGCCTGTCTGAGTCAGGCAGAGACTGCCATTTTCCTGGCTTCTGCTTATATCACTCTTTCGCTTTCCTATCTATGTGTGCATCCCCAAACAATATACTAGCCAAGGCTTTTTTTAGAACTCAATGGTGATTGAGTAACAGCCTCACCGTGGTAACCCAGCGACTTACCTGCACGTGTTCCCGTCTTCACTCTGCAGGGCAGCTCCTGCAAGGGGGCGGCGCACAGCTAGGTAACTTTATAGGAGGAGGGGCCGGAAGTCTCTGACTACTGGGGCAGTGCAAAGGGGAATCTGGTTAAAGTGGGGTCCCTTGTGCTTGGAGGAAGGGCACAGGATTCTAAGAGGACTCAAAATGTTGGAAGGGGTGGGGAGCTACAGAAAGCAAGGTTGAAAGGGGCTCCTAATGCCAGCATCACCCCGCGTCAGCACTAGAGGCGTCACCGCAGGACAGGTCAGCGGATGGACTCTTGCCCCTCCTTGGGCCCTTCTCCAGCCTCCTGTGCCCAGCCACCTCGTGTCCTGTCCTCGGAGCGTCCGGCAGCCTGCATGACTCACCTGGCTGCGTGTGTGGTGACTCACGCTGGACTGTGTGGCTGTGATGGGAACTGACACGCTGGGCCCTCTGCCCAGCCTCAAATTCCCTCAGGGCCCGGAGCTGCCAGGTGGCAGGTTCCCCCTCGTGGCCGGCAGACTAGGGAAGGAAGGATAGTCCTTTGGTTTCCCTATTCAAGGGATCTGGAGCTGGAGCCCCAAGGGGCCTGAGTGCAGAAATGCGGCTGAGTGGAGGCTCTGGGCCATTGGTGGCAGAGCGCTCCGGCTCCCCTCCCTCAGCCTTCCTAAGGCTCTGCTCCCGTCCCACCTCAGCCCTGAAGCTACCTGTGGCCGCCTAGCCTTCTCAGACATTTCCTCCCTTGGACGTGGAGCAAACTACACATAAAGCGAGAAGGTGGATTTAGCTCACTGAGCCGTATGTGGACCCCAGCATCATAGTCCCTGAGGTCCCGTCCCACCAGAGAAAGCACAGAGATTTCAGACTTGGCTTTGGAAGACCAGGATTTAAATCTCAGGGCCATAGCACCTAGGAGCTGCGTTATCAGGACGCGTCAGTAAACCTCTTAAGGCTTCAGTTCTCTGAGGCTTGAGCTTAGCAATAGGACCTTACAGGGACAATGGAGGGACTATCTCTAAAAAGGCTTTAGAAATCAGGAAATGCTCAATAAACTTAAAGGCTCAAGAGGTTGGCCCTTCTTGTGACTACTGGCAATCCAGGCACAACAAGCTGTTCTTCTACAATGGTGTTGGGTTAGGTGTGTTCCACTTGCCATTGTGGATGACTGTCTTAGCCGTAGTCTCCAAAGAACAGAGCCTGAAGCCCGTGTGCAGGTGCTTTGTTGGGGAGTAGGAAGTAACCCCGTGGAGGGAAAGAGAACAGTAAAAAAGTGCATTATCAGATTGGCCGCTGCAAAGGGCCACTGGTTGCTCAACCCCTTGAAACTGGCTGAGAATCTTTCGAACTACTTAGAACTCTGAAAGAACAGTCGATTCCCTGCAGGGAAGAGGCTTTCCAGTCCCACCCTGCATTGGCCAAAGGTTCCCCTCGGGATGTGACCTCCCCGCAACGCGCTAGGTGCACAGTCACTGACGGCATCGACAGTGAAGGCCCAGGGGTGGATAGGCCTGGAGGAAGGATCCACTGCTAGGTCGAACTGCAGTGCTGGCTAGAATCAGACTTCAGTCGCAGAAATCTGAACCGGCTCAAGGGAAGTGTGTAATACTTGGTTTTGGCAAGCCGGAGTCAGGCGCAGGGCAGCCTGGGGAAGCTTTGCAGTGTGTTCCGCAGAGTCTGAGTCAGCCGTATCCCTCCCTTTCTTGTGGGCCCTTTCAGTCTCCACTTGGCCCGGCTCCAGCCATCTTAGGTCACCTCGTCCCACTATGGGGGTAGCCAGGCTCCCGCAGACACTGCCTTCCCTGGAGTCTGAAGTAGACCAGAATGTGAGAGCTCAACAGGCCTAGGAAGCCCTCCAGTCTAGTGCCTGGTACCACAGCAGAAAACTGAGGCAAAGGGAGAATGACATGCCCTGAGGCCTTGTGGTGGGCAGTAGAGCTGGCGTTAGAACCAGGGCGCTGGAGGCCGGCGCCGCGGCTCACTAGGCTAATCCTCCGCCTGGCGGCGCCGGCACACCGGGTTCTAGTCCCGGTCGGGGCGCCGGATTCTGTCCCGGTTGCCCCTCTTCCAGGCCAGCCCTCTGCTGTGGCCAGGGAGTGCAGTGGAGGATGGCCCAGGTGCTTGGGCCCTGCACCCCATGGGAGACCAGGAAAAGCACCTGGCTCCTGGCTCCTGCCATCGGATCAGCGCGGTGCGCCGGCCGCAGCGCGCCGGCCGCGGAGGCCATTGGAGGGTGAACCAACGGCAAAAGGAAGACCTTTCTCTCTGTCTCTCTCTCTCACTGTCCACTCTGCCTGTCAAAAAAAAAAAAAAAAAAAAAAAAGAACCAGGGCGCTGGGGCCGGCGTTGCGGGAAAGCTGGGAAAGCTGCCACTGGAGATGCTGGCATCTCGTGTGGATGCTGGTTTGAGTCCCAGCTGCCTGCTTCCGATCTAGCTCCCTGCGCTTGCGCCTGGGAAGGCAGCAGAAGATGGCCCAAGTGCTTGGACCCTGCAACCCATGTGGGAGACCAGAAGAGAGTTCCTGGCTCCTGGCTTCAGTCTGGTCCACCTCTGGCCATTGTGGCCCTCTGTGGACCAAACCAGCAGGTGGAAGAGCTCTTTCTGTCTCTCCCTGTTTCTAACTCTGACTTTGAAATAAATGTTTCTTTTTTTTTTTTTTTTTTTTTTAAGAAGTGTTTGTTTATTTATTTGAAAGGCAGAGTTACAGAGAGAGAAGGTGCCCTTATGGGATGCCAGTGCTGGATACGTGCTACACCACAGTGTGGACCCAATAGATAGATAGATAGATAGATAGATAACCAGCTGAGGGTGCTGCCCATGGCACTGCCCTGCACTTGAGAGTCTTGGGGCCAGCAGATGCTGAGCATAGTCTCGGCTGTATTTAGATACTCAACAGGCAGCAGAACCTTCCATTCTGGGTCATTTTCTCACAGTAGGTTGGGTTCAGACCAGGAATGGGAACATTGAGGCCAGGTGTACTCTCCCATTTCCCACATGCTGGGCTTCAGCTCCCCCTGGCTCTGTACCAAACCAGCCTCTTATCCCAACCAGGCAGGCAGTTAGTTCATGGTTGGAGACTCCCGGGCCATCAGCAACAGCCCCATGCCGGTAGCTGTCTATCCTGCCCACCTGCCTGTACTGCTCCTCATTCCAAGAAGCTGCTTCCTGTCCCTCTACCATCTTGCCTTCCGTAAATGCTTTATTTTTCTCACATATAAGACTCCACACTGAAGTTAGCAGTTGGGGCCAGCGCTGTAGGTTAATCCTCCGCCTGCAGCACTAGCATCCCATATGGATGCTGGTTGGAGTCCTCGCTGCTCCACTTCTAATCCAGCTCCCAGCTTATGGCCTGGGAAAGCAGTGGAAGATGGCCCAAGTCATTGGGCCCCCGCACCCACATGGGAGACCCAGAGGAAGCTTCTGGCTCCTGGCTTTGGATACACCCAGACCTGGCTGTTGTGACCATTTGGAGAGTGAACCAGTGGATGGAAGACCTTTCTCTCTGTTTCTTCCTCTCTCTCTGACTCTGCCTCTCAAATAAACAAATCAATCTTAAAAATAAAAATAAAAAAGGACAGGAGCAAAATAGAGGAAGTAGGGAATTTACCCCTACTCTGGGAAAATGTAGAAGTTGGGGCTTTTCCACTTGTACGCAGGGTGATCCCAAATCTGTGCTGAGGCAGGCTCCCCTTCCCGGGCCCGCTGGATCTGGTGGGGAGTGACGGCATGAGAACTGGCACCGGCCCAGAGGTATGATGTCACACCCGCGCCAGTGTCTGCTCACTGGGCTCTGCGCCCAGGTTGGCACTGGGACATCACTACCCAGCAGCCCCTTGCCCTGCCCCATCAGGACCCTGGGCATTGGTGTCTGCAGGCCTCCAGCCACAACTCCAAGGAGAAGGAATCCAGGGCACTGGAAGGTCCTGGACAACCCCTCATTTCCGGGGCGGGGTCTGTTTGGGTTGGGGAAGGGGGCATGAAGAATCTGAATGGCCGATTCCTTCCTCAAAGGATCCTGAGGGCTGCAAATACAGGTCTTGTTCTTTGGACCAGCGCCTTAGACCAGCATGGAGTTGCTGTGGGTCCAGGGGCTCCAATCATCTGTGGGCAGAGCAGGAACCTGTGGTGTCTGAGATGAACAGAACTGGCAGAGGCTGCAGAGTGTGCACCACTTGTCACTTCCACTGTCACCCGGTCATCCTTCCGGCTTGATGGGCACACTTCAGGGGCCTAGAATCCATCTTTCTCAAAGCCTGTTGGCTTCCAGGACCATGGGGCTAAAAGTCAGGAACCTGTGTGACTGTTGGCAAGGCATACCTCTCTGGGTCCTGGGAATTTGTTGCCTGTCATCCCCACAAGGTGACAGGAATACTAGGGAGTAAAGACAGTGTTAGTCCAGGAGGCATCTCTGATACACAGGCCCTTGGGGCCCTGGCTTGGGCAGGGACTCTATGCAGAGTAGCAGCCGCAGGAACCTCCTGGAACCTCCTGGCCTCTGAGCCTGTGACCTCCTTGTTCCTCCTCGAGAGAAGCCCTGCATCCATCCCAACTCCACTACTTACCAAGTCCAATCCCTCAAAGACTTCCTTTATCATCAGATGGAGGTGGGTTCACTTCCTGCCTAGGCCTTTTGTGAGGATTAAGTGTGTGAGAACCCTTTGCACACTGACCATCTGGCCCAAGTGGACAGTCAGACCATTAGTTCCTCCATTTAGGAAGTGATTGCCTTTTCTGTTCCCCTGTGCCAACCTTCTCATGCCCCTTTTCTCCCTGGGAGTGCACCTGGTACCTCCTGTTGTCAGGTGGGGGTGTGGGAAAGTGTTAAGAGCTGACTGCCTGGGGGTGGGGAGCAAGCCTCCGTTCCCTGGTTCTCTCCTGCAGCCTGACCACAGTCCTTCAGGCTGGACGTGGAGTTCTCCATGCCCTTTCCCAGGGTAGGCCTGTGATTTGAGGCTGTATGACATTTTTCCTTTGTTGATTTCCTGAGCTCCTGCCAGGGGGCTCCTCTGAGTGTCAGAGGGAATAGTTTAGCAGAGGTGTTTGGGCTTCTGTTCTTGTCCTTGGAGACTTCATATCTAGCAGTGTTCTGGGAAGAGCCCCCACCACTTTGGGGATTCCCTGGAGAGCCAAGACAGGGCTGCCTTGATGGGTGTGCCAGGGGGCCTGGGGCTGCTCCATGACCAGCAGCCCAGCCCCCAGCCTCCCCCAGTTGCCCATGGGTAGGCTGTCCTGGGGCAGAGCTGTGCGGAGGGTATGGGGGAAGAGCAGACCAGTGAGTGTGCAGCCAGCGTGGACGTCAGAGCCAGCTCCGGGCCAAGGAACAGGGTGGAAGATGTGTTTGCCCAGTGCTAATTGAGGGCACAGGGACAGTGGTGGCTGTGGGACCGGAGGGGCTCTCATTACTCAGACAGGCGAGCTGGAGGTTGTGGGGTCACCCCCAGGCGGCCCCATCAGGGTGTGTTTGCTAGAAACCGTAACGCCACTGTCATTGACGGGGCTTTGTCAATAGAGATGATGTCTGTTTTGGCTTCTGGGTGGGGGTGACTGATGAGGGCTGCTTGGAGCTAGGCATCTGCAGTGACGGGAGGGGTTGCTGGTGCGCAGGCCTGGGGGAATGGCTGTGACACCTACACCAGCTCAGTCTGGGGTTGCCATAGGGAAGTCAGGGTTTGGCTGATTCTGCCAAGAGGTGGCCAGGACTCACTTCACCAGTCACCTGCCTGCCTGGTATCACTTGAGCACTGTTGTTTTAGAAAAAGAGTTACTCCAGGGGCCGATGCTGTGGCGCAGTGGGTTTACACCCTGGCCTGATGCGCCAGCATCCCATATGGGCACTGGTTCGAGATCCAGCTGCTCCACTTCTGATCCAGCTCTCTGCTATGGCCTGGGAAAGCAGTGGAGGATGGCCCAAGTCCTTGGGCCCCTGCACCCTTGTGGGAGACCGGGAGGAAGCTCCTGGCTCCTGGCTTCAGATTTGCACAGCTCCAGTTGTTGCAGCCAATTGGGGAGTGAACCATCAGATGGAAGATCTCTCTCTCTCTCTGCCTCTCCTCTCTCTGTGTAACTCTGACTTTAAAATAAACAAATATTTTTTAAAAAAAGAAAAAGTTATTCCTGCTGCTTTCATAAATAGAGACCCCCAGACCAAGGTAAAGAGCAGTGGCCAGGGTCCTTGCTGTCCTACACATAACCTAGTCACAGAGCAGTGTCCTGGAAAGATCCGGGTCTAACAGTCCCGCCCCGGTTCTTGCCTCAGTTCTGCCCTTACTGGATATGTGAGCTCCTGCAATCTCGTTTCCACACCTCTGAAAGCAGGGGTTTGGATGAAATGACCGTGCAGGTCTCAGCCCCAGGATCTTAAGATTTTCCTTCCTCTGTCTATAGTTTCTGATTCCCCCATTGCTGCTCAGTACAGAGCTCCTGGGCCCTAGCCTGTTCATCCCAGTTTCTGATAGGCACACGCGAGGTGTCACCATCCTTGGGGAGAGGAGGGCTTTGAGGCAGGAGAGAGGAACTGGTCCTTTACCCCCAGAAGAAAGAAGCCCTGGGGCCCAGAGCGCCAGAGCAGACTCACTTCCCTCCTGGGAGTAGCAGCCATGTTCTGACAACACCCGTGTACCCTGCACAGGGTCCCTGATGGGCCTGGGTGACATTATCTCACAGCAGCTGGTGGAGAAACGCGGTCTGCGGGAACACCAGACCGGCCGGACCCTGACCATGGTATCTCTGGGCTGTGGCTTTGTGGTAAGTTCTGCCCGCAGCAGGGTTGCAGCTGGTGGGACGGTGTTCTGGTTCTGTGCTGTCCTTTAGTTGCCTGTGGCCTCTCCACGCTTCAGCCAGCCCTGCCACCCTTCTTTTGTCTTGGTGTCTGCCTCCCTGGGAGTTGGGTTCTGGTATTTGGGGGAAGAGCTTTGTGATTTAAAAGCCACGGGTCCCCTCACTGCATCCAGCTCCTCTGTCTGGGGCTGACTTTCAGGGCCCGGTAGTAGGAGGCTGGTATAAGGTTCTGGATCGGCTCATCCCAGGCGGCACCAAGGTGGATGCCCTGAAGAAGATGCTGTTGGATCAGGTGAGCAGAAAGAAGAGGGAGTCGGGAAGGGTAGACTGGGGGCAGGGCATTAAGGTGCTCACGAGCTTTCATTTCTTGTCCTAGGGGGGCTTTGCCCCATGTTTCCTAGGCTGCTTCCTCCCTCTGGTAGGGACACTCAATGGACTGTCGGCCCAGGACAATTGGGCTAAGCTACAGCGGGTGAGCGGCGCAGGTGTGGGCAAGGCCTCTGGCTGCCAGGGTGGCAGCGCATGGGGAAAGAGGTAGGCAGAAGGTGGAGGTGCAGGTGGAGCCCTGGGCTGTGGAGCAGAGGAGCTGAGGGGAGTGTGAGACAGGAGTGTGCCCTGAAGAGAAGTTTGTGTGTAACATTCACACGGGAGGTGGGAGCTGCTAGAGGAAGACGTGTTAATTTGTTGTTTCTCTGTCTCTTCAGGATTATCTTGACGCCCTCATCACCAACTACTACGTAAGAGCTGACACACTCACAGCCTGTCCTGTTGCCTTAAGTTCAGAGATGCCCTGGGGGTCCTTCCAACCCAAGAACCCCTCCATTGGGGTTCCCATTGGCTGCATGGGCACCATGCTCAGGGAAGCACTCAGCAGGTTTTCAGCTGTTACTGGCGTGCAGAAGTTGGGGCAGGGGCAGGGCCAGGTAAGGCATTGAGTCTAGGGGCCAGCCACCTAACCATCACCTTCTGTCCCTTGCAGCTCTGGCCTGCTGTGCAGTTAGCCAACTTCTACTTGGTCCCCCTGCACTACAGGTATGCAGCCCCCTACCCCACCCTGCAAGGAAGAGCCACGTTACCGGCAGTTGGAAGCAAATAGTAGGCAAGCTCAGGTCCCCAGTGGCACACTCTACCCTGGTCAGAGCCTCTCAGATCCCCAAGTGTTTTTTCCAGAACCTCTCAGCCTTTATAGAACCTGCTCGGGGTGCCTGCCCACTGACTGTCATCTTCCCAGGGAGGATTCTGCTTCTCAACCCTTGATTCTCTGCCTTTGATGGCACATCTGCAGGTTCAGTGTCTAGGGTGCCACAGCCTAGGTTACACAGACAGGTAGACCAGAGGGCCAAGTAGGAACCTGGTCGGGTTAGTTTACTGCAAAGTAGTAATAATAAACATGATTGCTCAAGCACAGTTTTTTAAAAAAGAGAGTGGAACTCACGATAGTAGTTAGAATGCTTGAGTTGAGGGGCCTTGGGGATAGGCCAAAATATAGAACTCATTAGAGGGAAGTCAAAATTTACATGGCTCACCATGCTAAAAGAATGGAGAATTACCAAATCCCAAACACTAGGATCCTGTACAACCTCTTTGAGCCAGGTTAACTTAAGATAAATGGAGATACTACTTTATCCAGCAGGCAGAGTATTTTTGAAAGGAAAATCTCAGCTGGTGCAAGGTGCATAGAAAAATGTATTTGGAAAGGGTGTGGCCAGGGGCCTGTGTGGCAGACCTGTGCGTGTCACCACAGCTGCTGAGGGTGCTTAACTTCGGAGGTCCTCATCCAGGAGACAGAGCTCGGGGATGGCCCCGGATCTGAGCTGTGTCCTCTGGTCCAAGCCACACAGGCCCCCCTCCATGAGGGGCTGGCGGGAGGAGACTAACTCCGGAAAGGCTCCCTCCCTTTCCCTTCCCCCTTCCTGCCCGTCACTGTGCTCTTCCTGCTCCGTAGGTTGGCCGTTGTCCAGTGTGTTGCCGTCATCTGGAACTCCTACCTGTCCTGGAAGGCACACCAGCTCTAAGCCTGCCTTGCTCCACTGTTAGTACCTTGCAGTGACAGCTTGACCCTAGAATGGTCAGACAGCCTCCCCAAAGGGGCCAGGGCAGTTTCCATGTGGTTGGGCCACTCCCCTGAACTTCATGGGATTTGCCCTCTGAGCTGGCACATTTCACTCTAAAATGTAAACTAACTGCGTCTGAAGTCACTAAAACCTTCATAATGCGTCACTTAACAAGAAGGAAGCTTTCTGAGAGGTGTCTCATTAGGTGCTTTTGTCATTGTGAGCATCCTAGATGAGAGATCAGTCACTTGAGGTGGCCTCTTGAGATGAAGCCTACAGGCCGCTACCAGCATAACTCAGCACACAGTCAAGGTTGTTAATAGGTAGGACACGCTAACAGTTAAAAGTAGAGCATAGTAAATACATAAGCCAGTAACATAGTCGTTTATTACCAAGAATTATGTCCTGTATGTAACCGTATTTACTGTACTCACATGACTGTAACATGGTAGGTTTGTTTCCGCCAGCATTGCCACAGATAGGTGAGGAATGCATTACACTTCCATGTTACAACATCACCATGGCCACAGTGCCGCCAGGTGGTGGGGGCCGCTGTGGGATGTGCAGGTCGTCACATCAGCATCATTACGCAGCACCTGACTGTGATCATACTCCCACCATGGTACATAATTCCACAAATACATGTTTGTTTTAAAGATTGATTTATCAGAGCTGGCACTGCGGCAGAGAGGGTTAGGCTGCCACCTGCAGTACCGGCATCCGATATGGGCACCGGTTCGAGTTTCGGCTGCTCCACTTCTGATTCAGCTCTCTGCTAATGTGCCTGGGGAAGCAGGAGAAGATGGCGCAGGTGCTTGGGCCCCTGCACCCACGTGGCAGACCCAGAAGAAGTTCTGGCTCCTGGCTTTGGTCTGGCCCAGCCCCGGCCATTGCAGCCATCTGGGAAGTGAACCAGCGGATGGAAGACTTCTCTCTCTGCCCCTTCCTCTCCCTCTCTCTAACTCTGCCTTTCAAATAAATAAATAAATCTTAAAAAGCGCTTCCAGGTCTCCCACATGGATGGCAGGGGCCCTAGTACTTGGGCCATCCTCATCTGCTGCTTTTCCCATGCCAATAGCAGGGAGCTGGATCAGAATTGGACCGTCCAGGACTCGGACTGGCACCCATATGGGATGCCAGCATCTCAGGTGGTGGCCTTCCCACTGTGCCACAATGCTGGCCCCATAAGTATGTGTTGTACCATCTGACCTTGTCAGTTTTACACCCAGTGGCCAGCAAATGCCACTCATCCCCTCTCTCCCCAGACACGTCTGCCAGTCCAGCCCTTCCCAGCCCAAGTGCAGTTCCAACTCTTTGGGGTCCTTCAGACCGCATATGCTGCAGTCAGTATGGCATGGAGTGTGTATCTGGCACCTGCAGAGGAAATGAGCAAGACTCAGCAGAAAACCACTGAGGAGTCACAATTTCTCGAACTGGCCAGAGGCCTAGGAGCACCAACCCAGTGTGGACACTGAGATCCTTGGAAGTCAGGTCACCCGTGAGTTAGTGACAGCAGAAACTTGAACTCGAGTTTCCTCACTTCTTACCCAGTGATCTTAACTAGAAAGCCAAAGCTCTAGTAACACTGTTGTCTGCTTCCCGGGAGAAAGACTGGCCTTTGCTAAGCCACCACTCTGGGTGAACTCAGAAGCAGAAGGAGCAGCCTCATGTGGTCCTAAAGCACCTTGAGACTAGAGACCCTCTTGAGCTTAGTGCCTCATTCGGACAGCCACAGGACCTTAGACCCAGGGTTGTAATGAGGTCTTTAGTGGAGACTGTGGCAGGCGCTGGTGTTGGCTGAATGCCCGTGGTGTGCTGCCGACTCTCTGTGTGCACAACTGGTAGCTCCAGCAGGGGACTAGATCTGAGCAGCAGAGCCTTCTCCGATGCCTCTGGCTCCCGGCCTGAGGCCCCCGGACAGGGTCAGCACCATGGACAGCTTCTGCGGCTCGCCTCCCTTTCGTGTGCCTAAGAAGAAACTCGGGAGTGGTCTGCCTTGGGAAATGGGCCTCCACACTGCTGGCTGCTCTAAGGGGGCGAGGGGCACTGGGGGTGTCAGAGCAACCTCTAGGTCCCAGCCGGCTTCCGGATCTCGGTAGTCCAGTTCTGTTTCCAGCGCTGGCCTCAGGGACACGATCTCGTGTCCGGAGTGTGCCCCTCCGGGGGCGCGCAACCTGCAGAACTCGGGGCTGAAGCTGTCATTGCTTCCACGATCGGTGCGAGCTCTTCGCTGACGTCAGTCGGAGCTGTCCTGGCGCTATATAAGGCTGGCGGCGGTCCCGGGACAGACCCCGCGTTTCCCCAGGCGCACTCGGCCCGCCCCAAGGGACAGAGGCTGGAGCTCCGTCTCGCGCCGGGCGGGCGCTCTCCGACAACCTGTGAGTGGCTCCCAGCGTCCACCCAAGCTCCCTCAGCACCAGGACTCCGCACTCAGTCCACCCACCGCGACCCGCCGGGAGGGAGGCACGGAGCTCGGGGAGGAGGGCGGGGGGAAGGAAAGAGGTGGGCCGGGCAGCGGCTGGAGCTGGGGGCAGGCTGTGCGCACTGGGCGGCAGCCAGAGGGACCCGGCAGGGCACTGGGTGTGCGCAGGGAGTTTGCCACCTGCGGCTGCCCCAGGCACACCTCACCCCGCACTACCCCTGTGTGTTCAGGGCCGGCGGCATCATGAGGCAGGCGGGACGCGCGGCGCTACTGGGGGCGCTGCTCCTTTTGGCACAGCTGCGCCCCGGGAGCAGCCAGTGGAGCCCGGCGGAGGCGGAGGCGGCGGCCGGGGTCCAGGACCCGAGTCTCCGTTGGAGCCCCGGGACGCGCAACCACGGCGGCGGAGCCCGCGCTCTCCTCTTGCTGCTGGCTGAGCGGTTTCCGCGCCGCGCGGGATCGGGCAGCTGGGGACCCAGGACTGCGAGCGAGCGGCCGCGGCGCGACGACCCTCCTCTGTCCATTGACCTCACTTTCCACCTACTGCGGACCCTGCTGGAGCTGGCGCGAACGCAGAGCCAGCGGGAGCGCGCCGAGCAGAACCGCGTCATATTCGACTCTGTGGGCAAGTGACCGTCGGGCCGGGGCCGGCAAAGCCCCTACCTCTTCCCCCTCCACGGGCTGGACCGTGCGCGACCGGAACTGACTCAGTCCCGCTGGGCATCGTGCGTGGCCCAGTCACCCAGGGCACTCCCTGCGTGTCTTTTTTTTTTTTTTTTAAATAAAAGTGCGGAAGAGCCTTTGACTTCTGTGGTGGGGGCGCGGCAGCCACTACAGGGTCAGAACCTGTGGGAGGGACCCAGGTGCTCAGGGGCCCCGCGAGAGCAGCTTCCGGCCAAGCCCCCATGAATCCAGTTGCCCCCGAAACCCACAACCCAGAGGGCCCAGCGCCCCCGCACCACCCCCAACCTTCGTCCCAGAGCACGGGCTCGAGGGGCCGCTCCTGGCATCGGGGAGATGCCCAATGGAGGTTCGTCTCTCTTCCGCCCCCCAAATGGTGTTTGGGGAAGAGAGGAAGGCGGCGAGGTCGCCTGAAGCTGAGGCTACGGGAGTGGGCAGCGAAAGGAGAGATGGGTCGGGGACGCCAGAGTCCTTTATTGAGCCCCTACTCCTGGGGGCGGCCGGGCGCGGCGCCGAGTTGGGGCGCGGGGGTCGCTGCGCAGATCCTCCACCACCCCGGCGCGGGCACCGGCACGGGCTCTCCAGCTGGGGTCGGGTCAGCGTGGGCCTGTGCTCGGAAGGTGCAGCTCGGTGAGCAGATGCCCCAAAGGCCCACTCCCGCTCCTCAGTCACGTGGGCTTCTCCTCTGCTCGCCCACCCACCCAGGCTCTCACCCAGGCAGCGGCTGGTGGCGAGGAAAGTGTGCTTTGACGCGCACTTAGGGCTCTCCTTTGTGGCTCGGAGAGGGTGGGGGCTCCAAACGACCCCCGATGCCCGGGGGAGGGCAATCACCCGAGCAGGGGACAGGCGCGTGCCAGTCCGCCCCACTCCCCTGAGCCCTAGGCCCGCGCTCACCTTCCGGCGCATGCGGCCGCTCATCCTCTGGCCCTGCGCCGCCCTCATCCCCGTCCAACGCCACCTCTTCATCGTCTTCGTCCCCGGAAGCGCCTGGGCCGAAGGAAAGCGGGGTGAAGAGGCGGCCCGGTCTTTTCCGCCGCTGCACCCACGCCGAGGGTCTGAACGCACAGCCCCCGGCGGCCGCCGCCGCGCGCCTGCCCTCTCTCTCTCTCTCACCTGGCTGAAAGTCGATGGTCCTGAGCATTTCGGCCACGTGCTCCACGCTCACGGTGAACTGATCCATGCTTTCGTAGCCTGGCTCCGGCCGGCCCGCCAGCTCCACCTTGGACATCGCCCCGACCCTGCGGTGGCCGCGGCGGCTCAGCGGGCAACGTCCCAGCCCCCTCAGCCCCTCCCGGTGCCCGTGGAACCCGCGCGGCCCCTTCGCTCCCCTACTCACTTATTGATCAGCTCCTTGGCCTGCTGTAGGGGAGAATAGAGGGTGCGAGTAAGCACGGGGCGAGCTGCCCACTTCTACTTCTCACTCAGGCCTGTGGGGCAGGTGGGGTGCACATCCTAGTTCGTTAGGGAGCAAACGAGCTCTGGGCGGGGTTTGGGGAGGTGGGAGGTGACTTGCCCCAGGTCAAGAAGCGACAGACAAGACTTGAACCTGGGTCTACAGGTGTCAGTGCCCAGACTCCGACGCTATGCGGGGCAGCCGGCGCCCCCCAGCGCCCACCTGGAGGTAGAGCGCCATCTGCGGCTCCTCCATGGACTGGATGGCCGACTCCACCAGCTTGGAGGAGGCCTCCAGGTGGTCTCCGTACTGCCGGATGAGGCCGCGGACCCGCTGCAGCTTCTCCTCCTGCTCGCGGGCCAGCGCCTGCAGCAGCTCGCCCTTGCGCTCCTCCAGCACGGCGCAAAGGCTCTCGAACCTCTGGTTTAACAACTGCTTCTGCCTCCGGCTGTTGTCCTAGACCATCCAAGGGAGAGAAGAAGGGCGCTGCTGAAACCCTGTGGCTGGGAGAGCAGGGATGCTGGTCCTGCTTCTCAGTGTGACTCAGAGAGGCAAGAAAGCAAGGTGCACGTGGTTCTGGGCGAGTTCATGGCAGAACCGGAATCCGCCCTGCCAATCTTTCCAGAAACAACAGTGGATACTTTAAAGCAATGCCGTCACCAGGGGCTCTCTGTATCTTTGGCCCTGGGCTTCCCTTGTATGGATCCATTAAATTCTCAGAAAGACCCACTGATCCGGCCACTATATCATGATCATCATCATCACCAACACCACCAAAGCATGGAGAAGTTAAATAACTGAACCAAAGTCACAGAGCTACTGAGCAGCAGAGCTGGGAGTCGGACCTGGCTGAGCATATGCTAACATTTTTAGGAGGCCAGAAATGTTTTGGCCGTGTGAGCCAGAGATCAGAGAGGAGCAGTTCCCTTGGGAGCCTGCACTGTCCACGTCAGCCCACGTGTTCCCTCGCCCCCGCCCAGCCCAGGCTCACCTCGATGGTCCGGCACACTTCTTCCATCTGTGTGATCACTGCTTGCACGCGGTCGTTGCCTGCCACCAGCATCGCGATGCCGTCACTGAGCTCACTCTGCCGCACACACAGGCCAGCTTAGGGCTGGAGGAGCTGGCCCACAGCTGCTCCCCTCCCTCCCCAGCTGGGGCTGCAAGGGCGAGATGTGCTCCCTCCCCCACCCCTCCATCAGTGCATCTACAGAGATCTAGAAGGTTTGGAGCCATCCAGGAAGTGGGGAAGCACACTCTCTGGTTTCTGGAAGGAGACACAAGCCTTCCATCGCCAAAGGAACTGACATTCTCCAAACACCCTCCAAAGGCCAGCCACTGCGCTAGATGCTTTATCTGTAGATTCGTGTCTTCCATCAGTTCTGCAGCATTCCTAGTGGCTGTCATTCAGATAATATTGCTTCTTCTCCAGGCTCTGTTCTCTCATTCTGGGAGTCTGATCAGCCCGTTAGACATTCCTTTTTTTTTTTTTTTAATTTATTTGACAGGTAGAGTTATAGACAGTGAGAGAGAGACAGAGAGAAAGGTCTTCCTTCCATTGGTTCACTCCCCAAATGGCTGCTACAGCCAGCGCCACACCAATCCGAAGCCAGGAGCCAGGTGCTTCCTCCTGGTCTCCCATGCAGGTGCAGAGCCCAAGCACTTGGGCCATCCTCCACTGCCCTTCCGGGCCACAGCAGAGAGCTGGACTGGAAGAGGAGCAACCAGGACTAGAACCCAGCACCCATATGGGAGCTGGTGCCACAGGAGCTGGAGCCACGACACCGCGCCCCCCCCCCCCGTTAGACATTCTCATTCTCAACCTCTCATCCCCCAGGGCTGCATCCTGTTCTCAGTCCTCTTGTTCTATTCACTAATTACCTCTTCAGAGAAATCTGTCGTTTAATTAACTCCCTGAATGTTCTATTCCAACAATTAAGTTTATATTTCTTTTTTTTTTTTTTTTTGACAGGCAGAGTGGACAGTGAGAGAGAGAGACAGAGAGAAAGGTCCTCCCTTGCCGTTGGTTCACCCTCCAATGGCCGCCGCGGCCGGCGCGCTGCGGCCGGCGCACCGCGCTGATCCGATGGCAGGAGCCAGGAGCCAGGTGCTTTTCCTGGTCTCCCATGGGGTGCAGGACCCAAGCACTTGGGCCATCCTCCACTGCACTCCCGGGCCACAGCAGAGAGCTGGCCTGGAAGAGGGGCAACCGGGACAGAATCCGGCGCCCCGACCGGGACTAGAACCCGGTGTGCCGGCGCCGCAAGGCGGAGGATTAGCCTAGTGAGCCGCGGCGCCGGCCATATATTTCTTTTTTAAAAAATATTTTTTATGTATTTACTTGAGAGGTAGAGTTACAGACAAAGAGAGGGAGAGACAGAGAGAGAGGTCTTCCATCTGCTGGTCACTCCCCAGGTGGCTGCAACAGCTGCAGCTGAGCTGATCTGCAGCCAGGAATCTGGAGCATTTTCCCAGGTCTCCCATGTGGGTGCAGGGGCCCAAGGACCTGGGCCATCTTCCACTGCTTTCCCAGGCCACAGCAGAGAGCTGGATCAGAAGAGGAGCAGCCGGGAGTCCAACCAGTGCCCATATGAGATGCTGGTGCTGCAGGTGGAGGTTCAGCCCACTACGCCACAGTATTGGCCCCATGTTTCTATTTCTAAAAGCTTTATTTGATTCTTTGTCAAAAATGCATGATCAGAAGCCAGTGTTGTGGCATGGCAGGTAAAGCTGCCACCTGTGACGCTGGCACCCCACATAGGTGCTGGTTCAAGTCCCGGCTGCTCCACTTCCAATCCAGCTCTCTGCTGTGGCCTGGGAAAGCAATAGAAGATGGCCCAAGTCCTTGGGCCCCTGCACCCTGGTGGGAAGATCTGGAAGAAGCTCCTGGCTTCAGATCAAGCAACTCCAGCTATTGCAGCCTGCTGGGGGAGTGAAGCAGTGGATGGAAGACCTTTCTCTCTCTCTGCCTCTCCTTCTCTCTCTGTGTAGCTGACTTATAAATAAATCTTTAAAAAAATAAAGAAAGAAAGAAAGAAAGAAAGAAAGAAAAAAAGATGGCCCAGGTGCTTGGGCCCCTTCCTCCATGTCGGAGGCTCCTGGCTTTAGCCTGGCCCAGTAGGGTCTGTTGTAGCCATCTGGGGAGTGAATCAGTGGATGGAGGATATCTCTTTATGCTTTTTTAAAAGACTTATTTATTTGAAAGGCAGAGTTACGGGGTGGGAGGGGGGAAGAGAGAAATCTTCCATTTGCTGGTTCACTCCCCAAATCGCTGCAACAGCTGGAACTGAGCCAGGCCAAAGCCCGGAGCCAGAAGCTTCATCCGGGTCTCTCATGTGGGTGCAGGGGCCCAAGCACTTGGGCTGTATTCAGCTGCTTTTCCAGGCACATTATCAGGGAGCTGGATCCGAAGTGGAGCAGCCAGGACTCAAATTGGTGCCCATATGGGATGCTGACATTGTAGGTAGTGGCTTAACCTGCTGCACCACAATGTTGATCCTGATCTTGACTTAAAACCAAGCGATGGGGCAGATTTTTGGCACAGCAAAGATGCCGCATGGGATGCCCACATCCCATATTGGAGTGCCTGGGTTCCATTTCCATCTCTGCTTCCAATTCCAGCTTCCTGCTGGTGCATTCCTGGGAGGCAGCAGGTGACAAACCAAGTATTTGGGTCCCCGCCACCCACGTGAGAGATCTCAATTGAATTCTGGGCTCCTGACTTCAGCCTGGCCCAACCCTGGCCATTGCAGGCATTTGGAGAGTGAACCAGAAGATGGGTGATCCATGTTTGTTTCTTGGCTTTGGCAATGAAACTAAAATAAATAAAACCAAGCGGAATAAGAGGCCGACCCAGTCCTGGTCCCCAACCCTCTACTCCCTCCCTGCTGGATACCTTTTGGCGTTTGTAAATGGTGGGCAGCGGGGCCACCTCGCAGTCCTTGTGGGCCCCGAAGACCTTGCAGAGGGAGCAGGTGGGCACCTCGCAGCTCAGGCAGTAGATGTTGATCTTCTCGTCCTCATGCTCTTCGCACATGAGGTGCTGCTCGGCCTTGGAGTGCAGTGGCCTGGAGAGGAGCGCACAGGGGCGAGGTGGCGGGGTCAGGGGCCAGGCCCCAGGGAGCACCCAAGCAGGTTGGGTGGCAGGGAGGGCCAGGTGCCAGCCCCTGAGGAGCGCCCGTGCGTGTGGGGCCCCTCAACACCTTCTCTTCAGCTCCACCAATCACCAGCACCTTCCCTGCCCCTGCCGTGGGTGCTGCTGGGTGGGTGAGTGACTTCCATGGGGCTCTTAATTTGGAGAACAGAAGGACTTAAGAGGTGGAGGAGGCGTGGATCCGAAAAGAGACTGCATTTCGGGGGCCCTGGGAGCCCCACGGGACAGCAGATATGAGAGGGGAGAGGGGAAACCTGGGCCTGGGTGGGGCAGGGAGGCCTGGCCTCTCTGGGTGGCCGGGGGCAAGCCCCTGCCTCCTCTGGGCCCATCCTTGCATCCCCAAACCGAAGGAGCAGATCGCCTGATTCCACAGCCCCCCCCCCCCCACGGAGCCCCCAGGCCGTGCCCCAGGCGGCACACGCGGCCCTGACGGCTCACCGCGAGGACTCCTGCTTGTAGATGTCGATGATGTTTTCCACGAGCAGGTTCCTCTGCAGGCCATAGACCCCGTGTCTGTCCAGGACAACCTCGTGCCTGCAAGATGGGCAGCGGAAGCGGCCTCCTGAAGACACGGTGCTGGAGCCCCGGGATTGCCACAGAGGGTTGGAGGCCTGTAGGGATGGGTGTTGTGAGAAGGCGGGCACGGCGAGGTGTGCGAGGACTGAGGGAAGCAGGGGTGAAGGTGGTGAGGGCGCAGGAGGAGGAGGAGAATGAGGCAGGGCGGGGCAGCTCCGGCAGGCGGGTGGCCATGGAGTTCCTGGGCCCCGCCTCGTCACCCAGCCTGGCTCTGTAAGTGTTCAACTCCATAGCCTAGCTCTTGTCAGGGCCCAGCCACGATGGGGTCTCTACCGAGGGGTCCAGTTTGGAGCGATGGGGAGATGTTGGCCTCTACAGGAAAAGCTGGGGTAGGAAAGGGGCTCGGAGCCAGACCGTAGCTGAGAGCTGGATCGGAAGTGGAGCAGCTGGGATTCAAACTGTCGTCCATTTGTGATGCCAGCACTGCAGGCGGCGGCTTTACCCACTACGCCGCAGTGGCATCCCCTGCCCTAGCGGTCATTACACTACACGGTCAGATACAATACAGCTTGGGCTAACTGAAGGTGATGTCCAGCGCTAACACGTGTCTCTGAGTCTTAGGCAGAGGCAAAGGTTTTCAAATGAAAACAAACTGCATTTCATGTTAAACACAGAGTGAGAGAAACACAGATGGAGAGAGAGCGCCCATCTACGGGCTCACGCCGCGAATGCCCCCAACAGCCAGGAGTGGGCCAGGCCAGAGCCAGGAGCCCAGAACTCCATGAAGGTCCCCCACGTGGATGACAGAGACCCTCGCACTCGAGCCGTGCTCTGCTGCCTCTCAGAGTGCACTCCAGCATGGAGTGGGATCGGAAGTGGGGTCAGGCACCTGCCCATATGTGGACGTCCCAGGTGGCGACTTAACCACTGTGCCAAATGCTTGCCCTGGGATGACTGAGCATCAACACCCTTCACAGAGGGAAAAGGCTACAGCCTAAAAATCGGTGATGCAACTCTAGATGGACGTTACTGAAGCAAAGATAAAGAAAAGGCAACCCAGGTGTCAAGGCCAGGTGTCCCACAGAGCGCCAAAGGGCTCCTTCCCACCAGAACGGCCTGCTCGTCTGTGACGGAAACAAATCCTGGTACCTGAGCAGTCAACCAGCGGATGGAAGAGCTCTGTCTCTCTCTCTGTCTTTCTTCCTCTTATTTTTTTAAGATTGATTTATTTATTTGAAAGTCAGAGCTACACAGAGAGAGGAGAGGCAGAGAGAGAGAGGTCTTCCATCCACTGGTTCACTCCCTAATTGGTCACAACGGCCGGAGCTGCGCCAATCCAAAGCCAGGAACCAGGAGTTTCTTCTGGGGCCCAAGGACTTGGGCCATCTTCCACTGCTTTCCCAGGCCATAGTAGATAGCTGGATCGGAAGTGGAGCAGCCAGGTTTCAAACCAGCGCCCATATGGGATGCCGGCGCTTCAGGCCAGGGCATTAACCCGCTGCGCCACAGCGCTGGCACACCCTCACTGCCTTTTTTTTCTTTTTTTTTTTTTTTGGACAGGCAGAGTGGACAGTGAGAGAGAGAGACAGAGAGAAAGGTCTTCCTTTACCATTGGTTCACCCTCCAATGGCCGCCGCTGCCGGCGCACCGCGCTGATCTGAAGCCAGGAGCCAGGTGCTTCTCCTGGTCTCCCAAGGGGTGCAGGGCCCAAGCACTTGGGCCATCCTCCACTGCACTCCCGGGCCACAGCAGAGAGCTGGCCTGGAAGAGGGGCAACCTGGACAGAATCCGGCGCCCCGACCGGGACTAGAACCCGGTGTGCCGGCGCCGCAGGCGGAGGATTAGCCTAGTGAGCTGCGGTGCCGGCCTCTCACTGCCTTTCAAATAGATAACAATAAAATAGTAAGACTTTGAAAACAGTTCAATTTCACGTTCTGTGCTTTTTACCGCAACTTTCACAGAGGGAACAGAGGGAACCAGGAGTGGGGGATCCTCAGCCCCTGGGGCTGCCGCTCATTCCCCGCTGCCAGGACCCACAGCCGAGGCAGCACGTGCCTCTCCCCAGCACCCCCCACACTAAAGAAGTTTCCTAAACGCTCCTCGCTCCTCGCAGCGGCTAATCCTGGAAGCCGGGAGGCCGAGACGCCCTCATTCCGCGGGCAGCCCACCCCAAGGCCTGTGCTGCAAGAGCCTTTCTCTGCGGGAGAGGAAGCAGGAAGCCGAGCGCACACAGGTGAGTGCGGGCACGGGGCAGGAGGGCCTGCACCCTGGCCTTCTCTGCGGCCTGGCTCAGCGCGGCACCACGGGCCAGCGTCTCCCATGTGGCCTTCCGGCCCCTGGTCCCGCGGCCCCCCTGGGCCCGGCCTGGCTGCCCCTTCTGAGACAGCTTCAGTTGCCTCCGCCCGACTCCCAGCCCTACTTTTTTGCCAGTCTCTGGCACACACACACACGCACGCACGTGCACACACACACACGTGCACTTTGCTCCCAGGACTACATTTGCCTGGCAACAAAATAGTAAAGCTGATCTCTGGGACTTTCCAGGGCTGCCCGGTGCGTGGTGCGAGACTCACGTCGCCTGGAGCCCTTCACTGTGCTTCCCAAAGCATGGAGCCACCTGCTGTGAGCGATAGGAAGACTGTGGCGGGTGGCAGCAGGGACATCGAGGGTCTGTATGAGTTTATTCTGATGCAGGTTAGGGAAAAACGCCTGTAAGACTGGGGATTTTTTTCCTGGATGTTATTGCTTAGGGTAAGGATAGAGAAGACATTGCTTAAAAAATGCAAATGTTAAATCATTCTCCAGGTATGGGTCTGCAGCTATGGCCAAAGTCAGGAAGGAGAGGTGCGAATGAATCCCTCTCCTGTCACAGTTTGTGGGACTGCTGTCCCCAACCTTTCACTTCAGAAAAGCATCCAGGGGCCGGCGCTGTGGCGCAGTGGGTTATAGTCTGGGCCTGCAGGGCCAGCATCCCATATGGGCTCTGGTTCGAGTCCTGGCTGCTCCACTTCCAATCCAGCTCTCTGCTGTGGCCTGGGAGAGCAGTAGAAGATGGGCCAAGTCCCTGGGCCCCTGCACCCGCGTGGGAGACCTGGAAGGAGCTCCTGGATCCTGGCTTCAGATCGGCGCAGCTCTGGCCGTTGCAGCCAATTGGGGAGTGAATCAGCGGATGGAAGACCTCGCGCTCTCTCTGCCTCTCCTCTCTCTGTGTAACTCTGACTTTCAAATAAATAAATAAATCTTTTTTTTTAAAAAAGCATCTATCCTGGATGTGTGGATAAAGCTGTTTCTCCTTGGTACCATCTCTGTGTGTGTGTGTTTTTAAGATTTATTTATTTGAAAGGCAGAGATACAGAGATAGAGAGGAGAGAGGAGAGAGGAGAGAGAGAGAGAGAGAGAGAGAGAGAGAGAGAGAAAGAGAGAGAGAGAGAGAGAGAGAGAGAGAGAGAAAGAAAGAAAGAAAGAAAGAAAGAAAGAAAGAAAGAAAGAAAGAAAGAAAGAAAGAAAATCTTCCATCTGCTGGTTCATTCCCCAAACGGCTGCAATGGCCTGGGGTGGGCCAGGCCAAAGCCAGGAGCCAGGAACTTCATCCGGGTCTCCCAAGTAGGTGCAGGAGCCCAAGCACTTGGGCCATCCACTGTTGCTTTCCCAGGCGCATTAGCAGGGAGCTGGATCGGAAGTGGGGCAGCCGGGACTTGAACTGTGTCGGATGCTGGCACTGGAAGCGGAGGCTTGACCCACTACGCGGCAGCGCCAGCCCCCACCTCTGTGTGTTAACATTGGGCATTTAACGCAGCCAAAGGAGGGAGGTAGCACTGCTGAGAAGGCCGTGGCCCTGCTCTGTGCGACCTTGGGTAAGTCACTTCTCTTGGAGCCCCCAATTCCTCAGCTATAACCTGTGCTTGTGAACTGGGTCACTGAGCCTTTGTGGAAAGAACTACAACAAGAAGTTCAGATGCGCCCAGCAGCTGCTGCGAGATGTGCACGTGGGGTGGGGAAGGGAGTTGGTGGTTTCTGTCAAATCCTCCCATCTCACACCTGGAGGCTGCCACCACCTGTCTGGCCGTCTAGTGTGTCACCCCGCCTGGGTGCTGCCCGCTGGCTGTGTCTGGAGCGCCCTCTACCGTCCGTCGTAGGCAGTGCCTGAAACCCCATCTCAAGCAGCCTGAGTGTGTGCTGATAGGCAAATTCCTCCAAGTCGGCCCAGCGACCCTGTGGCTTCTCTCCTCCCCCGTCCTTGCCTTGCTCCTCTGTTCCCACCCCACGTTGTTATTTACTACATTTAACTATCACGTTCAAGAGTGTTTTAAAGAGCTTACTGGGACGAGACACCGTGAAAGACAGGAACTACAGCAATGATCTTGTAATTCCACTTTGGGAGCAAGCCCAGGGATCCAAATTACAAAATACAAAGATCACCACCGTTTATGCAGAAAAAGGTGTTCCCACTACATGAAGAGCGGCAATCAATCCCATGGAATGCTCTTCTTCAGTTAGGAAGAATGGGGTGGGCTCAGGCATTCTGTGCAGTGGTTAAGCTGCGGGTCGGTTCACCTGCATTCCTTTTCACACTGCCTGGGTTCGAGTCCTGACTCCACTCCGTTTCAGCTTTCTGTTTTTTTTTTTTTTTTTTTTTTTTTTTTTTAAGATTTATGTATTTAGCTGAAAGGCAGAGATACAGAGAGAGAAGGAGAGAGAGCGAACGACCGAGAGAGATATCAATCTTCTATTTGCTGGATCACTCCCCAAGTGGCTGCAATGGCCTGGGCTGGGCCAGGCTGAAGCCAGGAGCCAGGAGCTTCTTCTAGGTCTCCCACAGCGCCTGTATGGGAAGCTGGCACTGCAGGTGGAGGATAACCTTCTACGCCACAGCGTCAGCCCCTCAGCTCCCTGTTACTGCAGACCCTGTGAGGGAATGAATGTGAAATCAGAGAACTGAGTCCCTGCCACCACATGGGAATCCAGGATTGAGTTCCTGGCTCCTGGGCTGTGGGGAGTGGGGAGGAAACCAGCAGATGGGAGCCTGTTCCCTCATTGCCTCTTGGGCAAATAAAATAAATTATAAATTAATTAAGACAAAATTGAAAAGATTGCGGTAGATATGCATGCACTGTCATGCAGAAATATCGAGTTGTTATGTGGAAAAATTAATTTGAACATATACTTGATACCACTTTTGGTAATACATGTGTGTCACTATTTGTTAAAGAAAAAATGGCAGTATATACACCACACTGCTGATGGCATTTGTCTCCTGGGGAGTGGGATTATGGGGATTTATTCATTCCACAATTTACATTATCTACAAGATTTAAATTTATACAATATATTTGTGTTATTTTGCAATTAGAATAAACAAAAACCTGCCTTTTAATATCAGCAACTACCTGGGTATTTAATAATAAAAAGAATATTAAATGACATACAATGGAATATTTTGCTTCTATCTTTAATTGCGTTCTTCGTAACAATGGGGAGAGACTCATGTTAAATTTTAATCATTGGGCCGGCGCCGCGGCTCACTAGGCTAATCCTCCGCCTAGCGGCGCCGGCACACCGGGTTCTAGTCCCGGTCGGGGCGCCGGATTCTGTCCCGGTTGCCCCTCTTCCAGGCCAGCTCTCTGCTGTGGCCAGGGAGTGCAGTGGAGGATGGCCCAGGTGCTTGGGCCCTGCACCCCATGGGAGACCAGGAAAAGCACCTGGCTCCTGGCTCCTGCCATCGGATCAGCGCGGTGCGCCGGCCGCAGCGCGCCGGCCAAGGCGGCCATTAGAGGGTGAACCAACGGCAAAGGAAGACCTTTCTCTCTGTCTCTCTCTCTCACTGTCCACTCTGCCTGTCAAAAAAAAATTTTTTAATCATTAAAAATCAGAATATAAATCTATATAGACCATAGAATCCTGGTTTTTAAAATAAATTTTGTTGGTTTTTATTTATTTGAAAATCAGAGAGAGATAGAGAGAAATATCTCCCATCTGCTGGTTTGCTCCTCAAACACCAGCAACAGTCAGGGTTGGGCTAGGTTGGAGCTGGGGTCCAGGAACTCAGTCCAGGTCTCCCACATGGGAGTCCAGGACCCAAGTGCTTGAGCCATCATCTGCTGCCTCCTGGGTGCACATTAGCAGAGCGCTGGTATCAGAAGCAGAGTGGGGATTCTATGCAGGCGTCCCAAGGTCTTATCTGCTGTGCCAAATGCCTGTCCCCTAGGATTCCAATTTGAAAATGAGTGATGGGTTTACAGGTGGTTTCCATTTTCCTTCATTGCATTCATCTACATTTCTCAAATTTCTCCATATAGACCATGAATCACTTTATAAGACACATAAAAATAAGAAAGAAAGTTTTGAAATATTTTTTCTTTTCATGATAGAATTGTGGGTTTGTACTTCTCCCTTTCTCTTTTTTTTTATTTTATTTTATTTTGACAGGCAGAGTGGACAGTGAGAGAGAGAGACAGAGAGAAAGGTCTTCCTTTGCCGTTGGTTCACCCTCCAATGGCCGCCGCGGCCGGCGCACTGCGCTGATCCAATGGCAGGAGCCAGGAGCCAGGTGCTTTTCCTGGTCTCCCATGGGGTGCAGGGCCCAAGCACCTGGGCCATCCTCCACTGCACTCCCTGGCCACAGCAGAGGGCTGGCCTGGAAGAGGGGCAACCGGGACAGAATCCGGCGCCCCGACCGGGACTAGAACCCGGTGTGCCGGCGCCGCTAGGCGGAGGATTAGCCTAGTGAGCCGCGGCGCCGGCCTCTCCCTTTCTCTTTTTTAAAATAATTTCTGAGTTACCTGCAAGGGCCTTGGGCTTTGGGAAAAAATTTTACTTTTTTACAAATGCAATGCTCAGGCCTAACATGAAAGACAGAGGGCGCTAGAGTGCCATAATAAAGTAAGAGGTGGTCAGAGAACATTACCTAGAGAACTGGTAACTAGGTTAACTCAACCATGATCAGGTGTGAGAAGATAGCATTCAAGACGGACCTGAAGTCAGGGCAGACAGGTAGCAGAAGATGGTAAGTCACAAAGTTGCAGGAGCCAGGAGGGTCTATAGGAATTTAGGTTGCCAATAGGGGATCAGGGGAGAAGCAAGAAGGGTGGGCTTTATCTCAGAGGGGTTTGATCCCAAGGGTGAGGATCTGAACTTGATTTTGTAGGTTACCTCTCTAACCTAACAGAGGAAGCTGGATGGGTGGGAGGGGGAGAGAGGCTGCGGGCAAGGATTGGCTGGGGAGCGAGTACCGCAGTCAGCGCACGTCACAGGGCGTTCGCTCAGAGAGTGGTGAGCCCGCAGGACTCGGATGTGTGGTGTTGGGTCGAGCAGGGAGCCAGAGGCCGCTCTGGAGTTGCAAGGCGGGGTGCCTGGGGAGACCGGGGAGTCCCTCACCAGGGGCCACAGACCCTGAGAGATGCAGGAACGGAGTTGGGGGTTGGGCTCTGTGGACTTGGAGGAGGAGAAAGTTACATCTTGACTTTCACTCGCCTCTGGTGGCGATCAAGCCCTTCCCTCGGTGATGAATGCGGGCTGCAAACCGCAGCAGTTTTAGTAGCACCTGGCTCTCTGTCACCAACGGAAATAACAGCTGTTTCCCTTTCACATTACGGTTGCTGCTGAAACCTCAAAGTTACACCTGTCATGATCTCTGCGCGACAGTGGGCGTTGGGCACACTGCTCCACCTCAGTATTCAATGTGTTAACCATCCTACTCTGTCATACACGCTTTCGATATTTGGGTAATTATATCTCAGGGCTCCGCAAGCTCCTTTTCATTATTGCTGCTCTCTCCTAGTGTCTTTTTAGACGTTTCCACCTTAATTCCCCTCCTTGCCCCCTTAAATGTTAATGCCCGAGACACACAGTGCAACCTCCTTAAGCACCGCATGCACGCCTATGCCTCGCACTCCTTCAGAGCCATGTGTGTTCCATTTTATGCATTTAAAAGCATCGCTCTGGGGGTGGGCCTTGTGGTTAAGATGTCCAATTCTTCATCAGAATGCCTGTTTGAGTCCCAGCTCCACCTTCGGATTCGAGCCAGTGCAGGCCCTGGGAGGCAGCAGGTGATGGCTTCAGTAGTTGGGTCCCTGCCACCCGTGGGAAAGACCTGGGAGGAGTTCTAGACTCTTGGCTCTGACCTGACCCAGGCCTGGAGAGAGAAGCAGCAGATGGGAGCGCTGTCTCTCTGCCTCTTGAATAAATTTAAAAAATAGGCTGGCACCGCGGCTCAGTAGGCTAATCCTCCACCTGCGGCGCCGGCACCCTGGGTTCTAGTCCCAGTCAGGGCACCGGATTCTGTCCTGATTGCCCTCTTCCAGGCCAGCTCTCTGCTATGGCCCGGGAGTGCAGTGGAGGATGGCCCAGGTCCTTGGGCCCTGCACCCGCATGGGAGACCAGGAGAAGCACCTGGCTCTTGGCTTTGGATCAGTGCGGTGCGCTGGCCGCAGCAGCCATTGCAGGGTGAACCAACGGCAAAGGAAGACCTTTCTCTCTTTCTTTCTCTCTCACTGTCCACTCTGCCTGTCAAAAACACATTAGGGACAAGCATTTCACCTAGCAGTTAAGACACAACGTGAGACACCTGCCTGGGTTTGAGCCCCAGCTCCACTCCTGACTCCGATGTCCTGCCAGTGCACCCTGGGAGGCAGCACTACTAGCTCAAGTAGTTGGGTCCCTGCCACCCATGTGGAAGACCTGGACTAAGTTCCAGGCCAATGGCTCCCACCTGGCCCAGCCCAAGCTCGTGTGGGCATTTGGAGTGAACCAGCAAATGGGGGATTTCCCTCTGTCTGCCTCTCTGCCTCTCAAAGAAACAAACAGAAAAAAAAATTTAAACTTTTTAAAAGTAAAAACATCATGGGGTCAGCATTGTGGTGTACCAGGTTAAGCTTCTGCATGCGATGCTGGAATCCATACAGCACCAGTTCAAGACCTGGCTGTTCCACTTCCGATCCAGCTCCCTGCTAAGTGCCTGGAAAAAGCAGCAGAAGACGGCCCGGGTGTTTGGGTCCCTGTACCCACATGGGAGACCTGGAAGAGGCTCCTGGCTTCTGGCTTTGGCCTGGCCCAGCCCAGGTCATTGCAGTCATTTGGGGAGCAAACCAATGGATGGAAGATCTATCTCTCATCTATCTATAACTCTGTCTTTCAAATAAATAAAAAATAAATCTTAAAAAAAGATAAAAATGAAAGATAATGCATCAACTATGCACTGGGCTGCAAGTTCAGGCCTTTAAAACAAATTGTTTGTAAAACGGAATGCATAGGTTTCATAGACTGACAAGTGAGTCAATGGTACAAAAAAAAAAAATTGCCCTCTTCCCTGAGTGTAAGTTTCCGAAATCCCTCGTGACAAACAGGGATTGTGTGCTCCGAGGCAGACAGCAGCCTCCTTAATGCATCCTCAGAGCTCATCACCTCTACGTTGTGCTAAAGCTCTCTCTGCTAAGATTCCGTTAGCAAAACCACAGCTCCAGCATCTGCCTCTCTTTCTGTTTCCAGACCAAGAATTATCTACTGACTCCATGGTACACACAAATGTCTGGTTTTCCCTTTGCCTCTTACATTTCCACAAGGGAGACTGTCCCATACAGTGAAACTATGTGCCAATGACGTGATGTGTGGGACCCAGGACACCCAGACTGACAGCCCCGCTTGTCCCCTTGTGTGACTGTAACCTGTTTCCTGCATCTTCCCCTATAAAATGGAGATAACATCCATTATTTTCTAACTCAAATGCAATCATGTTTGTGAATGTCCCCTATAAATTATAAAGCCCTACACAGCGGCAAAGGAAGGCTGGTGATCCAGATCTAGATCTCAAAAATAAATGACCACACAGAAACACAAGGGCCGGTGCCGCGGCTCACTAGGCTAATCCTTCGCCTTGCGGCGCCAGCACACCGGGTTCTAGTCCTGGTCGGGGCACCGGATTCTGTCCCGGTTGCCCCTCTTCCAGGCCAGCTCTCTGCTGTGGCCCGGGAGTGCAGTGGAGGATGGCCCAAGTGCTTGGGCCCTGCACCCCATGGGAGACCAGGAGAAGCACCTGGCTCCTGCCTTCGGATCAGCGCGGTGCGCCGGCAGCGGCGGCCATTGGAGGGTGAACCAACGGCAAAGGAAGACCTTTCTCTCTGTCTCTCTCTCTCACTGTCCACTCTGCCTGTCAAAAATTTAAAAGAAAGAAAGGAAGAAAGAAACAAACACGGGGCATTGTGGGGAGCAATCCGGACTAGACTAAGTTACTCGAATTAAGACTTATTCTATGCATCTGCTCTCCCACAATATGGCGCTGGGAGAGAAGTAAACAGCTTCCGCACAGCTGCCTCCAGTTCAACTAATAAATTGTAGGACTTGCTCCTGATTGGAGAGCAGCGTACTCGGCGTGTGGGCAGCCGAGTTAGGATTGGCGGAGGAGGACTATAAAGGAGGAGAGAGACGGCATGCACCAGGAACATCTATGGGGAACATCTAAGGGAACCCGTGCAGCCCCCGAGAAAGCCGGCCGGCGGTGTGCCGCTCCCCTGCGGAAGTGGGGAATGTGGCCAGGGGGAACTGCCCTTCCACGGAGGTGGAAGGGATAGTAGCCAACCCGGGAAGAACCAGCAGCAAACCCGGGGAGGGCCGAGCAGACGAAAGAACAGCGCAGGGTCCTGTGTCGTTCCTCCACGAAGAGGGGGAGCGACATAGTGGTGCCGTGACTCGGATAGGAAACCTAGCTCGGATAGCAAACTTAAGAGGGAAGAAACGGGAAGAACTGGGAAATTACCGGAGAGAGAGACTAGCAAACAGCCTAGGGAAAAGCCGGACAAAAAGGGTGCCGGAGGAAGCTATTGAAAGCCTAGGCATAGATTCGGATGCGGACTACGGGGGGAAGCTGGGAGAAATCTCTAAGGTCGAAAGCGAAAGTGAAAGCTAGAACAGACTCGGACGCGGACTGTGGGGAGAGGCCAGGAGAAATGAGGGAGGAATATCGTTGGAGGAAAGTTTGGGGAAACATACCGGGTAGAGAAAAATGTTAGGGAAATTGAAGCCGCGGGGGGCAGGCCAAGGCGGACACGAAAGCCACTTCGGGGTTCTCAAGTTAGCCCGGGAATAGGGGGCGAAAAGTTGAAACCAGAAGCTGAAACGTGAGCCAGATTGGGGTCCGTCTGATTAGCCCGGGGAGCAAAGGACGGGAAGCCAAACCGTGGGGCGGAGACGTACGCTGGGTTGAATTCGCCAGGCTAGCCCGGGGAACTTAGATTGAATGCTAGTGGCGGACACGTGAGCTACGCTGTGTTACTCGCGGAAGCCGCCGCGTGCAGAGAGCACGGGGCGTGAATAGATAGGGAACGGGGCTGGCGCGAGGCTGTGGTTCAGACGTGAAAGGGTTAAGCGTGGAGACCGCGGAGCGCGCGAAGCCAAGCCGCGCAAAGCCGGGAAGCTGCGCAGATGAGAGAGGCGCGCGGGCTGAAGCGGCGCAGAGCCGGGAACCCGCCGGCGGGGCGAGGCGCCGGAAAGCCGCAGGGATAAGAGAAACAGAAGTTTGGAAGTGGAGTGAGAGAAATGGGAATGTTGGCAGACAGAAGTAAAATGGGAGAAATAGGAATGCCCGGAGATAGAGAAATAGAGAAATAGAAAGGCCTCCCCTCAACATGGCAATTAGAAGGCTTGGATTCGGTCTGCCCGATTAGTGAGGCGATGAGCACCTGGGCGGCTAGCAGCTTATGCGCTGCAGGTCACCGAAGATAGGCACGAACCAACACTAATAAGTCTCCCCCACAATAAGGCAATGAGAAGGCTTGGATTCGGTTTGCCTGATAGGTTTTGTAAGTCCCCTGCAGGCAGAGCAGAGCATGCGCTGCAGGGCACCGAACACAGGCACGCATCAGCGCCTAAAAACCTCCTCACAACATGGCGAAGAGAGGACCCGGATTCGGTTTTCCTGATTGATAGGACTTGTAAGAGCCTGTGGCAACTCTAGCAAGTAGAGCAGAGTGTGTGCCGCGGGACACCGAAGACAGGCGCGTATCAACGCCAAAAATAAAAAGAAAGGGGGATCTGTGGGGAGCAATCCGGACTAGACTAAGTTACTCGAATTAAGACTTATTCTATGCATCTGCTCTCCCACAATATGGCGCTGGGAGAGAAGTAAACAGCTTCCGCACAGCTGCCTCCAGTTCAACTAATAAATTGTAGGACTTGCTCCTGATTGGAGAGCAGCGTACTCGGCGTGTGGGCAGCCGAGTTAGGATTGGCGGAGGAGGACTATAAAGGAGGAGAGAGACGGCATGCACCAGGAACATCTATGGGGAACATCTAAGGGAACCCGTGCAGCCCCCGAGAAAGCCGGCCGGCGGTGTGCCGCTCCCCTGCGGAAGTGGGGAATGTGGCCAGGGGGAACTGCCCTTCCACGGAGGTGGAAGGGATAGTAGCCAACCCGGGAAGAACCAGCAGCAAACCCGGGGAGGGCCGAGCAGACGAAAGAACAGCGCAGGGTCCTGTGTCGTTCCTCCACGAAGAGGGGGAGCGACAGGGCATGAACTATGTGTCACTGCTCCTTCCTCTCTGTGAAGAATGGAATGGAATGGGACGAGTAGATGGAATTTCATTCTATCTCACATGCAGGCCTCTTGTGTGGCATCCACTCCATGTGCTGTGTGTGTCCCTTTCTCACCTTCTAGTTCTTTGTAACACTGCATAGCACCTGATAGGAATGCTCCATCCTGGCGCTGTGGCGTAGCATATAAGGCCACTGCCTGCAGTGCTGGCACCCCATATGGGCACTGGTTCAAGTCCCTGCTGCTCCACTTCCAACCCAGCTCTCTGTTATGGCCTGGAAAAGCAGTAGAAGATGGCCCAAGTCCTTGGGCCCCTGCAACCATGTGGGAGACCCAGAAGAAGCACCTGGCTCCTGGCTTCAGACTGGCACAGCTCCGGCTGTTGCGGCCAATTGGGGAGTGAACCAGTGGATGGAAGACCTCTCTGTCTCTGCCTCTCCTTCTCTCTCTGTGTAACTCTGACTTTCAAATACATAAATAAATCTTAAAAAAAAAAAAAAGAAAAGAATTGCTCCATCCAGCAAGATGCTCTGAAAATGCAATTAGGGGCCGGCGCCGTGGCTCACTCGGCTAATCCTCCGCCTGTGGCGCCAGCATCCCATATGGGTGCTGATTCTAGCCCTGGTTGCTTCTCTTCCAGTCCAGCTCTCTGCTGTGGCCTGGAAAGGCAGTGGAGGATGGCCCAAGTCCTTGGGCCCCTGCACCTGCATGGGGAGACCAGGAAGAAGCACCTGGCTCCTGGCTTCGGATCGGCGTAGCTCTGGCTGTAGCGGCCATTTGGGAAGTGAACCAACAGAAGAAAGACCTTTCTCTCGGTCTCTCTCTTTCACTGTCTATAACTCTACTTGTCAAATACATTTTTTAAAAAATTAAAAAAGAAAATGTAATTACCTGACAAACCCATACTTATCTCAGAATGTTTCCCTGCTTCCCTGGCTATCCAGGAGGCTGCCAGCTGGGGGGCCAGACCTGGAGTGTGCCTCCCCCAGTCTGAGGTCCTGGCCAGTGGAAGATCATGCAATGGAAGACCACGCAGGTGTCATGAGCCAGGTGCTCAGAACACACTGGAAGGTTGAGGAACCTCAGAGAACCCTAGTCTTCTACTGGTAAAGGCTGAGCGGTGGGTGTGAGAGGGACTGTAAGTGGGGATAGCTGAGGCCGCCAGGTCCCAGGAGAGAGCCTGGCACAGAGGATGATAACCCAAGTCCTGCTTAGCCAGGAGGGTGATGCGTGGGACAGCAAGCCACGTCAGGACACTGGTAACAGGACAGGAAGCCCTTATAAAATGGAAATTCTTTCTATTTTTTTAAATTTATTTGAAAGGCAGTGTTACCAAGAGAGGAGGAGATACAGAGAGAGAGAGAGAGAGATCTTGCATCTGCTAGTTTACTGCCCAGTTGGCCACAACAGCGGGGCTGGGTCAGGCGGAAGCCAGGAACCCAGAGCTTCTTCCGGGTCTCCCACTTGAGTGCAGGGGCCCACGCTCTTGTGTCATCTTCCACTGCTTTCCCAGGGAGCTGGATATGAAGTGGAGCAGCTGGGTCAGGAACCGGTACTCATATGGGAAGCTGGTATCACAGGCAGAGGCTGAACCTGCTATGCCACCACACCAACCCCTATACTATTTCTTGAACTTGTGAAACTTTTTTTAATTTTTTTTTATTTTTTGACAGGCAGAGTGGACAGTGAGAGAGAGAGACAGAGAGAAAGGTCTTCCTTTGCCGTTGGTTCACCCTCCAATGGCCGCCGCGGCCTGCGCACCGCGCTGATCTGATGGCAGGAGCCAGGTGCTTCTCCTGGTCTCCCATGGGGTGCAGGGCCCAAGCACTTGGGCCATCCTCCACTGCACTCCCTGGCCACAGCAGAGAGCTGGCCTGGAAGAGGGGCAACCGGGACAGAATCCGGCGCCCCGACCAGGACTAGAACCTGGTGTGCCGGCGCCGCTAGGCGGAGGATTAGCCTAGTGAGCCGCGGTGCCGGCCCGAACTTGTGAAACTTTGTTAGAATTACCAAGAGACATTAAAAATCAGTTTCAGATACTTTTAAAATCTACAGATGCGTAAACAAGCTGGAAGGGGTGAAAGAGCCTGATTGACACTCGTGGCAAATCGCTGAAGAAACTGGAAGAGAACCCAGCCGTGCTAGGTGGTTTGTTCCCATGCAACCAAAATTTTTCACCCGCGGAAGTCAGACTCATAACCCTGCTCTAAGGTTACTGCAAGCCACAAGATGTTAGTGCACCAATTTCTCATCAAGGTTGGGCTGGAGGAGCCGTGTAGCCCTCGGGAGAGTGGGAGTGGCTCGGGAGGCAGGCTGGGTGGGATCTTCACTGGTGGGCCTGCACCTGAGAGCAGGCTGTAACAATTACCCAACAAAGAACTGGAATTCGGGTGGAGTGACACAGAGGTCATCCCTCTCCCAGAGGGTCCTGTTGTTAGAGAAGGACCCCCCCCCCCCAATCTTGCTATCCCTACCTCCCGAGTCCCTCCCTCTGGAGATGCCCTCCGGAAAAGCTGCCCCTGAACAACCTTGCAAAGCTCTAGCCATCTGCTGCATGACAGGCTGCAGCTCACGAGTGTCCACAGTCAAGAGGAGAGGCATAAAAATAAACCCAGGACTCGCTTCAAAGTAGTTTAGGAGTGAGGAGAATTTACAAATACAGAAACACATGGGATGATGTTTGTGTCAAATTCCCACGCCAACAGTTTTCTTCTTGTCAGAATTCTTGGTAGCTGAGTGGGTGCAAGTGTGGGGAAAGAGGCACAGAGAGTGGAGAGGGGGATAATGTGGTGTTTTGATGTTTTATTTCAATTCAGAGAGAAAGAGAGAGACATGCGGTAGCTCTAAAGAGAAGTAGGTAAGTTATGATGGTAACTATGTAAAAATATGCATGGGGACAAAGGCTTCAGAACAGTTCTGGGGAGCTAGGATTATGGAGAATTTGTTTATAGATCTCTAATGCTGTTCAATATTATCAATGATATCTTTAAGCTTTTCAAAGTGTTCTTCTTGATTGTCTAGTTAGCCTGGTCTTATAAAAATCACAGTTCCTAAAACTTCTTATTTGTTGTCCATCACAACAGTGTTTAGGACAAGAAAACACTGGAGAGCATCCAACGGGTTTGGCTGACAGGTTCACAGACGGTGGTGCAGCCATCACGAGGGAGCACCACACAGCTATGTGAAAGGGCAGCACGGAGCTAGCATGTGGATACGGACAGCCATAGGGAGAGCAGCGAACACAGGCAGGCGCCGGACAGTGAGTCCAGTCTGCATGTGCATATGTGCCAACACGCACCCATGCATGGAGCTCTCCTGGAAGGATTCCCAAGAAAGTTGATAATGGTTACTTCTACCTGGGAAAGGGATTTGAGGGTCTGAGGTGGGTGGTGGATTCATTTTTCATGATGTAAATTCCTGTACTGTCCTCAAAATTTAGGTATGAAGCCCTTCAAAAAGTTCATAGAGGGGCACTGTGGTGCAGTAGGTAAAGCCACCACCTGCAACCCTGCCATCCCATATGGGTGCCTGTTTGAGTCCTGGCTACTCCACTTCTGATCCAGCCCCCTGCTAATGCACCTGGGAAAGCAGCAGCAGATGGCTCAACTCCTTAGGCCCAGCACCTATGTGGGGGACCGGATGAAGCTCCTGGCTCCTGCCTTCAGCCTGGCTCAGCCCTGACCGTTGCAGCCATTTGGGGGCATCAACCAGTGCATGGAAAATCTCTCTCCATCTCTCTGCCTCTGTCTCTCCTTCTCTGTAACGCTTTCAAATAAATAAGACAGTCTCTTTTTTAAAAAGTTATAAAAATGGAATTGTTTATTTTGGTTGAAAATGTTGAAAGTCATGCAAAGATTTTTCATAATATGCACTTCCCACCAACTTTTTGGAGGCCCCTCGTGTGAGTGTGTGTGTACTGATGTAAAATGGATATATTGTTGTTGCTTTTGTAACTATCACTTTTCTAGGCAATGCTATAAGGGTCTAGTCTTCCTAAGCAGCTTGAAGATAGAGGAATCAAAAGTCCTATTCTTGTCCCTAAACTTAGAAAACAGACAATCTGATTATGCCTAGAGTTGTCAAAATGTGGAGGCAACGTGTGAAAAAACCAAATATGCTCATCTTTCAGATGGAGGTCTACCGAGATGCACCGAGACGCATATACCTCAGTGCAGCTGAAGAACTGGGTCAGCCTCCCACCAGGCCCTCCCAAATAAAGCAGCCAGGAGATGAGCCATTTGTGCTTCTCTCCTTGGAGGGTCCACGGTGTTCTGCACTTCAGAAGACCCACAGACTCATCCCAACTCCCAAATGGTCTGCACAGGGTTTGACTTGAGCCATCCCAAACCAGTATCCTAGAGCTTGCTGGAACCCAAGCAAGTGCCTGGACGCGGAAGGCTGACTTGAGCCAGGAGGTGACTCAAATCTCTGCTGGCCTCCACGTGTGGCGCCCAGGCCTGGGTCCCTCTGCCGAAGGATGCTATGACCACTATTCGACAGGCTGCATTGTCTGTGCCTCCCAGCCTTTTTGCTTTTATGTATTTTAGGTACTAGTAAGAGGCTGCTTCACTACAAACCCATGAGAAGTGATGGCAAATCTCCCTGCCATCTCCTCCTAGAGATCTCGCCTGATAGGTGTTCAGGGAGTTCCTTAGTCCAAGGGAGAAACCCAGGTGGCAGGCAAGGTGTGGCTTCTCACACAGGACTTGAGCAGGCACAGCATTTGGTCCGGAACCCTGATCTGGGTAAAGCTACTGGCTGTGAGACTCTCGGGCCAATGATGGCTGGTTTGGATACTTAGAAGGATAGGAGGTGGGAGTGGCCTCAATGGGGAGATGGCAGGAGAGACTTGGGGGTGCTGGGCACACATAAAGAGGGCACAGGACAGACACACAGTAGGGGGGTCAAAGGCACAGCATGGGATGGCCTGGCTTGGCCCATTCTTTCCCCCCAAACATGCTGCCCTAAGCAACCTAAGAAGCCAAGCATTTTCTTGATTAAGTTAAAAATCACCCATGTTTGGGGCTGGCTTTGTGGTGTAGTGGGTTAAGCCACTGCCTGCAACGCTGGCATCCCACATGGGCACCAGTTCAATTCCCAGCTGCTCTACTTCTGATCCAGCTCCTTCCTAATGTACCTAAGCAAGCAGAGGAAGATGGCCCAAGTTCTTGGGTCCCAGCACCCATGGGGGCGACCCAGATGAAGCTTCTGGCTCCCAGCTTTGGCCTGGCCCAAATCCAACTGTTGCAGCCATTTGAGGAATGAACCAGAAGATGGAAGATCTATCTCTCCCTCTGCCTTTCAAACAAATACAACGAATCTTAAAAAACAAAAACAAAAACAAAAAACCTGTGTTCAATACATTCTCTCCAAACCTGTGATGCAGATGAAGAACACTTGTTCATGGTCTCCATGTCACTGACACGCATGCTAAGCCATCCAGCTCAAGTCTACTCCGGGTTTTTACATCATTTGCAAGGGCAGATTTCTGGGTGTTTTCCCCCTTATGTTCCCTGAGATCTGTTCCAATAGCCTACTAGAACCTTCCCCAACAGCATAGGTCAAGAAAGCATCTCTATAAGGGCCAGTGCTGTGGCATAGTGGGTAAAGCTGCTGCCTGCAGTGCCAGCATCCCCTATGGGCACTGGTTCTAGTCCCGGCTGCTCCACTTCCGATCCAGCTCTGCTATGGCCTGGGAAAGCAGTAGAAGATGGCCCAAGTCCTTGGACCCCTGCATCAGTGTGGGAGATCCAGAAGAAGCTCCTGGCTCCTGGCTTCTGGCTTCTAGCTTTGGATCAGCCCAGCTCTAGGCATTGTGGCCATTTGGGGAGTGAACCAGCAGATGGAAGACCTCTCTCTCTCTCTCTCTCTCTGCCTCTCTGTAACTCTGCCTTTGAAATAAACAAATAAATCTTAAAAAAAAAAAAAAAAAAAAAAGGAGAAAAGAAAGCCCCTTTATAGACCAGCCTGGCACGTGCTCCTTGTATTTTTGAAGCCTGCGACTAAAATGGCTTCTGTGAGTTTGCTTCACTATGCTTTGCTCCACCACCACGGTAAATAAAACCTGGCTGTACGCTGGGGTGTACGCTGGGGAACACAACCTCTCCGCCTTCTCTCTGTACGAGCCAGGGGAGGCCTCCGTGCTGAGCAGTTCGGAGGGCCACAGGCATGAACTGACGCTGGGGATGGGACGGTTCCTAGTCTCCTACCTGCCATGTCTCATTTCGCTGGGCTTCGCCTTCAGAACAAACCACTCTGTGTGAGGACGGTGCTTTCTCATGGGGGTTACTCTTTCCTTCTCTCACTGACCCTTTCCTTCTCCCGGTTTTCCACACTGTTCTCAAAGTCCGAAGCCCCAGACTGAAATGCAGAGTCGAGCGCAGGCTCTCACGGAGCCCCCGGGGGTAGGAGCCGGCCTCCCGGCTGCTGCCCCAGTACAGGCTGTACCCGCCAGCCTGCTGGGCGGCTGCTGACTCATGCTTACCTTGGGATCCACAGGAAGGAGCCCGGCTCCTCCCCTCTTCAGCCACAACAGCTACTGCCCGCCTCCCGGAGCCCCCCGCCCACCCCCTTCCGGGTCTCCACGCCAAGCCCACCTGGAAGACGTCGTTGGCGCACTTGCGGCACAGGTTGTGTTGGCAGGGCAGGATCACCACCGGCTTGGAGAACATCTCCAGGCAGATGGGGCAGATGAGCTGCTTCTCGAGGTTGTCCATGCTGTGCGCATCCCCTAGCAGAGGCTTGAAACCCACCGTGAAGTTCATCCCTTCAGCGATCGTGCCTGCCCTGGCCGCGGCCCTGGTCCTGGCCTTCTCCCGCTGCCTCGGGACCCTTCCTCGCGCCCCTTAAGCAGTCTGTAGACGCTCTGTTCCCTTCGGCTGCTCGCTCTGGAAATAGCTCTGCTACAGCTCCTGTCCCTTCCTCTCACAACTTGCCTCGTCCGTCCGTAGGGCGCGGGTTCCAGACGCTTCTCGGTCTCTCTGCTCTTTGCCCTGCACCCTGCCCGGCCTCTCTCTCCCCTTCTCTAAATTCTCTTTTGTCCCCCAAACGACTCTCTCCTGTCCACTCTGTGGGCAGCACTGTCTGTCCCTTACTCCCCAGAGAGGAGATTAATTTTACTGTGGGGGTGGGGAGAGAGGGGCATCTGCATGACATTCCAGCTCCCGATTTAGCTCGTGTAAGGCGAGCCCCAGCTGTCACCCAGTGAGTGACCCTGACTCACACAGGGATGGGCGGCTCCCTCTAGCAAGGGCAGGGTGAGCGTCACTCCTGACGGTGAAAGGTGGGCCAGCAGTCATCCAGAGGCTCCTGGGAGCCCCTGGCCCCGTGCTCTGGCTTGGGGTCCAGAACAGTGACACAGACTAAAGCGGCCTGTATGAGGGGCAGCATGGTTCATGGCTCAGGGTGGGAGGAGAGATCTGGCCAGACCTTCGGAGAGGGTCAATGACAGTCTCCTGCTCCCCAAGACCAAGTGGTTCAGAACAGGGCACCGGACACTAGGGAGACAGCCTCTCGTCCAACACGTCTGGCCCAGTTTTGTGCTTGCCCAGCCATTTCTTCACTCTAGGGAAAGAAGCTCAGGAGGCTGCAAGTGGCTGCTGCAGTCCTGAGAGAGTGGGATTCTGGCCCGCCCACCCACTGCTGGGGCCACTCCACGGAATTTCAGTTTGTTAGGAAACTGGGAGATGCTGGGCAGGCGGAAAGGACCTGAGAGCCAGAGACCTATTTTGAGCACCAGGCAGTCAGTCTCCAGGGAAACTTCAGAGCACCGAGAAAGCCACAGCCGCAGAGCATGGGCAGCGTCTGCCCGGCCCGACACGTGTCCCAGACTCCTGCCCTGCGAACCAGGCTCGCCGCACGTGGCTTTCTCGCTTTTTCTCCTACGGCCTTCTTCCTCTGTCGCTGGCACCATCTGTCTTCTTTGGGCCCAACACACGCACTGGGATTGTCAAAAGTTCTTTTATTTACTAACATTCCTTCACCTTTCTCCCAGACAAGGGTGAAGTTAGAGGAGTTCCTAGGCTCTGACCCTGAGTGGGCGGAGAACGGGTGGTGTGGAGAGGCAGGACGAAGAAGGAAGAGCGGGGAAAGAGTCTGCAAGGCACAGCCTTCGCCTCGTCACGTTTCCCGTCCTGTTTTAAGGACAAAATGCAGGGCGACCGGCCTGCACAAGGCGAGTCCAGAGGGTGGGGGCGAGCAGATGCTGAAGCAAGAACTTTGGCCAACCCCGGGGGCCAGGCTGGCGGGGGCTGTGCCGGCAGCTGGGGTCCAGGGACAGTCCACAGGTGGGATAACTGCCCCAAGCCGCATAAGCACTCACTTCTCCTGGGCTGACTCGAGGTGGCAGGGCTGAGCTGGCCACCAGAGGAGGAAGACCAGCCCCAGAAAGGTGTCTTGGCTTAGGAAGGAGGCTGATGGTAGGAGTTCTTGGTCCACAGTGGCAACAAAGGAAGGTTAACTGGTGCAGCAGCTCTGGGGACAGGGCCCACCCTGCTCGGTCATCAAATCTTGATGGAGAAATGCAAGTGGCTCAGACCCCAAGGTAGACCCAGGAGAGACAGTCCTCAGGGAAAGTCTGCCACTGCTGCCCGAGGCCTCAAAGGTGGGCATGGGAGGGCTGCTCTCTGAGAGAGACAACAACTGAGACTGTGGCTAAACAGAAGAGTAGCTTGGTGGCACCATACGGCCAGAGTCATACCATCGAGGGCAGAGACGGGGTCCTTACTGGGATGGACGTCATCAATGCTTCTCAAGTAGGGGTTCCTATAGAAGAGGAGTCAGTTCAGGGTTCATGTCAGGACAGGGCTACTTGCTCCTCCTTTCAACGTGTCCAGTGGACTGGGCATCAGAGGGCACCCACACTGGATCAGCACCTAGTGGCAGAAGAAGGTGGCATCTTACTGACTAGAAGGAATGATCATGTAGAATGTAAAGAAAACCCTGTGTCTGTAAGGATATAAATACTTGGGGTTCACAAATATATAAACTTCCCAGCTATGACTCCTGTGAAGTTAGCTTATATGCTTTTCCGATCCTTTGAATACCGCCTTCAGTTTACATACCCCTCTTCATCTTTTATTAAAAATCTTCACTATCTTCATCTCTTCTAAAACCACCTCTGGTTCCTAAAATGGAATTACCCATTCATTACATATATGAACATTTAGTAACACTTTTTCAGTCTACTAGTGAGAAAATGGTTACCTCACAGCTACTCATTAGCACCACAAGGTGGCACCAGTGTGGACTTCAGCTACACTTCAATTTTAAAGTTTATGTAGGGTGGGAATAATCTTTGACACATCATCCTCCTTTTGAGTAGATGCCATAAACTGCATCCTTGAGCCCATCTTTGATTACTGTATTTTATTACTTTATTTATTTATTATTTTTTGACAGATAGATTTAGACAGTGAGGGAGAGAGAGACAGAGAAAGGTCTTCCTTTCCGTTGGTTCACCCCCCAGATGGCTGCTGCAGCCGGCGCACCGCGCTGATCCGAAGCCAGGAGCCAGGTGCTTCTGGTCTCCCATGCGGGTGCAGGGACCAAGGACCTGGGCCATCCTCCACTGCGCTCCCGGGCCACAGCAGAGAGCTGGCCTGGAAGAGGAGCAACCGGGACAGAATCTGGCACCCCAACCGGACTAGAACCCAGGGTGCTGGTGCCGCAGGCGGAGGATTAGCCTATTGAGCCGCAGCACCGGCCTAGTTCTCTTTTTAAAATTTTTTAGCAATATTAAGAGAACAGATTGCTTGTATTTCATAGATGCAATTCTAAGACAAGCATACTTCCCCCTCCCTCAATTCCCCTCTTTCCTTCCTTTCTTTTCCTTTAATTTCTGCAATAACACCACATCAATTACTTTATCAATTACTTCATAATCACAGGCTCAATGCAGCACTAACCATAGCGATTACCGCATTTTCCAGGCATAACCTCCCGCCTCATTCCTCAGTTTAACAGTGAGCGCAGCCCACCCGACACGCAAGCTCAGCTTGCGGTGTAGGATGCTCAGAAACCTCTCATCCCTCCGCCGTCTCGTTCTTCCCCTTCTCCCACGGCCAGCTCGAAGCGACCACTTGTAGGGGTCGACCTGCTGTTTTCCCAGCTCCTCCTTGCCCGCACCATCTCCTCCTTTCTGATGCTGTACCCAGGCTCCTGCCGCGGGTCTCACCTGGCCGCGGGGGCTGAGTCTGGACGTTCGGCTGCTGTCTTCTCCTATTGACGTCCTCGGGGGGCGGCTTAAGGGCGCCGCAGCAAAAGCAGCAGCAGCAGCAGCAGCAGCAACAAGTGAGCAGCGCGCAGAGGATGATGAGTGTCTGAAAGCCCGGCAGGAACGGCCTCGGTCCCGCTGCTCGCCCCCCACCCCACCCCGGGCAAGCCCCCCTCCCGCAGCCCCGCCAGCACCCAGGAAACAGGACACAAGAAGTGCTTGTCCCAGGATGGGCCGTTACCTCTCCTTCCTCCGTCTTAAGGGCCTCGGGGGAACCCGTACCTTGAACCAACAACTATTCACTGTATAGTAGTATCGGACACCTTCTTCCCCAAAGTGATCGTACAGATAGATTCCAAAGGAGCCGTGCTGGTCATAGATCTTCCGCTTCTTGGGGTCACTCAGCACAGAGTGGGCGGTGTTGATCTCTTTGAATATTTCTGCAGCTTGAGGGTTCCCTGGGTTCTTGTCGGGATGATACTGCAAGGCCAGTCTCCTACACAGGCAGAACCCCACAAAGGGTGGGGTGGGGGAGGGGATGGGGCCAGCCATGGCGGGAGGGCTAGGATGAAGGGCAGGGATATGTCTCTAGACAGAATGTGGTCCAAGAGGCCAAGCTCGAAACTCCTTCCAGAGCCACACGGAAGAGGGTGATGGCCCCATCTGGCCCCAAAGTGCAGGCTTGCTGGGATTTCAAAGTGGGTCAGAAAGCCAGCCATAAAGAGAAGTGTTTCAGGGAGGGCTTGCCAGGGCTCAGGGAAGGCGGGGTGGGAACCTGTAGGCCTTTTTGACTTCTTCGGGGGGCGCGCCCTTCTTCAGCTCCAGCACTGTGTAGAGGGTCGACCCCCTCTTGGACAGCCGGCGGGCTGCCTCGTCCACATGAGCCATGTCCTGGGCCAGAGGACAGGGAGCACCCGTGAGAAGTCGCACAGGGCAGGGCACAGGGAGAACTGCTGCAGACAGGAAACTCACTGACAGCAACAGGCAAGAGCAGCAGGAAAATGCAACCGAGCAGAAGAGCACGCAGCTCCCGGTGTGCCCTCACACTTCCCAGCATCCTCCAGCTACCCAGCCCCGCAGACAGGCCTGGCCGAGAGGGGCCCAAGGCACTGGGGCAGCTGGGCTGTCTCCGGAGCTTCTGTCACCTCCAGTAACCAGCACAGGGCTGTCTAAGCTCACTGCCGGGTTTGAAAGACGACGGTGGCCCCAGCCCCGGAACAGGCTGGGTGAGGCACAGGGACAAGCCACAACTCCCAAGGGAGAAACAATCCCGACCAAACCGTGTGCGGCCGAGAAGCCAGCGAGGCCAGGGACTTGTTCTCGGCCCCCCGCCCCAGCCCCCAAGCTCTCAAACCACCCCCAGAGAGGCAGCAGACAGGGGTTGGGCGTGGGGGGCGGCCGGGGAGGCAGGGACAAGGCCCCAGAGCGGGGTGCCCAGAGGCGAGCCAAGGCGACAAGCTGGGAGGGCGTGCGCTGAGCGCACAGGGGCCCACGTGGGTCCGGCCCCTTACCTCGTAGTCGTCGTCGCTCTCGGAAGCCACGTTGGCTTCATAGACGCTTCACCCTCTCGGGTGTGAAATTTCACAGTCCGCTGCGACCCATTGCGCTTGCGCGCTGTGCCGCCACTGTGGGCCGTTTTTGGTGCCACCGGAAGCGGAAGCACCGTATGCGGGGAGGCTACGTTGGCCCCGGGACTTATTTCGCAGGGGATCTGTGGTGTCCGCGGCCCAGGACCAGCGAGCGTTGCTCCCACTGCAGGGATGGATGCCGACTCCCGCAGCGTCTTTCTAGTCCACGAGGAGGGCATCACCCCTCCTGAGTGCTGTCGTGGCTCCCCGGCTCACTTACAGAGAGACTGCCGAGCAGCGTGGATGGGAGGAGCGGCTGCCGCAAGCCTTCTCCACAGGTGTGTTATCTAACGCGGCTCATTCAGAACTTGGGGGTCTCCACTCAGGCGGCCTTGCCTTGCCACCTGAAGACTCCTTGAAGACCTGCCTCAAATGTCAGTGTGCTTGGGCCCCTTCCTTCACCCCGGCCCCCCAATTCACCCCGCCCCTCACTGGACAGCCCCTTGTCTGTCAAAGCATCGTTAGTTTGCATACGCCTATGATATGGTAGCTTGAGTCTTTCCAAAAATCTGGGCCTGGAACACTTCCCTGAAATACTGTCGCATCATGCAGGATGTAATTAAGTATAGGGTCTAGGTTAGATATTTAAGTTGTTTCTATGTGATAGTGTAATAACCTTCAAGTGGACATTCCTACACATAAATCCTTTCTGATTCTCTCCTCCCTCGCACACCCCAAGGGTAGATTCCTACAAGTGGAATGATTGTGTCTAAATGAATCCATGTTGCTGACTCTCTTCCCAGAAGGGTACCCGAAGTACCAGTTGCAGCCTTACCTGCAGATCTTGGGGGTACCTGTCTCTACCGGGCCTCCCCAGGGAGGCAGTGTTTGCATCACTCAGGATGTACCAGGTTGTGGTGTTGGTTTTCTTCCCAGAGGACACACTCCTCTCATATGTCACTGAAAGAGCTTTATTACTTCAGTAACATCTGCTACCTCTCTTGTGGATTTATCATCTCTTCCCTTAGTTACAATGATCTTAGTGCACTGCCCTCCCCTTTTAGATTCCGAGTGTTCAGTCGATCCTCTGCCCCAAGCTGGGAGCCATCTAGCAAACAGTTATGCAGAAAGCACAGTGACCACTGAGTGAATGAATGTTGTCTGTAGATCCATGATTGGTGCATGGGGTAAGGATGAAACCCTGGGCCACCGTTCACCCCAGCCCATACATTCTGGGTCAGATGACTTTAGACGTCCCATGCTCAAGGAGAAAGCACTGAAGCCGATGCTATCTTTGATGGTTGGTTTTATGCCAAGTTTCCCTAATGAACCTCCAACCTCCCAGTCATGATCATGGGATGGCGGAACTGTCAGAACAAGCCAGCTCGTTTCTCCAGTTGCAATGGGAAGAGGGCAGAAGCCATTGGAAGTGCCTGGCCTTACATCATCGAGTGCTTGTCCCAGTCCTCAAGGCCCAGTGTGATCCTGCCCCGCCTCTGCGACCTGGTCGTGAACCCTGTCCTGCTCGCCTTGGGCTCTGCCCCATTGCTGCCTGGTACTTCTTGGAAGACACCGTGTTCCTTCTTACTTCAAGAGCCTTTGAGGTCTCCGCCTGCAGGGCTCCTCCTGGGGCTCGTTTCTTGTGAGTGAATTCTCATCCTGGCTCTGCAGAGAGGCCTCGGAACTGGCTCCTCCTCCCTGTCCCACCTCACTGCACCCTCGCCTTGCTTTCTGAATACTTGTGTGTTGGTTTGTGTAAGGTCTGCCTTCCCTAGTTGACAGTTCCACGAGGGCAGAGAACTTGTTTGTCACCTGTTGGATCCCCAGCACCTAGAACTGTGCTTGGCTCAATGAACTCTTAAATGAGCTACAGTCCAAGGAGCCCTCTGCCACTCTAGTGGCAGCCTGCTGGTCGGCCCATATTAAGAATGTCCTGGGGCTGGCGCCGTGGCTCAATAGGCTAATCCTCCGCCTGCAGCGCTGGCACACCAGGTTCTAGTCCTGGTCGGGGCACTGGATTCTGTCCCGGTTGCCCCTCTTCCAGGCCAGCTCTCTGCTGTGGCCCGGGAGTGCAGTGGAGGATGGCCCAGGTGCTTGGGCCCTGCACCCGCATGGGAGACCAGGAGAAGCACCTGGCTCCTGCCTTCGGATCAGCGCAGTGCGCCAGCCGCGGCGGCCATTGGAGGGTGAACCAACGGCAAAAGGAAGACCTTTCTCTGTGGTGCAGCAGGTTAAGCCACCACTTGCAACACCTGCATGCCATAACACAGTGCCAGTTTGAATCCCAGATGCTGTTTTTCCAATCCAGCCCCTTGCTGACGCACCTAAGACAGCAGAGGATGGTCCAAATGTTTGGGCCCCTGCCACCCATGTCAGAGACCAGGCTGAGGTTCCTGGCTCCTGGCTTCTGGCTTTGGCCTGCACCAGCCCTGGCTATTGAGGGCATCTGGGAAGTGAACCAGCAGATGGTTCTCTCTCTCTCTGTCTCTCCCTCTCTCTCCCTCTCTTTCTGTCACTCTTCTTTTCAAATAAATAAATATAAATTTTAAAAGAGAGAGAGAGAGAGGCAGAAATAAGGCAAGGAGGGAGATAGCAGTAAGATTCCAAGCTTTTTGTTTCTTGTTTGTCTTAGTTCCTAACACAGTTCCTGGAGTATTGTGGGCGCGCAGCGAATGTGGGTTGGTTGAATGCTGGGCAGACAGACGTGTGGCTCCTCAGAGGCACTCTCCTTGATTATCTCCCGGATGCTCATAGCCCTGGCGGGTGATGGCCTCACATCCCCGTTATGTGGACGTGAGCCCTGAGAAAGAGGACACATTTGGCGTAGAGAGGAGTGAGGAAACATCTTTTACATCTTGCCAGAGGTTCCACAGTGCCATTAGTCCTTATCATTGCCCTCTGACATTCTAATTAATCACAGCTCAAGGCTCTTGAAATAGCTGTTATCTGTGAGTCGTGTGAGGCTGCACTCTGAACGAAAGGACACTGTGGCCAGGAAGCAGCAAAGATGGGAACAGGGCAGGCGGGGGAGCCGGGGTCCTTTGTTCAGAGGCTGGCTCTCCACGGGCCTCCTCCTAGAAGCCACAGCCCCTGTAAGACTTGTCTTCTAAGCCGGGGGGTCTCTTCCCAACCCAGTACAGTCCTAGGAAGAACACACAAGCCAAGAGGCGGAAGCCCTGGATCTTGGTGCTGCCTCCGGCTCTAACAAGCTGTGTGACCTCAGACAAGTCCCCTCACCTCTGAGTCTCTCTCTTTTGTAAAAACCCATGCCGTTTCATGGAGTTGCTGTCAAAGGCCCATCAGATTTGTAAAACTAATGGTAAAAGCAGAAAATAACTATGCCAAAGAGTGATAAAGGACTGCACCCTTTTCTCAAATAGCCTGCACTCCCGCCGAAACTTGAGTTAGTGATCTTGTAGCTCACCGTCTCCCAGAGCCATTTGGTCTCTCCGGAAGAAAACCAAGAAGCATCCCTTATTTACCCATAAACAACTAAAGTTTTAGTCATATAGCTGGAATACACATCCATACAGACAGCAGACATGGGCATATTTAGACCCAAAATACCACGCTCTAGAGCATATGCAGTGGGAGAGAGAGATCATAATTTGTCACACCCAACCGCCAGGTTCTAGAATTGTTCAGCTTCTGAGCTGGAAGAGACCACAGAGATTTAACTCTCATCGGATGTTTTCATTTTATATTTGAGGAAAGTGCTGCCCAGAGGGAAGAAGTGACCTACTCCCGGCCACTCGGTGAGGTCCAGACTTCAGTGGCGACACAGCGACTGCTCCTGTATGTACCAGCTTCCTCCCAACTTCAAAATCTAGGTCTGGATTTTGAAAAAAGCTGTGGGGGATAGTCATGTCCTCTCCCAGGCGATGTCAGATAATGTCCCCCTTTCCTATATGCCAGATGGACCCACATTCTCCCCAAGCCAGACAGCCTGGGCGGGAGGGGGTGGGCTTCCAGCCGGAGACGTTGCTTCATGCTCCTGCCTCTTGGACCTGCAGACCGAAAGCCAGGCTCACAGCACACCCGCCTCGCCTGTAGAATGGAGACAATAGTGTCTTCCTCGTAGGGTTGTTAGGAGGATTAAGTATTTAATTTGAATGGTGGGCCGGCGCCGCGGCTCACTAGGCTAATCCTCCGCCTAGCGGCGCCGGCACACCGGGTTCTAGTCCCGGTCGGGGCGCCGGATTCTGTCCCGGTTGCCCCTCTTCCAGGCCAGCCCTCTGCTGTGGCCAGGGAGTGCAGTGGAGGATGGCCCAGGTGCTTGGGCCCTGCACCCCATGGGAGACCAGGAAAAGCACCTGGCTCCTGGCTCCTGCCATCGGATCAGCGCGGTGCGCCGGCAGCAGCGCGCCGGCCGCGGCGGCCATTGGAGGGTGAACCAACAGCAAAGGAAGACCTTTCTCTCTCTGTCTCTCTCTCTCACTGTCCACTCTGCCTGTCAAAAAAATAAAAATAAATAAATAAATAAATAAAATGTTTAAAAAAAATAATTTGAATGGTAAGGACTTATTATTAGAATTAGTATTATTTTAATAGTTTTTTCTATCCTATCTCTCAGTTTTGTAAGGAGAGAAGTTACTTCCATTTTGCCTCTGGGAAGAAGGAAAAATATCAGGGTCCAATTTTTTTTTTTTTTTTTTTAGGTAGAGTTAGGCAGTGAGTGAGAGAGACAGAGAAAGGTCTCCCTTCCGTTGGTTCACTCCCCAAATGGCTGCTACTGTCAGAGCTGCTCCGATCTGAAGCCAGGAGCCAGATGCTTCCTCCTGTCTCCCATGTGGGTGCAGGGGCCCAAGCACTTGGGCCATCCTCCACTGCCTTCCCGGGCCACAGCAGAGAGCTAGACTGGAAGAGGAGCAACCGGGACTAGAACCCGGCACCCATATGAGATGCCGGTGCCACAGGCAGAGGATTAACCAAGTGAGCCACGGCGCCGGCCCCAAGGGTCCTACCTTTAAGAAGACATGAATTGTCACGGGTGGCTCCCCACCCCCTCTGCATCCTTCTCCCAGTCTCATAGAATCCGTCTTCTTGGTCCCCATGCAGTGCCCCCACGCTGCCCTCTGAAACATCTCCGTCTCCCAGTGGTTCTGCCCAAGCAGCCAGAACTCTGAAATTACCTCCCTCACTTCGTTTTCATACAACATTTAAAAGAAAAGCTGTTGCCTCTGTGAAATGATCTCAGCCCTGAGGGTTAGGAAGGAAGCAATCTCCTAAAAACATCAAAATTCAGTTTCTAGTGAGCGAGACAATGAATGCCTCCCCCTCTCGATTCTTACTAATGCGAAAGGAATAGCAGATAGAACTTCAGGCAGTGTGAAGTGAAAAGCACAAGGCTATGTTTTGGTAAGAGCTTTTGAGCTATAAAGATTTCTCTCCTTGTCCAACCACACCGTGTCCGTGCCCCCCACCCTGGGCTCCGCACTATACTGGCTCTCCCTTGCCCCTGTCAGTAGCCCATCTCCCCTGCTGGACCTTCCTCCTTCTCTCACCTCCTGACTCTGAATATGCTGTCTGCTTGGTCTTTATGCTTTGCGCAGGCTCTTGCTCCTCTCTCCCAGAGAGTCAGTCTCCCCGTGCCTCAGTCACTCTCCCAAATCTATACTCTTCCCTCTGCCCCCAAACCAGGTGTTCCCTTTGGTTCCTCTATGTCTGTTACTGTTGTGGGCATGTCCAAGATAATGAAGCTCAAAACCCAAGCATTGCAAGGCTGTAGACTCATTATTTTCCCCACATTCAGATTAAAAAGTCTAATTTTTCTTTTTTAAAAAGATTTATTTATTTATTTGAAAGTCAGAGTTACACACAGAGAGGACAGAGAGAGGGAGGTCTTCCATCCACTGGTTCACTCCCCAATTGGCTGCAAAGGCTGGAGCTCTGACAATCCGAAGCCAGGATCCAGGAGCTTCTCCTGGGTCTCTCACATGGGTGCAGGGGCCCAAGGACTTGAGCCATCTTCTACTGCTTTCCCAGGCCACAGCAGAGAGCTGGTTCGGAAGTGGAGCAGCCAGAACTCGAACCAGAGCCCATATGGGATGCCGGCACTGTAGGTGGTGGTTTTATCCACCATGCCACAGCACCGGCCCCTTAATTTTCTTTTTTTCAAAATAGCTCTCTCATTGGTGCCTTCTTTTTAGCTCCCACATCCTTGAGACATCCCAGTTACAGGATCTCCTTATCACACTACCTGTGGTGCCAGCTTCTTCACTGCTTTCCCCACTGCCAGTGTCTTCCTGGATACCTCAACCAGACCAGTGTTCGTCCAGCAGGGCCTCTGTCATGGCCACTCGCCGGTGCTTAGCCTGCACGATGCACAGCCACCTTTACACGATGTATAGTCATCATTCAGAAGGCAGAAAGCCAGAGACAGAGACAGGGACAGTCTCCCCAGTCTCGTCCCAGTCCTTTTTTCTTCATCCTTTCCTGATTCCTATCATGTAATCCTTCTTTCTTCAGGCTGTTTTGCTTATTCTCCTGTGTTACAGATGGTACTCCACTTTTTAGCTGGCTTCCACATTCTCCGTGTCGGACGTGCAGGGACAAAGTGTGACCTCTATGCCTCACTCCTAGATAGAGAATACATGGAAATAGGGAAACATGGAGGCCACCCAGAAGGCCACTGCAATAATCTGGACTGATTGCAGTGGTCTGGACAGGATGGGCAGGATTTGCAGACAGACTGAGTGTGGGGTGAAAGCAGTGACTCTGAGATTTTTAGCAGGAGCACATCAAAGGATGGAGTTAGCAGGTGCTGATATGGGATGACTGCAGAAGCAGAAGGTTTGGGATAGAGTGACAATCAGCACTCTTTTGGGTTTAGGAAGCTTGAGATGCCTGCTTATTATTAGGGCTTACAGAGAAGAAAGGTCAAGTTGATGACTGGGTCTATGAACTTGGAGTCCAACTGAGAGATCTGGGAATTATCATCATACAAATGCTATTTGTTTTTTTACTCTTTTTGTTTTAATAGAAAATTTCAAACACATACAAAACCAGAGAGACTATACAGTGATTCCCCAGGTACCCAACATCCAACTTCAACAACAGTTGCTTTCTGCTATTACTCAATAGTTTTTAAAGACTTGAGACTGGACAATAGCTCCATGCAAGGGAGTGTACAAAGATAAGAGGGGACCAAGTGACCAGCTAATGTTGCATTAAAGATGCAGGAGGAGTGGGCACTTAGCACTGCAGTTAAGTTGTTGCCTGGGGTGGCTGCACTCATATCGGAGCACCTGAGTACTGTGCTTCTGATCCAGTTGCCTGCTAATGTGCACCTGGAAGGCAGTAGATGATGGCCCAAGTACTTGGGTCCTTGCCACCTACATGGGAAACCCAGATTGAGTTTCTGGGTACTGGCTTCAGCCTGGCCCAGCCCTGGCTAGCCAGTGGCAGGCATCTAGGGAGCGAATTAGTGGGTGGAAGATCTGTTTCTGTGTCTCTCTGCCTTCCAAATAAAGTGGAAAAAATAAGACGGAGGACATAAGAGATAATGAGCAACCAGCAAAGGAGACTGAAAATAAGCAGTCAGAAGGAGGAAGAAAACCTTACTACAGTATCCTGGAAGCCGAATGAAGAAACAGGTAATTCTCAGATAACAATTTAAGTGGTAAGACGGACACAGTAGTATGAAAGCAGAGTGCATCACGTGAGAACTGATCTAGTCTGGGGTCCAGGGTAGGCTTCCTTGAGGCAGTAATATTTAAAGGCAGCCCTGGGGCCAGTTTTGCGGCATAAAGCCACTGCCTGCAATGCCAGCATCTCATATGGGCACCAGTTTGAGTCCCAGCTGCTCCACTTCCAATCCAGTTCCCTGCTAATGCACCTGGGAAAGCAGCTGAAGATGGCCCAAGTGCTTGGGCCCCTGTGCCCACATAGGAGACCCAGATGAAGCTCCTAGCTTTGGGCTGGCATCACCCTGGCTAGTGTGGCCTTCTGGAGAGTGAACCAGCAGATAGAAGATTCTCTTTGTCTCTCTCTCTCTCTCTTTTTCTGTCCTTCCCTCCCTCCCTCTCTGTAACTCTGTCATTCAAATAAATAAATAAATCTTTATTATTTCTAATAATTATTTATTTGAGAGGCAGAGTTACAGACAGAGAGAGGGAGAGACCGAGAGAGAGGTCTTGCATCCACTGGTTCACTCCCCAAATGGCTGCAGTTGCTGGAGCTGGGCCAAACAGAAGCCAGGAGCCAGGAGCTTCTTCTGGGTCTCCCACGTGGTGCAGAGGCCCAAGTGCTTGGGCCATCTGCTGCTGCTTTCCTAGGCCATTAGCAGAGAGCTGGATCAGGAGAGGAGCAGCCGGGCCTCTAACTGGCGCCCATATGGGATACTGGCACTGCAAACAGAGGCTTAGCTTATTATGCCACAGCACCGCCCCCAATAAATGAATCTTTAAAAATAAACAATACATAAAGGCAGCCCTCCCTCACCCCCTTCTGGCCATCTGAAGTCCATCCTGCTTCCATGCTGCCAGCCAGCTCGTCCTCTCTTGGGTGGCTTGTGTGCCAGCCATTAGTGGGGTGCTGGGGACACAGTCTGAGAAAGACACAGTTCCTGCTTTCAGAGAGCTTGCCCTGTGGTGAGGAGACAAGCCAGACAAACATCTGTCCCTGCCCTGTGTGAGTGCTGTGGTCAGATAAGTCCCACAGAGGGGCGCAAACCCACCAGGGGCTGTCGACATGGAGCAGCTGGACCTCTGGGTTGCTCTGCCATCCCTTCCACTGGGTCAGGATCTCTCGAGCGCTAACTCTTACCCACTTGCTTGGATTCCAAAATTTTTAACAAAACTTATTTTATTCATTTGAAAGGGAAAGAGAGAGTATATGGGGGAGAGAGGATGAGAGAAAGAGAGAATGAATCCTCCATCTGCTGGTTTACTCTCCAAAGGCCTGCAATGGCCAGGGTTTGGCCAGGCCAAAGCCAGGAGCTGGAACTCAATGTGGGTCTCCCAGATGGCCAGCAGGCACCCAAGTGTCTGGGCCATCACCTGCTGCCTCCCAGGATTCACATTAGCAGAAAGCTGGAGTTGGAGCAGAGCTAGCACTCAAATCCAGCCACTGCAGTACAGGATGAGGGGATCCCAAGTGGCATCTTAACCTTTGTGCCAAGCGCCTGCCCCTAGATTCCAAATTTTACTCAACATCTCTAGTCTAGCTTGAATCCTGATCTCAGCATGGGGTTGGCTGATGTCTCTCAACAGAAACTCATCCAGGGTGGATTTCTAGGCTGGGTCTGTAGAAGCTTCTAGAAGCTGGCTTCCTGCCTCCATCAGCCATCTGGGTTTAACCACGGCCTAATGGCTCAGCTTAGGGAAGACCGATACCTGAGGCAGGGCTGGGCAGGCAGTCAGAGCTGTGCGTGAGTCGGTGACAAGGGATGTAGAAATCTCTTGGATCCAGTCAGGAGGGGAGGGAACAGGTCTGTTTTTTCTCACCATCGACCCTCAGGCTAGCAAGGTGCATGGCCAGAGTAAGTGTTGGATGAACAGTTCTGGCAAGGCCAGGGTTCAACCAGGCCACCTTCCAGCCCAGGAGTGATTTTCCTCAGGCCTGGCACTGCAGAGGACCCTTTGCAGAATAGTCAACGGGGCCACGTGCTGGCTCTTTGAGGAACAGGTGCAGGCACCCTATCTTGGGGCCAGGCTTTTCCAAGCAAAGGCAACTGTTGGTATTCCCACCGCCGGTGAGCCCCTTGCCCTTCCTGGCCGGCTTGGGGGTGGGCAGTGCCAGCGTCTGCACCCGGGGCTGCCCTCCGGGAGCAGCAGCCTGCCGGGCAGGGACCTCCCGGAGGGAGCCACTGCTGCCCCTGTTGTCGTCATCGCTGGGACATCCGTGCCAAGAAGCCGGTTTCTCCTGCGGTAGGGCCCCATGCTTTCTCCCTATTCTCCAGCCCTCCCTAGCCGCGGTACTCTCACTCCGTGGCGCTGACTGGGAAACCCCAGGCCCGACGCTTAGAAGGCCGACAGCGCCGGGCGGGACGTGCCCGGTGCCCCGACATCGCCCAGCAGAAGTCTGAGTGTCACCCTGGCTCAGACTCGGGTCCACAAGGTGACCTTGGCTGGTGGTTTCCCCTTTTGCCGCCAAAGTTCGCTCCCTCTGGGATCTGAGGACAGCGCCGAGGCCCCACGCCCCTAGAGGAGCTAGAGGAGGTTGGAGGGCGAAAGCCCCTCTCAGTCTAGCCCGGCTGGGCTTCGGCCGAGGGGAGGGAGGTGGGCGAAGAAGGACTGGCTCAGCCCGGCGGGGCGTGGGCGGGGCGCGGCGCGGCGCAGACCCTGGCGTGCGTTTTTTGCCGGGCGCCGCCGCGCAGTGAGGTCCCTAGCACCTGCCGCCCGCGAACCTTGGCGCGGGCCCAGCTGCGCTCTCCCCCGCCGGAACAGCCAGCCCGCCGCCCAGCTTGCCTAATCCGTTTAAGCCTCACCTCCTCCGCGAAGCTCTCCCGGGTTCCCCATCAACCACTCTATCTGGCACATGCTCTTTTTTTTTTTTTTTTCTTTTTTGGAAGTGCACATGCGATCTCATTGTTTGGAACAACAATGTCTAGGGTAGGTGTCTATTCGCAGGACACGCAGTGTGCTCTGCAGGATGCGGTCGATGGGTTCTCTTTGCCTAGGCTCACTAACCACTCCCACCCTCCACGTTTCCCCTGGCCCGCTCCCTCTCTCCCCTCCTCCTACGGGCCTCCTCTTCACAGACTGTCACAGTTCAGATGCACAATCCAATTCTCACCCCCTCCATTCCACAGTGTCGGCAGGTGCTAGAGGCAGGAAGCTTCCACTCACTCCGACTTTGCTGTAAGTCCTGGCGGTGCCCGGGCTTCGGTGAGGCTGAGCGAGGTGGCGCCAGGTCCCCGAGGGAGGCGCTGCAGGTGCGGAAAGCAGGAATCATCTGCGGCTAAGCCGACTCAGCCTCCCTCCAGAAACAGGGGCTCGTGCCCCAGCCTGGGACGGGACCGTGCGGCGCCTCGGGCCGAGCCGGGAGGGAAGAGGACGGGGCTCCACTGCGGGCCGCCAAGTCCTGTTCACGTCTTTCTGGGACTCAGTTTACTCACCCGGAAGGTACGAGCAACGATGGGTTGGAGGAGAGTAGGAAGCCTACTGTCGCTCAGCTGTTTGAATTAAAAATAAACGGGGATTGGCGGTACGGAGCGCGGCCGCGGAGTCTGCTGGTGCATTCGTACCCCAGACTCCACAGAGGCCCCGGAGTTCTCCCGGACGCGTCACCACGCACCCACATTCTCTCTGGTTCCCCTGAGAGGTAAAGGGCCGTCATCTGCTTCTGCCTCGGCGCGAAGGCTGTAGCCGCGGGAGACCGGGTGGCTGGGCGATGCCCCCACGCAGGCCGGCGAGGGTGGGTGTTCCTTGGACCAAGGTTGATGGGGACATCCCCAGCCTGGAGGAGCTCCGTTTGTCACTGATGGGGGGAGCGGGGCGGAGGGCGAGACTAGTTCTCGGGGGGAGGGGCTACCGCCACGGGGCGTTTTCTAGAACCCGGGTAGTGGGGCACTCCCGCCGTCCCCACCGGACTCGGGCGCCGGGCAATGGGGCTCGGGCCATGGGGGCGGGGCTCCCGGGGCGGGGCTTAGGCGTGGGAGGGAGGCCGGGGAGCTTGGAGGCGGGACTTGAGGAGCTCGCCCCACGCTGGGCGGGGCCCCGGCGGCCGCGGGACCTGCGGTTCGGAATCCGCGCGCCACAGTCGCCGCAGTTCCCTCCACACTGGTGGCCCCACGACCCTGCGGGGAGTACGGGGGTCGGCGGGCCGCTCGGACTAGGCGCGGGGCCAGCCCCGCCTGTGCCCCCCTCGGTGGGGCCTGGACGGTCGCGGCAGCGGCGGGGACATGGAGCCTTCTCTGGCGGCAGGGGGCTCGGAGACCACTCGCCTGGTGAGCCCCCGGGACCGTGGCGGCGCGGGCGGCGGCCTACGCTTGAAGAGGTAGGGCAGCCCCGGGTGCCACCTCCGCCATCCGCCCGTCTCGCTGTCTCCCCGGCGCCGGACCCCGCCGGCCGCCCCAATGCACCGAATTTCCCTTGGCTTCGCGGCGCCAGACTCTGTCCCCTCCAGCCCCGACCCCCGCTCTCCTACCCCTATGGCCCGTTCCGCCTGCTCCTGGCCACCCCATTCCCTTCCAGTCCTTGGACTTACCGGGAGCGACTATCGCTCCGTCGGGCCGGAGCTCGAGCCGGCTGCCCCGATGTCCGCATTGCCCGGCCCTGGAGCGGGCGCACCTCGCCGCCGAGGCCCCGGGCCCTTCCCCGCGCGAACCCGGGCTCTGGGCGCCCCTTCCAGCTGCAGCCAGCTGTGGGCACCCGGACCGGAGGGAGGGCCCGGCTCGGCCGCGGGTCTTGCCGGCGCCTGGGAGGCGGCGGCCGCGGGGAGGCGAGGGGGCGGCAGGGAAGGAGCAGGTGCGGTCTGGGCGGCGGGGGGTATTCCCGGCTCCGCACAGACGGGGCCGGGGGCGGCGAGGTGTGAAATGAGGCGCGAGCGGCGGGGACAGCGGGCCGGGGGCGGCCACAGAACCGCCCGCGCGCCCCGCCGGCCGCCCTGCCCCTCGGAGCTGCTGCGCGGGGCCTCCTGGGCCACCTTCCACTGGCCATTTTGTGCATGGGGCCGACGGTCCGTGAGTCTCCGGAATTTGTCAGGTCTTCGGCTTTTTTCCAATCTCCCCGTTTGTCTCGCCGCCGTTCTCCTTTTGTCTCAGACGTGGATCTCGATGTTTGGGTGGGGGGCCTTTAACCTGGGTGGGTGGGGGGAGCGGGAGAGAATTCTGCTTCCCGCAGGGGACTGCAGAGGTGGGCAGCTGTGGGGCTCCCTGGCCCCGGGGTCTCTTCTCCGTATTCTTTGGTTGTTCTTCAGCCCCTCTCCCTCCCCACAACACCCCTCTCCCCCACACAGCATTGTTTGTTTGCTGGGGGTTTAGAGGGAGGAAGAGAGGGAGAGGGGGGAGAGAGAGAGAGGGAAAGAACAGGAGAGAGGAAGCCGCCTTTTCTCCTCTCTAAACAGAATGTCCCCCCACTCACACACCCACACACCACCACCAAGCCTTCTTTAGTGCCCGATTTATGCAGAAAAAGGGGGCAGCCTGTTGATGGGTGGCCACCTTGATGACTGGCTGGGCTGTGTCTGCAAGGCCCCGGGAAGCGGCTTGCCCGCTGCCCAGAGCTACCCAGCCTCTGCCTGCTCTTCAGACCCGCGTCTGGGACTCCCATCCGGTCTCCATTCTCGTATGACCATTAGTCACCCAATCCTGCAGCATTTTCTGAAAGAGGCTCTCCCCGACTCCCTACCCCTCCTCTGAAACTCTGCGCAGGGAGCCTCTGGCCTGGCCTGGCCTGGCCCCCTCCGTCCCCTCCCATCAGCAAGGTCATGGGAGGGCTGGGGACATAGGTGCTGAGTCCACCACGCATCTGCCTTTGTGTCCCTCTGAGACAGTCATTTCCTCCTCGGCCCCTCCCCCTGAACCTCTGAAACCCTGGCTGCAGACCTGTGGATGTTGCTTCCCGGGGGCCGGAGCACCCTCCTCCACCGCTGCCTCAGCTTCACCCCCGTGTGCAGTTGTTGCCCCATTAGAGCGGGTCACTCCCTGCCCTGGGCCCCACCGTCCTTTGTTCATAGCCTTCCTCGCACCAGCCTCTCGCTGTGTAGTCGGTTGTTCGCTGCACATCTGTCTCCCCCCACCCCTAGAGCAGGCTGCATTGTGTGTGCCTCACCTGCCACACCTCACTGAATGAATGAGGTTGGGTTTCAAAGCCACCCTCATCTCCCCAGCCCCTCTGGAAGCACACCCCGAATCACAGCCAGGTCTGCCTCGGAACAGGAGCTTTTGAAATTGAAGAGATGAATCTACCTACCAGCACTTGGATTTTCCCTACTCGCACCCCCCCTCCAACCTGGGCTCACCTGGCTGGCAGCTTCCCCCGCTGGAGGGCCCCAGGCACCCCTCCCCCACTCCACTCACTGTGCTCGCCTTTCTACCTGGAGCCGTCACTTTCACCCATGAGTGTTCTTGTCACACCTCCAGGAGTATGTCAAGGGCCGTGTTTTCTGTTTAGGTTCTTTATTCTGTGAAAGAGTCTGTCTTAGCTGGGGCTCAAGTGGGATGGTTGTAGGGGTGAGCATTGGACTTACAGCTCAGTCAGCCAGAGCTCAGCCTCTGGCCCCCCAGGCGAGGCCCCAGCTCTGTACATTTGTCAAGGGAAGCTTAGAGTAGCATGCAGTTGAGGTGGTAGCTGCTGGGTGCTTATGGTTAGACTGAGTTCCAGTTAGTGTCCACTGGACTCCAAACCCAGTGCTCCTACCACCATCAGCCCCAGCTGTCGGAGTCTGCACCCCCCCTCCCCATGGCAACCCCAGCTCTGGAACCTGGCCAGTTCTCTATACCAGGAATCTTGGGCTTTCTGGGTCCCAGTATTCTACTCCCTGTTAAAGGGCCGCATTTCAGCTGCGTGGCTCGAGAGGGAAGGGATCTTGGCAAGAGGCTCACCAAGGCCAGGGCCCTGTGCTGAGCCCCACATGCTTTCATAGCACCTGCCCTCCAGGCTGCCTCCCTGGCACACCCACCTGCTCTTTATCAAAGCCTTCTCATTCCCTGACTTTCTCCACAGACTGAATCTCCAAGCCCTGAGGGCACTCGCACTGCCCCGATCCATGGCCGTGGTCACCTTCTGCTCTGTGCTGTAGGACTGGGGCACACGTTTGTCTTGTTCACTAGACACTCCCAGACTGCTCCTTGTGCATCCCTTGTGGTGCCTGTCGGAAGAGATCCCCTCAGTTGGGGTCTGGCCTCAGCTCTGCGACAGCAGCTGCGTGGGCTCCCTAAGTCCACTCCCTGTCTCAGCCTTGCACTTGTCCTTTATTTGACGTCCGACTTCACTGGCTGCAAGGTGGTTCCCAGCTGTGAGGTTCTCTGGCTGTGTGTGGAAGGAAGCTGGCCCCCATGTCTCATTGGGTCCTCTGTCCAAGCTCCCACGTAGGACCAGGCCTTGGGAAGGGTGGGAGATGCCCTGGGGGACTGAGTGACCAGGGCTGGGCCAGGCTGAAGCCAGGAGCCTGGAATGCCATCTGGGTCTCCCATGCTGAGCCATGTCGCCTGCCACAGTCTCTTCACAGAACCCTCAGAGCCCCTCCCCGAGGAGCCGAAAGCTGTGGAGATGGCCTTCCACCACTGCCACAGGGACCCCGGGCCGCCGCCGGGCCTCACCTCGGAGAGGCTGCAGGCGCGGAGGCAGCTGTACGCCGCCTGCGCCGTGTGCTTCGTCTTCATGGCCGGGGAGGTGGTAGGTAAGTCAGCCCCACCTTCCCGACACCTGCCTTAGCCCCGAAGGCATTCCTGCGTGCCCAGGTCTCAGGAAGTAGGAGGCAGGGGCCAGCGTTGTGGCACAGTAAGGCACCACCTGTGATGCTGGCATCCCATATAAGCACTGGTTCGAGTCCCGCCTGCTCTACTTCTGATCCAGCTCCCTGCTAAGGTGCCTGGAAAAAACAGCGGATGACAGCCCAGGTGCTTGGGTCGCCACCACCTGCCTGAGAGACCCAGATGGAGGTCCAGGCTCCTGGCTTCCGCCTGGCCCAGCCCTGACCCTTGTGGTCATTTTGGAGAGTAAACCACCAGATGGAGGATCTCTTGTTCTCTCTCTCCCTAATTCTGTCTTTCAAATAAATAAACAAATCTTTTTTCTTTCTTTCTTTTTTCTCCTCTTTATTTCTTTTCTTTTTTCTTTTTTTAAAGCAAGTGGAAGGCAGTGAGGGACAGAGCACAAAGACCCAGGCCTAGGCCTGGGCCAGTGGATGGGGCTGACTTCTCACTGTTAACTGGTGTTTAAAAACCCCATTGTCTGGTTAGTAAAGTCAAACGTGCCATTGTGGAGAAACTAGACAATGCGGCTGAGTGACAAGAAACTAGAACTGCCCATCCCCCGCGAGAGGTGCCGGTCACCTTTGGGTCCCTGCCCGCGCTGTGCTGTGCACTGTACACCTTACAGGTGGGTATTTGGCGCACAGCCTGGCTATTATGACTGACGCCGCCCACCTGCTGGCGGACGTGGGCAGCATGATGGGCAGCCTCTTCTCCCTCTGGCTCTCTACCCGCCCAGCCACCCGCACCATGACCTTCGGCTGGCACCGCTCAGGTAAGGCCCTGGCGTGACCCAGTGGCCGCCCCCATCCTGCCAGAGGGACCCTCTTGGAGTCCTGAGCAGGTCTCTAACAGCTCCTGTCCCCCTGCAGAGACTCTGGGGGCTCTGGCCTCTGTGGTCTCCCTCTGGATGGTCACTGGCATCCTCCTGTACCTGGCCTTCCTCCGCCTGCTGCACAGCGACTACCACATCGAGGGCGGCGCCATGCTGCTGACCGCCAGCATCGCAGTCTGTGCCAACCTGCTGTACGTTCCAGCACGGGGCCCGTGCTCTGTGCACCTCAGGGCCAGGGCTCCTCCTCCTGGATGGGAGAGCTGGCTGCCTCCTCCCCACCACACCTGGATCCACCCCACTGTGTGTCCTGGCCTTGCCGGCAGGGGCTGGGATCAGCCCCTAGACTGAGAGCCCTCTGGGTATCAGGGCTGTCCCCAGCGTCCCCTCACCCCCATGAAGGAGGCAGCATCATCCCTTGTTTTCTGTGCACGAAGTGGCTCCCGACAGGACACCAGGTGACTTGGCCGAGCCACTTAGCTGTTGAAGTAGCAGGGCCAGGATCCGAATCCACGGCGCTGGCGCTATGGCCAGTCTTCTTTCTTCCAGGCTGCGCTATCTGTCTGTCTTGGACCATGCTGCTTTCTCCCTGGGACTGGGAAAATAGGTGGAGACAGGGCTACTGGGGAGGTGAGAGGAGGCGGCGTGGCAGGGGCAGAGGAGGCCAGGAGCCGGCCGCCTGCGCTGAGCTGCTCTGCCTGCCCCGCAGAATGGCCTTTGTGCTGCACCAGGCTGGCCCCCCCCACAGCCATGGGTCCCGGGGGCCAGAGTACGCTCCGCTGGAGGAGGAGTCGGCACAGCCCCTTCCCCTGGGCAACACCAGTGTCCGGGCAGCCTTTGTGCACGTGCTGGGGGACCTCCTGCAGAGCCTTGGGGTACTGGCTGCCTCCATCCTCATCTACTTCAAGGTACTGCCTGGGGCCTGCCCCAGCCTTCCTCCCAGCAACTCCCATCCATCTTTCCCAGCACGGTTGGGCTGCCCCTCCCCACTCTGCTCCCACCTTCCAGCCCCCTGGACTCCTCCCGCCCTGGGGCAGGTGCCCTCTCCCCTCTGCAGGGTGCTCAGGGGCCCCCCAGGTCCTCCTCTGAAGGGCCCTGCTTCCTGAACGGAGGGCCCTCTCTGCAGCCTCAGTACAAGGCGGCTGACCCCATCAGCACCTTCCTCTTCTCCATCTGTGCCCTCGGCTCCACGGCGCCCACCCTGCGAGATGTTCTTCGCATCCTCATGGAAGGTGAATCAGACAGCAGCGCTCCCCACCCCGGGGCCCTCTGACCTCACTCCAGTTCTAGGTCTCCAGAGAGTGAGGAAAAGGCCTGGGTTGTGGGCCTATTGCAGAGGGGGCTGGGGTGGGGGTGTCCCAGGCTGAGTGAGCACAGATAGGGGAGGAGGAACCTGGGGTGGGGCTGCCCCTGGGAAGAGGTGCTCTGGCAGTAAGGCCTGGGGGTTTTGCTTGCAGGCACCCCCCGCAGCATAGGGTTTGAACCTGTGCGGGATACCCTGCTATCCGTGCCAGGAGTCCGGGCCACCCATGAACTGCACCTGTGGGCCCTGACGCTCACTTACCACGTTGCCTCTGCACACCTGGCCATCGGTGAGTCCACAGCGGCCCCACCCCACCCCGACATGGGTCAGTAGCTTGGATTAGGAGGATTGGTTCGGTCTGCCTTGATCTTTCTGTCTGTCTCTGTGTCATACACACACACACACACACACACACACACACACAGGTTGGAGACCGGGGGGCCTGGGCACCAGTGTTCTGGGGAAGTTCACCCTTTCTGAGGCAGCACAGAGAACCCGCGACCCTTTAAGTGACTGCCAGTCCCTGCAGGTCAGGTGATGGGCGCACAGCACATCACTGCAGTGGGAATCGCATCCCTGTTGCAAGTGGTGATTATGAAATCTGTATGGCAACTAGGAAAAATGTTTGTGGCGTAACGCTGAGAAAAAGCCCAATATAGAACGATACCCACATTACGATGCCACTGTTAAAATATCCGTGGTGACTCAGGAGCTGACAAAGGGTTTTTGAGTTTCTTCCAGATGCAAGAAGCAATCAGGGGCATACAGTTTGCCTGCCAAAAATACAGTCTGAGATATTTGCTGGTAACTAGAGGGGACCATGGGACAGAAAATGTAACATCTGGATTGTCCTGAGAAGTTGAGGAGGCGGCTGCTGCAACCTCGTGCTGTGGAGGGGTGCAGCAGGCAGAAAAGGAGAGGGGACTAGCCGGGCTCAGGCTCAGCCACCGGTCTGTGTGGCTGGTTGGGCGAGCCCCTCCAAGCCCCTCCCACGCTGGCCTTGACAATTCCTGCCATTCATGCAATGCAGGGAGAAAGCAAGCTCCCCACTCAGGCCTGGCTTTCAGGCCATGCAGCCCTTGGGCCTTCCCTCCGGCCTTATCTCGGCTGAAAAGGCTGCTGCCTGTGCGCGGACTCTCCCCAGGGACCAATGCTGCCTCTTATCGCTCCCCCACAGACTCCGGGGCTGACCCTGAAGCCGTCCTGGCTGAAGCCTCATCCCGGCTCCACTCCCGGTTTGGATTCTCCAGCTGCACCCTGCAGGTGGAGCAGTACCGGCCTGAGATGGCCCAGTGTCTGCGGTGCCGGGAGCCCCCCCAAGCCTGAGCCGCGGTCCTGCCCTCACCCCACTGCCAGGCCCAGGACTCAGCCCCGGACTTTCAGCACCCATCTCCCTGATCACGGAGAAGGGGCTGAGCTGGGCCCATACCCCTTCCTCACTCCCTCCTTCCACCTGCCAAACTCCCCGGCCCCAGCCCCAGCCCCAGTGGGCAAGACCAAAGTGTGCGTGTGGGGAGTGGGCCGGCGCCAGGCTGCACAGCTGGGAGTTCAGGAGCATGGAGGGGTATGGAAGCCCCACAGTCCCTGCCCCCCAGGTCTTGAAGCCGTGAGCTGTGCAGTGCGCTTGTCCAGGTGGCAGGCTGGCCGGCTGGCTGGCTGGGGCTTCTGCCTGTCTGTGTGCTGTCCGTGTGCCTATGCCTAGGGGAGGTTAGCAGGGGCCCCCTCCCCACATGGCTCTCGCTCTGTCTATGCAGGGGCCCCAAAGCCTGCACTTTGTCCCTGTGTCAGCCCGTGGTTTTGTCTCTGTGTGTGTGTTTCTTGGTGCTGTGGCCTGTGTGTGTCTGTGCCTGTGTGGCTGTGCTATGGTGTCTATGAGTGTGCTCTGTCCACATGTCCCTTTGGGGATGTCTGTCCATCCCTCCGTTGGTGCTGTGCCCTCAGCCGTCCCAGAGAGGGGGAGGACTCCGCTGCAGCTCCACCAATAAACTTGTATCTCACCACATCCTCTGCAGGGGGACGGGAGACCCAGTGTGTCATTTGGGAGCTGGAATGACCTTCCCAGCTTCCCAGCGGGATGGAGCCTGAGCGCTGGCCTCCAGGAGCGGCCCCAGTGCCCTGGGCTTGGTTGCAGGAGAGCCGGAAGGCAAGGAGCCAGGGTACCTTCACGGTCGTTCCCAGCAGGCCAGGGTGCCCTCGGGCTGGCTGGAGGGGAGCTGGGGCCTCTGGGGAGTGGTTGGACCCCAGTGCTCACGCGGGCTTGGTCTTCAGGCCTGGGAGTGGGGATGCCAACCCTGAGCCCAGGTGTGGGCTTGGGGCCCTGCCGGCCTCTTTTACACCCAGGTCCTCTTTGTCTTCAGAACCACGTGTTTGGACAGATTGGTTCTTACAAACCAGTCTCATCAAGGAATTGTTGATTTTCTCTTTTAAAAAAATCAAGCCCTTTGTGCTTCGACTTCAGAGCCAGTGCTCTGGATGGGCAGGAGTTACCCGGCCTCCCCTCCCCGGGCTGCTGTCACTCCAGCCTGGAGCAGACGCTGACGTCTTCATGAGCCCATGTTTATTTCTGTGATGCCCCCCAACCCCGTCCCATAACAGAAATATCTTTATTGTAAAATTACTTTGCTCATTTCGAGGGTCCAACAAAGGAAGCGTGTATGAAGTAGCAAGCGAATGCTTCCCCTGTCCCTGCTCGTCAGTGTCGCTGGCGTCTGTTCCTCCCCACCCCCACATCTTTGTGCACATCCCACCGCTTCTGCACAGCAACACGATGAGATCACTTTATAGGTGAGGTAGTGTACCCTGCTTTTAGGCCCCAACTGTATGTCCTGGCCTCATCTTGCCAGGTCAGTACACGAAGACTGGACTGCTTAAGGCCGATCGGCCCCATTACCTGTGCAGCTGGCAGCCTGGCCCGGTCACTGCTGGGCCCAGCGGCCCTGGCTGCGGCCAAGCCTGCAGGCCGTCCACTCAGGCTGGTGGCAGGCAAAGACGCCCCAGCTGCCTGCCACGCTTTGCTAGCTCCTGATACTTTCTCATTTTCCGTCTCATTGATTACAGGCCCCGAGCGGCAGGGTGGGGGTGGGGAGAGTGAGGAGTGGAGGACAGGAAAGGAGGGTGGGGAAGAGGACGATGGACGCCCCGCGGGCAGTGGGCAGCTTCAGCCATGGCTCCGTCCTCTACACTGGCACTGGCCCCTTCTGCACTGGGGAATGCTGGGAGATCAGGAGCCCCCAGAACATCCAGTCGCCTTCGCCCCACAGCCCTGCCAGATGAGCAACAGGAAGCTGAGAAGGAAAGGGACTTCCTCAAGTCAGCCAGCAGTGACGGCTCAGCGCTGAGCCCCGCGCTCGCCCACGTGTGTCTCAGCAAACCTGAACTTGGCTCCTCTCCAGCACCTGCTGCACCCGCTCGCCCAGTCCCGGGGCTCGGGTCAGGCTCCCTGGTTCCGACTCTGCCCTCTGCTAATCCTGTGGTCTTAGCTCCCCTCTCTGCATCTCAGCTTTCTTATGGGCGAAGCCGTCGGAGTGACTGGCCTGGTGTATGGAGGGCATGCATGAGAGGTAGCTTTGGGGTTGAATCCAGGGTGCGGGAGATTCCAGGGGAACGGGGGCCCAGCACTCTGCAGGGACAGGCACTGACGTTTAGGGAGCCCACAAGGGACTGTGGGGCAGGCAGTGGTAACTGCACCTTCCAGGTGAACGGGCCTACCTGCCCTGGTCACCCCAGCCTGGCAGTCAGTGGGTTCTGTCTGCGGGAACTTCCTGGCCCCTCGCCCTTGCCGCTTACCCCTTGGCCCACCTCAGGCACTGCTCTGTCTGTCAGGGACAGGGGCGGGCAGGAGGAGCAGGAGCACGGCCCCCTTGGGAGCCCAGGCACTGCTTATCTGCACAGCTGCCTGCCTCCCCCAGTGGCCCACAAGCCAGCCCCTCCACGCTTGCCCAGAGCCCCTGCCCTCTGCGATGATAAAATACGCCCATGGGGGGAGGGGGAGGAAAAGGGCTGGGCGAAGGGGAGGGGACAAAGGGAGCCGAGGGAGGGCAAGGCAGGGCTGGGCACATCCTCTTGGCCTCTCCACAGCAGGTGAACTGGGGAGGAGCACGTGAGGAGGGGGCCAGAGGAGAGGCCAGCCAGAGTGATGAGAGCCGGGGCTGTCCCGCCACCCAGCGCAGTTGGGGGAGTGGTCAAAGGGGCGCCTGAGGCCCAGGGCCAGATGGAAAAGTCAGGACAGGAGGGTACAGATTCCAGGGCCTCCTGCTAGAGGCTGGGCCCTGCCTCCCCCATGGGCTGCTCCCGGGGGGAGTGCCAGAGGTGAAGGTGACGGACCAGATGGGGTCCCCCACTGGAAGCTACGGGGTGCCAGTGCTCTGTCCATCTCCTGCCCCTGCCTGGATTCAGGGCAGGCCCCGCTGAAGGAGGAGCCGAGGGCCCTCTCTGACTGAGGGGAGCAGCGCCCTCCTGAGGCCTGTGCCATGGTAGCAGCCAAGGCGGCCAGAAGTGTGGAGGAATCTCAGGACCTACAGCCCCTTTCCTGCAGATGCGCCCCCTCTGTGGGGACTGTGCTTGAGGTTTTTATAGCTGAAGGGCTCCAACAGTTCCCAGGGACCCCCCTCTCCCCGGGCTGAGTGCTCCCGGCCATCCCATCAGCGCCGGCTCAATGCCACCAGTTGTTGGGCAGTTCCCATGCCCCAGCGAGGCCGAGTAGGACCTGCCCGTTGCAGCCGTGACCACACGCGATCCCCCAAGTGGGCCCTGCTGTCGGGATGGCGAGGGAAGGTATGTGGGCAGAGGGGGTGGGGAGCAGGACCTGGTTGCCGGGGCCTGAGCCTCCCTCCCCTGCTCTTGCCACTGCCCGTGCGCTGACCCAGCCCCTCATCCCAGTCAACCTGCACTCCAGCTACTACGGCAGCCTGAGGACAGGAGAGGCAGCCCACGCCCAGCTCCATTCTGTTCCTTGTGACCCCAAAATGATGGACTGTCCATCTGAAAAAGGATTGGAAAAGCCTGGGGAGAAACACGAGGGAGCCAAACCCAGAGAATAAAAGGCAAGAAGGCGTACTAAAGGGAGCCGCTTCCAGCGTTGCAACAGGCTTGCTTGTCCCTGACCATGAAGTTGGCCTGCTTCTCGCCATTCCCCCTCCCTGCCCTGCTGCGGGCATACTCCTTGCCTTGGTTGCCTGTCCAGGCTCAGTGCGCAGCTGGGCCCTGGGTAAAGGCCCTGCAGTGCTGCTGGTGAGGAATGAACGGACAGAGGACGCGAGCAGATGGACGTGGGGCTGGCGGCCTGTCCTCAGCTGCTGGGTCAGTACAAAGCCGAGACACATCCCTCCTTGGCCCCAGCACCCAGCAGTGGGCCGACAGACGCTGGCTTCCTGGGTGGCTCTGCTGCCGCACTCGATGGCTGAGCAGTCAGGGGCATCTCAGGGAGGCAGCTGCTGGGCTAAGGCTCTCAGGGTGGCCGCCTGGACAGCGCCGCCTCAGCCCGCCAGACATGCACCATGCCGGGCTTCCTCCGGGGCCCTGCTTGGGGACGCTGCCCTTAAGACTCCGTGGGTTCACTCCGGCACTCCCCAACTTTCCTAGGCTCTTCCAGGTCCCAGTCCCCACACTTTTCTTCCTTGCCTCCTGACAAATGGCTTCAGCCCCTAAAGTGACCCCGAGACACGTGGCAGCCACATCCCTGCCACGAAGCATCGCACCGACAGCTACTGTGACCGCGTCCTTGCTTGGACTCCACCCTCTTCAGCCCACTCCCAAGGGCTCCCCCGTACCTCACGCTCCTGAAATGCTGGGTCTGGGAGAGCCTTCTCCTGAGTTCTCCTGTGGCCTCTTCTGAGTCCAGCTCTAGCTCTCTCCTCATTTCTCCTCACTCCCATTCTCTTGGTGAGCTAATTAAGACACAAAGATTTTAAAAGCTCCAATTACTTTCCCATTGATTTGAGCTAACCAGTGTTTGCTGAGCACCTGCTATGCGCTCAACACTGCTCCAGGGCTTGCGATGCGGTGGTGACGGAGGGGCAGCTTTTATCCAGTTGCAGTCCCCTAGCTCCGTGACACCTCCGTAAAGGTGGCCACAGCACCCGGTAGGAATCACGGGACAATGAATCCATTGCCCCCACCCCAGATCGGCCCTCTGGCCCACCGTCATCAGCCTCCATCCTCCCAATCTCAAGGCCCCACACCATGAACTCAATTTCCACTCTCCTGGCCTTGGAATCTTGTCATCACCCGGTTCCTGCATTCCGGTGCGATTCCAGTCAGCCCCCCCAGGTGGCGCAATGCCTCCTGCTTTGCTGTAGCCTTCCCGACTCACACCGCTCCACTGTCTAGATTGACACAGCATCACAGGCACCTGTCAACGCGGGGAACCTAACCCTGCCCTTCCAACTGCAAGCCCTGAGGTGCACCGACCTGCCCTCACTTCCGTTCCCTTGGTGAATGAACAAACACAAAAAAGCTTCAGTTACCTGTACGCGGATGCTTTGGTCGCCAGCTGTTTACTGAGCTGGCTGCAGCCGGTTAGCGGTCGCAGGAGCAGGATGCAGGTGCAGAGGCTCCAAGGGGCTGCCTAGTGCAAGGGAATGTCCTCCTGCACTGGATGGCGAAGGGCTGGGGTGAAACAACTTTGCAGCAATGCTAAGCACCATCACGTGACCTCCCTCTTGGAAGTGTGCGAGTAGGGGAGTGGAATTAAAGGAAAGGGCCATCTAAAAATAAATGTCAAAGAATGCTACTACTTGTAACGTGCTTAGAACAGTGCTTGGCACATGCTTAGAGCCGCTTTCTTTTTTTCTTAAAGAAATAGATCAAATCTTGCCTATCAGGAGGGAAGGAGATCAGGAGATTGTTTATAGTTAATGACAATCACATAGAACACAAGAAGCTATTCCTCGGTGGATGTGATGCAAGCTGACACTGGTATCTTGTTTTACTAAAAGGATTGTTTTTGTTTTTATATTATTTATTTATTTGAAAGAGTTAGAGAGAGAAAAGGAGCATCCATCTGCTGGTTCACTCCAGAAATGGCTGGGGCCAGGAGCTTCTTCTGAGTCTCCCACGTGGGTACAGGGGCCCAAGCACTTGGGCCATCTTTGCTGCTTTTTCCAGGCACATTAGCAGGAAGCAGGATTGGAAGTGGAGCAGCTGGGACTTGAGTTGTTGCCCTTAAGAGATGCTGGAGTCGCAGGCGGCAGCTTTACCTATTATGCCACAATGCCTGCCCCAAAAGGGCTATTTTTGTCTTTGCAGACAGCTTTTATTTATCTTCAAATTAAAAAAAAAAAAAAATTGCAAAGCAGAGGGGGCCAGATCTATGCGCTGGTTCACTCCCCCAGTGCCCACAAAAGCTGGGGCAGTGCCAAGCTGAACTCAATCCAGTTTCGCCTGCGCATGGCAAAGCCAAGTACTTGCACCATCCCCTGCTGCCTCCCAGGCTGTGCAGGAAGCTAGAACTGGCAGCGGAGCCAGGACTCAAGCCTGAGTGCCCTGACAGGGGATGTGGGCATCCCAGGCAGTGACTAACTGCTGAGTCAGATGTCCGCCCCACTTCATTCTATTTCCCAATGTAATTACCAAACTTCTGGTTGTAGGGGAAAGTTGATTCAACTTGGCGCTGTGTTATGATTAGGAGCGCCAAAGACAGGATCAGGGCAGGAACACCTCCCACCACTTCACAAGCGAGAACGCTTAGCTGCTGGCAGCAAACATGGCTCACGCTGGAGGACGGGGCTGAGTCCTGTGACAGACTCCCGAGTACGCACTGGGGAAAATAATCCCTGACACGTTCACGGAGCTGCAGCAGAGACTCTGCAGCTCTGGAAAGAAGTGTTCTCTAAGCGACGATTTCCCAACTCATAAAGGCCCTCCAGTACTGGAGACAGAACCAGCCAGGATCGGGGTTTGCAGACTGCAAGGGGCGCACAGTGGGACTGGAGAGATCACAGCTCTGGCAGACTTGGCCTCCTGCCCAGCTCCCACCTGTGGCTATAAATGAACACTGAAGTCCACATCCAGACCCAGGGGGGGTCCGACTCCCAATCCCAACAAAAGCACGTGGGAGCCCCTGCCGGGCCAGTGTCTCCTGACCCACACTTGTGATCCCGTCCTCAGGTTCAGCTGTGCCGTGCACCTGCCAAGCTCATCCTGCACTGCCTCCTGGGCGGACCGCTTCCCCACAGGGGACTGTACACTTAGCTTCTGCTGCTTAGCTGGTTCCTGATGCTCTAAAGCCAGAAATGACCATTCCCTTTCCATTTTTAATAGAAGGGTGGATTGAAGCCAAGCTGTGCCGTGCATGTCTCGCCAGCCACCCACTGGCTTCTCCGAGCGTCTCCTCTATCAGACGGCTGCAGGGTTGGGGTGCCTTGGAATCAGAGTGTGCACAGAGCTCCTTGGCAGACCAGGCTGTCAGGAGTGGTCCTTCTCCTTCTCCATCTCTACCATGGGAACAGTCCTTGGGAAAAGCCAGTTCTTGCTGAACGGTGCTGGAGTAGCGCGGACCACTGGGAAGCAGTTTAATCTGTAGGTGTCACTGGATGCCTTTTTTTTTTTTTTTTAAAGGTTTATTTATTTGAAAGAGTCACAAAGAGGCAGAGGCAGAGAGATCTTCCATCCACTGGTTCACTCCCCAAATGGCCACAACAGCTGGAGCTGGGCTAATCCAAAACCAGGAACCAAGAGCTTCTTCCAGGTCTCCCTTGCAGGTGCAGGGGCCCAAGCACTTGGGCCATCTGCTTTCCCAGGCCACAGCAGAGAGCTGCATCAGAAGTGGAGCAGCTGGGACTGGAACCGGCACCCACATAGGACGTTATCACTGCAGGCAGCGGCTTTACCTGCTGCGCCACAGCACTGGCCCCCACCGGATGCCTTTGACTTGAGGCTATGAATTGAGGGCGAGAATCACCTTGCTTGTTCTTAAACTCCCACTGCACAGGGTGCTTGGTACCCAGCAGGAGCTAAGTTCCAGTTTGCTGGAACAAGACAGATCTTTCTGTGCTACTGAAGATGAGGGAATGAAGAGCTGCTTGCTGGAGTCCTCCCCACAGCCACAGGCGCTGCTCTGCACACGCTCCTCCCCAGGGTCCGAGCCGAAGTGCTCCTTAGTCCCAGCCAGCAGAGGCCCCTGGGCATGGTGGCAGGAGGGCTCCACGGCGACGGCGGCTGGAGGACTCCAGGGTGAGGTGCTTTTAAAAAGTTTACTTAAAAGGCAGAGGGACAAAGAGAGAGAGAGAGAGAATCTTCCATCTGCTGGTTCACTCCCCAAATGCCCAAGACAAGCACGGCTGGGTCAGCCCGAAGCCAGCACTCCACTGGGGTCTTTTAAGCAGGTGGCAGGAGTCCGAGCACTTGGGCCATCATCCACTGCCTTCCAGGCACTCAGCAGGAAGCTGGACCGGAAGCAGAAGCGGCGCTGCATCCTTGAAACTCTGCTACGGGATGCAAGTGTCCCAGCTGCCTTGGCCTGCAGTGCCAGTGCCCAAGCTGAGGACGCAATGGACAAGCGAGAATGAGAAGGCAGGAGGAAGGGCCGGAGCCCAGCGCTCAGCCTTCCTTCTACTGGGACCCGGGCGTCCTCCCAGCACCAGGAAGAAGGCAGAGCTGCCAGGACTCCGCGTGCGACTTAACAGGGGGAGGAGGTTGGACTCTGGCTCTGACCTCAGTGTGACACGGGACCACATGTTCCTGCCTGAGTCCCAGGAGCCACAAACCAGCCCAGGCCTGCCCAGCGGGCCTGTGTGTAACCTGGGAATCCACTCTTGATTTCCTCACACAGAGCTCTGTCTACTGCACTCGGCACCCCATGCCCCTACTCACGAGGAAGCAGGACCCAGAGGCAGCTCAGCTGTTTATTAATGTCAGTAGAAAAGCGACTGCACAGCGGGGTGCAGCCGTGGAAGCAGGGCCGGTGGGGGCCCCAGCGTCTGAGTGCGCCCACACGAGGCAGCTGCATGTGAGCTTCTGGACGCTCCCGACCATCTACCAGGAGCGCTGCCCCCGTGGGGGGCACGGGGTTCCTCGCCAGGCCCTAGAAACGGCCCAGCACGGTGGCTAACAGAGCCATGCGGATGTACATGCCGTTCTCGGCCTGGCGGAAGTAGGCCGCCCGGGGGTCCGAGTCCACCTCCACGCTGCAAGAGAAGCACGAGGGTTACAGCCCAGCCAGGCCCCGCCCCCCCCCCCCCCCCGGCCCCGCCGTCGCTGAGGGTCACCTTATCTCGTTGACTCGGGGCATGGGGTGCATCACCACCATCTTCTTCTTGGCCCGGGTCATGATGTGGGGAGTGAGGATGAACTGACCGAAGCACTGCAAGGCAGGGCGGGGCCCGTTAGCACCTCAGGGCAGGGCTGGCCACAGAGGAGGCGGGCCAACTCCGAAGGGCGCCCTCTGGGCCCACATGTGGCCCCGCCCCGCCTGTGCTCAGCCTCAGGCACTCACAGATTCATACTCCTGGGCAGAGCCGAACCGCTCCTTCTGGATCCGGGTCATGTAGAGCACGTCGGTGTCAGGCAGTGCTTCCTCGATGCTCTCAAACTCCTCCTGGGGGGCGGGGGGGGGGGGGGGGAGGGAGCCAGGTGAATGAAAGGGTGGGCTCTTGCCGCCCGATGCCTGGCCCCCAACCTCCGGGCCACACCCCGAGGGTCTCACCTGCTTGGTGCCGCGGGACGCCACAAAGTCCCACACGCTGGATGGCATGCGCAGGCTGGGGGGCGCCACGTAGCGCAGGCTGACGCGGTACTGGGTGAGCAGGCAGGCCAGGGAGTGCACGGTGCGCCCGTGCTTCAGGTCCCCCACCATGGTGATCTGGGGAGGAACCCAGTCAACAACAGGACCCCAGCCTGTGCAGCCCTGGCCCCCCCGCTCAGAGCTCCCAGCAGGCCCTCCGCTGCAGAAACCGGGCCTGCGCTGCCAGCCTCCCCAGCCCCGCCCTCACCGTCATGCCGTTGACAGTGCCCAGCTCCTCCCGGATGGTGAAGATGTCCAGCAGGGCCTGGGTGGGGTGCTCGCCAACCCCGTCCCCGGCGTTGATCACCGGCCTCCGGCAGTGCTTGGCCGCCAGCTGCGGGAACGAGACGAGGAGGGTGCTGGTGCCTGAGGCTCAGGCCTCTGCCTTACTCTTCCTGGTCCCCCCGCCTGCCCGGCCCAGCCTGAGACGCGTGGGCACAGAAAAGCCTGGGCAGAACTGCCCCGTGTCCCCAGCTCGGGACCCGGGCTGGCCTCACCTCCACGGCACCGGGCTGGGGGTGCCGGAGCACGACGACGTCCGCGTAGCAGCTCATGGTCTGCACGGAGTCGGCCAGCGACTCGCCCTTCTGCACAGAGGACGTGGCCTCCGAGAAGCCGAGCACTGCGCCCCCCAGCCGCGCCATGGCCGCGGCAAAGGAGCTGCTGGTCCGTGTGCTCACCTCGTAGAACATGGAGGCCATGACCTTCCCCTGGGGAGACGGCAGGTATGAAGGGGGTGTGTGTGTGCCACTGCCGCCCCTGCCCCACCCAGGCCTCCTTGTGGTCTGCCGCGACCTTGGGGGTCCCACCACCGCTGCCACTCTTGACTCCCAAGAGCCCCTGACCTGGGAGTGGGGACACCACGGCGCTCTCCTGTAACTACACAGCACAGGCCGGATGGCGGCGCTCGTGGGCAGAGGGGCAGCTGCCCCAGTGGGGAGGGAGAACACAGGGAGCGTGTGACAGAGCAGAGAGGGCCAAGCTGACAGTGCAGGGTCTGCAGTCACGAGGGGACCTGACGGCAGGGCAGGACGACCCACTCTGACCGCGGCACGGCCGTCCCTGTGGGGACGGCTGGCCCCAGCCCCAGGCCCTGACCCTGACCTTGAGGATGTCGAGGCTCCTCTCCTTCTGCACCATCATCCGCAGAGTGTGCGCCACATTGAACAGGTGAGACATCTGCGAGAGACCCCGTGTCAGCCGGGGAGGCGGTGCGCGGCCCCCAGAGACCCTGCCCCAGCTTCGCGAGTCCTCAAAGCTCCGGGTGCCACCACCATTCTCCCTCCCCCAGCACCTGATCCTTGGTGAACTGCTTGACAGACAGGATATGTTGGCCCACTAGTGAGTGCAGCAGGGGTGAGGTCTGGGGGTGCAGCAGGCCGGGGGCCCCCAGGTTCTGGGGCGATGCCTGTCTGGGAACTGGTGGTGGAGGGTAGCAGGTGCCATCAGGGGTTCCCATCAGCTCTGCAGTGAGGGATGGGGCAGAAGAGGCTGGTCAGAGGGCTCGCCCACCCTGGGCCAGACGGCAGGGGCCCCCACGGGGAGTGCGTGCGGGGGGGCGCCTCTCACCTGGCTCAGCTGCCTTCCGAGAGGGCTTCTCCTTGGGATCCTCAGCTGCAAAGGGGCCAACAGGGCAGGGACGCGTTTGCGGCAGAGGTTCGGAAAGCGCACCCCCCTTCCCAGGCACAGGCTGGCAGTGCACGGGTTAACCCACCTCCCGCCTCAGGAACCACAGCAGGTTAGGGGAGGCCAGGAAGGACAGCAGCGGCTCTGGGGACAGACCCAGGATGCCCTGGGGGCTGTGCTGTGTGGGAACACGGTGCCCTCCCAGGGCCTTCCCAGTTGGCAAAGGGGTGGTAGGCAAGAGAACAGCCAGGCTCACACCAAAACCAAAACCAGGGCTTTACCCCACACTCTGCTGCCCCGGGGGGTCCCAGCTCCCAGGCGGAGGAACGTGGCTGCCCACAACAAAAAAGGGCCTGTGAGAAGCAGCGGCGGCTCATCCGGGCAAGGGCAGGGGGCAGGGGGCATGGGGCGGGTCCAGGGTCACAGGCAGAGAGGAGGCGCCTGCCTCGGCGAGCCTGGACGCCGGGTGGGAGAGGACCGTCCCCACGCTTCTGAGTCATGGGAACAGCGCTCCTACCTGGCAGCCCTGGGTCGGAGGCCCTGTGGATCCGGGGTGGCAGGTGGAAGCGGCTGTCGGGAAGTCCTTGGACGCCCCGTCGGGGCCTCTCGGGAGTCTGCAAGGGCAGTGTTGGCACCATGTTTTGAACAGTTGCAGACCCAAGCCCCAGCTTCCCCTCAGGGAAGGCCACCAACCCCCACGCCTGCCCTGCGGCTCCCAGTATCTCCCCCAGCGCCCGTTCTCAGGGTGTCGTCTCAGGCAGCAGACAAACTGCTCGGCCGGCGACAGAGTCCCCAGAGCGACTTGGCTGCCTGGGCTGGGCGTGGCCGTGGGCTTGCGTTTCTCAGGGGAGCCCCGACACCGCCAGCTACCCCCACACTGCACGGAGGCAGGTGGTGAGGACTCCACCGCCAGGCTTGGAGCCTTCTGCCCGGGACCAGCAGTCACAGTGTTCAGCTGCCACCCCGGGTCTCCTCCAAGTGGCCCTGACCCAGAAGCAGGGCAAGTACCGTGGTCATCTCACTGGAGGCAGGGGCTGGGGGCTGGAGCTGGGGAGCAGCGCCCTGTGGCCACTTCCGAACGTCCTGTCCATAGCCCGGAGGCACCAGCACCTGCAGGCAGGGGGCAGGGCAGGTGAGTACGGCTGGAGCAGAGCGCACCAGGTGCTGGGGAGCAAGGCCCTGCAGGCCTGCTGGGAAGGGAAGGAAGCAAAGGGCAGCGCCGTGGAAGAGGCCGCGGAGGACCGGCGGTGTCACACGCATACCTGCCCGTCGATGTAGGCCACCTCCCCTCGCAGCACCACACGGCGGACGGTGCCCTTCACCTTCTGCCCTTCAAAGGGAGTCCAGTGGGCCTTGGAGAAGGGCATGTGGCTGGGGACTGTCCACTCGTGCTCCAGGTCCACCTGCCCAGAGGGTCACGGGTTAGACTAGGGAAAGGCCGTGCGGGGGAACAGACCGCGCCCGGGGCTGGAGAGGCCGGCTCGGGGCCCTCGTGCTGCACCTCCACGTAGGTGTCCTCCTGGGGAGGCAGGTGGAAGATCCTCCGCGGATTGTGGTGCAGCCGCTGCAGCAGGTCGTCCAGGCTGAGCCGGCCCTCGCTCACGGCTGTCAGCAGCAGCGGCAGCATGGTCTCCAGCCCTGGGAAGCCAGGGGGAGGCCTGGGCCCGCACTTCTCCTCCAGGGTGTGGGGGGCTGAGGGGAAGAGAGCATTACCGCGGGGCCGGGCACCTGCCCGTCGGGAAGCCACACTGCCTTAGCACTGCACTTCCGGCAACCTCCAAGCCTCTCGCTGGTGTTCCGGGGCGTGGGCTGCTGACCCCCTGGGGCCCACACCTCCTGCCTGTGCTTTCTCCGGTTCGTACTTGTGCTCTTCTGCCTGCCCACTCCCACAGAACCCCCCCACCCCCACCCCCGGTCAAAGACCAGGCGCCACATCCGAGCCTGGGGGCTCATGGGGCCCATCCTCTGGCAGGCACTGCCCCGCGACTTGAGCTGTGTAGAGCAGGTGCCCACTGGGCCCTCTCACCGTGGTCTGAGGCAAAGCAGTCGATGACATCCATGTTCTCCCAGAGGGCCTCCACGTCCTGGCGGGAGCCAAGCTCGGGCCGCACCTCGCCCTTGCCAGGCCCCAGGCGCTCCAGGTCATCGCGGCTCAGGAACAGGTGGTGCGGTGCCACCTCGCAGGTCACCGGCAGCCCTCGCGCTTTCGCGGCTTTGATCAGCAGGATCTGGGGGAGAGCGTGGAAGTCCGGAGGCGGCGCCTTTCACCCACCCAGCCCTGCAGAGTCCCCGTGGCCAGGATCCCTTCTGGGAGAGCTGCAGCCAGCGGGGCAGGGAGGCTGGCAACACGTCCTCCTGCCCTCCCCTGCCCCGAGGACACCCTGACCTTTGGCGTCACTGGGACCAGGACCCTGCTGCACACTCACCTCCTCCTTCCGTGCCACGTGACAAATGTGCACGGGGCGCTCGGTCAGCTGAGCCACCATGAGGACGGCGGCAACGCTCTGCCGCTCTGCGTGGGCCACGATGGGGAGGTGGGCAGGCCATGTCTCGAAGTGCTGGGCGTGGAGAGAGACGGTGAGGGAGGCCCTGCTTCTCCGCACGCCCGGGGCCGCCCGCCCTGGCCCTCCTGGGTGCATCTCCCACCTCCATCCACTGGGCCACGCTGTCCAGCCGCAGCTCGGAGAAGGTCTCATTGAGGTAGAGCTTCAGCCCTGCGGCAGACCCAGCCACGGCGCCCAGGGTCCCTGCGTTTTCGGATGAGGCTCCCAGGAACAGGGCAAAGTCACAGCGGGCGCCAGCCTCTGCCAACTGGAGAGGACACACAGGAGAGGTCACTGGCAGCTAGGCCCACACAGGCCACCCCGGCACCAGGAGCTCTGATGGCAGGAAGTGGGAGTGCTGCGGCTCACCTTCTGGGCCAGGGCCAGGGCAGGTGCATCGATGATGGGGGGCCGGGTATTCGGCATGGCGCACACCATGGTGACGCCCCCAGCCAGGGCAGCAGCAGTGCCCGAGGCAAAGTCCTCCTTGTGCGTGCCTCCTGGCTCCCGCAGGTGCACATGGACATCAATCAGCCCTGGGAAGACGTGGTGGTGGCAAGATTAGAGGCAGATTCAGAAATGGGAGGGACGCTCACCAGGCACTGAGTTGGGGTGGCAGGGAAGTCAGCAGCAACCGAGGTGAGGAGGGGGACAAGGCTGCTCACTCGAGGGCTCTGTGAACCAAGGAACGAGAAAGCTCAGAGCAAGGTGGGTTCTGGGCCCGAGTCTACGCAGTCCAGTGCACAGAGCAGGCCCCACTGAGGGTGGCTGCACCTGCTGACCCCATGTCCAAGCCAAGCCCCCCACAAAGCTGCCCTTACCAGGTAGGCGCACAAGCTTCTGAGAGGTCATGCAGTCAACGTGCACCTTCAGAGGAGGGGCGGGCCCGATCTGGCCCAGGGCCTGCAAGGGGAGGGCACGGCTGGCTCTGACGGAGGGGCAGGGTGATCCTGGGAGCCGTGGGTGGGGCCTGGCTTTCCCCTAACCCATGTCCCGCCTCTCTACACCCATGCATCTTCACCGTGAGCATGGCCGTCTCACTGGACATTTCCCGACCCCCAGGAGGTCGTGCTCCCCACCACCAGCACAGGGCTCTCAGCTACCTCCACAAAGAGTTTGGTGCACTTGATGTCGATGATGAGGGGCACGGAGAAGTCGGCGGCCAGGCGGCGGGTGCGGTAGCCCTTGGTGACAAAGGAAGAGAGGCGCCGGCCGCCAGCCCCACGCATGGACAGGTTAATCACCAGCTCAAAGTGATTCTCGGCCAGCTGCTCCAAGATGCTTCGCTGCGGCGGGCACTCCCCATCCACGGCCTCCTCGAAGTGCCAGTCCACAGCTGTTACCTGCCGGCCGGGAGCCAAGGTCAGGGCCAACCTGAGCCTGGCAGGGATCAGGAAGGCCATCTGGAGGAGGGCAGCAGGCCTGAGAGCCCACGATGAGGAGACGCAGGACCCAGAAGTTAGGGGCTGAGGGCTGCCTCTATTAGTTATGGGCAAAATGTCATTGCTTGACAGCAGAGAATCTGGACTGCGTGGAATAGTAAGACAGGTTGTTGCAAGGACTGGGCAGCAGGAGCTCACACGCAAGTCCATGCAGATAAAATGCCAGAAGGAAAAATAGTAGAATGTTAATAGCGGTGGAGTCTTTGCACGGCACTTTATTTCTCTTAAAAAAAAAAAAAAGTTAATTTTTAAAATGTATCTGAAGGGCAGAGAAAAGAGATCTTGCGTCCACTGGTTCACTCCCCAAATGCCCATAACAAAGTAGGCTGGGTCAGGCCAAAGCCAAGAGCTTGGGACTCGGGCTGGGTCTCTGACACAGGTGGCAGGGACCCGAGGACTCGAGTCTTTACCACTGCTGCCTCCCAGGGTGCACCTTAGCAAGCTGGAACTGGAAGCAGAGGTGGGTCTTGAACCCGGGCACCTGGATACCGGATACAGGCCTCCCAAGTGGCATCTTGGCTGCTGCACCAAATGCCCTCCCTCCTTCTGGTCTATCCTACTTGTTCACATTCAATACACATAGAACACACACACACTCACACTCACTCTCTCTCCTCCAGGACAAAGACAAACGCAGGGGCAGGCGGTCGGGGCCGTACCTTGACGCCGTGCTCCGTGTAGAAGTCAGCTGTGCCCAGGCTGGCGTAGAGGCTGTAGCCCAGACTCTCCAGCAGCCGCACGGTTGGGAGCAGCTCACTTTTGTTCTAAGACCAAGCGGGGCAGTGAGGAGCTTGTGCTTCTCCCGCCTCCCACCTCCAGGTCAGCCCCGGCCTGGGGAGCAGAGCCTGTCCGCCGGGGCCCCGGTACCTTGTAGCTGCCAATGGTGAGCAGGATGTTCTTCTTGGGGATCTTGAAGCCGGTGCTCAGCATGGCCTTCAGGTAGGCCTCGCAGCGGCTCTCCCCAAAGCAGGCCACCTCCCCGGTGCTGGTCATCTCCACTCCCAGCACCACGTCTGCCCCCGCCAGGCGAGAGAAGGAGAACTGAGGCACCTGAGGGGCAGGCGAGATGGGGCCCAGTGTGAGGGGCCCAGGCGCCCTCCCCCTGCTGCCGTGAGCTCCACTGCTTCCCTCTGCCCCTGCTCAGCCCACCCGCCCCTGCCCTCAGCCCCCTCCTATAGCCCCTGGATTCTGCACGTTTACCACAGGCTGGTCCGTAACAGTGAGCGGGGGCCCAGCTGGAGAGGAAGCACGCAGGGACCGTGTGCTCACCCGCGGGAGCCCAGTTACCTGCGGGCTGGCAGCTCCGCGAGCCGAGGGAACCCTCCCCAGGGTCTGTCCACCAGCGCCGGGGGCTGGGCCTCCTCACCTTCACCCCCACGACTCCAGAGCCAGTCATGAGCCCCACGGGTTCCACCTTTTCTCCCATGATGACCCGTGTGGCCAGGGCTACGAGGTCCACACCCAGCGTCTTGGAGACAAAGGGGAAGGAGCGGGAGACACGCACGTTGCACTCGATGACCTTCAGCTGGTCGTCCTGGGCAGAGAGGGGCCGGTCAGACCTCTGCGCTCGCTGACGACTGCTCCACCTGCCTGCACGGCCCCTCGCTTGGGGTGACTGCCAGTCTCACAGCGCTGCGGGCGTCTCTGCCACCCCTCCCTCCAGGCTCGGAGACAGCAGGGGTCATCAGGAGACACACACCGCAGGGCTCTGTGGTGCTGCGGCCAGCACGGAGCGTGAAGGAGCCGTGGCCTCTCGCCCCTCCCTGGAGCCTGATTACCTTGGCGATGAGCTGCAGGTTGAAGGGTCCTGTGACCTGCAGCTCCTGCCCCACTGCGTGCACGATGGCTTTGATCCGCTCCAGGGTTTTGGCGGTGATGTCTTGTGGGGGCGTCACCAGCGTGGCATCGCCTGAATGCACACCTGCGTTCTCCACGTGCTCAGAGATGGCAATGGCTGCCACCACACCATCGCAGGCCACGGCGTCCACGTCAATCTCCTAGCGGGGGGGACACGCACAGTGTGCGTAGGGCAAGGCCATGTCTCCCTCCCTCCAGTGGCCCCAACACAACCCACCTTTCCAGTGCACGGCACCTGCAAACCCAGGACCACAGGGAGGGGGCTGCCCCGGGGCTCCTTTGCCTGCAGACTCTCACCTTGGCCTCCTGGATGAACTTGGAGATGACCACGGGGTGCTCCTTGGAGACGGCTGCTGCGCTGCTCAGGAAGCGCTCCAGGTCCCCGTCGGTGTAGGCCACGTTCATGGCAGCCCCGCTCAGCACGTAGGAGGGGCGGACCACGCAGGGGTACCCCACGGTCTGACAGAACTGGCGCGCAGACTGAGGGAGGCAGGGGGGTTAGCTGGCTGGCCACGCTCCTGCACCGACACCGCCCGGCCGCCCACGAGGCCCTGGCCCCCGGCCTACCTCTAGATCGCTGAGCTCCCTCCACTGGGGCTGACTGATGCCGATGGTGTCGAGGAGCCGAGAGAACTTGAATCGGTTCTCAGCAGAGTCAATGGCTTCAGGGGAGGTGCCCAGCACCCGGCACTGCTGCCGGTGCAAAGCCATGGCCATGTTGTTGGGCAGCTGCCCGCCCATGGACAGGATCACACCTTCGGGGTTTTCTAGTTCATAGATGTCCATCACCACCTGTAGTGCGGCGGGGAGAAACAGAGAGCGGCAACCAAAGGGGTCAGGGGTGAGCGCCTTCTCGTGCCCTGGCCCCTCACTCCAAGCTCCAAAAGACTCTTGGGTCAGGCAGCTTGGTCCTGGCCACCCAGGCTACAGGGCAGCCCCGGTCCTTCGCACCTCGAAAGAGATCTCGTCGAAGTACAGTCGATCGCACATGTCATAGTCGGTGCTAACGGTCTCCGGGTTGTAGTTCACCATGATGGTCTTGTAGCCCATCTGCAATAGCGGGGGGAAGACAGTCAGCAATGGGTGGGGGGGAGAGCCCGGAGGAACCCAGCCAGAGCCCCTGCTTCAGAGCGCCCACCCAGCTTCCTAGCTGGGGAGGGAGGAAGTCCAGGTGCTGGGGAGATGCAGCCCAGAGCTCTGCGACAGAAGCAGTGCGGCAGGATGGGTGTCTGGCCAGCGCCGAGCACAGCCGCAGAGACGCTGGGGTGAAAGGTCAACCCCCAGACCTTTCGCAGCTGCTGGATGCAGCCCACGGCACACCAGTCGAACTCGACGCTGGAGCCGATCCGGTAGACGCCGGAGCCCAGGACGAGGACGTGAGGCGTCTGGAAGGTGAGGTCGTGGCTGTTGCCCCAGTAGGTCAGGTACAGGTAATTCGTCTGGGCTGGCCACTCGGCTGCAACCGTGTCGATCTGTTTCACTGCTGGGCAGATCCCCAGCTCCTGACGCAGCTTGCGAACAGCCAGCTCTGTGCTAAAGGAGAAGCAGGGTCAGGGACACGGGCCCTGGGGGCGAGGTCCCAGGGCAGGGATCAGGGGTCGAGGCTGGCCGCCTCCGAGCTCCCCACGCCCTCCCTCTCCCTACACTCTCAGCCCGAGGCCCTCACCGCCCTCTCTGACCTCAGAACGGCAAGGGCAATCTGCTTGTCCGAGAAGCCAAGGCATTTGGCCTGGTGCAGCAGGTTCGGCGGCAGAGGCTGCCCTCGGTGCTGCTCCAGCAGCTGGGCGTGTGCTACGATGCGCTTCATCCGGTGCAGGAACCAGCGGTCGATGCGGGTGAGCTCGTACAGGCGCTCCACCGAGTAACCCGCCCACAGGGCAGCGGCCACCACAAAGATCCGCTTATCTGTTGGCGTCTCTAGCTCCTGAAGGGGAGCAGACAGGCAGGAGGACACAGAAAGAATTGTGCGGGGGTAGGAGGGGTCAGAAGGCTCAATAAAGAAGGGGCGGAGCTTGGCCCGGGGTGAAGACACCCGCCCCCTTGCTGGGGACCTGGTGTCCACTCTAGACCGGGGCCTTACCTACTCCTACTAAAGCAGACCTGGGAGGCAGCGCCCGCAGCTCAAGTGCTTGGGTTCCTGCCACCCCCGTGGGAGGGCTGGATTGAATTCCCAATTTCTAGCTTTGACTCAGACCAACTCCAGCCATTGCAGGCATCTGGAGAGGGAACCCGGGGACGGGAACTCTTTCCCCTTGTTTCTCATGAAAACAAAGAAATCCAGAAAATGAATGCTAAGCAAACACATTCCCAAACACACTGTCAAGTCAGCATGTTCAAAAGCCTGGGAGCTTGGGTGACTCCTGCCGCATTACGGGAGGGAAGCCGTGTGCCGGAGCACAGGCTGTGCACTCAGAAACCTGGCAAAATCTGGCCCCCTTGCTGGCTTTGAGCAACTTCCAGAACCTCTCCAAGCCTGCGGCCTTATTTGCAAAAACAAGTCTAATAGTCCATCTTCACGTTAACACAGAACTCTCAGCCAATGTCCAGTGACAACGACTGTTACTCTCACTGGCCAGCAGCTCCTGGCCCAGGACAGAGAAGTAGGGTGCACTTGATGGGTGCTACTTACCATATCACTGACTGGCTTCACGGTGTGATCAAAACCCACACAGTTCTCATCCACCATGCGCAGGGCTTTCTGGAAGGCCTCCTCAAAGGAACGCCCAATGCCCATGACTTCACCTGGCGGAACAGGAGGGAGGAATGAGGGCCTGGAGGCAACGGAGGCGGCGTGCGCTGCCCAGGGCACCCACGGTTTGCCATGACGTTTCCGGGAGGTTCTCACATCCAGCACTGGTCCTGTCCTTCCACACAGGGTGGGGAACTCGACCACAGGTGGAGTAAGGCCTGTGAAATCATTTGGTCTGGCCCGCAGGTGGCTCTCAAAATTCAATACTTCTATAGCAGGCCAGCTTTTAAGCCGGTAATTTTTTATGGTCCATGAATGATGTTCTATTCAAATGGCCCTTGGCAGAAAAAAAAAGGTCCTCCATCTCACTTTAGAATTTTGAAAACTCTGGATAATAAGATGATCCTAGCTCTCTGATCCATCCAGAGCCAACTGTCCTTAGAATAATTTTTCTTCCTGGACTTTCCCCATGTGCACTCTGCATCTTGCTTTCTTCCTCGTCACCAGCACGTTCCCACGATGCTGTGCGCCCTCACACAGCACCAGTCTAATTCCTGTGCGGTTCCCCATAACTGGACTGCTGACTTGCAGAAGGACGGCCAGCTTTGCAGCGTGGACCAGTACAGGGGAGGCCGTGACGTTTTCCGAGGTTCGGAAGAAATTTCCAGAAACACACCAGGGCGACAGGGAAGACAAACCTCACGGCCTTGCTTTTTCTGCGCTTTACAACCCAGCCTTCTAAGCTGTGGGCATGATCATTGTGGGTGATTTCTGCTGATGGCAAGATCGTATTTTCCTTTGGCTAAACTATCTTTCCTCATTTTTCAGATTCATGTTTCTTACTTGCGTAATAAAACTTGCACAAAGTGAGGGCTCTCATCTGAAGAACACCTGAACGGATAGCGACGCCTCGCTGTCTCGCGGCCCGGAATCGGTCTGTGGCTGTGCTGCCTGCGCCCCACCTCCTTTAGCCCTAATTCCATGATGGCTCCATTCCCATGTTTGTCTTCATTGTCATGTAACAGAAATTCACTCCAGAAGGAACCGCTTGGCAGTCTTGGAGGATTTCTGAAGATTCGGAAATAATTTCTGAGCGGAGACGTCCTTGTTTAAAGGCCACCAAGGCCTGCAGTGGAACTGAGCGCGCGATGAAGCGCTCTCCCCGTCAGGCTGGCCGCGCCCCGTCGGGGACACCCACCTGCTGCTTGGGTTGCACTGCTGTAAAGGGCAAACTACCACAAAGCAGCACGCTCACCAGCCCAACCCACCACGCCCTGCCGCCGCTGCCTGGATGACCGTTCACTCATCCAGCTCTCCGAGGGCCTGCTCGGACCCTAACTCTATGTCAGAGAACACCTTGATCGGCGGGCGACCGCGGCGGAAAGTGGCAGAGCAGCGGTGTCGCGAGTGGCTGCCGACGGCCCTCGCTCAGACTGAGGAGGGCTCCCAGGACACCGGCGGTGCCCGCTCCCCTGGAACACCACTGCTCACACCAGCACAGGGAACAAAGTGTCCCCGGTGTCACAGGCAAGTGACGAGGCCACGGGGAGGTATGGGAGGAGCTCTTAGGACTGTCTCCGAGGACAGGCAACGTGACGGGACAGAGCACACGCAGCGGGGAACCGAGGCTAGCTCTCAGTTCTTGGCTGTGCCACAACTCCCCTCTGGCCTGCAGTCAAGCCACTTTCTTCCTTTGAGTACCCAGCACACTAATTTGTAACCCAAGAGAGGACAGATGGTCAGAGCGCTGGCACCCCATTCCCGGGAAGTCCGTATTGCAGGGCAGACCGCAGAGGACTTCCACTGTCTTCACTTGCAATGTCCCTATTAGCTCCGAGAAACCCCTTCCAAGCGCCCAACGCGGGAGCTGGAAGGCCGCGCCAGGGAGCTCTGACGGGCTCCCGCCTCGGCCCGGGGCTCCCGGGGTGTGGTCTGGGCCCGGCTCTCACCAACACTCTTCATGCAGCTCCCGATCTTGGTGCTGACGCGCAGGAATTTGCTGAGGTCCCAGCGAGGAATCTTCACCACGCAGTAATCCAGGCTGGGCTCGAAGGCTGCCGTTCCCCCCGTCACGGAGTTCCTGGGGTGGTGGAGGTGGTCAGCCTCAAGGTGGCCTCTCCACCCCCACAAACCCAAGCCAATGCCCTCTCCACGCTCCCCATCCCGTGAGTATGTTCTTCCAGTCCCCACTCTTACCACCACCAATTTCTCCCCCACCCCTGTACCTGAGCTCAGGCAGAGGAATGCCCAAAGCCAGCTTGGCTGCCACGTAGGCCAGTGGATAGCCGGTGGCCTTACTGGCCAGGGCAGAGCTGCGAGAGAGTCTGGCATTCACTTCGATGATGTAATACTGCAAAGAGAACAGAGAGAAAGAATCAACCTCCTGGGCTGGAGGCCCTGCCTAGGAAAAGCAGGACGGACGCCACAGGGCCCTCCCGAAGGTCCCAGCCTACCACAGAGACCCAGCATCCACTCCAGGGTCCTCAGAGCCTTGAGGAAGAGGCGACAACACAGCCGGGAGGCTCACCTGTTCAGACTCGGGGTTCAAGGCGTACTGCACGTTGCACTCCCCAACGATTCCCAGGTGCTGGGTCACCTTGATGGCTGTCTGCCGCAGCAGCTGATACTCCCTGTCGTTCAGCGTCTGGCTCGGGGCCACCACAATGGATTCCCCAGTGTGGATGCCCAGTGGGTCCAAGTTTTCCATGTTACACACCTGCGAATGACAGCGAGCCCCGGAGGGCGGTCACTGCCAAGGGGAGGTGGGAGGCCGCACCCTGGGGGCCTGTTTTGTTATCTCTGGGACTGCCCCTAGCTAGGGTCTGAAGGACCCTGAGTCCTAGAAGACCTCAGCCCAGGTCTCTGGATGCACCCTGTCCCACCCCCAGCACTCACCGTGACACAGCTGCCGTAGGCGTCTCTCACCACCTCGTACTCAATCTCCTTCCAGCCCTTCAGGGATTTGTCTACCAGCACTTGGCTGGTATGGGCGAAAGCTGGGGCCACCAGAGCAGAGAGTTCCTCCTTATTAGAAGCGAAGCCAGAGCCCAGGCCACCCAGGGCAAAGGCTGCCCGGACCAGCACGGGGTACCCCAGCCGCTTGGCAGCCGCCTGGGCCTGCAGGGAGGGGGAGAGACACACACATCATTTCCTGCTGCCTAGACCCAAGGCACCCAGGATATAAAGATGACGACACCACCCGCCCCGTGCCCGGCCACGTCCCGAACCTGTTCAAGAGAGCTCGCCGCCTCACTGGGGGCCACATGCTCCCCAATCTCTGCCATCCGAGCCGCGAAGGCCCGTCGGTCCTCAGTCAGCTCAATGGTCTCCACGGGTGTGCCCAGCACCCGGACCCCATACCGGGCCAGTACTCCGGCCTTGGTCAGCTCTACGCCACAGTTCAGAGCTGTCTGGCCGCCGAAGGTCAGTAGCACGCCATCCGGGCGCTCGTTGCGTATCACCTGCGGTGGGAGAGGGACGTCCCAGGCACTGAGTGCCCCTGGCCTGTTCAGAGTCCCCTCTGCAGGCCAGCCGCACGCCGGTCCTACCTGGGTCACGTAGTGCGGCGTGATGGGAAGGAAGTAGACCTTGTCGGCCAGCCCCTGAGAGGTCTGCACCGTGGCGATGTTGGGGTTGATTAGCAAGGTCTGGATGTTTTCCTCCTTCAGGGCCTTGATTGCCTAAGACGACGGGCACGCTCCCTGAGCCCCCGGGCCAGCACTTCCCCCTCCCTTCCGACTTCCATTCCTCACCGCCTCGGGTCTCTATGCATCCCCCAGCCCCTGCCCCCCACCCCGCCCAAGTTCCTCCCTCCACCCTGGGTTCATGCTTTGGCCCTCTCTCCTCTTTAGCCTCCGTCCACTCCCAAGGGCCAGGCACCCAGAGGGTGGGGCTGGCCGTTCCCCACCTACCTGAGAGCCCGAATAGTCAAACTCTCCCGCCTGGCCGATGGAGAGGCCCCCTGAGCCCAGGATCAGCACCTTTCGTGGTGGTGGGAGGCCAGAGCCTGGGGTGGGGACCCCAGGGGGACACAGGCGCTCAGCCAGCCGTTCGCGAACTGTGGAGGCAAAAGTCACAAATTGGCAGAGCTGAGTGGGATCTGAAGTCTTCTAGATTCATGTGTTCACAGAACCAGCGAAGCACCTGGTGTGAGGGGCAGAGCGAGGACCAGAAGCCAGCACTCGGGACTTTAGTTTCAATGGAAGCAGCACCAGGGATCTTGGCTTGGCCCACCCCACCCCTTAGCCTCCCAAACAGGAGCCTGCTGGGGGACAGCCATCTGTGTCCATCCTAGAGCCAGCTCGGGCCTCAGGTCCACAAGCCAGCGCGATCTAGGGCCTTACCTGTCCGGCCCCCAGGGTTCCCGGCTGAGGCCTCTTTCACAGTTTCCAGAAAGATATCGAAAAGCAGCTCCATATCTGAAGGGCCGGCTTGGTGCTCTGGGTGAAACTGGACACTGTTGAGGAGATCGGCTCATGAGGCCACGCTGGTCACTGGCGGCCTCGGGGCGGGCAGTGGGACAGAGGACTTGGGTCTGCTGCTGTGCTTCGCTTTCTCACCGTTGAGGTCCCCGGGGCTCTGAGGCTACAGACGCCCAGCCCCAGGGCCCCCACGGCGCAGGCTCACCTGAAGAAGGGCAGGCTGTCGTGCACAATGCCCTCGTTGGATCGATCGTTGGCGTTGGTGAAGAGAGGCGCCCAGCCTGCTGGCAGCGAGTCTGTTTCCACGGCAAATCCGTGGTTCTGGGATGTCAGGAAGCAGCGCCCGGAGCCCACCAGCAGGCAGGGCTGGTTATGCCCTCGGTTCCCATATCTGGAGATGGAAGCGATGCCGAGTCGCAGGTCCCTCAGCCCCCCTTCACCACTGCACCAAAGCCAGCTCTCGCTACCCTCACTAGCCCCCTCCTGTTTCCATGCTATTCAACACCAGCTCTTCCGATTCCAGAGACGTCCCACCCCTCATGTCACAAGTGTGGGCCCCGGGCAGCAGGTTAAGCCACCCTCTGTGACGCCAGCTGGTATCCCATGAGTGCTAACACACCTGGGAAAGCAGAAGATGGCCCCAGCACTTAGGCCTTGGGCCCCTGCACCCACGTGGGAGACCCAGAGGAAGTTCCAGCCTCCTGGCTTCAGCCTGGCCCAGCCCTTGCCACTGTGGCCATTTGGAGGAGTGAACGAGTGGATGGAAGACTTCTAACACTGCCTTTCAATTACATAAATCACCAAAACAAAAAGCATGGGTCCCTTTTTCCCCCCAGCAAATCCCACCTCATCTTGTAAGTCTTGGCCCCAATGGCTAGGGCCAAGAGCTGGTGTCCCAGGCAGATCCCGAAGATGGGTCGGGGGTTAGGTTTAGACAAGACGCGGCTCAGTGTGGACACCACACTGGGGTAGGAGGCAGGGTCGCCCGGGCCATTGCTTAGGAAGAGGCCCTCATACTCTGTTGTGGGCAAAAAGATCAAAACGTTAAAACCAGGATTTTAACCAGCACAGACACAGCTGCAGCCGACCCAAGAGAGAGCAGCAGCCCCGGTCTCCCCCTTCTTCACTGCAGCTGGGTCAGAGATCTCCCACCCAGGCCTCTGCTCTGAGGTCCTGGACTGGCCCCAGCTACTCACCCTGACTGTCCAATGCTGTGTCCCAGGGCACTACAGTGACTTCTGCCCCGCGCCGGCAAAGGCAGCGGATCTGGTTATACTTGAGGCCACAGTCCAGAGCCAGGATCCGAGGGCTACCTCCTGCATTGAACACCTGTGGGGTCTGGGGAACAAAGGGTGACAGGCGGCAGCCATGAGCAGCAGGTGTAAGACACGCCCACATCAGCCCCCTCCTGATTCACCCCTGCCGTGTGCCACACTCTCCCCCTCTACCTCTGTACCTTAATGGACACCTCTGGGACCAGGGGGCGGGCATTGGGGTCCAAGAATGGCAGGGTTGAAGGATCTGTGCCATCCTGGACCAGCTTCCCCAGCAGAGACCCTTGTTCCCGTAACTTCTTCGTCAGCTCCCGGGTGTCCACTCCTGGTAAGACAGCTCAGCCTTAGAGAGGGCATCCCCCCACCTCCATCACTTCTGCTCGGGACCCTAGGCCACGCACAGCTGGGCCATCCCGATGGCAGCACTGTACCGTGAGGTATTCTTGCCAATAAAACCGCATGGGAAATTCAACCAGGACTCCAGGGCTATCCATTTACAGGAAATAGTATCAAGGGAGAAAATACAGTAAATGACACCACAGGAATGTAATCGACCCAGTGGCCACTATGGGACACTCCTAAGGACAGACGACCGCTTTCATCACATATCACAAAGTCCACAGACTGCACATCGACCAAAATACCACGTGGGGGCCTTGTGTAGAACCAGATTTAAGTAAGAAGGACAACATCATTATCAGGGAAATTTTAACCATTGGCTGCATATTTGCACGATATTATGGAATAACTAACATTTTTGAAAGTACAATATTATTGTGGCCATGTTTTATAAAAGATCCCTTTTACACAGATACTGAAGTATCTGAGGATGAAATGATACGATTTCCTTCAAAATCATCTAAGGTGGTAGAGGTATTGATAAGGTGAGATTCACTGTCCGCGGAGCCTTAGGAAGCCAGGGGTTCCTGACACTGTTCTCTCTCTGGTACGATGGAAATCGTCGATCTCAGCGATAGTTCAGTTCCCCAGCCCCAGACTTTCCAAACCTTCTATCCCAACCTTCCCTAGCAGACTACGACCCCTGGATTCTTCCCGCCAGGTGGGCCGCGCTGTGCCGACACAGCCGTGCTGGGAGTCACTGTACCTTGCAGGCCCGGGATGCCATGCTGCTGCAGCCACTCGTGCAGGGTGCAGGCGGCGCTCCAGTGGCTCGGCGTGGGGCAGCACTCTCCCACCACCAGTCCTGCCACGTGGATCCCCGAGGACTCAAACCACTGGAGGGAGAAGAGGAGAGGTGAGCATCCCATCATTGAGAATCTCCTACGGCCCGTTCCCCATTGTAGTCATGGACCCCCAAACTCTGCCATTGCTTTAAGAGACCAAGCACTTGTACCTTCACAGAAAGCTCCTTTCCCAACCGTGCTAGCCCTAGTGTGAAACACTCAACACCTGGGCCCAGGAGGAACTACAAGGACTTTTTCTCTGTCCCTTCCTTTTACTTATCCCACACTGAGATCACAAATCTCCCCTCCTAGGAAACCTGTGCCTCTTTAAAGCTCATCTAATTTCATTCCCACACCTCTTTGCAACTTAAGCATTTGTGTCTCTGTTACCAAACGGAACCCCAAAGCAAGGTGCCTGGCACGTGGTGTCAATCAGACATTTTCAAAGTGCCCGCCAGGTGCAGCCCACAGAATAGAGCTGGGGAAGAGGCAGCAAGCAACGAAGGATGAAGTCCCTGCACTCACCAGGTTCCAATTCAGGGAGCCAGAAAACTAACAAGGAGACATGGAAATAAACAAGATATTTATTACTGAGCATGATAAAAAATCGTGATAAGTTAGGTAGGTATGGAGCCAGCAATGTGGTATAGCAGGTAAAGCCACAGGCTGCAATGCCGGCAACCCATGCGGGCACTGGTTCGTGTCCTGGCTGCTCCACTTTCAACCTAGCTCCCTAGTAATGGCCTGGGAAAAGCAGCAGAAGGTGGCCCAAGTGGTTGGGTTCCAGCTACCCACAGGGAGGACCTGGCTCCTGATTCCTAGCTTAGGCCTGACTCAGCCCTGGCTGTTGTGGTCATTTGGAGAGAGTCCCAGCTGCTGCACTTCTTATCCAGCTTCCTGCTAACGTGTCCAGGAAGGCAGCAGATGATGGCCCAAGGACTTGGGCCCCTGCCACCCATATGGGAGACCAAGTGAAGTTACTAGCTTTTGGCTCTGGCCTGATCCAGCTCTGGCTATTGCAGCCATTTGGCAATGAACCAGTGGATGGAAGATCTCTCTCTTTCCCATTCTGTCACTGTTTCTAATACATAAATCTTTTTAGAAAGAAAAAAGGGGGTAGCTATTTGGCTTATCAGGTACGATGCCAGTTAGGATGCCTGTGTCTCACATGGGAACGCCTGGGTTCAGTTCCTGCCCTGGCTCCTGGTTCCAGCTTTCTGCTAAGGCAGACCCAGGAAGGCAGTGCCGAAGGCTCAAGTAGCCGAGTCCCTGCACCCACGGGACAGATCTGGATCAAGTTCCTGACTCCTGGCTTCCTGCTCTGTCACCTCGTGTTGTGGACATTTGGTGAACCAGTGGATAGGAACTCTACCTCTCAAAAAAAAAGAAAAATCATGTAAATCTGTTCATCAAGAGGTAGTAATTAATAATTAAACAGGAAGTTTCTGTGGGAGGGAGCAACACATTTAAACTGCATCCAGCTCCATGGAGAAAGGCGTAAGGGCAGATGGACGCTGAGCCTGCTCTTCAGGGACCTGAAGAACAGCAGGGCAGGACCCTCCCCAGCCGGCTGGAGCAAACCGCACATGTGCAGGTGCACTGACAGCGCGTCTCTCTCTCCCACCTCAGAAGCATCGTGCTGGCTGTAGGGAGGACGTGCTCACCTTGTCTCAGCAGTCTATTTTATAAACTCCATTTTGGCCGTGTGCCTGGAGCTGATGAAGTTGACAACTGATGCGCCAACCAAATTCAAGGGACACTGCATTACAAACTAGAGTGTCATGCATTCAAAGACTTTTGATGGGGGCTGGCGTCTGAAGCCACTGGATGCCGGTGTGTGTCCCAGCTACTCCACTTCCGATCCAGCTCTCAGCTGACAGCCCGGGAAAGGCAGCAGAGGATGGCTCAAGTGCTTGGGCCCCTGCCACCCACGTGGGAGACCTGGATGGAGTTCCTGGTTCCTGGCTTTGGCCTGGCCCAGCCCTGGCCGACGCAACCATCTGGGGAGTGAACCAGAAGGTGGAAGAACTCTGTCTCTCCCTCTGTGACTTTTCCAAAATAAATAAATAAATAAATCTATCAAAAAAAATAAAGGTTTATGATGAAGACAGTGGTTCCTTTCCCAGAGCTAACTCTCCAGCATCAAGGTGACTGGGAAGGCAAATTAAGAATTCAGGGTTCAAGACCCAGCTGCACCACTTCCGATCCAGCTCTCTGCTCTGGCCTGGGAAAGCAGCAGATGGCTCAAGTCCTTGGGCCCCTGTACCCACGTGGGAGACCCGGAAAAAGCTCTGGCTCCTGGCTTCAGATTGACGCAGCTCTGGCTATTGCAGACAATTGGGGAGTGAACCAGCGGATGGAAAACCTCTCTCTCTCTCTCTCTGCCTCTCCTTCTCTCCCTGTGTAACTCTTTCAAATAAATAAATAAATCTTAAGAAAAAAAAAAGAATTCAGGGCTCAACAAACCAGGAATTCAAACAAAACAAGTTTTGAGGAATACTAGCCTTCCTCAGGCAGGGCTGGGTCAGGCCAGAGCCAAGAGCCAGTAACTCCATCCTGGTCTCCCATGTAGGTGGCAGGGGCCATCATCTGCTGCCTTGCCAGACACATTAGCAGGGAGCTGGGTAGGAAGTGGAGCAGCCAGGCCTTGAACCTGCACTCTGATATGGGATGCCGGCATCATGAACAGTGGCTTCACCCACAGCCTTCCACTACCACCTTAAGGCTTGAACTCGCACAGGGTAACTTAGTTTCCAAATAGCAGGGAAGGAAGAGGGGAAACCTCACGGTAAAAAGAAACTGAGTTTTCTTATGAGGGGTAAGAATACCACTGACATGTAGAAAGCCAGACAGGACGAGGTATGGGGGCCCAGGTGTCACCGGTGCTGCAGGTAAGCTGTACCCACTGTCACTGGTGGGGTCTCGGTGTCTTTGCCCCTAGTTTAGGTCAACCTAATGCAATGCTCCCAACACAGGACTCCACTGCTAAAACACTTCCACTGGTTGGACTCCAAGGCTCTCTGCGTCCACTGTTACCCAACCTTTCTGCAGGATTTTTTTCCTTACTTCTGCATTCTTGGCAACCTGGGTAACACCCTCGCCTCTCCCCTCTTGCCATGCCTTTGCTAAATACCCACTCATCTCAGCTATGTCTGGTGCCCTGAAGACCCCAACACAGGGGGCAGCTCTCTGCTCCTCCCCCAGCACGGCGCTCCTTGCCACCCAGGGAACTTTGCGACCCCCAACCCAAGGACGGCGCTCTGCAGCGGGTACCCTCCTTCTCCCCGGGATGCCCGGCCGAGTGCCAGCGCTGTCACTAGACTGAGAGGTCACAGCGCCCAGCCAGCAGGCACGCAGAGAGAGCGAGCACGGGGCGTGGCTACCTTGCTGAGGCCGAACTCATCCAGCTCGTCCCTGGGGATGCCGTAGTTGCCGATGAGCGGGTACGTCAGCACCAGGATCTGTGCTTCGTACGAGGGGTCGGTGAGGGCCTCGGGGTAGCCGACCATGCCGGTCTGAAACACTGCAGGACAGAGGCGGGGCTGGGCTCGCGCAAGGGCACCCTTCGCAACCCTGCCCCGCGCGCCCTGCGCGGGCTGCCCAGCGGGGCTCCGGCCATGGCCCCCGAACAGGGCCGGAAGATGGCGGGGTCCGGGCAGGCGGGCTGGGCGGAGAGGGGCAGCATCAGCGCGGGGCGATGAGGTGGGCGCCCGCCCGGGCTTGCTTACCTACTTCGCCGGCCGTCGACACGGCGGCCCCGAAGGGCTGGCCCCGCAGGACCGAGCCATCTTCCAACACCAGGGCCGCCATGGGGACGGAGCTGCGGCGTGGGGGAGCGCGGAGACGCGGGGAGCCCCCTGGAAGCACGCGAAGCGGCGCGCCGGATCGGTCCACGTGGCTGCCCGCGCCGGGCGCCGGAGAGAAGGCGGGCGCTGCAGGCGCTGAGCCCCTGGCGCGCTCGGCGGCTGCCGGCACTGCGGCGGCGCGGGCAGCCGGCGGCGCGGGGCGGGGCCGGGCGCGGAAGGGGCGGGGCCGGAGGAGGCCGCCCCCGAGAAGTACCTCCCACCCCCATCAAGAAACACAAAGGCAGGAAGCCCTTCCTAAAGAGAGAGAAGTGTTTATTCTAATAGTCAGCAGCACAAGTGGAATCGCGCACGGGCCCGCGCCTGACACTCCTGGCGGCGCAGTTCCCCGCCTGCCTTCCGACAGCAGCTTCAGCCTGGAGGAGCCGCCACGGGCCCACCGCGCGCGTCTGGCCCGCAGATCTCCCTGGCTGGTGGTCCTAGAGCAGCAGAACACCCCTGTGGTCAGGACGTCTTGGCTTTTCGGCGCTGGGTCCCCCAAAGCAGGACAGAGATGGACAGGGTGGTGGATCCCAGAATCCCGAAGAACATAAGCAGTGAGAACGAGCCCTGGAACAACAGATCAAAACCACACTCACTCCACACCCCAACCCAGCTTCTCTCCTGTATACCCTCCCCGTCTTCCCGGGCACCTCTACCGCGCTCCTCCCCCGGGGAGTCTGCATAAGCCCCTCACCTCTGGCTCTGCTTCCAGGGAGGTTCTTACCATGTATGCCTCATCCCAATCGCAAGGCCCAACTCCTCACCTGGCGCATACACTTGTATCCATGGAAGCCATCAGCACACACACACTGCAAGAAACCTGGACCATCGGGGGCGCAAGAGCCATTCTCAGGGCACATTTCTGGGAGACAGAAGTAGAGAACATCGCCGGATTTCATTAGGTGTATTTCTGAAACACCTTTTCAAGTTAGGTTCTCTCAGTCATTTCCAGGTCAAAGGGACAGGAAAGATTACAGCTCATCACACCTAATAATTACAGTAGAACGTTTAAGATCTTTTCTTTCCAAGGGTCGTTAGAACCTCAGAACAAAATGCATTCAGGCATTTTTGGCTTTCTGCTCTAAAGTGGAGAACTGTCCAAGGAAGGAAGGTGAGGTGAGCCAGCGTACCTGGGTCTCCAGTGCTGTTACAAAGGTTCTTTTGCCCTTGGCAGGTTTGGTTGTCTGCGTAAGAGGTGACGGTGTCCCAGGCACTAATACCCCCAGGACAGCTGACATCATGCGGCAGTACCCTGAAGACAACACAGTGGTCATAATACGCAGCCTAAGCTGCTGAGCTCATGGCACTGCCCCCTTTGGTTCTCTCCCTCCATCTTGTCCCCATACTCACAATGTCTGGAGCTGTGTAAAGCCTCGGAAGGTGTCGGTCAGGTCACCCTGGAGGGGGTTTGTTTGCAGCTCTCTGCAAAGCACACACGGTCAGCACTCTGCTCATTGAAGACCCTGCTGACATTCCCCTAGCTTTCCGGAGCGGTAATGCAATTCTCATCCCGACTGTCCCAAGTTTAGACGCCGATATGCACCTCCCCATCAACCTTTAGCCATTATTCGCTTTCTGGGCAGAAGGGCACCTGACTACTTACATGATGACAGCGCTGTGTGCCTGAGGGAAGTTTGGGCCAGGCTGCTTCAGAGAACAGTTCTGGAGATCCAGCCTGAGGAAACAAAGTGTGTGTAACGATGTCTGCTTTCTCTTCTTCCACGACAAGGTCTGTGTTTGATTACGCAACCCCCTCTTCAGCTAATATCAAGTGAATACAGCAGGGTTCAGAGTCACAGACCAGATGCTGAGGTTGACGTTTTAGGCTCGCGTTACCCACTACCGTCACCCACCAGCTACCCACGGCTACTTTAACCACTTCAACCCAGCAATCCAGTGCCTCCCTCGCACTGGCCACATTTCAAGTAGAAATGTTAGTAGTGCTGTGCTGGTCAGTCCAGACATGGAACGTTCCCATTGTTAAAGAGAGCTCTGTTGCACAGCACCGCCCTCATCAGTTTGCCTACGAACATGTGCATAGACTGAAGAAATTAGTATTTGTGTAGAATAGTGGATCTCAAATTATATCGACCCTCAGATCCACAGTACTCCTTTAAGTGGAAAAAAAAAAAAGTCATATGAAAGAGAGTTTTTCCAAGTCCATTTTCTACCATAGACTGGTGACAAACTCCTGGACATCAAGGACCATGCAACATTTAAATTTTTTTTTCTGCAATACCTGTTGCTGTCTATTCCTTTATCCTACAAATATTTACTGAGACACTCTAAACTACAAAAATTGGGAGAATATAAAAAACATGTAACTCAGCATCTTAGCCCTTTACTGGCATATAATACAGAACCAGACGGTCATCAAAAATTACAATATGGGAAAAAAATCCACAGGACCATCCACAGACTGCTATGGACATTGAGGATCAGAAGTTAAAAAAACAAAAAGGCATTACTCTGAGATCATTCACCAAAGGTGTTGGAATTGCAGATCTACTATGTCCTAATTTGCTGGAGGATGGTAATTTTGGGTATGGAGAGAGGTGGGATGCCTTGGGGGGGGTGTGCCAGTCTGACTGGAGCTGGACCCTTACGGAGAGTTTGAATGGCTGAGGAATCAGGATAATGTTGGAAAAGTGTGTCGGGACTGGTCTGTGGTGCTTCATGGTTTGGCCTTTATCCTGAGGGCAACAGTTCTAAATATTAAAGCAAGGAAGTGATAACGGTAAAATTTTGCTTTTCAGAAAGTGGAATACAGAGACCCATTTAGGTAGATTAGGGAAAGATGAGGATGGAAGCCAGATATAACATCTGGAGTTTGATGTGAGGGTACACTCAGAGGATTTAATAAGCAGCTGGAGGTGCCCAGGCCCGTGGGCCTGGAGGAGTCAATGGTGCTTAGAAGGCCTGGCCTAGGCAGACCCCTGCGGAATGGGTACAGCTGAGGCACCGAGACCCAGGGAAACTCTTGTGAGTGCAGAGAAAGGCAGCAAGGCCAAGGAGTGAATCTGAGAGACTAACCTGTACAAGCAGGTAGAGGCAGAACTTGTCCCAACACAAATATAAATAAGCCAGAAAATGAACAAGAGCCGCGGAGCAGTGTCTTGGAGGAATTTCATGGAGACACACAATAAATAACCCAAAGGCTTGATAATAAGCAGACCAAAGCTCTTTTTAAAACAAAATCATAAATAAAAAAATCATAAATAAAAGCCTTAAAAAAAGCTACACAAACATTATGACTTTTACAAAGTTTCATCCATAAAGAAACACAAGGTTGTGTTTCTAACAACCTCGTGCTATGACACATTTAAAAGTTTGAGAACCAGAGTTTGGATGCCTCCAACTAGGCACCAGCGTTCATCCGCAAAGCCAAGCCGGGAAGCCGGGCAGCCGCCAGCGTGGGAACCGTTCCAGCCTCCAGGGATGGCCTCCGCGCCCTCACCCCACGATGGCGCCCGTCGGACCCAGGCAGCAGCGCGCACGCAGCGTTAGCCCCGGTGTCTGCTCACAGTAAACCGCCACTGCGGACACGTTGTGCACACCCCCTGGACACTGGCTGCAGATCTGCAGGAGAGAAAACACACGTGTTAGGCTTCCAGACAGAAAACGGAGAACCAACTGGTGCCAAGAATTCACCGCCAGTACCCCGAGCCCCTGTTACCAGGCTGGACCAGGACACTTGGGTGCCACAGCTGGCCAGGGAGGGGATGTCTTTGCTATGCCCTCCCCAGAGCCGCCTCCTTCAGACAGCCCCACCTGGCCGGGTGTAAAGAGGCTGCGGGTACTCCGAGAACTCATCAAGCTCCACAGAAGGTACCGTCCAACCGCGGCACAGTGCGTGGACAGCGAGCCCGAGAGCCAGAGACCCGTCCGTTCCAACAATGTTTTTAAGTCATTCAAAGATGAAGCAGCGAGGAGATCAAATTTCAAAGGCCTTTGAACGTGGTGTCGGCGCGAGCGCCCGAGGCCAGAGTGACGTGAGTGTCGCCGCGAGCCGGACGCGGCTGCGGGATCCCGGCGGCTGCCCTCCAGGGACGAAGCCGGGGCGCAAGGCCGGCGTCGGGGAGGGGACTGCCGCGGGCGGGCGGGCGGGCGCGACACACCGGCAGGCCAGCGGCCCTGCTTCAGCCCGACCTCAAACTTGCTCCTGTACCTCGGGTAGCGCCACAGCCCTTTCCACGCTCAGAGCGAGGAGCAGGGCCGCAGCCCAGCGCACCGGGCAGGTACGATTGCCCGGCTCGCGAAGCGCCATTTTTCGCTTCCTTCGACCTTTTCTGTGCCTCGCGAGACCACACCGCGGCCCCGCCCCCGTCCCGGGGCGTGGCTTAGTCGGCCGGCTCCTGGCGGCCGGGGCGGGCTGTGAGTTGCTGCTGGTTGCGTGGGGTACCGCGCGTTTCCGTGCGCCCCAGTTTTCGTTCTGAGGGGACTGGCGAAGGCGCCTGTGCAGACTGCGGGATCCTCCAGCCCCGCGTCTCCCGCGTCCGGACGCCACGGTGGCGTCCGCACAGCGGCTCGGGTGCCTTCAGATGCCCTCAGTAAACATGGCGGCCAGGCGGGCCGGGGGCGGGGCCTCGCTGTCACCCTCCCTGTGTTTTGCTGCCCCGGCTCTCCGGCGACCCACGTGTGGAGACCAGGCAGGTGGGCCGGGAGGGTGTGGACCAGTGCGGAGAGGCTCGGCCGAGCGACGTCAGGGCGGGGGCGGAGAGGCGGGGTGGGACGGGACCGGCAGGCCCCCGGCGCGGGGACTGAAGTGCAAACGGGGCGAGGTGGTGAACTCGGCACGTGCGGAGGGAAGGGAAGAAGCCGAGAAAGGAAGCGGTGAGAGTGATGGACCAGCGAGTGGAGGGCGAAGGGCAAACTCCGGCGGCCGGACGCGAGCTTGGGAACGCCCCGGGCACCCTGTCCCTTCCACCTCCGTGCTGAGAGCGCGCGGCGTCCCCGGAGCCTGGCGAGGTGGTAGGGGCGGGAGAGACTCTTCCCTCATTCGTCTTCCTTGCTTTTCCAGGAAAAGGGAGCGATGCTGAACTCAGGTAGAAGCAGGGGACCTTCCTAGTCCTGGCCGAGCCACGGAGGTGAGGTAAGGCGGGGTGGCGCGGAGTCCTGGCGCGGGGCGCTGGGCGAGCCGGGCTCGGGGACCGGCAGGGCTGGCTTGGTCAGGGTCAGCCGGAAGCCCAGCTGAGTCGACCGAAGCTCATTTGAGTAGCTGCTCCAGGTCGTGCTTCCGCGGACCCCCGGGATCTGCCTGGAGTCTCCTGGATGCATGTTTGCATCTAGTTGGCTGGCGGATTCTCTGAGATGTTCGTAGCCATTTGCGTTTTAGTGAGGGTCCCGAAGCCTTTCATGTCGAGGGATTCTGGGGGACAGTTGCTCCTGCTGTGGCCCCTTTGGGCCCTGTAGGGTCGGAGCAGTCGGGTGCAGCGTGTGACCACAGGGTTTGGGCATCTTAGAAGGGCCCCCCACGTGGCTGTGCCCTCCCCATGACAGGTAGCTCAGTTCTTGGCTCCCACACCCTCAGAGACTTTAGGGTTTCCATCAGGGCAGCCTGTTAGCTGCTGCTCTGTTCTTAGAATGGTGTGTGTGCCGGCGCCGCGGCTCACTAGGCTAATCCTCCGCCTTGCGGCGCCAGCACGCCGGGTTCTAGTCCCGGTCCGGGCGCCGGATTCTGTCCCGGTTGCCCCTCTTCCAGGCCAGCTCTCTGCTGTGGCCCGGGAGTGCAGTGGAGGATGGCCCAGGTACTTGGGCCCTGCACCCCATGGGAGACCAGGATAAGTACCTGGCTCCTGCCATCGGATCAGCGCGGTGCGCCGGCCGCCATTGGAGGGTGAACCAACGGCAAAGGAAGACCTTTCTCTCTGTCTCTGTCTCTCTCTCACTGTCCACTCTGCCTGTCAAAAAAAAAAAAAAAAAAAGAATGGTGTCTGAGGAAGGCTTTGTTACTCAGGTTTTTCTTGTCTTCCTGGCTCTCTCTCCTGCCATCCAGAAGGGTTCTCAGTACCCCATGCAAATAGAATTCTTTTGTCTTTAGTACTCTACTTACTTGAAAGGCAGAGTTATGAAAGGTCTTCCATCCACCGGTTCACTCCCCACATGGCCACATTGGCCAGGGCTGGGGCAGGCTGGAGCCAGGAGCTTCATGCAGGCCTCCCACATGGGTGCAGAGGCCCAAGCACTTGGCCCATCTTCCACTGCTTTCCCAGGTGCATTAGCAGGAAGCTGGATTGGAAGTGGAGCAGCTGGGACTCTTAACCCAGCTGCAATGCCCACCCCTGCAAATAGAATTCTACTAGGAAGCCCCAGCAGTAGAGGGGCTCCATATCTTTTTCTTTTTTTTTTTTTTTTAAGATTTATTAATTTATTTGAGAGGCAGAGTTACATACAGAGAGAGTAGTCTTCCATCCACTGGTTCACTCCCCAAAAGGCCACAACAGCTGGAGCAGGGCTGGTCTGGAGTCAGGAGTTTTCTTCCGGGTCTCCCATGCGGGTGCAGGGCCCCAAGCATTTGGGCCGTCTTCTGCTTTCCCAGGCCATCAGCTGGCACTCAAATTGGCGCCCATATGGGATGCCAGCACTGCAGGCAGAGGCTTAACCTATGCCATAGCCCCTGCTCTCCCCCCGACCCTGCTTTTTTTGAAGATTTATTTATTTTGGAAGAGTTGGCTTCCATAACCTTGGCAGCTCATGACAACAGCCTCGGGTGATCACTGACGTCATAAATAAGAGTGTCAGTTGTTATCAACAACAGAAGTCACTGTGCACTTGCTCCCCATGTAGGACCTCTGTCCTTAATTTGTTGTGCTATGAGGATTAACGGTAAAACTTGTCTTCAAACTTTATACTTTATATGTCTGTATGGGTGCAGACTGTTAAAATCTTAGTATAGACTTAGTATAGAGTTGATCTTCTGTATATACAGAATCTAATGAAGAATGGGATGGGAGAGGGAGTAGAAGGTGGGATGGTTTGGGGGTGGGAGGGTGAGTATGGGGGGAGAACAGCCATAATCCAAAAGTTGTACTTAGGAAATTTGTTAAATAAAAGCTTTCTATAAAAAAGAAAGATATTAAGCACAAAGGAAAAAAAAAAAAAAGAGTTGCAGAGAGAGAGAAGTCTTCTGCTGGTTCACTCCCCAAGTGGCCAGGACAAAGCCAGGAGCCAGGAGCTTCTTCCCAGTCTCCCAGGTGGGTGCCGGGAATCAAGGACTTGGGCCATCCTCCGATGCTTTCCCAGGCACATTAGCAGGGAGCTGATCAGAATGGAACAGCCTGGACTCGAACAGGCACCAGTATAGAGCAACTTAACCTGCTGCACCACAACACAGGCCCCCAGGGTTTCCATTTCTGTCCGCTGTGTCATAGTCAGTACTGGGACAGTTTTTGCTTTCTCCAACTCCTGCCTGTCCCTTTAGTGCAAGGGTGGGAACTTATGGCCCACGGGCAGATTAAGGCCTTCAAATCATTTGGGCTGGCCATGGATAGGACTTGAAATTCAGTAAATCTATAGCAGGTTAATTTTTAAGTTGATAATTCTGTATGGCCTGTGAATGATGTATAAATGTCCAGTGACTCCTGGCAGGAAAAAGGCTCTCTACCCCTGCTTTAGTGCCACCTGTTCTTATTTGCAGACCTCTCCTCTCGCTCTCCTGTTGTTCCCAGCATCTCTATCATAGCATGAAAAACTTGCCAAGGAGGAATGAGAAAACTCGGGGTGCTGCAATGTGCAGAGGCCCAGGGCATCATCAGGTTAAACCAGAGTGGCCTGTTGGAACCTTGCTCTAAGAACTCACATCTGTAACTCTGTAGAGCATGTGATCCAAGGCTGCTTGCTCTGGTTTCCACTATTCACTGGTCCCGGGAGGTTCAGAGTTCAGGTGTGGTTTATGTGAGACTACACCTTGCCAGTCACACAAGATCTGCCCGAACAGTGTGGGAGAGCCAGAAGACAGCTTGATCTTTCACCTAATAGGCAAGAGTGGAAGACAGTTCATATTAATCTGGGTCTAGGTTAGTTGAAATCTAAACTGTGTTCCATGAATGACTGATTACAATTAGCAGTCTGCTCCTGTGCCAGATCTGGGAGTGCCGAGGGCAGGGCCTCTGGTGAATCATCTGTCCGAGCCACAGACAGCGCTGTTTCTCTCTTGTTTTGTATCCTGCTACTGTCAGCCTTAAGCGAGTTATTTGCCCTTGTAGGTCTTGGTTTCCTTTTGAGAACTAGAGAGTATTGTTTAACCTGAGATGTGGTTTTAGAAAGTGTTAGCTGCTGGCCAGTGCCGCGGCTCACTAGGCTAATTCTCCACCTGCGGCACCGGCACCCCGGGTTCTAGTCCCAGTTGGGGCGCCGGATTCTGTCCCGGTTGCTCCTCTTCCAGTCCAGCTCTCTGCTGCGGCCCGGGAGGGCAGTGGAGGATGGCCCAAGTGCTTGGGCCCTGCACGTGCGTGGGAGACCAGGAGGAAGCACCTGGCTCCTGCCTTCGGATCAGCACAGCACACCGGCCATAGCAGCCATTTGGAGGTTGAACAATGGAAGGAAGACCTTTCTCTGTTTCTCTCTCTCACTGTTTGTAACTCTCTCTCTGTCTCTCTCATTGTCTAACTCTGCCTGGCCAAAAAAAAAAAAAAAAAAAAAAAAAAAAGAAAAGTGTTAGCTGCTGCTATTTCATTACTTTATTACTGCGAATGTTTATAAGGCACTTAGCGTGCTGCTGGGTGTATAGCAGATGTTCAGAAAACACTGCCTGGGGCCAGCATTGTGGGACAGCAAAGCCGCTGCTGGCAACGCTGGCGTCCTGTCTAGGAGTGCTGGTTCCGAGTCCCGGCTGCTTTGCTTCTGAGTCAGCTTCTTGCTAATGCACTGGGGAAGGCAGCAGAGAACGGCTCAAGTGCGGACCCAGGTGGGAGACCAGGGTGGGATTTCTGGCTCCTGGCTTTGGCCTAGCCCAGACCAGGTGGTTGCCGCCCTCTGAGGAGTGAACCAGTCGATGAAAGGTCTCTGTTTCTGTCTGCCTTTCAAATAAGTAAATCAATACATCTTTTTTTTTTTTAATCAAGATGTCAACTGTCATCATGTTAGGTTATCTAAATGCATGGTATTCTCTGTTATCTCTCTCCCATAATAATAAGAACCTCAGGGGGTTGCTTCTGCAGACAGGATGCTATCTGTGGAGGGTAGATGGAGAATCACTAGGCCTGGCTTCTAATCTGGTTCCTGACTCTGATTGGCTGTACCTTTGGAATTGGCACTTGAACCCCATGGGCCTTAGTGTGCTTGTCTGTGAAATGAGGGGATTGTAACAATCAACTCCAAAGGCTTAAATTTTGAAACGCTGCGATCCCGTTCCTGTTCATCTGCAAATTGTGTGTTCTCGGAGTGTTCAAATTTCTTGTGTAGGAATTGGAAAAGCAACGTTCCTGTCTTCTCCCAGGGCCTCCTTTCCAGCTCTCTAACACACAGGGTTGCCAGACGTTACTTAGGCTGAGAGCCTAATCCATGTAGGAATGCTGGTGAATATGAGCTCCCTGCTCTGCATTCTGGAGCCTCTGGGGCTGAGTTGGGGGCTGTGGGTGATAGGGCCGTTTGGGCTCCAGTCATTGGTCCCCTGAAGGGGCCAGAACAAATAACTGCTGAGCCTCGCCCCACCCTTAATTCCAGGTCTCACCTCAGCCACTTGCCCAGCCAGACCCTCAGTCTCTGCCCAGCTCCCAGGCGTCTCTGCTCGGAGGAGGGGTTGTTTCTCCAGGTAGGTGTCTGCCCGCAGCACGGTAGGGCTGTTCTCCCGAGACGTTCCTCTTGCTTCCAGCTTCTTGGCCAGTTTGCTTCTCTGCAGAGTGGTCCTAGAATCGTAACTCTGAACCCCCTCTCATCTTGCCTCTCACTTCTGAATCCAGTGTGCTCGCTTGCTGGACTGCCGTCGACCACGGTGAGGCAGGTAGAAGGGCCGACAGGTGGATGGCAGAGGCTTATCTGGTGGTTATTAGGGAGGACGTGAAGAAGGGGGCATGGAGCAGTTGCACGTGAAGAAGGGGGCATGGAGCAGTTGACCTGGGGGCGTCTGGAACGGAGTTTGGGGCTGCCATGGAGCCCCATGTACTGAGCTCACTTGTACCGAGAAAGGGGTGCCTTCAACATGGTGACGCTGGGAATCGTGGGAGGCAGGGCCAAGGCCAGGGTGAGCCAGGGAAGCCCTGCGGTTATTAGTCTCCGTTCCTCCTTCCCTGCTGGGCTGTGGCGCCAGGCTGGGTCTGATGGCTTAGTACATTGTAGTGACTGGGTCCGTGCCTGCAGGGCGGGGGAGGGAGTTTCTCAGAAGAAACTCGGGCTAGACTTGATTTTCCTTTGGGTGGAGATTTAGTATCTGTTATAGTCCTGCACTCCCAACATTCCTTGCCAAGTTAACTGTCTCCTGACTGTCCCTGCTGCGTCCCCCCTCAGCTGCCTCCCTGACAGATCCGACCCAGGACCTTCAGGGGCAGTCACCGCCCTGCTGGCTGGCCCCAGTGTGACGGGCATGGCGTGTGCAGGTGCGTGGCCAGGAAGGTAGGACGGGCCTGATCGGGAGCTGATTCTTTCGCAGCTCATCCTGGACCATGTCATTCGGTGCACAAGGAGGATTCTGAGACTGGCCGGAGTCCAGTGTGTAGCCGTTGGCTGCCACCGTCCAGCCGAAGGATAGCCCAGAGCCCGGGTGCAAAGCGCAGACGCAGCGAGGATGAGCGTGGGGGAGACCACCTCAGCTCCCCCCACCCCAGCCCCGGACTCGGATGTGATCACATCCACTTTCTCCCTCGTGGACTACGTGGTGTTCAGCCTGCTGCTGGTTTTCTCCCTTGCCATTGGCCTCTACCATGCTTGTCGTGGCTGGGGCAAGCATACTGTTGGCCAGCTGCTGCTGGCGGACCGCAGAATGGGCTGCCTCCCGGTGGCTCTGTCCCTGCTGGCCACCTTCCAGTCGGCCGTGGCCATCCTGGGTGTGCCATCGGAGATCTACCGGTTTGGGACGCAGTATTGGTTCCTGGGTTGCTGCTACTTCCTGGGGCTGCTGATCCCTGCACATGTCTTCATCCCCGTCTTCTACCGCCTGCATCTCACCAGTGCCTATGAGGTGAGCAGGGAACGCAGGAGGGAGCTGGGGTCCCGGATCCCCTCCACCCAAGGAGAGGGACAGAGAATCCCCTGTTGTTTCCCAGTTCTCCTGGTAAGGTCAGAGTTGAAGGGAACAGAGAGCTGTGCTGAGGGCCCAGATGGGGGTTCCCTCAGGCCCCTGCCTCTTGAGGGCGGTTGTGTGTGAATCCTGTGGGGTGGAGTCAGGATGAATACCGTACTCTTTTCCCTCTACGCTCCTGCCCAGTACCTGGAGCTGCGGTTCAATAAGGTGGTGCGGATTTGTGGAACTGTGACCTTCATCTTCCAGATGGTAAGGGGAGTGAGGATGGAAGGGGAGCTGGGACGTGGTGGGGGCTGAACACAGCCACGCTGAGGGGGGTGGAGCGTGCCCCGTTCTCACACTGGCAGGACTGAAGATCCGCGAGACGTCGGCGTCGCTGCAGCCCCCAGAGGCGTCTTGCTGCCCGTGCCTTCCAATGCCACAGTGCTGGCAGCAAGCCAGAATTCGGGAGGGGAGGGGAGTGGGGAGTGGGGCAGGAGACGGAAGCCGCGGGGCTGCTGGAGCTGAGCTCCTTCTTCCTGCTCTCCTCCTGTTCTCATCCCCTCTCCTCACCTCCTTTCCTGCCCCGGCAGGTGATCTACATGGGAGTTGTGCTCTATGCACCATCCTTGGCCCTCAATGCAGGTGAGGAGTTGCAGCCCTGGCTCCCAGCCCTGGCAAGCAGAGAAAACCCCATTAGAGGGGGCCCATAAAAAGACAGTGTGAAGAAGAGAACCCGATGTGACCAGGAGCTGGTGTACTGCGTAGGCCATGGGGTTGGTCTCATGCAGGGTAGAAGCAGGCTTGGGCCCCTCCCTGGAGAGCTGTGCCCCATTGGATTGGCGAATCAACACCTCTTGCTGGAGCTCTGCACGTGTTTCTCTTCCGTTGTGAATGATTTATTCCATCCCATGGCCAAGTACTTTACCTCTGTGACATGGAGTGGCTGCTCTCACCAGGGCTGCTCTAGCTCCCCCACCCCTGCCCTGCCCAAACCTCTTCCAGGGGTCTGAACGGAACTTTATCTGCTTGCAGTGACTGGCTTTGATCTGTGGCTGTCAGTGCTGACCCTGGGCATTGTCTGTACAATCTACACTGCTCTGGTGAGTGCAGGAAGCCCCAGGGGGTGGCGGGAAGGGGTCTTGTAAGGAGGGGAGTAGGAGGAGATGGGGTGAAGCTCCAGGGTGAGTGAGATGAGATTTAGGGATGACCCGTGAAGGTAGAGCATGGGGTGGGAATTAGGCCCCCAGGGACCATACAGCGTCCTCACTGCCGTCGTGCTGTCCTCCCCAGTGGCCACTCTGAGAGACATGTGACAGGTGTGCTGTCTCTTCCCCACAGGGTGGGCTGAAGGCCGTCATCTGGACAGATGTGTTCCAGACACTGGTCATGTTCCTAGGGCAGCTGGCGGTTATCATCGTGGGGTCGGCCAAAGTGGGCGGCTTGGGGCGTGTGTGGGATGTGGCCTCCCAGCATGGCCTCATCTCTGGGATCGAGTAAGTCCACCCCGTCCCCTGGCTGGAGTCTGCGGTGCCTGGGAGCAGAGCCCATGCTAGAGCCTGGTCTCAGGGCTGTAGTAACGGGGCAGGCTGGGAGCCTGAGGCGCAGCTCTGCGCAGGTGGTCACAGGTGCCCAGCTGGTGTTCCCCAAGGGTCTGGTGTCGCGTGGCTTGAGGCCGGAGAAAGGGAGCCTTTCCTCCAGCTCGCTGTGTGTGTGGGTGCACCTGGCCTCTTACCCTCTGTCCCTTCCTCGGCCCTGCGGTGGCGCCTCTGCTCTGCTCTCTGCTGACCTCTGTTGCCAGGAGGGCGGGCAGGCTGAGCGTGTCTGGGCTGTGCACAGTGACTGGCTGGCGTCTGTTGCAGGCTGGACCCCGATCCCTTTGTGCGGCATACCTTCTGGACCTTGGCCTTCGGGGGCGTCTTCATGATGCTCTCCTTGTATGGGGTGAACCAGGCCCAGGTGCAGCGCTACCTCAGTTCCCGCACAGAGAAAGCGGCTGTGCTGTGAGTGCTGGGGCGGGAGGCAGGCGAGGCAGGGGCTTCCCCGCAGGCAGCGGGGTGGGGCTGGATGCCAGGGCGCACGCTGACCCTTTGGAGGCAGGACAGAAGTCCCCTTTCTGGAAGCTCGGGGCACATGCCCAGGGTGTCTGCTAACATCGGCTCTCTCCCTGGCTCTGGCCTCTTGGACAGCTCCTGCTATGCGGTGTTCCCCTGTCAGCAGGTGGCCCTCAGCATGGGCTGCCTCATTGGCCTGGTTATGTTCGCCTATTACCAGGAGTATCCCATGAGCACCCAGCAGTCTCAAGCAGCCTCTGACCAGGTGAGGAGGCCTCCCTGGCCCCCTGCTATGCCAGTGAGGGCCAGCCCAGGCCCCCGCGAGGAGCGGCCCCCACGAGGAGCGGCTGGATGGGGGCCATGAGGACTGAATGGGCGTTGCAGGGAAAGTCCGTTCTAGCTCGTGAGCTCCCAGCTGCCGGCACCACCCAGTCGCAGTGCTCGCCCTCCCGAGCTGTGGGCCCGGGACCCCCTACTGCACCACAAGCTCTGCTGGGCGCTCTCGCCCACCTGGTCTCATCTGGGCCTCCTGACAGCCTCATTTTCAGAGGAGAAAACAGACTCAGCTGAGAGAGGCGGAGCTGGTGTGAGCCACTCTCTGTGGAGCCCCTTTTCCCGCCACTTGCTAAGGGTCATCGGGGTCAGCAGATACTCTGGGCTCTCCAGATTGGCGGGGCAGGTACGGAGGGGCTTCTCTGCGGCCCAGCGGTAAGGAGGGCTGTGCGCCTGTGCTCTGCTTGCAGTTCGTGCTCTACTTTGTGATGGACCTGCTGAAGGGCCTGCCGGGCCTGCCGGGCCTCTTTGTCGCCTGCCTCTTCAGTGGCTCCCTCAGGTACCCCTCGGGCTGGGCGCAGCTGACCCTGCGCCGCACAAGGGGGTGGGTGAGTGGGGAAGAGGCTCGCCTGAGTTTCTCACTGAGCCCGGCCATCGGGAGGATGAAGGACGGCTCATCACCGTGGGACGGAGCATGCCCTCTCCCAGAGATGCCCCCGTTTTGGTTAAGGGCTCATTTATAGTACTGAATCAACCTACTTGAACCAGATTTACCTTCTTATCATGAAGGACTAGTGTCCTTGGCTTCTGGGCCGCCTCTGCAGTCCCCTGTGTCCCCTGTGAGGCTGGCATTGTGGCTGAGTATGTCACCTCTCCCACCTTTAGGGCACTGGTCTCCAGGGAACCCTTGGGAGGTCTGCCCCCTCGGCTCCTGGGCTCAGTGCAGCTCGTCATTCCCACCCTCCCTTCCAGCACCATATCCTCTGCTTTCAATTCGTTGGCAACTGTTACGATGGAGGACCTGATTCGACCCTGGTTCCCTGAGTGCTCCGAAGCCCAGGCCATCATGCTTTCCAGAAGCCTCGGTGGGATTATGCCTCCACGTCTCTGCAGTCTCGTTCTCTCTAAGATGTGCACTGTCAGCAGTCTACTGTAACATACCTGCTTCATCCCGGGCTCGGCGTTTGCCTGATGAAGTGCACAACCTTTCGCTGCCACGGCTGAAGCACACAGCCTTATGCTGCCATGGGTGTTGACCTCTCGGGCATTTCCTGGGAGGTCTCTGAGTTGTGGAGGGGTGGGGACAGGTGGGAGGAACAGCTGCCACGGTGTCACTGTGGTTTGGCTGGGGAGGTGGCTTTCCTTTTCTTGTGTTCACTTATACCGTTCCTCCCTCTTGTTTCCCCCAGCCTTTGGCTATGGGCTGCTTTGCCTGGGCATGGCCTACATTTCCTCCCAGATGGGACCTGTGCTACAGGTAATAGCTTTGGAGGGGAGGCAGCAATTTTAGAAAAGGAGGTTCATGCATTGAGAGACAAAATGACAGTGGGAGGGAGAGAGAGACTGTCCATTGGTTCACTTTCCAAATGGCTGCAACAGCAGAACTGGGCCAAGCAGAAGACAGGAGCCCAGAACTCAATCCAGGTCTCCCACGTGCATGGCAGGAGCTGAAGCACTTGAGCCATCACCTGCTACCTCCCGGGACACATTGGTGGGAAGCTGGATCAGAAGCAGAGCAGCCAGGATTCTTTTTTTTTTTTTTTTTTTTTTTGAGGGGGGGGTGTTATTTATTTATCTGAGAGGCGGAGTTACAGACAGAAGGAGATAGAGAGAGAGAGAGGTCTTCCATCTGCTGGTTCAATACCCAAATGACCACAATGGCCAGAGCTGGGCCAGTCCAAGTCAGGAGCCAGGAGCTTCTTCAGGTCTCCCGCGTGGGTGCAGGCATCCAAGGACTTGGGCCATCTTCCACTGCTTTCCCAGGCCATAGCAGAGAGTTGGGTCAGAAGTGGAGCAGCCGAGACTCCAACTGGTGCCCATATGGGGTGCCGGCACTGTAGGCAGCTGGCCCCGAGCAGCCAGGATTCTAACCAGCACTTCAATTTGGAATGTGGGCATCACAATCAGTGACTGAACCCACTGCACCACACCTCTTCCAGAAAACAATGTTTAAGGGAAGAAGGAATTGATGGAGAGAGGAAATTGAGGAAAGCAGTTCTATAGGGCATATGTGGGATGGATGTCAGAAATTCCCCTGTGATAGGCCACCTTTAGCTGTAGACAGACTCAAGTAGCCATTTCTGGGCTGTTGCTGGCTAAGAGGGATCTAGGGCCAGCCTCAGCAGAGACCACAAGGGACGTCCCCTTACTCTTCCTTGTGTGTTCTGGTTGTTCCAGGTGGAAAAGGCAGATCTGCCGGGCGGGACTCTGCAGCAGTGGTGGGCGGCTGTGCTCTGTGAGGCTGGGGGCCTCTGAGCCTGTGTTTTCTCTTTTTCTTCAACCCTTATCTCCCAGGCTGCAATCAGCATCTTTGGCATGGTCGGGGGTCCGCTGCTTGGACTCTTCTGTCTTGGGATGTTCTTTCCTTGTGCCAACCCTCCTGTGAGTGATGCCTCTGGCTCCATGGTCTTGCACAGAGGGATGGGTCTGGAAATGGGTTGGCAGGCTCTCCCCAGGAGTGCTGGGGGCTGGTGTGAAGGTTGGTGGGGTCAGCGTTGTGACAAGAGTGTACCGTGTCTCTGGGCAGGGTGCCATCGTGGGCCTGTTGGCAGGACTCATCATGGCCTTCTGGATCGGCATTGGGAGCATAGTGACCAGCATGGGCTCCGGCTTGGCACCTTCTCCTCCTAATGGGTCCAGCTTCTCCCTACCCAGCAATCTGACCATCGCCACTGTGACCACCTTAATGCCCTCGACCTCCCTCTCCAAGTGAGATGGGGCTCGCTCTTTCACCTTGAGGGTAGTAGCTCTGCTTTGAGGGATTTCACAGGGGCCTTGCTGAGGGGTGGGCTAGCAGGGACCTCAGGGAAATACTGAGTGTGAGGTCCCAAGGTCGTGCAAGCAGGTGGAGTCTAGTGTCCTAGGAGTGCCCTGTCAACCAGTTGCTGACTGTCCTCTGTTCTCCCCAGGCCTACAGGGCTGCAGCGGCTCTATTCCCTGTCCTATTTGTGGTACAGCGCTCACAACTCCACCACCGTCATTGTGGTGGGCCTGATTGTCAGTCTGCTCACTGGTGAGGGTGGGGACTGTGGCACCGAGGAGTGAAAAGGGGGCGCTGGTTACTCTGCAGCCTGGGCAAAGGGACCCTGCCCTTCAGGGCCGTGGGTGGGGGTGTGGGCTGCCCACGGAGATCTAGGCTGGGGGTGGGGAGAGCTGGGACCTCCTGGGCCCTACGGAGAGCAGAGGGCCACTCTGGGTATCTGGATTTATCTACATATCTCCGGACGGGTCCCGAGAGACTCAGAAGTGCCTTTGCCTTCAGGAGGAATGCGGGGTCGGCCCCCGAACCCACGGACCATCTACCCAGTGCTGCCCAAACTGCTGGCCCTCCTGCCCTTGTCCTGGCAGAAGCGGCTGCACTGCACAAGCCACTGCCAGGTAGAACTGCTGACCCCGGAGCCCCGGCCTTCCCTTCCCTGCGCGGTGCCCCCTGCTGGCCAGTACCTTCCCTGCCTTTCTCTCCCTCTCCCCTCTCCCCTCTCCCCTCTGATGTCTGGGGCCTGTCCTTACTTCTGCCCACAGGGCCACGGTGTTTGGGGTGCAGAAGGACCCCAGGCCGCTCTGCCCTCCTCCTCCTCTTCTCCGTGCTCCCCACGCTGTGCTCCTCTGTGCTCCCCTCCAGCAGGCATCAAAGCAGGACCTCGCGCCTTCCCAGCAGAATCCTTTCCACCCCTTATCCTATTCACCAGCTCCGCCCCCTCTGCTCTGCGTGCTCCCCAGGACCTCCCTGTGGACACGGAGCTGTTTCCAGAGAAGATGAGGAATGGGGCACTGAGGGCCAGTGGCGACAAGGAGCCCATGACTGAGGCCAGCCCAGTCCATCAGGGGACCAGCCCCACCTTCATCCTCCACGAGACCTCCTTGTGATGTGGACTCAGGACCCAGCCTCTGTCCTCGCTGCTGGAGCGCAGCCCAAAGCCACCATGCAGTCGGGAGAGGAGCCACGGGTGTGTTCTGCAAGATGGGCCTGGAGCACGGAACCCACCCACAGCACCTTGTGTCCCCAGGTCTCACCCACGGCAGGGCAGGGCGGGTGGGGCAGGGACTCTGTCTTGTCAGTCTGTCTTCTTGGGGATCAGAATTTCAGGGAGTAAGATTGTGCCAGAAGTAGGGTAGAAGCAAATCCTCTGGGAAAGGGAATGGCTTGTGATCCCACATAGCCTGGGCCCTTAGAGGCGAGGAGAGGCAGCAGTTCCGTTACAGCTGCCCGGGGGTCCAGCTGGGCCAGGTTAACCATCCCCACCAGAAAGCTGGAAGCCACAGAGGGCCTCGTGGTTGCATTCAGGTTGTCCGTGACACCTGTGCCTCTCTCCTTACCGGTCGACCTCCATTCGTGAGAGGGACATCGTGGTGTTCTGGGCTACTCGGAATGGGTAGCTGTGCTCATCTGCTTGGTGGGGAGGCAGATTTCCCACCTCCCTGTCCCCACCCTCCACCTCTGCGCTGGGCACGTAGGGGTCAAGTGCTGTGGCTTCAGAAAACCAGGGCCGCGACCGAGTCCACTGTGAGGTGTGCCGTCCTCTGCTCCAGGCCGCTTCGTGCCACTCTGTCATCTGTGCTCCTGTTTTCTCTGGGAGCGGCTGCTTCCACATTACCTTTGTTCCTGGGGAATAAACTGCTGTTGAACCTGGAATGTGGGCTCCTGTACTGTCTGCAGCTACTTTTGTCCACCTGGCCCTTCCCCTGGAGAGGATCAGGAGCTGCCTCCTGTGCACGGGTGACCTGGAGAAAGAGGGGACTTGGGAGCTGGTGCTGTGGCTTCACGGCTCCGTGACTGCCCTGGGGGTAGGGGGCAGCATTGTGCTCATTTGGGGGGAGGCTGTGACCTGTCCTGTTGGACCGCACTGTGCTTTACCGGACGAGTCCTTTCTGCTCTGAGAGCTCACTTGGGGGCTAGGAGAAGGGCTACTGCTTGTTCTTTTTGTTATTTAAAAAAACAAAAAACAAAAAAAAACTGTTTAAACTTTATCTAAAAGGCAAGAGGTAGAGATCTTCCATCTACTTGTCTGTGTCCCAATTCCTGCAACAGTCGGGGCTGGCCAGACTAAACGCAGGAACTCATAACTCAATCTGGGTCTTCCAACTTGTGTGGTAGGGGCCCAAGTACTTCAACCCATCACCTGCTGCCTTCTAGGGTACGCATTAGTGGGAAGCTAGGATCAGAAGTAAGTTGGCACTTGAACCAAGGCACTCTGATATGGGATGTTGGCATCCCAAATGACATCAACTCCTGTGCCAAATGCCTGCCCCTGTTTTGTTCATAAAAATAGAACATTCTGGGGCCAGTGTTGTGGCATAGCAGGTTGAGGTGCTACCTGCAACGCTTGGATCCCATATGGGCACAAGTTCAAGTCCTGACTGTTTCAACTCTGATTCAGCTCGCTGCTAATGCACCCGGAAAAGCAGCAGAAGATGGCCCAAGTGGTTGGGCCCCTGCACCCACATGGGAAACCTGAATGGAGCTCCAGACCATGGCTTTGGCCAGGCCATTGTGGCCATTTGGGTGGCGAACTAGTGGATGAAAGATCTTTTATCTCTCAGTAACTCTGCCTTTCAAATAAATAAATAAACATTAAAAAAGCAGAGCATTCAAGCTGGGCTTGTATGGTCTTGTGAAGAACACCGTGGCCCTGCCTTTCCACACCTGGTCTCTGGCCCTGCCTAGCTGCTCAGGTTCTCTAGGCCTCTTTAGCAGAGGCGCAGTGCCAGGGTTCATCTGAGGGTTCAGCATGAGCTGTGGCTGCCTCCGCATGGTTCCCAGTCTCAGTCCAGCTCGCCTACATCCTGTGCAGCACAGGGCAGGAACGTGCTGTGTCTCTTCTACCTCCAGCTTGCTGAGTGACCTCCTAGCCCCCAAACCACCCTTTCTCCCTACTGCTCTGACCAGGAACAGGGCTTACCATGCTGAACCCATGTCCCAGGCACTCCTACTCCACCCACACCTCACTGTGGCTCACGATGACAGTGAAAGATACTAATGGGCCTTCAAGCTGCTGCATTGAATTTTTTTCTGGTCCACAAGGTTTTGGAATTGAAAATTAAGACTTGGGGCTGACATGGTGGCATAGGTTAAGCTGCTGCCTGCAGTGCCAGAATCCTATGTGGGTACCAATTTGAGTTTTGGCTGTTCTACTTCTGGTCCAGCTCCCTACCAATGTGCCAGGAAAAGTAATGGAAGATGGCCCAAGTGCTTGGGCCCTGCCCACCCATTTGGGAGACCTGGAAGAAACTTGGCTCCTAGCTTCTGGCCTTTGCTGCTATTTGGGGAGTGAACCCTCTCTGTCTGCACCCTCCACACCCTTCCCCCTCATAACTCTGCCATTCAAATAAATAAAATGGCTCCTTTAAAAATAGAACTATTAAAATTCTTTCTCAGTGTGCACTTTATGTATCTGATCATGAGCTACTCTGGGTCTGGGAAGTTACTGTGCTAGGCTGAAGCTATGTCTTGTCACACTTTGTATTCCTGCAGCCAGTGGCTTGGCCAGGAAATGGGGTACTGGGGTCAGACCCTAAATATGCAGAGGACGCTGTCCTCGCTTGCTCACTCATGATGGACAGCCGTGGTGCTCACCTGCTATGGCCTGAGCTCTCCGTCTTCCCCACTCTGGCTTGCATGGACACCCCACTAGTTTCTGTTGTCCATGGTGAGAAGACCTGCCCCCAGAGGCAGTTATAGTAAGGCCCTTGAGCCAGGAAACAAGGCTTGAATTTCGAAGAGGTTGGCATGAGAGATTTATTTTCATTCCCAAAGAATACATGAACTAAAAAGTGGCATCTTCCCACAATAATTAACAGCCTTCAGGGCTGGCGCTGTGGCGCAGCGGGTTAATGCCCTGGCCTGAAGCGCTGGCATCCCGTATGGGCACCAGTTCAAAACCTGGCTGCTCCACTTTGATCCAGCTCTCTGCTGTGGCCTGGGAAAGCAGTGGAAGATGGCCCAAGTCCTTGGGCCCCTGCACCCATGTGGGAGACCCAGAAGAAGCTCCTGACTCCTGGCTTTAGATTGGCTCGGCTCCTGCCATTGTGGCCAGTTGGGGAGTGAACCATTGGATGGAAGACCTCTCTCTTTGTGTAACTCTTTCAAATAAATAAATAAACCTTTGGGCCCCTGTACCCAAGTGGGAGACCCGGAATAAGCTCCTGGTTCTTGCCTTCGGATCAGCGCAGCTCCGGCCATTGCGGCCATCTGGGGAGAGAACCAGCAGATGGAAGACCTCTCTCTCTGTCTCTACCTCTCTCTGTAACTCTGTCTTTCAAATAAATAAAATAAATCTTTAAAAAAGGAAAAAAGGAAGTATGAATCATGAACCAGTGCAGGCTTTGTTGGGTCTATGTTACTAAATCCAAAATCTCATGAGAAAAGTAGCCTTGGAGTGCAGTTAGCACTTGCTGGGCTCTTCCTCTTCTCCGGCTTCCTGAATCACTGGGTTCTCAACCTGTTACATGGAGCAGAGCAAAGGTGGGCCTCCATGCTAGGGGCTGTTGGGATATAGGAGCTCAGGTGAATGGAGGAGGGGGTGGCCCAGTGGGACTGTCACGGCCAAGGAAGGTGAAGATGATAGCAGCAGGGAGGGGCAGTCTGGACTGGGTGTCCTTGTGGGCTGGGGGGCATTGGCGTGGGAGCTAAGTGAGAGGGGCACCCCACCTCCCCAGGGAGGAAGGCTTGCTGGGGGCTGTTAGCTGAGGTGGAGTCAGTGGGAGTCCACATATTAGCAGAGAATGTGTCTGAGGGGGATTTTTCATTTTTATCTTATAATGATGGAGCAGGAATACTGATGAGATAGTAAAATTCTGGGAGCAAGGTGGGCTATTGCTGAAATAGGGGTGTCAACCATTTTCTTTGCTAATAAGGGAGGGCCTTTTGGGTCTGTCATGGCTATTTTAGAGGTGGGTCCCACAGCCAAAACCACAATGCTAACGATATTATAATGGGCCTAAGGTTAATTAAAGTAACAGACAGGGGACAGTACGGCTGCCTTCCCTGGGTCATTTGCCAGCCCTGTAGTTTCTGAGTGGTTATGAATTGGGAGGTTCTTGAGACTTCTGGGTTCATCTGGGCTTCCTCTGCTTGGGGCTAGCTGTTTGCCTGTGCTGACACGTGTGGGGTGCTTGATGTGAGGTAGCCTGAGCAGCAGGAGGGCACGTGGATGGGTTGTCAGAGCCTGGGCGAGGCTGTGATTGTGGGTGCTCTACGTGAGGGCTCGGAACCCAAGCAGAATGAAGAGGGCTTCAACACAGGTCAAGTAGCCCAGCCTGGGCTGTGGGAAGGGAGTGCAGCCCCCTGCTGGGAGCCTGTGCTGGAAGCAGCCTGGAGGGGGTCAGAGCTGCGTGTGGGGGATGAAGACGTCCAGGCAGGGTGCCTGAGGAGGGTGAGGAGGACGTGCGTGCAAGAGGCCAGGGTGAAAGCAGTGTGTATGTTTTTTAAGATTTATTTAATGGGGTGGGCACTGTGGCACAGTAGGTTAAGCCTCCACCTATGGTGCTGGCATCCCATAAGGATGCTGGTTCGAGTCCTGGCTGCTCCTCTTCCAATCCAGCTCTCTGCTATGGCCTGAGAAAGCAGTGGAAGGTGGCCCAAGCGCTTGGGCCCCTGCACCTGTGTGGGAGACCTGGAAGAAGCTCCTGGCTCCTGGCTTCAGATCAGCTCAGCTCTGGCCATTGTGGCCCTTTGGGGAGTGAACCAGCAAATGAAAAACCTCTCAGTGGATTTATTTTACTTAAGAGGCAGAGTTGTAAACAGAGAGGAAGAGACAGAGAGAGGCCATTACCCACTGAGAAAGCCCAGGGCTGCTTAGAGGAAAAGACGATTCTAGGGCTGGGGCCAAAGCACAAGATGTCCCGGAACAAAAGCCAAGTATTTCCCAGGGGTTAAGATCATATCAAAAGGACACAGAAAGCTCTCTAGCCAAATCTGTGATCATCTGAGCAGGAAAATGATAGTAATGGATTATAGCCCATTGACTAAAGGAAGAATTCATGAGTTCATGTGAATAAAAGCAAGTGAACAAATCTGAAGTTAGATACAGAATGATGTATAGTTTCAAATAACTTGCTCTGCACAAAATATGTATTAATTGCAGGAGGAAATCACTTTGTATGAAGCAGCCTGGCAGACAGCATCTTTTTTTTTTTTTTTTTTGGACAGGCAGAGTAGACAGTGAGAGAGAGTTCTTCCTTTGCTGTTGGTTCACCCTCCAATGGCTGCCACGGCCGGCACACCGTGCTGATCTGAAGCCAGGAGCCAGGTGCTTCTCCTGGTCTCCCATGGGGTGCAGGGCCCAAGCACTTGGGCCATCCTCCACTGCACTCCCTGGCCACAGCAGAGAGCTGGCCTGGAAGAGGGGCAACCGGGACAGAATCCGGCGCCCCGACCAGGACTAGAACCCGGTGTGCTGGTGCTGCAAGGCGGAGGATTAGCCTAGTGAGCCGCAGCGCCGGCCTCAGCATCTTTATCATATGATCAAAATGATCATCTTCCTTCAGTAATGGACAACTCACAGTCACGCACCCTCTGATGGGCAGAACCGGAGACTTCCATGATATTCCTGTCAAAGGTACATAGCCGGAATCTGATCCTAGCAAACATCAGATGGAGCCGAATTGAGAAATATAAGATAACTGGTGTGTCGTCTTGGAAAGGTTGAAAGGCATGGAAGTCAAAGTCAAGGACAGGTTAAGGGAAACTAGAGTGTAATGGCCCTTACGCCCAACATTGCCTGTGTTCCATACGTCTGCCTCTGACACTTTCATGAGGTAGGGGTGGTGACTCTCCAGGCAGGACGCTACCTGGGAATTTTATAACACCTCCACAAGTTCCACGTGGAGCCTAGTGCCACCGGAGAAAAGGCCGTGGGGTTCTTGTCTTCATGCATGAGACAGAGAGCGGAGTGATAAGGCTTTATTGCGGATAGGGCATCTGTCAGAACGGAAGGGACAGAGAGGGTGCCCAGTCGCTCGGACGGGGGGAGAGCGAGGTTACATGGTTGAATGGAGAGAATACACCTGGGCAGGCCAGGCGGGCGGCTCAGCAGAGGCAGAGGGCTGAGCACGCAGTCGGGTTGGACTCCCTAGGTTTTTAAGGGGATCTGTTTACCTACCTCCCCTCTCCTCCAGGACAAAGGATGGGGAGTCCTAGCGGAAGGGTTTGTTGGGTGAAAATTAGCAAATTGCTCCCCATGTTTGCTGGCAGGGCAGCCGGCAGAGCAGAGGGGCTTCTCTTAGGGCATCTGTGAAGGTTTTATCCCCCCCCCCCCCCCCCCCCCGTGTTACCAGGTCAGGTGATTGATCCAGAGGAGAGAATTCTCCTGGGAGCTTTCCTTGCGGGGAAGGGCTGGGACCACGTGGGAGGTTCTCAGGGTCTGAGCAGGACTTTGAAGTGCAGATACTGGGCCTCTGGAACTCCCGCAGCAGGTGCTGGTCTTCAGGCCTTTCTCCACACACACAGGCTCAATTTCTGACTTCCTGCCTAACACTACATACACTACTACCATACAGTTCTGGCCTCCTGATGGGTGTTTACAAGATTCCACTTCTACCTGCTCCGGGGTCTGCCTCTCCAAGAGCCCCCTCCTGGCTGCTGCAGCAGGAAGTTTCTGACTTCACTAAGTCTTGCTTTGCTGTCCTGTCCACGTGGAAATTCCCCTACGTGAGACAAGAACCAAGGCCGTCTTTTTCCCTGTAACATTTTGAATGACAGGTAGAGGGATAACACTACGTCGTGGGTTTACAGGGACTTCCAGTTCACACAGATGTAAACCAGCTACCTTAATACGTCATCACTCCAGAATTTTGAGGCTTCCATGGACTCTGTTTCCCTAACATAGCCGTGCCCTCTAAGAAGCCACCTGTGGCTGTTTCCCTTCCTCTGGGAAGCAAAGGGTCTGTCAGCAGCCTCCAGTCCGAGCAGCCGGCCCTGCCTCCATCAAAGTTGTGGTAGTGGTGGGAGGGACCTGGAGTCCACTGACCATTTGCAGTTACAAACTTCTCCTGCCATTCCACCATGCCGCTGAAACCCAGCCCAACGGTGCCTTGAATGCAGAGGCTGGATAGCACCGCCCTAGCCAGTCCGTCTTAGCTGAACTCACGGGATGGAGGGAGTGGGGCACCTGGCCCTACAAGATTCTAATCACCAGACTCATGGAGTCATTTGCTCCTCCAATACATAGCACTTCAGTGGCCAGTGTCGTCTCCTGGGGTTTCCTTGAGGGGAACTCCAGTGCAGGGCAGGAAGTAGCTACCCCTGCATGAAGCCCCCCGCCCGGGCTGACTGAAGCCCACGTGGCCCCCATGCCAGCCAGGTGACCTTGCACGGGCAGCCCATGCACAGCATCTTGTCGATGCCCTGGGGCTGGGCCGCGGGCTTCCTGCTCACCAGTCCTAGGGCCACACTGCCTTCTCCTTATCTCAGCTTCTTTCACAGATGAAAAGAGAAGGAATGCAGGGGCCTGGGCCAGGCCCCCCACCAGAGGCCTCAGCTCCTCTGCAGTTTCACTAGACCAGCCCCCCTCCTTGTAGCCCCCAAACAGCCTCACTCAGAGGGCGGTAGTTCTTGAGACCCAGAGACCTGCTACTCCCTCCTCTGCTGACACATTAGACTTTCTCCTCCCTTCACTCTCAGACCTTGTCCTCGTTATTTTGATTTGGCACTGGGGACTGGCAGAGAGAGGCATCTTCCATCTTTTGGTTCACTCCCCAATGGCTACAAAAACTAGGGCTGGGCCAGGGCAAAGCCAGGAGCCGGAAACCTCATGCAGGTCTCCCACATGGATGGCAGGGGGCCAAGTACTTGCACCATCTTCCACTGCTCTCCCAGTATCAGTAGCAGGGAGCTGGCTGGGAAGTGGAGCCAATTGGGACTTGACCTGGTGCCCAGAGAGCATGCCAGTAACAAAGGAGGGGGCTGCACCTTGAAGCTGGCCCGTATTTGTGTGTTTGTGTGTGTGTGTGTGTGTGTTTAAAAGATGTATTTGAAAGAGTTAACGAGAAAGGGCCGGCGCCGTGGCTCAATAGGCTAATCCTCCACCTTGCAGCACCGGCACACCGGGTTCTAGTCCCGGTCTGGGCACCGGATTCTGTCCCGGTTGCCCCTCTTCCAGGCCAGCTCTCTGCTGTGGCCAGGGAGTGCAGTGGAGGATGGCCCAGGTGCTTGGGCCCTGCACCCCATGGGAGACCAGGAAAAGCACCTGGCTCCTGGCTCCTGCCATCGGATCAGCGCGGTGCGCCGGCTGCAGCGGCAGCCATTGGAGGGTGAACCAACGGCAAAAGGAAGACCTTTCTCTCTCTGTCTCTCTCTCTCACTGTCCACTCTGCCTGTCAAAAATAAAAAACAAAAACAAAAACAAAAAAAAGAGTTAACGAGAAAGAAGAAGAGACAGAGATCTTCCATCTGCTGGTTACTCCCCAGGTGACCGCAATGACCAGCGCTGGGCCTTCTTCTGGATCTCCCACACAGGTGGCAGGGGTCCGGGAACTCGGGCCATCTTTTGCTGCTTTCCCAGGCTCATTAGCAGGGAGCTGGATCAGAAGTGGAGCAGCCGGGACTCGAACCAGCATCCATATGAGAAGCTGGTGCTGCATGTGGTTGCTTTACCTGCTGAGCCACAGCAGCAGCCCCCCCCCATATTTTTTATTTTTTATGTTTTATTAAGATCGTTTCTTGCATTCTCTGCTGTTTTTGTTAAGTTCTGATTATTTGGAAAGAGCTGAGTCTGAAAGAATTAATATTGTTTTTGGGTATCTACTTATTTTAAATACTTGTGTGCTCACCTTTAACTGATTAAACCTGGTCTGTAACTGAAGGCAGCCTCACTAAATGGGTGGATGTTGTTTCACAATGACGAAGGGTTCTTCTTTGACCAAATACTTTAGGCTCTTTGGCATCTTTAATAGGCTTTCTCAGAATCGAGGTTGTAAGTTGTTTGTTTTTTAAAAAATTCCTTTTATTTGAGAGGTAAGTTACAGACAGAGAAAGGAAGAGACAGAGAGAAAGGTCTTCCATCTGCTGGCTCACTTCCCAAATGGCTACATCAGCTGGAGCTGCACTGATCTGAAGCCAGGAGCCAGGAGCTTCTTCCAGGTCTCCCGTATGTGGGCAGGGCCCCAAGCACTTGGGCCATCCTCCACTGCTTTCCCGGGCCATAGCAGCGAGCTGGATTAGAAAATGAGCAGCTGGACACAGATCGGCGCCCATATGGAGAGAGAGAGATCTTCCATCCTCTGGTTTACTCCCCAAATCACTACAATGATGGGGTTATGCCAGGCCAAAGCCAGGAGCCAGGTCTCTCACATCTGTGGCAGGTGCCCAAGCACTCTGGTCATCTGCTGCTTTCCCAGGCGCCTTGGCAGGGAGCTGGATCAGAAGTAGAGCAGGGGCCAGCGTTGTGGTGCAGTAGGTTAGTCCTCCACCTGTGGTGCCAGCATCCCATACAGGCTCCGGTTCAAGTTCCAGCTGTTCCACTCCTGATCCAGCTCTCTGCTATGGCCTGGGAAAGCAGTGGAAGATGGCCCAGGACCTTGGACCCCTGCACCCACGTGGGAGAGCAGGAAGAAGCGCCTGGCTCCTGGCTTTGGATCAGCACAGCTCTGGCCATTGTGGCCATTTGGGGAGTAAACCAACAGAAGGAAAACCTTTCTCTCTGCCTCTCCCTCTCACTGTCTATAACTCTAACTCTCAAATAAAATAAATAAAATCTTAAAAAAAATAAGGAAGTAGAGCAATTGGGACTCCAACCGACACACATATGGGATGCTCACGTTGCAGGTGGTGGCTTAACCGGGTTAATATGTGCCACAGTGCTGGACCCTGATTGTAGGTTATTAAACAAGTGTGTTCTAGCAGGCTGTACCTAATCCATGTGCCCTTAGAAGCTACAGACCTAGAACTCTTCAAGGATGGAGACAGTGTCACGGACCAGAGAATCAAGGGTTGGAGAGGCTGTAGTAACTCTCCAGGAAGCTTGGAAACAGCAGCATGGGCACCAGACCCCTCAGCCCAGAAGGCTGAACGCAGAGCCCTCACTGTGCCTTATGCCTTAGGGAGGTAAGAGCAAAGGAATGCTGCTGACCTTGGCTTCACCTGGAATAGAAAACATGATGCACTTTGAGTCTTCCTTGCATTCAAGGAAGATGGGAAAAAATAGAGAGAAGCCTGCCAATTTCCCACCATGCTTCACGGGTGGCCCAGATCTGTCTTCCACAGGACTGTGAGGAGTTAGGTGGGCTGACAGGCAGTGAGGTCACATCCCTGTTGGAATGAGAAAAGGGGGAGTCAAAATGCTTGCTTCTGCACCTGCGCTGTGGTGTAGTAGTTTAAGCCCCTGTCTGCAGCACCAGCATCCCGTATGGGCACCACATGGAAGATCTGGAAGAAGCTCCTGGCTCCTGGCTTTGGATCGGCCCAGCTCCTGCCATTGTGGCCATTTGGGGAGTGAACCAGCGGATGAAAGACCTTCCTCTCTGTCTCTCCCTCTCTTTGTAACTCTACCTCTCAAATAAATAAATAAAATCTTTAAACAACAACAACAAAAATGCTTGCTTCTCCCCCAGAAGCTACCTTTGGCAAAAGCAAAGTGCCATCCCTCTCCTCTGAGTGTCTAGTTTTATCATGAGAATAGAAAGACAAAGTTACCTATCCTACCCTTCTGAGTTGTTGTCGTTGCTGTTTTATCACAAGCAGGCTGGACAGGATTACAATTCCAGCCCTCTGGTGGGTTTTGCTCCCGCCCTCTGGTTGTTAGCTGCTCCTCTGCTCCCCCAAACTGTGCTTACAAGACCTCGCTTTGTGCGTTTGACTCTCATTTGACCGCAGGGACGCTGGTCTCCGTGCAGGGGGAGAGCCCGGCAGAAAGGAGGCCTCAGTGCCAGGTCGGTGCCCATGTCATGTTTGTTTCCCCTGCGTGCTATTGCCAAAGATGCTGGCTTGCAAGGCCGGCCCACAGCACGCTACTTCAACTGCCAGGTTTATGGAAGATTCCAGGCCTTGCGTGCAACTCCCTTCTAACTGCTGCTGCACCCCCTACGGGGTGGCTGTCTGAAACCTAGAGGTGGGTGTCCATGTGGGCTTGGATTTTCCCCAGAGATGACCAGCATTTGGTCAACCTAAGGGCCAGGGTCTGGTCAGGGGAGGGGCAGGAGTGGTCCTGGTCAGTGCCCATCCTACCGCCACGCACAGAGGAGACCCAAGGCAGAGGCAGGCTGCTCCTAGAGGCTGTTTAGGACAAGTTCGCACAATTAAACTCAAAACTACTGGCTGGCAGGCAGGCAGGCAGGTGCCGTGGGGAACGGGGCGGAAGCGTCACCTTTCTGTCTTGGCTTTTCTTTGGGTTGGCATGGCCGGGGCGGGGCGGGGGGCAGAGGGGGGAGGTGGGGGAGACCCATCCATTTCCAGGGTGAGAGAAGGAATACCAAAGGAATTTTCTATTCAGTCCGTCTCACTTGTTTCTAATAAAGGAAGCGGCTGAACAACAACCAGAAAACTCCACTTGGACAGGTCTCTCGGGTCTTCCTCTCAGAGCCCCCTCCCCCCACGCTATGGCAGGAGGCTTCTGACTTAAATAATCTTGTTTTGCTCACTGTGAGACAAGAACCAAGGTCACCTGTTTCCGGAACAGCATGACCCCTTGTTATCTTTGTCCCACAGGTAGGACTTGCGAGTGTAATTTGGCAGATGGCAACCCTGAAAGGGGAAACTTGTGTCTCCATTGAAGCAGAGTGTTGTGTAAACATACCTGATTAGCCCGAAAACATCTCCTTAGCAATCCCAGATACACACACCTAGATTACTGCTGCGTCTTATATCAGTGGATCTACTCCGGGTTGGGGTAGAAAGGGTCTGGTGGGAAAGAAGTGCCTTTTGGCTTTCATTCTAGGTACAGGAATGGTTGCGTGTTGTTGACGATTTTGATGTGGAATGTTGACGCACCTGCAAGATAAAGCTGTCCACAAACTAGGTCTGGCTCCATCGTGACACAGAAAATCTCCTCTAAACCTGAGACACTGCACTTTGACCCTGAACAGCAGGAAGGCATTGGCCCAAACTCCAGTAAGACTGAGGAATAACAAGAAATAGGGGAGAACGATACCGAGCCCCAGACGGTGCCTTGAGTGCAGACGCTGGGTACCGCTGGGCCCCGTCTCCTAGCCAGTCCGTCTTAGCTGAACTCATGGGATGGAGGGAGTGGGACACCTGGCTCCTCCAATACATAGCACTTCAGTGGTTTCCTTGAGGGGAACTCCAGTGCAGGGCAGGAAGTAGCTACCCCTGCATGAAGCTCCCTGCCCGGGCTGACTGAAGCCCACATGGCCCCCATGCCAGCCAGGTGACCTTGCACAGGCAGCCCACGCACAGCATCTTGTCGATGCCCCGGGGCTGGGCCGCGGGCTTCCTGCTCACCAGTCCTAGGGCCACACTGCCTTCTCCTTATCTCAGCTTCTTTCACAGATGAAACAGAGAAGGAATGCAGGGGCCTGGGCCCGGCCCCCCGCCAGAGGCCTCAGCTCCTCTGCAGTTTCACTAGACCAGCCCCCCTCCTTGTAGCCCCCAAACAGCCTCACTCAGAGGGCGGTAGTTCTTGAGACCCAGAGACCTGCTACTCCCTCCTCTGCTGACACATCAGACTTTCTCCTCCCTTCACTCTCAGACCTTGTCCTCGTTATTATTATTTTTTCAAAGATTTACTTATTTATTGGGAAGCAGAGTTACAGAGAGAGAGGAGAGACTGAGATAAGAGATCATCTATTGGCTGGTTAACTTTACAAAAATGGCCACAGCAGCCTGGGCTGGTCCAGGCCGAAACCAGGAACCGGGAGCTTCCTCCAGGTCTCCCACGTCAGCTTAGAGGCCCCAGCATTTGGGACAGCCTCTGCTGCTTTCGCAGGTGCACTAGCAGGGAGCTGGATTGGAAGTGGAGGAGCCGGGACTCAAACCAGCACCCATATAGGCTGCTGGTGCTGCAGGCTGTGGTATAACCCTCTGCACCACAGCGCCGGCCCCTGTCCTCATTTTTATTTGGCAGTGGGCAGAGGGACTAAGGTTTCAGGAACCTCTCTAAGCCACTGGGAGAGGTTCTAATTCTCCAGCAACAACAACTGGACTCAGTATTAGAGGGAAAATTATCAACCTAGAGTTTTATACTGAATCAAAATTCCATCCCAATTTAAGTATGAAATAAAGACATTTTCAGATATACAAGGACTTACAGATATTCTTTGAAGAATCACCAGAGAGGTACTCCTGAGAGAGGAATCAGGAGAGATGCACAGGAATTTGGAGTTGGTTCTTTGTCTCACGAGGATGAAGAATTCTGACACGGACAGTAAAGGGTGGTGAGCCCAGCGAGTGAAAGCGGATTTCACAGAGAAGCAGAGACTCCTGCTTGCCAGGAGGGTCCCCAAAGAAGCCGTCACCCAGGTCCGGGTCTAGGGAGCTTACACAGGGGCTGCATATCAGTTGATTTTCTGGGTCTGCTTTGTTTTTTTCTGTGTCTCTTGTTGGAGCAGTCACAGTTCCTGACCAGGTCACAAACGGCACTGTGTGACGGTTGAGAAACACTGTTGCCCTCAGTAATTAAGGTGGGTTGTGCCTACCTGATCAGTTGCTCAGCCCTTGAGACACGCTGGCTTGTGGTGTGTTGTGTGTGATGCCAGAGCCTGGTTCTGTGGGTACAGGACCCACTGTGTTCCCTAACTATCTGTCTTTTCATTTTTGTGGGGCGATGTCTTTTGTCTAATTAGCTGATGCCAGGTTTCATACAAACACCTTCCCACAGGGCTCTTCCTAACGGCCTGTTAGCCCTTCTAACTGCACAACACGCACTCAACAATAGAAGTGAATTATCAGAGGAAATCATGGATGACTTAACCAGCGATACTTACCACTACCTCTGAACAAGCAGAGAATTAAACAAGTCAGTATGACTGGGAAGTGAAATCCAAGATCATACTAGCAACGGTGCATGATGGGAGAGCAAGGACAAGGGAAGTAAAGTGAGCCGAAGTCTTTCGTCCTCTTTCTTAGATGATGAGATACAGACCAACACTGGATAATGAACAGAAAAATTTAGGTCTGAGTTAAACTTTGAAAGATAATACAAACCGAGGGTATCACTTCCACATCATTAGAGCAAGAAAAACAAACGAAACAACAGCAAAAACCTCATGATTCATCCAACACAGGTGGAAAAGGAGTTGGAGAAAAAGCATGCTAACAAACATGTTCAATCAACTCACAACCATCACTAATCCCAATATCCATAACTATTAAAAAATTCAGCCATAAAAGTCATAAATCTCTGATTTAGAAAAAAAAAAAGGCCATACCAAAGCCAGGAGTCAGATTCTTTTGGATATCCCTAGTGGGTACAGAGGCCCGAGGACTTAGGCCATCTTCCACTGCTTTCCCACGTGCATTAGCAGGGAGCTGAATTGGAAGTGGAACAGCTGGGACTTGAAGTGGCGCCCATATGCGATGCCGGTATTACAGGCAGTAGCTTTACCCACTGTGCCACAGTGCCGGCCCCCTTATTTTTTCCTTTCTAATGAAGTTAAACTTGCCTTCTCTTGTGTTCATCTGCTTCATACTTTGTTGCAGATAAGGCAAGTTCCCAGGGCTCATCTCAGCTCTTTTTTGTTGTTTTTTTTTTTTTTTGTTTGTTTGTTTTTGTTTTTTGTTTTTCATCTCAGCTCTTATGTCCCCATCTAGTTCCCTGCTATTGCGCCTGGGAAGCAGCTGATGCTGGCTCAAGTGCTTGAAGTCCTGCCCCCCACATGGGAGATCGGATAGAGTTCTGGGCTCCTGGTTTCTGCCTGGCCATGCAGTTGTAGCCATCTGGGGAGTGAACCAGAGGATATGTCTGTCTCTCCTCCTGCCCCCTGTTACTCTGCCTTTCAAATAGACCAATAGACAGATAGATGGGAAGATAGATGATAGACAAATCTTTAAAGAAGAAGAAAACCCCAGGCGCACATAGTTTCACTGTTGGGTTCCACTAATCCTTCATAGAATAAAATGTTTTAATTTGTGTGACAATTCCAGAGCATAGGAAAAGAGGAAGCCCTCCTGGGTGCATTTTCTATATGCCAGCAACAAACATTTAAAGACATGAATTCTTTAATAATAGCATCAACCTAATATCAACATCAGTATAAGAAAGGAAAAGTGTAGATCAGTCTCCCTTATGAACATAGATGCAAAATCATAAACTATTTTTTAAAGATTTATTTATTTATTTGAAAGTCAGAGTTACACACAGAGAGGAGAGGCAGAGAAAGAGGTCTTCCATCTGCTGGTTCACTCCCCAGTGGCCACAATGGCTGGAGCTGCGGCAATCCGAAGCCAAGAGCCAGGTTTCCCACGTGGGTGCAGGGGCCCAAGAACTTGGGCCATTTTCTACTGCTTTCCCAGGCCACAGCAGAGAGCTGGATCAGAGGTGGAGCAGCTGGGACTCAAACCAGTGCCCATATGGGATGCTGGCACTGCAGGTGGCAGCTTTACCCGCTACTCCGTAGTGCCAGCCCCCAAATCATAAACTAGCAGATGGAATTCAGTAATGTATATAAAGAGATAATATATAATCACTAATTGATATATATATATATATATTTTAAAGATTTGCTTATTTATTTGAATGGCAGAGAGAGAGAGAGAGAGAGAGGGAGGGAGAGGGAGAGAGAGGTCTTCCATCCACTGGTTCACTCCCAAATGGTTGCAATGGCTGAAGCTGGGCCGATCTGAAGCCAGGAGCCAAGAGTTTCTTCTGGGTCTCCCACGCGGGTGCAGGGGCCCAAGGACTTGGGCCATCTTCTACTGCTTTCCCAAGACAAAGTAGAGAGCTGGATCAGAAGTGGAGCAGCCGGGACTGGAACCTGCACCCACGTGGAATTCCAGTCCAGCAGGCGCCAGCTGCACCCTCTGTGCCACAGTGCCGGCCCCTAGTTGATATATTAATTATACTACTAAGTGATGATACATTAATCAGAAATGAGAGGCTGGTCAACAGTAGACACTCAAAAATATAATCCTTCATATTAATAGATTAAAACAAAAGTCTCACCATCATCTCAAAATACATGGAAAGAATTTTTCATGAAGTTCAATGCTAATACTCTAAGGGCTTCCTTAAAGTCTAAAAAAAGGGAAACGGTGGAAGAGAAAATGTAATGATGAAGTGTTGAAAGCTCTCTGAGATCAGGCACAGATGAGTACGCCACTATTCCAGTCTCTTCAACACTGCCCCGTCAGCACAGTCACACGGGGCACAGGACGCAAGGGACAAGTGTGACAACTTCAACTGAATTGAGGTTTAAAACTTCTTTTCAGTGAATGACACCATTAAAAGAGTGAGAAAGATGGGGCCAGCGCTGTGGCACAGCGGGTTAACGCCTTGGCTTGAAGCACCGGCATCCCATCTGGGCACTGGTTTAGGACCTGGCTACTCCTCTTCCGCGCCAGCTCTCTGCTATGGCCTGGAAAAGCAGTGGAGGATGGCCCAAGTCCTTGGGCCCCTGCACCCGTGTGGGAGACCCAGAAGAAGCTCCTGGCTCCTGGCTTCGGATCGGCGCAGCTCCAGCCATTGTGGCCAACTGGGGAGTGAACCAGCGGATGGAAGACCTCTCTCTGTGTGTCTCTCTGTCTCTCTGTCTTTGCCTCTCCTTCTCTGTGTAATTCTGACTTTCAAATAAATAAATAAACCTTAAAAAAAAAGTAGAGAAAATGTAATTGCAACATGTGTAACCACTGTGATTGCAGCATGTGTAACCGCTGAGGTAAACAACATCGGAGGGGTCAGAGCTGTGGCCTAGTGAGTAAAACTGTCACCTGCAGCATCTGCATCCCATATGAGCATTGGTTCGAGTCCCAGCTGCTCCACTTCTGATCCAGCTCTCTGCCAATGCACCTGAGAAAACAGTGGAAGATGGCTCAAGTGCTTGGACCCCTGCATGTGGGAGACCCAGAGGAAGCTCCTGGCCCAGCCCCCATCAGTTGTAGCCATTTGGGGAGCGAATCAGCAAATGGAAGATCTCTCTCTCTCTCTCTCTCCCTCTGACTTTCAAAATAAATAAATCATTAAAAATTTTAAAAAATAGTATTTATCTTAATGGAGTTAATATTTTTTCTACAGAATTTTATTTGCAAATGTACACTAGGCACCAAGGCAACACTCTGTTGTAGCTGCAGGTGATGAGAGAGGCTTTGGCAGCCCTGTGGCAGCCGTGGCAGCCCAAGTTCATGTGTACAAAGCTAATCCCCATGGTGAGGTACTAAGAGGGTGGAGACTTCATCCAACTCTGGAGTTTAGGGGCAGAGCCTGTGGAAAGTGAGTAGATTCAGATAAGGTCGCTTGGGTGGAGCCCCATAATTCAATCCTGGTGGATTTCTAAGTAGACACACTCACCCTGCTCCTGCTCTCTCCCCATTGGATGCTCTGCACCACGCGGGGACTCCGCCAGCAAGAAAGTCATTGCCAGAGGAAACCCCTACACCTTGCACCCCCAGAACCAGGACCTAAACCACTTTCCTTGGTGAAGTGAGCCTGCCTCGGGCATTTCATGATATTACTGCAAAATGGATGAAGAAAGCAGGAGATCCAGACGGTTAATGAGAAGAGGATCTGGGGTCTCAATTGCCTCAGTCACAACAAACAGCTTACTTTCTGCCGGATTTCTCAGTTCCACGTGTGCAGGCAGACTTTACTTTTAGCTCTGTGAGGTTCTCCCATTCTCCTCTTTGCTTCTGCTTGAAAGCCTTGTCCCCCTTGTCCAGCCCCTGCCCTGCCCTTGGGCTTGCTGGGGATTCTTCTTCCACTTTTGCTGTAGATGCAGCACCTGTCGTCTCTTCCCCAGATCCCGCTACTATCGAACTTTGTCATTTTAGGGGCCTGCATTGTGGCATAGTGGTTTAAACCGCCACCTTTGACACCAGGATCCCACATGGGCAGTGGTTCAAATCCTGGCTGCACCACTTCCGCGCCAGCTCCCTGCTAATGCACCTGGGAAAGCAGTGGAGGATGGCCCAAGTACTTGGGTCCCTGCCCCCACGTGGGAGACCTGGAAGAAGCTCCTGGTTCCTGGCTTTGGCCTGGCCCAGCCCCAGCCATTGGCCATTTGGGGAGTGAACCAGGGGATGGAGGATTTCTCTCCCTGACTCTCTCTTTGTAGTTCTTCCAAATAAATAATTTTTGGACACTTTATTTTATTTTATTATTTATTTATTTATTTATTTATTGACAGGCAGAGTGGACAGTGAGAGAGAGAGACAGAGAGAAAGGTCTTCCTTTGCCGTTGGTTTACCCTCTAATGGCCGTCGTGGCCAGTGCGCTGCGGCCGGCGCACCGCGCCGATCCGGTGCCAGGAGCCAGGTGCTTCTCCTGGTCTCCCATGGGGTGCAGGGCCCAAGCACTTGGGCCATCCTCCACTGCACTCCCTGGCCACAGCAGAGAGCTGGCCTGGAAGAGGGGCAACCGGGACAGAATTCGGCGCCCAGACCGGGACTAGAACCCGGTGTGCCGGCGCCGCTAGGCGGAGGATTAGCCTAGTGAGCCGCGACGCCAGCCCGAACACTTTTATTTATACATTTTGATCAATGCAAAATTTCATAGGATGAAAAATTATGATCAAAATATAATTGTGAAATGAGGCACCTGGCAGAGCCCTGGAAGAGGGAAATAGAGACGCTCAAGCGAACTGAGTGACAAGAGTACAGGCTGGAGCCCTCAGAGGGCCCGACATTGGTTTCTGAAGGCTGCACCTCATCCAGGCTTGGGCACATCTATCCAGGACTAACCGGAGAGCGCCAGCCTCACTGCCTGGGGCCTGGGCTGAGAATATCTGACCAGCACTTGTCACCTTCTTGCTGGACAAGTTGCTTTCAGTAGGGCAGACAACAGGAAACTGGACGGAGTCATAGCAAGGAAAATGTGTTGGGAAGAGGAACTGGGCCGCTTCCAGAGCAGTCATTGCAGGGGACTTCAGGCACGGTAAGAAGGTCGGTTAGACTTCTGCTTTTGGCTTTGCTATATAAAGAGCCTGCTCTGCTTGCCCTGGATCCAGGAAGTGAGGAGAGAGAAAAAAAGATAATAAATGAATTTTTATGAGAACAACAAAAAATTTTTTTTGAGAGGTAGAGTTAAAGACAGAGGGATTTTCCATTTGCTGGTTCACTCCCCAACTGGCCACAACATCTGGAGCTGGGCCGATCCAAAGCCAGGAACCAGGAGCCTCTTCCGGGTCTCGCACATGGGTTCAGAGGCCCAAGCACTTGGACCACCTTACTCTGTTTTCCCAGGCCATAGCAGAGAGCTAGATTGGAAGTGGAACAGCTGGGACTTGAACCAGCGCTCATATGGGATGTCGGCACTGTAGGCAGCGGCTTTACCTGCTGGGCCACAGTGCTGGCCCCAGGAGGTTTGACTGCATGTGGTTTTTCCTTCAGTGCACAGCGGTCACATGACTGTGATAAACCCACCCTTCCTTCACAGATTTCAAATGTCACCTTTAGCATAAGCTTTCTTGCACATATTCCTAACTCTATTTCCGTACTTTACGCGGTAGAATACCACTGATCAACTTGTCTGCCTTTAGCCCTTTCACTTCATGTTGCAAACTCTATATAGCTTTATATATACTTCTATTTATATTTGCATACACTATAGGGAAGATTCTCAATACTCTGTTTTGGATTTTATTGTGTTTAATTTTTCGGCTGCTAACTCCACTTTTCTGGAGATTCCGATTTCAAAATCCTGTTCCGATTGGTTGGGGCTGCGTTACATTGATGGATGAGTTGGACTGGCCCGCATGACGGTAGCACAGAAATCGCTTTTCCTGGGCGAGCAGCAGGTGTAAGTGGCTTTCCAGCGCCCTTTTTGAATTTTTCCCACTTGATTCCGACAGGCGGGCCCACAGCGCTCTCACTGTCGGACTGTCCACAAGGGGTCCTTCGACTCCAAGGGAAGGGCGGTGCTGGTGGCGTTACGCTCGGGCTCAGACGTAGAACCTGCGTCGCCGACCTGCTCCAGGGGCCGGAGGAACCGTGAGCAGCGCCGCCTCCCTCACCTTGAGAGCCGCTCACGAGCGCTCTGCACAGAGCCCGGCACCGTTCCACGGCTGCGGGCTACTCTAGAGCGGTCATCTGGCTCCGTTGGCTAAGAATCATTTGAGTCTTTCCTTTAATCCCGCATTTACAGCTGTACAGGTGTCGTATTCGCCTCATTATTACAGGGTGGGAGTAGAAAGCCCTGTTGATGCCCTTAAGAGCACCTCAGTACCCCTGGGCAAGGGATACATCCCTGTCCCCAGGCTCTGCTGACACTCCCTGACTGGGAGGGGTGCAGCTGCCCCCACGTGGTCTCCAGGGACACTCTATGGTCCAACTCCCTGGATTTGCTCTTCTGAATAGGTCACATAAATGGAATCATAAAATGTGTGGTCCTGGGGCCAACACTGTGGCATAGTGCATAAAGCCGCCACCTGCAGTGCCATTATCCCATATGGGCGCTGGTTCGAGTCCCAGCTGCTCCACTTCCGATCCAGCTCTCTGCTATGGCCTGGGAAAGCAGTAGAAGATGGCCCAAGTCCTTGGCCCCTGCACCCGCGTGGGAGACCCAGAAGAAGCTCCTGACTCCTGGCTTCGGACCAGTGCAGCCAATTGGGGAGTGAACCAGTGGATGGAAGACCTCTCTCTCTGTCTCTGCCTTTCTGTAACTCTGTCTTTCAAATAAATAAAATAAATCTTTAAAAAATTATTTGTTTATTTGAGAGGAAGAAAAAGAGAGAGGTTTCTTCTACCTGCTGGCTCACTCCCTAAATGCCAGTAAGCACTATGGCTCGTCAGGCTGAAGCTGGGAGCTGAGAACTCAATCCAGGTCACTACATGGCTATCAGGGACTCAGGGACTTAACATCTGTCTCCCTTTCTCTCTGTCACTGCCTTTCAAATTAATTAAATAAATTAATAAGCCAATTACTCAACCTTTATTCTTATTTGAAAGACTGAGACAGAGAGCTTCAGCTGTCGGTTCACTCCACAGATGGCTGAAGCCAGGAGCCAGGAACTCCATCCGGGTCTCCCATGTGGGTGCAGGGGCCTAGGTACTTGGGCCATCTGCTGCTGCTTTCCCAGGAGCATTAGCAGGGAGCTGGATCACAAGCAGAGCCGCCAGGACTCAAACCGGCGCTCCAATATGGGATGCTGGTGTCGCAAGTGGCAACTTAAGCTGCTGTCCCACAAGACTGGCCCCAAATAAATAAGTTTTCTTTTTAAAATATTTTATTTATTTGTTTAAGAAGTAGAGTTTCAGACAGTGAGAGGGAGAGACAGAGAGAAAGGTCTTCCATCTGCTGGTTCAATCCCAAATGACCGCAGTGGCCAGATCAGCGCCGATCCAAAGCCAGGAGCCAGGAGCTTCTTTCGGATCTCCCATGCAGGTGCAGGGGCCTAAGGTCTTGGGCCACCTTCCACTGCTTTCACAGGCCTTAAGCAGAGAGTTGGGAACTGGTGCCCATGTGAGACCCCAGCACTGCAGGCAGAGGTTAACCTACTGTGCCACAGCGTGGGCACCATAAATAAGTCTTTTTTAAAAGTTCATGTAAAATTGAATTAAAAGATAAATTTTAAAAATTAAAAAAAATTCACTTAAAATGTATCAGTGACCTAATTGTAAGAGTGAAAACTAAAGCACTCAGAACAGAATTTAGGAGTGAGGTGTTTGGATTAGACAATGTTTTCACCTTAGGTACAGAAACCAAATCAAAAGTACAATAGAGGGGCCTGCACTGTGGTGCAGTGGGTAAGGCTGCCGCCTGCAGTGCCGGCATCCCATATGGGCACCACTTCTGATCCAGCTCTCTGCTACGGTGTTTGGGCCCCTGCACCTGCATGGGAAACTTGGAAGAAGCTCCTGGCTCTTGGCTTCAGTCTGGCCCAGTCCTAGACATTATGTTCCTTTCTCTCTCTCTGTAACTACATCTTTCAAATAAATAAATAAATAAATATATTTTTAAAAACTAAATGCAAATCAAAACCAATGAGAAAACACTTCACAGCCACTAGAATGGCAACAATTAGAAAGACAAATAATAGGTATAATGAGAATGTGGAGAAATTGACAATTTAATATTGCTGATAGGGATGGAAAATGGTACTGGGCCCAAAGTTAACCACACGATGATCATCTAACATGGCACTGCATTCTAGAACTGTAGTCAGGAGTGGGGAAAAGGGGCTGGCATTCCCAGGTGCATTAGCAGGGAGCTGGATCAGAAGGGAGGCAGCCGGGACTCCAACCAGCGCCCATATGGGACGTTGGTGCTGCGGGTGGGGCTTTACCCACTACGCCACAGCGCTGACCCCCATTCAACTTCTTCAGACATTAGGGAAAATTGAATTAATGCCTAACGAAACACCGTGACACATCCATTGGAATGACTGAAATAAAAAGCACTGACAACACCAAGTGCTGGATGAGATGTGGAGCAACTGGGACTTCCGCACCCTGCTGGTGGGAGGGCGTAATGCAGGAAAACCGTTAGGCAGTTACTTAGCGTGTGACCTAGCAGAAATGAAACCTCACACTCACTCAAAAGTGTGGGTAAATGATTATAACACTATTTATAATCACCAATAACTGGGACGATCCAGACGTCTTTCAATGGGCAATTAGATAAACCGTCTGTGGTATTCCACATAATGGACTACTATTCAACAGCTAAAGAAGCATTGTGGCATAGCCGGTTAAGCCACTGCCTGCAATGCTGGCATCCCGTATGGGTGCTGATTCAAGTCCTGGCTGCTCCACTTCAAATCCAGCTCCCTGATAATGTGATTGGGAAAACAGCAGAAGATGGCACAAGTGCTTGGGCCTCTGTACCCACGTGGGAGACCTGGAAGAAGCTCCTGGATCCTGGCCTTGGCCTGGCCCAGCTCTGGCCATTGTAGCCATTTGGGGAATGAACCAGCATATGGAAGATCTCTCCCTCTCTCTCTCTGTAACTCTGCCTTTCAAATATATAAAAAATCTTTTAAAAAAAACAATTAATCATTGATATACAAAAAAAGCATGGGTGAGTCTCAAAAATCAGAAGATTATACACTTTATAATCCTTTCTCAGGATTATACACTTTATAATGATTATACACTTTATAGTGTATAATACTATTGACATAGCATTTATATTGTGTTAAGGCTTTTTTACAAGAAACTTTATCTGTTCATTGTAAAGGGCATTGCCAAGAATGCAGAGGAAGAGTGCACAGGGCAAGGCATGGGGGAAGGAGAGGAGGTTTCAAGTGCAGAGGTCAGACAGACACTGCCCGTTTTATAAAACGCTGAAGGATCCTTGGAACTTAATGTCTTCAACGATCCTGGCACGAGTCCCCTGTGCACACTTTCGGTGGAATTTAAGCGTCCTGGACTGAGGTCATGTTGGCCAAAGCCACCAAAGTCGCATTATTCTGTGGCAGACATGCCATTTTCAGCTTCTTCTACTGTAATTTTACCCCTGCAAAGGTATATATGGAAATACTCATTGCAGCTTTATTCATCTAAGAAAACAGATCATACCAGGAAAAGGCTATGTGGGCCTCAGACTGGGCTCCTGGCCGGAAGCAGCAGACGTGACGGGTTGGTGACTCAGGTCAGTTATTACCCGGGGGAACTGTCGGGAGGGTTGGCGATAGGTGCAACGTCAAATCTCGAGGAGCTAAGCCACAAACCACTTAGGAAATGGTGGTGGAGTACAGACCCGGAACACTGTGCTGGCACCAAGAACTCTGTGCTGTAATTGGCAGTGGCCCCAAGAACTCGCCCTGTAGCCCCCACTGCTCCCAAAGCCACACACCCGCTCTGCCCGGGGCCCGTCCCCTCCTAGTGTCTACCTTTGGTTTGCACCCTGGCATGGGTGCAGAGGAGAGCGGAGGGTGAGCTTTCTCATAGCCGGCCAGCCAGCAAACCCAGCGAGTGGCCCCCGTGTCATGTGCTGGTAGGACATGGGCTGCTACGTTGTGGCACAACAGTGTATAGTCCCTGAACAGAATAAGGTAGTTAAAAAAATTTACTTGAAAGGCAGAGGGCAGAGATAGAGGGAGAGACAGACAGAGAGGTATCTTTCATCCACAGGTTCACTCCCCACATACCTGCAACAGGCAAGGCTAGGCCAGGCTGGAGTTGGGAGCCAGGAACTCCATCTCGGTCTCCCTCATGTGAGGCAGGACCCCAGATACTTGGGCAGCATCTGCTGCCCCCAGGCGCATTAACAGGAAGCTGGATCTGAAGCATGGAGTAGCCAGGATTCGAACCCTGCACCCTGGTGTGAGATGTGGGTGTCCCAAGCCATGGCTTAACCCACAGTGTTACAATGCCCACCCCAGAACAATACAGTGTTTTTTTTTTTAAGATTTAATTTTTAAAAAGATTTATTTATTTATTTGAAAGGCAGAGTTACAGAGAGGCAGAGAGAGAGAGAGAGAGAGCTCTTCCTTCCATTGGTTCATTCCCCAGGTGGCTGCAATACTTAGGGCTGGGTCACGCCAAAGCCAGGAGCCTGAAGCTTCTTCTGGGTCACCCACATGTGTTCAGGGGCCCAAGCACTTGGGCCGTCCTCCGCTGCTTTCCCAAGCACATTAGCAGAGAGCTGGATCAGAAAGTGGAGCAGCCAGGTCTCGAATCGGCACCCATATGGGATGCTGGCATTGCAGGTGGAGGCTTAACCTGCTACACCACAATGTGGGCCCCAGGACAAGTGAGTCTGAAGAGTAGTGGTGGAGGCGAGTGTGGTAGGCAGAGCTCCAACACATGGCCAATGGTGATAGGTTTCACCATTTGTATTTAAGGCAGAGCAGCACACATTTACATAAACTTGCCCATGGACACACAACTCTGGAAGGATACACGAAGAATGGAGAACAGGAAAAGATTGTTTCCAGGGCAGGGAGAAGGGAGGCAGGGATGGAAGGGCGTCCTGCAGGCCTGCACCGTAAGTACCTTTTGTGCATAGATCACCCACGCAACAACCTTCAAGAGAAGAATGTTTGCCACACATCCAAACTCTGCGAGCATGCACTTGATAAATGTCACTCACGTCAGACTGCTTGGGGAGAGAACCCAGGGCCAGCGGGTGCTAGGCACACTGTGATGAAAAGTGGCAGTGCAGGTGCCAGAGATGCTAATGGTATCTCAGGATCCCCAGCGCCAGCTCCGGGCTCAAGGTTTCCCTTCTCACACCCACGACTGCGAAGCAGCCGCCATCTGTCCCAGACACGGCCTGCCCGGCTCGGCTTGCACCCCGCCCCCCAAGCCAGCTGAGATCTGATGCTGTCAGTGACATTAAGGACACGGAGTGTTAACGAGCATAAGCATTCCATCCTAGGAGGTGAGAAACACTGTCTCCCGCCCACCCCGCAAAGTCCGTGTCTGGAATCCTCGAAGTGTGAGAAGTTGAGAAACACCCGGGCGACACCGCTAAGCTGCAGACCTTGGGGTAAAACAGCTCTGATGAGCCAGGGAGGGTAATGTTCTTTAACTGAGATCCAGGCCTACTAACCATGGCTGTGTAAGCCCTGCTGAGTGAACTTCGAAATTCTTCCAGCTGAGTCACTTAGGGTGCTTCCAACAGCATAAACAGGGCGCCCAACGGCAAGTGGCTCAGTGAGGTCGTGCACTATCTCACATAGCAAAGAACCTGGAGAAGGGAATTCCAGAGCTGCCTGACTGCCAAGTCCCGCCTGGCCAGAGCTCTGGCTGGGTCTTTCTCAACACTGCCTTGCTGTGGTGACAAGAGGGCCTCTGCACGGGAGACCCTGGAACAGCCGGCACCAACATCTTGCCCACATCGCTCTCTTTTCCTCACCGGGAGGGAAACTCTTTCCCAGAAGCCCCCAAAAAGTCTCTGCTCATCTCCAATTGGTTAAAATCGTGTTACATGCCCACTTCCAAGCCAATCACCGGTGTAGGGGAGAGGTACACGCCCACTTCCAAGCCAATCACCGGTGTAGGGGAGAGGTACACGCCCACTTCCAAGCCAATCACCGGTGTCGGGCCGAGGGCGAGCCTGCAGGCAGGGCTTGCGCGCAGTTCACGCTTGGTGCCTGGGGAACAGCGTTGTCTGGCTTATCTGAAATTCAGCTTTAACTGGGCACCTTGTATTATTGCTAATCCTGGCAGCCCCGCTGGAGCACACCCCCATCTTTTCTGAGCTCACTGCCAACCCATCCTTGAATGTCAGAGTCCGGAGTTCTGTCCGCAAGGACACAATACCTAAGAGTGGCAGGCAGCATGACTGGCCATTGCCTCCCAGGGCTCCCTCTGGCTTCCGTCGAGAAAGTCGGCATTGCTCACCCAGCACTTTCATATAAGCACCAGGGTGGCCAGGACGTGCGCGCGCGCGCGCGTGTGTGTGTGTGTGTGTGAATGGGAGAGAGCAAGGTATATTATCATGTCAAAATTCTAGGACGAACAATGGCAGAAATCTTAAAAATAAGATTACATAGGGTGTGTTGCACTCTGTAATTTATATTTATATGATCCAAAGTTTTATTTTTGCTTTTTAAATAAATATTCATTTATTTATTTGAAAAGCATAGTTAGAAAGAAAGAAAGAGAGAGAAGGATATCTTATATCTGCTGGTTCACTTTACAAATAGCAGTAATAGCGCCTGGCTGTGCCAGGCTGAAGCCAGGAGCCTGGAACCCCATCTGGGTCTTCCACGTGGCTTGGACATCTTCTGCTGCTTTCCCAGGTGTGCTAGCAGGGAGCTGGATCAGAAGTGGAGCAGCCGCTCATCTGGGATGCTGGTGTCACAGGCAGCAGCTTAACCTTCTGGGCTACAACATCACCCCCTGATCCAAAGTTTTCTCCACGAGTCTACTTTAGCATTGCTGTGACACCTAAGGAAGTGGGACGCACCAGCCCAGCTGCTCCCGGAGACCCGAGTCCCCTCTGTGTGGGAGACTTCACTGGGCACTGCTGCCTGCTCAAAGGCCACCTGGCAGTGGAGAGCAGGTGCCAAGGAAATGATGGAGGGGTGGCGGTGAGGGCCATGGGAATCACTCCCACGTCACTATTTTTATGCTTTTGTCTGAAGGGGTGTTTTTGCTGTAAGTAATAAAAAGGCATTTCTGGGTACTGATGATAGGTGTGCCCACTGGAATGCTACTCATCCATACATACGCACCCACAACCCCTTTGCCAAGGCCCCAGCCCACCACTGCAGTGGCTGCTGTGGCTCCCACACCCGCTGTGTGCACCACTTGTTTGCCAGACCCCGGGAACTCTGGCCCACAGCCCAGGCGGCGCTGACACACCTAGTCTGCCAGGCTGGAAACCAGAGTCACTCTTTGCAGTGTGCCTTCCCTGGGAGAGGAAAATCGCGCGGTTTGCACAGAGACACTGATTGTGGCCACGTCTGGCAAACAGCGCTGTTCTCTGACATAAACGTTTTCTATGTATTGCTGGGAAAACAGCATCCATTTCCTAAACCATATTTATGTCTTAGTCCTGATTAAAGAAGTGCCTGTGTAAATGAGCATGACAGAATGAACACGAGTTTCTCTCCCCACTGTAATAACAGGAAAGAGAGAAAAAGAACCATAAACCCATAGGGTTAAAGAGAAGACAGATATGAACACAGGAACCGAGAGATGTTGGGGCAGCTTTGGACAAAGACAGTGGATGGGGTGTGATAACTGACTTAGCGGGAGGGAGAGGCTGGGCCTCAAAGGGGTGCATGGGGGACTGGGCCGTCAGAACACTGGGAGGGTCAAGAATCAAGGGCAGAGCCAACGCTGTGGCACAGTGGGTTAAAGTACCAGCCTGCAACGCCAGCATCCCACATGGGTGCCGGTTTGAGTCCTAGCCGCTCCACTTCCGATCCTGCTCCCTGCTATGGCCTGGGAAAGCAGATGCATCTTGGGAAAGGGGGTGTTTTGATCAAGTAGGGGGACAGAGTCACGTGTGGGGGCTTGTGCCCTCCTGCTCGGCGGACCTAGCAAGCTGCCTGCCCCATCACATGGATGAGAACAGGTTCCGAACCACACGCCAGCATGCATGGAGACAGAATGCCCTTTTCAAATTTCAGCGGTGGTGGAAGTCTCCTAGATCCTTAAGGAAAAGCGAGAGAAGGGGCTGAGTGCACCAGCTGGGCTTGGGAGGGCTGAGGTGCAGGTCCCGCCACCAGGACATCAGGGGACATCTGCTCCGGGTACGGGGGCGACAGGTGTACCGCTGCTGCAGGTGTCGCAGGAGTCCCTGCTCGATACCTTTGACAACACACAGATGAGGAAGCTCCTCTGGCTTCCAGGACAGGCCTCGCCACGCTCCAGCCTCAGTGGGATTTCTGAAGGCCTTCACAGAGCTCAGTGGGTCCCATCTGTCTTTTTTTAAGTCAGACAACTGATTCACAGATGTAACTGGGGGATAAAGCCCATCACCTAAAGGCTGGCACCATGGTATAGTAGGTTAAGCCTCTGCCTGCGGTGCCAGGATCCCATATGGGTGCCAGTTCAAGTCCTGGCTGCTCCACTTCCGATCCAGCTCCTTGTTAGTTTGCCTATGAAAGCAGGGGAGAATGGCCCAAGTGCTTGGGTCCCTCTACCCACGTAGGAGATCCAGAAGAAGCTCCTGGCTTCAGCCTGGCCCAACCCTGGCTGTTGTGTCCATTTAGGGAGCAAACCAGTGGATAGAAGATTTCTTTCTCTCTCTCTAACTTTCAAATAAATAAATAAAATCTGTATAAAAAATGTCACATGAAAGGAAGCATAGGAAATGTCTACCCATTTTTTCCCTGTGTAGTGCCTCTGGGCAGGACCAAAAGATTGGCACAATCTACGATTTTTGTACGAAGAAAATCTTAAGAGAATATTCTGCCTGTAAGTGTTAATCAAAGCCTATTTAAGACTCAGCCCCCGTGTTCTTGTGCTTTATTTAGTAACAGTGTTAAGTGGTGGTAACTATGAAAGTGTGTACTTAACTGGGGTAGGAAAATTATATGCGATGAGGATTTTTTTTTTTTTTTTTTGAGACAGAGAGATCTTCTTTCTGCTGATTCATTCCCCAAATGCCCACAACAGCTAGAGCTGGGTCAGGTCAAAGCAAGGAGCTGGGAACTCAATTCAGGTCTCCCAAGTGGGTGGCAGGCACCCTACCATCTGTGCCATCAGCCGCTGCCCCCAGGGTGTGTGTTAGTAGGAAGCTGGAATTGTGAGTGTAGGCAACACTCACACTCAAACACTCCCAGGTGGAGTCAGGTGTCTCCAGCACCCAGGGGGGTATTTTTTTCAGGAGACGGTGGACTGAGTTTATAATTGTCCATAATGCTTGGTGCCAGCCTGCTGGGGCAGGGACACTGGAAGATCAGGGTCCACCAGGGCCTTAGCTCACATTGTTTTGCTTGCAAATTGCACAACATTCCGAGGGGATTGCTCTGCCCTCGTGTTTACAATTTGGTTAAAGAGTCAGCCCTTACACCCAGGTTATTCAACACACACATACACAACGGTGGTCATGGCAACAGCAAGGCGCCTCTGGGTTGGACGCTCTCAAATCAGTTAGCAACTTGGGATCCGCAAGACTGTAGGAAGACGCCGTTTTTCCCACACTTGCTCAGAGAGAGAAAGCAAGGGTCTAGCGTTCATAGCGAGGGAGGTGGGCCTCATTGCGCTCCGGGTGCTGGAGCTGCACACCTGTCCCCAGCTGCTTTGGGTTAAGACTTTATCAGGCCCCGTCTCTCTTCGTTAGTTTGCAGTTCCTCTGTTTTCCCTGTGGTGTTACAAGGCAACTCCTTATTAAAGATTAACTCGCTCAATTAGGGGAGCGCTCCAAGGATCAGGCTGGCCCCACAGGGCCACGGATGGCAAGGCTCGGAATTTAGCGTCCATGCCAGACTCTATTTTGAGATGTTTTACAGGATCTCCGAGCTTTGATCAAAACAGATCTGCCAATGTTACCCAGTGCTCAGTTTCCCTATTTAAGAGGGAGGTAACAGTCAGTGCATCCCCTGGCCAGGAGACGGGCTCACCTTGACTCCTGCGTCGTCAGGGTCCAGTTAAAAGAGAAACCCCACACCAGCTGTGTTCACAGAGCACATTTATCGTACGGATGGCAAAGGGAAAACGGAAGTGCCAAGGAAACAGAAGTGGCAACCCAAGGAAGCAGTTGGCCCCTTGGGGTGGGGGTGGGGGGTTGACTAAGGGATGGGGTGGGAGTTCCTGGAACCCCGGAGCGCAGACCTCCGAGGAAGGAGCGGTAACTGCTGTGCTGGCATCCTTGCGGGATATAATCAAGGCAAGCTGAAAACGTGAACCAAACTCAGCCGCCTGGGAAAAAGCTGTTGGCGCCTGACACTTTAGGCACAGGAAGCAAACTGCAGAAAGCAAGCCCTGTGTCCCTCCTCCACCTCCCCTGTCCCCGGCTTCCTCTAGCGCCACCTCTTGGTGGGTCCAAACGAGGGGCAGCTGGCAAAGCAGAAAGCCGTTTGTGGAATCCCGGCCCTGACAGCCCCAGGAAACAAACAAAAGCATCCACACGGCAGGTGTGTGTGTGTGATCACGCGCACGTGTTACTGTAACGCCGTGAAGGGCATTCTTGTACATGTTGATGCCTTGTGCACCCAACAACTTCGGATCTGCAGGGCTGTAGAAAGACACCAGGGGCAGTGTGGTGCACACTTACTGGATTTAACTTACACTTATTAACCGCTCCGGTTGGGTGTGGTACGGTGTCTCATAATTTCAATTTGCATTTTTCACTACTAATGAAGTTGAGCATTGTTTTCCGTTTGCATATCCTCTCTAGAGAAGTGCTGGAGAAACCTGCTGGCCTCTTTGCTGTTAAGTTGTTGACCTCACTGGTCTGTGAGGAGTTCTGGTACTTTCTTGATGCAGGTTGTTTTTTTTTTTAAGATGTATTTATTTATTTGAAAGTCAGAGTTACACAGAGAGAGAAGGAGAGGCAGAGGCAGAGAGAGAGACAGAGAGGTCTTCCATCTGCTGGTTCATTCCCCAATTGGCCGCAAAGGCTAGAGCTCTGCCGATCCGAAGCCAGGAGCCAGGAGCTTCTTCCGGGTCTCCCACGTGGGTGCAGGGGCCCAAGGACTTGCTTTCCCAGGCCATAGCAGAAAGCTGGATCAGAAGTGGAGCAGCTGGGTCTCAAACTGGTGCAGGTTCTTTTGATTACATTGATTTATGATGGTTTTACTTAACTTTGAATCTTTGACTTTATGATGGCGTGGAAGTGATGTGCATTAAGGAGAAAATGTGACTTGGAAATTTGAATTTCAATCATTTCCTGAGCTAGTGAGTTAAGTACAGGCCATTTCCGTTTCCGCTCCTGGACAGCATTGGTCACTGTGGCTTCTGGTCAGCCAAGTGAACTTGACAGGAAACGATCGCAATCAGTGGGTTAGCGGTATACAATGCATTTTGAAAGGTTGGTTTATTTATTTGAAAGACAGAGTGAAGGGGGGGGGAGAGAAAGAGAGAGAGAGAGAGAGATGGAGAGATTTTCAATTTGCTGGCTCACTCCACAAATGGCCACAGTGACACGAGCTGGGCCAGGCAGAAGCCAGAAACCTGGAACTCCATCCTGGTCTCCCACATGGGTGGCAGGGCCTGCCCTGGCCCCTGGATCAAATCTTTTTGCTAATTTTTCAAAGGTTCGAAAGCTCAGTTGCCTTTGCCACGTGCAAGGTCCCAGCCTGTTCGAAGGAGCAGGCTCTGAGACCCTTCGGTCCTCCTGTCCCCTCCGGCACCTCGCAGGCCGGCAGCTGGGAGCAGCATCTGCAGGCTACTCCTTAGCCCCCAAGCGGCTGTCCTGCGGCGCCACCCATGGCCAGGCTGCGGAAGCTGAGCCGGGTCACAGGCGCACACCTCGCTTCCCCCAGCCAGCCAAGCGCAGCACAGAGCGGAGGTGGACGAGCAGTCCCGTCCGGGAGGTTAATGTTCCACCCTGGGCTTCTCAGGCCACGCTCCAGGGCGGCTCGCCAGGTGGCCTAGAGGAACGAGGAGGAGCCGGGGGCGGCGACGCTGGGGACTCTGCAGCCTGGGTGGAGGGACCTTGCCCTTCAGGGCCGTGGGTGGGGGTACTGGGCTGCCCACGGAGACCTAGTCTGGGGGTGGGGGTAGCTGGGACCTCCTGGGCCCTAGGGAAAGCAGAGGGCCACTCTGGGTATCTGGATATATCTACATATCTCAGGACCATTTACCCAGTGCTGCCCAAACTGCTGGCCCTCCTGCCCTTGTCCTGGCAGAAGCGGCTGCACTGCACAAGCCACTGCCAGGTAGAACTGCTGACCCCGGAGCTCCGGCCTTCCCTTCCCTGCGTGGTGCCCCCTGCTGGCCAGTACCTTCCCTGCCTTTCTCTCCCTCTCCCCTCTCCCCTCTGATGTCTGGGGCCTGCCCTTACTTCTGCCCACAGGGCCATAATGTTTGGGGTGCAGAAGGACCCCAGGCCGCTCTGCCCTCCTCCTCCTCTTCTCCGTGCTCCCCACGCTGTGCTCCTCTGTGCTCCCCTCCAGCAGGCATCAAAGCAGGACCTCGCGCCTTCTCAGCAGAATCCTTCCCACCCCTTATCCTATTCACCAGCTCCGCCCCCTCTGCTCTGCGTGCTCCCCAGGACCTCCCTGTGGACATGGAGCTGTTTCCAGAGAAGATGAGGAATGGGGCGCTGACTCTGGCCAGCCCAGCCCACGTCCTCCAGGACGGCGCCCCGAGAGGTGGACTGGGGACTCAGCCATGGCCCTCACTGCTCTGCACCCCTACACCGAGTCCCCGAGTCCTGTGTGTAAGACCAGGGCAGCGCACTGGGGCTGCCTGGGCAGGGGGTGGAGCTGTCCCAGCACAGAGAGGAGGGGCCGGGGGAGGGGCTTTGTTGACTATCACCAGAATATTCTAGAGCGCGGATTCTAACGAGTTTGGCTCAGGACCCTTGGCAGAGCTTTTGCCTATGTAGCAGATATCTATTGATAGTCACACATCAGAAATTAAAATAGAGAATGTTTAGAAGGCTGATTTAAAAATAGCACTAACAGGCCGGCCCCACGGCTCAATAGGCTAATCCTCCACCTAGCGGCGTCGGCACACCGGGTTCTAGTCCCGGTTGGGGCGCCGGATTCTGTGCCAGTTGCCCCTCTTCCAGGCCAGCTCTCTGCTGTGGCCCGGGAAGGCAGTGGAGGATGGCCCAAGTACTTGGGCCCTGCACCCCATGGGAGACCAGGATAAGCACCTGGCTCCTGGCTCCTGCCATCGGATCAGCGTGGTGCGCCGGCCGCAGCACGCCAGCCGTGGTGGCCATTGGAGGGTGAACCAATGGCAAAGGAAGACCTTTCTCTCTGTCTCTCTCTCTCACTATCCACTCTGCCTGTCAAAAAAAAAAAAAAAAAAAAAAAAAGAATGATTAAAAAAAATAGCACTAATGAACCCATTGTACGTAACCGTATGTAACGTTTGTATGGAAAATAATTGCTTTCCCTACAGGAAAGAGATGATAGTGAGACAGGCGGTGCTGTCTGTCGCACTTGACATCTGGGGTCTTGCCCTGCCTCCACGTTCCATCTGCTGTCACGGCACATGTCACGTGGCTTCCGCAACTCGGTCAGGAGAGAATGAGTGAAAAAGACAGAGTGTCATTGTGTCATGAAACTGATTCTGGTCACGTAGGCACCGTTGGGGCAGGGAGCCCCAGGATTCCAGCTCCACGCCTGGAATACCGCACACCTCGGGGCCCCCAGGACACACTCCGGGCTTCTCAGCTTCCGTCTCAGAGGCATCAGGAAGGCAGCCACAGACAACATTTCACAAAGCGTGTGGCTGCTTCCCAGTGACTTTATTTACAAAATTAGGAAGGAAGGGCTGCATTTGGCTCAGTGGCCCTAGCTCCCCTCTCGTGGATCCAGAACAGAAGTTTGCTGGGGCCAGGCACAGCCAGTATTGTGAAGCAGAGGTGCCAGCATCCCACGTCCGAGCACCAGTTCAAGTCCCAGCTGATCCACTTCTGATCCAGCTCCCTGCTATGCACTTGGGAAAGCAGCAGAAGATGGCCCAAGTGCTTGGGCCCCACACATACGTGGGAGACCTGGATGGAGTGCCTGCACCTGTCCCGGCAGCTGGGGTAAGAACCAGCGTGTGGAAGATCTCTCTGTCACTCTGCCTTGCAAATAAAGTCAAATAAAGCTTAACAAGGGACAAGCTTGCTGGGGTCCTGGGCTTAGGGCTCGTGCCACAGAAGGGAGAGAGCAGTGCCATCCGAGTCCTAGCCAGGCTAGGCGCTCCCAGAACTTCTCCGTCTTCATGTCTTTAGCTCCCCAGTTGCTAACATCCACAGCCTCCACCATGATTGTGCCCCTTGGTATCCTCAAGGGCTCACTCTCGGGGTCCCTGCCCATGCTGAACCCCGCGGGAGCTCACGAGTTTCTCTGTAAAATGCTGTAGTATTAGCACGTCAACTACGCAATCTTTGTGTAGCCTTTAGAGTATGTACAAGACCTAATACCAGGTAAACACTGTGCACATAGTTGTTACACTGCATTATTTAGGGGATAGCAACAAGAAAAATGTCTGTATGTATGGCTTTTCCTCATGTTTTCCGTCTGTGGTTGGTGGAACCTGCGGATGTGGAACCCTTGGACGGATACCGAGGGCGCTGGACTTAGACGTCCCTCCGCCAGCCCTGCTTCTCCCACAGCTCCTTCTCAGCCTCCGCTCTGGCCTCTTGCTGCTATTGGAAAGCACAGGCACGGGGCCGGTGCTGTGGTGTAGCGGGTAAAGCTGCCGCCTGATGCTGGCATCCCATGTGGGTGCCGGTTCAAGTCCCAGCTATTCCACTTCCAATTCCACTCCCTGCTAATGTACTTGGGAAAGCAGCAGAAGATGGGCCAAGTGTTTGAGCCCCTACCACCCACATGGGAGACCTAGCTTTGGCCTGGCCCGGCCCTGGCTGTTGCGGCCATCTGGGGAGTGAACCAGTGGATGGAAGCTATCCCTCTCTTTCTCTGTCTCTCCCTTTCTCTCTCTCTCTGGAACTCTGACTTTCAAGTAAATAATAAATAAATCTTTAAAACAGGGGGGGGGAAAGGCAAGCACAGGCACTTCCGGCGCTGGAGGCGGCAGCAGGGAATCTTCCTCCCCATCCCCACCCTGAGTCCTGGGCACGTGGGGCGGCGGCAGGGGCGCGTGAGGGTGGAGCAGCCTCGCCCCGCCTCCTGAGCCAGCCCACGTCCTGTGTTCACCTCCCTGCTCCTGGTGCCTTGTGGGACTTCTCACCCACACGCCCTCGGGCCTGAAACTCTGCCTCCTCCCTGCTCCCGATGGCTCTCAGCCACCCCCGTACCTCCCAGCCATCTTCTTCCTCTGCTGCTCCTGGTTCTGGTCTGCTCCTGGGTCCAAGTCTCCAGCCCCAAGGTCAGGACTGACCTGTCAGAGAGGGAGAGGCCCCATCCCTCCCCTGGCTGTTCCCACGCATCCCCTGAGCCTTCCCTCGGCTAGCCCTGTCCCCTGCCAGCCCCTCCGCTCCCTGGCCTGACTGCTGGGTGCTGTCCAGCTGAGGGAGACAGTCTCAGTATCCCACGGGACTGTCCTGGGTATAAGGAAAGCACAGTGCCTGGCTTGGCTCTGCCTTTGCCCCCACAGCTTCATCCCTTGCCTGCCTTCCTGGTCTTCCCCACCAGGGTCACGTGGCCAACTCCTCACCCCAGGACCCCGAGGTTACCGGGCAAGGGCTTGAGTCCGGCCAGGGTGGGGCAGGGCAAGCTCAGTCGTCGGGAACCCGCAGCACAACCCTGCCGAAGTCAGCTTTGCTGCCATCCGGGGAGGGACTCTCGCTCGGCTCCTCTTCCGGCCACCCTCGAGCTCCACCCGAGGACGCGCGACTCGGCTTTAAAAATAGAACGCTCGCGCTGGACTTTTATGGTCTTGTGGAGAGCACTGTGCTTGTGCCCTCCCACACCTGGTCTCTGCCCCTGCCTGGCCCCGAGTAGCGGCCCGGAGCGGCTCTGCACAAGCTCGCCAGCAGTGCTCCGCCGACGGCTCCCGGCAGATTTACGAGTTCGGCCTTGGCTGAAGCCTGCTCCGCATGGCTGCCCGCCACGGTCCAGCTGCTCTCCCACGTCCCGTGCAGCGCGGGGCCGGGACGTGCCGTGTCTCCTGTTCTACCCCCGACCCAGCTCGCTGCTGAGTCACCCTGGCCAGCCCCCACCCTCGCTCACACTCACGACTGATGAGGGTTTGTATCTGAGGGTGGCCAGGTGGGGACTCCAGGCGCTGAAATTGAAGGAAAAGGCGGTTCCTTCCGGGCCTGGAGCTCAAGGCCAGTTTGAGTTCACCCCAGTGTGTGTAGACTATGATTAGTTCTTGTATTATTGTTCAGGGAAGAGAGAAAACCCTTAAGGCTCCATCTCATTGCTGGCACCCCTGGCAGGACCCAGGGTGGCGATGCCCTCAGGAGGAGCTGGCCCCAGGGAGCTGCTCTGTACATGGGTGGTCAAAGTGACTCCACAGTCAGCGAAGCACAGGCAGCCACCTTCAAGGAGCCTGCCTGGCCCTGGCCTTGAGGTTGGGTCCTAATGCAATGGGAAGAGAAGACTGTGACCATCACCCCCTGGAAAAGACTCGCCTTCTACGTTCAAGGCCCTTCATGAGGGCGTCATGGAGCCTCCCAGGATCCTTCCTGGGCCAGGCCTGACATTGCTTGGGTCAGTTACAGATGAGCTGCCTCTGGGAGAAGAACCTCTGTGTAGGTGGCTGGGCCGATCCACAAGCGCCCCTGGGGACCAGAAGGCAATAGCGCGAGCTTTATGGCCTAACCCCAGACAAACCCAAGTGCAGAAGGGAGGGAGGGGGCGGGGCCAGAGAGCGGGCAATGCTGTGCCGGCCCAGACACGGCTCTCCTGAGCTCCCACTCCTCACCCGTGGGACGCAAGCGTCTGGAGGGACCGGGAGAAAGTACATTCTCTTCTTAGGCTTCACGACCCCAGCCCAGGGTTCTTCACACTTGCAGCGGCCAAGAACCTCTGAGGCCCTCAGGCTTTCCCAGGAGCACCTGGGGCTGCTGCCAGACCAGCCCCTCCTTCTGTTCCTGTCTTCTTGTCTGTGCAGGTCTGTAGGAGCTGGAGGCCAGGAGAGCGAGGGATGATGTTGGTACCCAGCTGCGAGCCCACTCAGATGCCTTCGTGCCTCACTGCCCTGAAGCTGCCACAGAAGAGCCATTGGGAAGTCCCTTCCCGGTGTCGAGGGCGGGGGTCTCCATCCTGTGCTCCCTGGGAACTCCCCACCGTGGCAGTGCCCGCTGCACCTGCCGCTGCGACTTGGGAGCTGAGGTTGAGTCAGATCCGACGGCTGAGGTCCCAGTGAAGACAGGGAGGGTCTGGTGGGAAATCCAGGTCCCTCCGTGAGTCGCCGTCCCAGAGAGCAAAGCAAGTGTGACGCTCATTTGTCACCAAGAGCTGGCGGGAGTGGCTTGGTGGAAAGGCCAGCCTCTGCCTCTTCAGAGTCTTGGGACTGCACTTGCACATCCTTCATCCTGGGGCTGCAGGTGGCGGCTGGGGTGGCGTCCAGGCCGGAACACCCCAGGCCTCCAGCATAGAGACGTGAGCGCATGGGCCACTTCTGCAAGACACGGGTGGGACTTGCCTTCCAGAATCTCACACTGAGCCCCGGCCTCCCCTCACCCCTGCCCGACACCCTCCACCTTCCTCCTGCTCTGTTAGCAGCGGTCTCACCGCCACATGCGGCCTCCAGAGCCTGCCCGAGGGGCACAGGAGAAGCCATCTGGGGAGAGCCAGGGCCCCCAGAGGAGAAACCCTCCCCTGGGATGGGAGGTCAGGCACCCTGGACAGAGGTGGCAACAGCCAAGGGCTGGGCAGTGGGCACCACGGAAGAGCTGTGCCAATCTCCCTCCAGGCTGGGGACTTCCACGACCGGCAGGAGTGTGGCCAGTCCCGGAAGTCCTCGCGCTGACTCTGTCCTGGGGTCTGCTCTTGTCTCCAGCAACCCTCCCCCTGGTGGGGGGGGGGGCACAGCACGATGACATTTAGGACGTAAGTATCCTCAAAAACATAAATGTGACCCCATTACTCTGTCACCCTCAGAGGACAGAGTGTGCGCCTCTGCCAGCTCCTTCCAGCTCCAGCCTGGGGCCTGCCTGGTGGCTGCGAGCGAGTCGGACGGCCCTGGGTTCAAAGCACACCCAGCCGTCACCCCCCTAAGCTGCAGCTTCTCTGTAAAGTGACCTTCGTTTGGTCCTCTCACTGGGGGGAAAACACACTGACGCACCCAGCCCCGCTCCTGGCGTGTGCTCAGCTCTCAGGGGATGGGGCGGTTCCTCTGAGGGTGGTCATTGTCAGGGATGCTTTTCCTCCATAACCCCACGCCGAGCTGTGCCCTGGAGGGGAAGGAAGGCTCGTGCAAGCTTCCGTTTTGCTTGTAATAAAACTGAGGTTCTGGAAAGCCGGGCTGTGGCCTGCAGGCCGTGCACGCGGGAAGCCCCAGCTCCTGCCCAGCCCCCACCCCTCACTGCCGCCCCCTGCCTGCTTGGCTGCTTCTAGAATGCTGCTGTTTTGGGCTGCCGCCCTCCTGGAGGGCAGATCTGCAGGGCAGCATAGAGGCAGGTGGGGCACCGTGGGTGACGCTGCGCAGGGACCTGGGGCTATGCTGGGGGCCACTCCCTTGGCCAGGCCCCAGCCCTACAACCTGCTCCTTTTTAGTTTTTTTCTGCCTTACCACCAAGCACCCTCCAGAGTGTTTTCCTCCTCGTGGGGGACCCACATTCCCGTGAAGCCATTTCCAGCCGCCACTCCACGAGAAACGCAGGGTCAACCCCACCCAGGGAGCCAGCCCCAACATCGCTCCCTGTGAGACGGCGGGAAGAAGCTGGCCCAGTGTCAGCTCTGCCCAGGCCTGGGGGCCAGGTCCAGTGTCCCCTCCCAGCCCCCAAGGTGCTCAATATCAGAACGCCTTCCCTCCCCCTCCCATGACCTACCTTGAGAGGGTGCAAGTAGCGGAGTCCGCGCAGGAACGGCGGCCAGGCGGGGCCGGGCAGCTCGTGCCCCAGCGTGCGCGTGAGGTGGGCGATGTAGCTGGTGGCCAGCACCAGCACATCCAACTTGGAGAGCTTGGTGTCGGGAGGCACGGCAGGCAGAGCAGCCTGCAGGGCCAGGAAGGCCTGGCGCAGGGTCCTCACCCGGCTCCGCTCCCGTGCCGCGTTCTCGGGGCTCGCCTCGCTCTGCTGGGGGCGGAGGTCCTGTGAGTGGGTCTGACCCCCCGGACCCTCACCCGCCTCCAACCTCTAGGAGACAGGGTGTCCTCCTGGATGGAGTGCAGAGGGCCCCGGTCATTGCAGCTGAGAGGAGGCCTGGCTTGGGGACAGACGGCAGGTCGATACCAAAGCTTGGCTTAGAACCTGAGAGAGTCCTGAGTTCTCTCGGCTATGCCACCAACGCTGCGTCCCATACCCGAGTGTGAATCCTGGTTCTCAGAGTACCCTCAGGGCCGCGTGGAGCCCCACGATCGGGGGCCAACCCTTGACCCAGCCAGCTCCTGAGCTAAACAGGCTGTGGTGGTGCAGAGGAGAGGGCTCTGAGCGGTGCTGAGACACAGGCTGAAGTCCCTCCCCGTCCCTGATGCTGCTGGGGACCATGGGACGGTCACGTCCTTCCTCCCAGCCTCAGTTTCCCCAGCAGCAGGGAGTTGAGCCAGTGAGTGATAGGCTCAGCTGTGCTCTGGTTAACGGCAGCTCTGATGTGTCCCAACCTCTCCAAGCATGGCGCTGTGGGGACGGGTCCCCACTCTTGGTCAGGAATGAAGAGACTGGCCTACCTGCCCCCCCACCCCAGCCCCAGCCTCCCCCAGCTCCCCTCGGTAGGCCCAGGATTTGCTTACCCTGCCTCGAGCCCGGCCCCCTGCCCTGGCACCTCGAGGGTTGGGGGCGGCCCAGCCCCAGCTTTGGGTGTTCCAGTTGGTCTCTTCCCATGGGTCCTGCCTTGTCCTGCAGAGGCGGCTCCTCCTCTTCTCGGCGGTGCCTGGCAGCCCCCGCGCTCTGGCCTTAGCCCGGCCATGCCCTGCGCCTGGCGTGGCTGGTGCCTCTCTGGCCTCCCTCTGTGACATGCCACCCCCCAGGCTATGCAGGCTGCAGCCCACCGAGCAAGACCACAGTGCCCGGGGGAGCACTAGCTGGGGCGGCAGCCGGCCATGCAGCCGGCAATGTCTACATCCGAGGAAGCCAGCGCCAACTCCGTCCTGCTCAGTCCTTGCTCTGGGAAAACTGCCCACCAGGCACAGCCCCCGCAAAAAGCCTCCGCCCACCTCCCAACCCAGAGCAGTGGTGGGGGCGCCGCATGCTGGGAGTGGCCAGCCCTGGGCCGAGGGCCATGCTGAGGAAGGCCAGAGGGCGGGTGGGAAGGGAGCACCCTCCTGGGCTGTGCTGGACCCAACAGTGGTCCGCAGTGGGCCTAGGGCTTCAGTTTTGGGGCCCAGGTCCGTGGAGGGGCCCTGTGCACACATCCCCGAAAGGCCTCTCCTTCCTTGCCAATGAACATGACCTTCAACGCCACAGGAAGCTTCTCCCCATCCCCTGGATGTGTGTCCCATGTCCAACCCAGGGCTTTTCCTTTACCCTCCCCTGCCCTTGAACAGCTGCCCCAGCCCTGCCAGGGCTGTGCCGTCAGATTATGCCCTTCACTCACGAGGCCTTGGTCAAACCCCACAGACCCACCCCCAGCCCCCGTGTCCCAGTTGGATTGGTGGCACTGCAGCTCGGCTGGTTTCTGCCCAGCTCTGTGCCCCTAGAGCACTGTGTGCCAGGCACTGTGCTAAACACTTCCTGTGCGTTGTCTTGCTTCTTTCTCAGGGTGAGCTTATGAGAGAGTTGAGTTAGAGGGGGGCACGTATCCAGACGTGAGACAGCTTACCCAGTGTCAAACCTTGGGAAGTGATGGGGAGGGATGAGAACCCAGACAGGCAGCGGGACGGGAGGCTCCCCCATCCTAGGAGAGTGTGCCACACGTCTGTCCCCACGGGGTCTTTGAAGGCAAGGGACCGCGACGTTTGCACGGCCTCCTCCACACAGCGAGTCAGGAGGGAGGCAGAATGCGTAACCACTGGGCCACAACAGCCCCTGCCTGCCCTCAAATCACAGCCTGTGCTTACAGCACAATCCATCTTCCACGTCCCTTGTCCCCCGGTCTTGAGCTCCAGGACAGACAGAAGAATTAAAGAGAAAACACAAACGCAGGTGTTCACAGTGAGAGAGTCCCCGAGCCAGCCAGAGAGAAAGGGGAAAAGGGGGAGGAGGGACTACGACCTGGAGGCGGTGTCAGCACAGCCCCAGGAGCTCCTGGGGAGGGCCCGCCAGGCCCAGGTGGCCAGGGCTGGGACTGACATGGGTCTGAGCACCTCCAGGAGCCGGCATGCGGCGCACGCACCAAGATCCCTCAGCTGGGGAGGAAGCACGAAGAACACCTCTGGCAGACCCTGCTGGCTCCGGAAGAGAAGGCAGCCCGGGAAGAGGAGGGCCTCTTGGCCATTCTGGACGGGCGGGCTCGGCCCAGATGGGAGAAGACAAGAGCCCCTTGCAGTGTAGGCACGGACGGACGGCCTGGCAGACGAGAGCTGCGGCGGTTGCTTCAGCTGGAGCCACAGGCACTGCAGGGCAGTGTCGGAGGCTTTGGGGGAAGGCGCTGCTCTCCCAGACTTGTCTTCCGTAGCGGCCTCCAGAGCCCTGCTGGAAGGGACACAAGAACACTGAGAGACGTCTTTCCAGCAGTCAGCTCTGTTTGCAATAAAGCCCTAGACCCTGACAAAACAAGCAAACAGCCTGGCTGAATTCAATAAATATTTGCTGTCTCCATACTGTGGAGTAATGTGCAGTCATAAAAAGAATAACACCGACCTCTGTACAGAGACATCAAAAACTTCCCCAGATACGTGGCTTAGTGAAAACGCTTACCGTAGGTCAATATGCACAACAAGATCCCAGTCAAGTAAAAAACACCAAAGAACGGGGGTGGGTATTCGGTATGGTTGTGTTGAGGTGCTGTTCGGGACAGCTGCATCCCATATTGGAGGGCCTGGTTTGAGTCCTGGTTCTGCTTCCAATCCAGATTCCTGCTAATACACAACTTGGGAGGCAGCAGACGATGGCTCAGGTGCTTGGGAGACTGGGATGAGTTCCTGGCTTCTGGCTTTGGCCTGGTCTACCTTTGGTTCTTGTGGGCACTGTGGAAGCTATCTCTCTCTGCCTTTCAAATAAACTGAAAATAAATAATTTATGCCCCACCCATAAAAGACGCAAGCATAAAGGTTTATGTTACATGAGAATGAGGAGATGCATACCACGCATTTTTTTTTTTTGACTAGTGGACAGTGAGAGAGAGATAGGTCTTCCTTTTTTTGCTGTTGGTTCACCCTCCAATGGCCGCCACAGCCGGTGTGCTGTGGCTGGCGCATCGCGCCAATCCAAAGCCTTTGCATTGTTAAATTCCAGATGTAGAGAATTTTTTTTTTTGACAGGCAGAGTTAGACAGTGAGAGAGACAGAGAGAATGGTCTTTCTTCCATTTGTTCACCCCTCAAATGGCTGCTACAGCCGCTGTGCCGACCCGAAGCCAGGAGCCAGGTGCTTCCTCCTGGTCTCCCATGCGGGTGCAGGGCCCAAGCACTTGGGACATCCTCCACTGCCTTCCCGGGCCACAGCAGAGAGCTGGCCTGGAAGAGAAGCAACCAGGACAGAATCTGTCGCCCCAACCGGGACTAGAACCCGGGGTGCCGGCGGCACAGGTGGAGGATTAGCTTAGGAAACTGTGGCGCCGGCCCAGATGTAGAGAATTTACACGCACCTTGACCCAGGGCCCATGGCCATCTTTGGTACACACAGAGCCTGTGGTCAGCCTGCCCTCGACCTCCACCCCCACCCCGCCCACTTCCTTCCTTCAGTTCCCTTTCCTCCCATCCCATGATTCTCCCCAGTCGCAAGTGACAAGTCCATGCAGGTGACAAGTCCACGGTGCTTGATACGTATTCTTTTGTCCGTAGGTGCGACGGTTTTAAAATGCATCCACATGTTCTTTGATAGCTCCAGCATTCAAAAGGTGGCACCCAATCGCTCTCCCCCAGAATGTGGGCCTGACTTGGTGACTTGCATTGAACAAACAGAAGGTGGCAGGTGTGTCAGGGTGCATCATGGGAAGCCAGGTTACAGAAGACGTGCAGGCGTCCCCTCTGCTGTCTCGCCCCTGGAGCTGCCCTGTGGAGGCACACAGGTTGCCCTTGAGAGGCCCGCGTGGTGATGGAGGAGGTGTCTGACAGACAGCACGAAGCTGCGAGCCAGCCCGGAAATGGATCCCCCAGTCCCATCTGTGCTGTCGGCTGGCTGACCGCTAGAGTGGAACTCGTGAGAGACCCTGAGCCGGCCACCCAGCTGAGCTGCTCCCACCCACAGACTTCCTGACCCATGGAAGCCATGTTAGACAAGCAATGCTTATTGTTGCATAAGTTAGGGAGTGATGTGCTGAGCAGCGATGGACAGTGGCAGTGATGTGTGTTACTGAAGCATGCACCCTGTGGCAGGAATGAACCGGAAATGTGCACAGTTGGTGCCTTTATGTTTGTTACTTCCCTTTCTTGCTGCTAACCGTGGCAGAGTACGCCATGGTGATGCCCACTACCTGCTGACTACTCAGAGGCCCGGGCAGGGGCATCCAGATGGCCTGCAACCCTGACAAGGCTGCCGTGGGTGTCCTGGGCTCCCAGAGTGAGATGCTGGGCTAACCGTCCAGAGTGGCTGCAGAGCCTGCACACCCAGCGGCAGCACTGCCCGGCACAGCGGTGCGAGCCAGACCTCCAGTGTGCAGTCAAATCTCCACGATGGGCGTCTGTTGTGGTTTTAGTTTGCCCTTCGGATTTCTGATGAGCCGGAACATCCCTGGTGCGCGGTGCTGGGTTCAGGTTGCTTGTTTTTTTCTCCACATGTGACCCCGTTTTACTTTCTCTACAGAGTTTCCCAGACGTCATCTACTGAACCCCCCGTCTTCTCCCGGTGCAGTCAGAGCTCCCACTAAGTCGTCTAGGAGTTGCCTTAGTTGTACCTAGGTCAGATCGTGAGCTCCCGTCTATTCTTGATCCTTTTGTCAGTATCAGATCCAATAGTCAATATCACACTGCTCTGATTACGATGACTTCATAGTCTGCATATTTCGAAGGGACTGCTTTTTTTTTTTTTTTTTTTTGGACAGGCAGAGTTAGACAGTGAGAGAGAGAGAGACAGAGAGAAAGGTCTTCCTTTTTCTGTTGGTTCACCCCCCAAATGGCCGTCACGGCCTGCGCACTGCGCCGACCCAAAGCCAGGAGCCAGGTGCTTCCTCTTGGTCTCCCATGCAGGTGCAGGGCCCAAGCACTTGGGCCATCCTCCACTGCCTTTCTGGGCCACAGCAGAGAGCTGGACTGGAAGAGGGGCAACCGGGACAGAATCTGGCGCCCCAACCGGGGCTAGAACCCGGGGTGCCGGTGCCGCAGGCGGAGGATTAGCCAAGTGAGCCGTGGCGCCGGCGAGACTTCCTTCTTAACTTATTTTTTATACTTACTTATTTTTAAAGATTGATTGATTTATTTGAAAGTCAGAGTTACAGAGAGAGGAAGAGAGACATGGATCCTGCACCCACATGTTCACTCCTCAGGTAGCTGCAACAGCCAGGACTTGGTCAGGCCAAAGCCAGGTGCCAGGAGCTTCTTCTGGGTCTCCCACGTGGGTAGCAGGGCCCAAGCACTTGGGCCATCTTCCACTGCTTTCCCAGGCCATTAGCAGGGAGCTGGATAGGAAGAGGAGCAGCTGGGACTTGAACCGGCACCAATATAGGGATGCCGGCACCACAGGTGGTGACTTTACTCTCTGTGCCACAGTGCTAGTCCCAACTTTATTTTTTAAAGATTGATTTAGTTATTTCTAAATTTCTATTTCTTGTTTTTCCACATAGATTTTAGAAACTGTTCACTGAATGACTAAAAAAATTCAGCTGAAATTTTTGATATTTCATTGAATGCATGAGTAATTTTTGGGGATGTTGCCAACTTTGTACTTTTAAGATAATTGTTCCAAAAACATGGGATGTCTCTCCTCTTATTCCAGTCACCTTCTATATCCTTTATTAGTTTGTAGTTTACTCCACTAATGTATATGTATTCCTGCTTAAGTGAATCACTCAGTAGTTGATGATCTTTGTTGTTCTTGCAGATGCTAACCTTTTTTTTTTTTTTTTTAAAGACTATCCTAGCCGTTATTGTGGTGTAGCAGGTATAGCCGCCCCTGGATCGAGTCCCGGATGTTCCACTTCCAATCCTGCTCCCTGCCAATGACCTCATAATCTGGGACATAGGCCGGGTGCCGAGTATTGGTCTAACTCCTGGAAGCTGGGCCTCGTGGCTTCCTCCACGGCCTGTAATACAGATGATGGCAAGTTCTCCTCCTCTGGGTCCTGCTTCAGCACCGCACCATCAATCTCCACATTGGCAGGCCCAGAAGAAGCCTGTGCAGGTCCCGTCTGGACAGGACTGGCTGCACACAGAGGACTGGAGATGGAGTGATGCCAACCAGGATCATCATTATGCCAGAACTTGGGGACTGTCATCTACACTTGGAACAACAAACTCTTGGACACTGTGTAAGTTGGGGTTCCTTTGAAAAAGAAGGTACTTGGCAAGCCCAGGATTCACCTGCATGGCCATGGGGTTGGTGAGAAGGGACAAGAAGGAGCCTTCTCCCTGCTGCCAGGACATGCACTCACACTTCTCTTAGCTCCCAGGTGCTGGAGAGGCTCTGGAAGCTTCACCACCTCCAGTCCCAAATGGAGGTCCTCTCTTATTTTATTTTTATTTTTTATTTTTGACAGGCAGAGTGGACAGTAAGAAAGAGAGACAGAGAGAAAGGTCTTCCTTTGCCGTTGGTTCACCCTCCAATGGCCGCCGCCGTGGCCGGCGCATCGTGCTGATCTGAAGGCAGGAGCCAGGTGCTTCTCCTGGTCTCCCATGGGGTGCAGGGCCCAAGTACTTGGGCCATCCTCCACTGCACTCCCGGGCCACAGCAGAGAGCTGGCCTGGAAGAGGGGCAACCGGGACAGAATCCGGCGCCCTGACCGGGACTAGAACCCGGTGTGCCGGTGCCGCTAGGTGGAGGATTAGCCTATTGAGCCGCGGCGCCGGCCCAGCCCTCTCTTATTTTTAAGTCTCTGCTGTCCCTGACCTATTAGAAATATACCTAATCAATCTTTTCAAAGAGTAGCCTTTGGTTTGGTTGATATTCTAAATTCTTTTTCTAAACATCATTTATGTATAACATTCTGGTAAAACATACATGACTTAAAGTCTGCCATCGTAGCCATTTTTAAATGTACAGTTCGGCCGGCACCGCGGCTCACTAGGCTAATCCTCCGCCTTGCAGCGCCGGCACACCAGGTTCTAGTCCCGGTTGGGGCACTGGATTCTGTCCCGGTTGCCCCTCTTCCAGGCCAGCTCTCTGCTGTGGCCCAGGAAGGCAGTGGAGGATGGCCCAAGTACTTGGGCCCTGCACCCCATGGGAGACCAGGAAAAGCACCTGGCTCCTGGCTCCTGCCATCGGATCAGCGCGGTGCGCCGGCCACAGCGTGCCGGCCGCAGCGGCCATTGGAGGGTGAACCAACGGCAAAGGAAGACCTTTCTCTCTGTCTCTCTCTCTCTCTCTCACTGTCCACTCTGCCTGTCAAAAAAAAAAAAAAGTACAGTTCAATAGCTTTTGTACATCCACAGGGTTGTGCAACCACCACTGCCAGCCATCCAAACACTTCATCTTGCAAAAATGAAACTGTGTGCCCATCAGACAGCGGCATTGTTCTGAAAGGGCGCTTTGTGCAATGGATTTTGAGTGTTTCTACCGAGACGAATGCAGCCAACTCCTTCTGCTGACATTAGAGTTGACCGTCTACTTGATTAGACAGTCAGTCCCTACTTCACACAATTTCCCTTGTTTGGAGACCACGCATCAGGTGTCCTTCGGACTCCCAGGCAGGTCTGCAACATAATTGGAGACTGTTGATGATGCTGAAAGCAGTTAAATCAGTCCCTGCAACGATGACTTCGCGTGAGACATACAAAATGTGACTGCTGACTACACTTTGACTTTCCAAATAGCCAGGCTAAATAGAAAATATGCTAATCATTTCCTGTCTGTGTGAGCAACTTTTAAACGGGTGAATTTATAAGCTGGCATTCTGGGGCTTACCTCAGGCTGTGGTGTTTTAGTTGGCATGGTCAAGGGCGCATTTCTAACTCTGGAAAGTGAGAGGCCAGGTACAATTGCTGCTGTGGTCTGAGTGTCTCCAGTGTTGGAAGTCTTCACGTGTTGGAAGTCCAGTCTCCAGTGCAACACTGTTGAGAGGCGGGACCTTTAAGAGGTGATAGGTCACGAGGCCTCACCTCACGGATGGTTCATGTCGCTATTGCAGGAGTGGGTCTGCAACAAAGATGAACCCAGTTCTCTCTCTCCCACTGTTTGGTGGCATAGCAAAGCAAGAAGGCCCTCGCTGGCTGTGAATCCCTTGACCTCGGTTCTCCCATCCTCCAGAATGGTGAGAAGAGAATCTTTGTAAGTTGCCCAGGCTCAGGCACTCTTACAGCAACGGAGAGCAGGCAGAGACAGCCGCCTTCCCTGGTGATAGTGCATACGCCACTCCCAGACGCTGCGTGTTCTCCACGAGTTGTCTGACTTGAACCCACTCCAACCATTGTGGTCGCACGTTTCCTTTCTAAGCATTCTCACGCTCTGTTTAATTATCCTGTTGAAGATGCTGGCAAACAACTGGGAGTTTACTGGTTTGGGATTCTGGAATCTCTCTCTTGTCCCTTTTTGAATATTTACCTATCTGCGGCCGTCTGGCACCCTTGTTAGAGTCCCGATTCCTCCAAGGTACTCAGGGTGGCTCTTCCCAGCCCCTCTGTTCGTATTATAATGTGCAACCCAAACAGAACATAAAAAGCAGAGTGGCCAAGGTCAAATTCTCCTAGGCAACCACGGTGTCCCCATCCGCTCACAAGCATTTGCAGGTCTCTAGGTCACGCGAGCTGCATAGCATTGGGCAGAACTAGAACACAGTGTTCTGAGGTCTACAGCTGGAGGCCGCGGAGGTGGGAAGAGTGGCTGCTAGCTCACTTCTACAACAGGAAACAGCAAACCCAAACAGTTTCATTACAAGCTCTCGTCTATATCCTGGATGCCAAATACTTAGACAACTTCTCATTGATCAACAAAGTTTTACCAAACATTAAGAGGGGAAGTGGTCAGTGCAAATTGGAGGACAACTTTCACTAGAACTGTGAGGGTTTTCTCCTTCTGACACGTCTGACACCAAACGCAGGATGTTTCCTGACACCTCTCCCCCCATTCTCTAGATGCTAAATGGGTGCCCAATGACTCAACTCCAACGCCATCTACTTGGAGTTGGCCTCAGATCCCATAAATGAAAGGGGCTCTCGCACACGGATGGCCTCCATTTCAGGTACCAGCTGCACCTAGACTTCTGAACAACCGGCTATAATCCAGTGGCTCCCCTGCTGCCCCTCTAAGGTTTCATGAGTTGCCAGAACAGCTCACAGAATTCAAGAACACATCTTACTGACACCTGCCAGTTGATCACAGTGGGTGCTACTCAGGAACAGCCACGTGGAAGGAAAGAGACAAGAGGTACAGGCGTCTATGTCTCTCTGGGCAACCATCCTCCCAGCACCTAAACACGTTCACTAACCCAGAAGCTCACTGAACCCCACTCTTTGGGTGTTTTTGGGAGATTTCATTCCATAGGCGTGGTGCATTAAATTGTCGGCCATTGGCGAGTGAACACAATCTCAGGCCTCTCTCTCCTCCCTGGAGTGTGGGCGACAGCTCAGTTTCACATCTGTAATCACATGGTTGGTTCCCTGGGTCCAACTCCCCATCCTTTGGGGTCTTCAGATCCCTAGGAAAATACAAATGCTTTTTTAAAAGGATTCAAGTTCTAGAATTATCAGTCGTCCCAGTTTATGAGACTGTCTTGGTATTTTTTTTAAGATTTATTTTCAAAGAGCTACAGAGAGAGAAGGGAGAGAGAGAGAGAGAGAGAGAGAATCTTCCATCTACTGGTTCACACCGTTGGTGGCCCCAACATCCAGCGCTGGGACAGACTGAAGCCAGGAGCTGGGAGCTTTATCTGGGTCTCCCACACAGGTGGCAGGGGCCCAAACACTTAGGTCATCTTCCACTGCCTTCCTCAGGCCATTAGTAGAGAGCTGGCTCAGAAGTGGAGCCGGTGGGACATGAACTGGCACCCATATGGGATGCCGGCACTGCAGGCAGCAGCTTTACCCACTACACCACATGTCAGCCCTGAGACCACATTGGTTTTAACACTGAAAATCCTGTGTCCCAGGAAACCTCAGCTCTCCAAAACCAGGCCTCAATATCCATACTCCTTCCTAAACCTGCTGTGCCTGAAATCCTGCCTGGTTCTCCTTTCCCACCAAAGGTCCCCCTCTCCTATCATATGTAGGCCATATCTTACCCATTCCTGATTTTATTATGATGAATTGCCCTGAAAGAGAGAGATAATTACAAATACTGATATTACTTAACAAAAATCCACTCAAAATGGATTAAACACCTAAATTTATGACCTGATGCCATCAGATTAATAGAGAACATTGGGGAAAACCTGCAAGCCATTGGGTAGGCAAAGAGTTCTTGGAAAAGACCCCAGAGAAAGAGGCAGTCAAAGCCAAAACTGACAAATGGGATCACATCAAATTGAGAAGCTTCCGCACTGCAGAAGAAACACGCAACAAAGTGAAGAGCCCGGGCCGGCGCCGTGGCTCACTTGGTTAATCCTCTGTTTGTGGAGCCAGCATCCCATATGGACGCCGGGTTCTAGTCCTGGTTGCTCCTCTTCCAGTCCAGCTCTCTGCTGTGGCCTGGGAAGGCAGTGGAGGATGGCCCAAGTGCTTGGGCCCTGCACCCCATGGGAGACCAGGAGAAAGCACCTGGCTCCTGGCTTCAGATCGGCGCAGCGCTAGCCGTACAGCCATTTGTCTATAACTCTACCTGTCAAATAAAAAAAAAGTGAAGAGCCCAATGACAGAATGGGAGAAATTATTTGCAAATTATGGAGCTGATAAAGGATTAATAACTATAATATATAAAGAGCTCAAGAAACTCAAAAATGAAAAACACCCAGTGAGACATGGGCAAAGGACTTAAACAGGCATTTTTCAAAAGAAATCCAAATGGCCAGTAGACACATGAAAAAAAATGCTCAGGATCACTAGCCATCAGGGAAATGCAAATCAAAATGACAATGAGGTTTCACCTCACCCTTGTTAGAATAGCTTTCATACAGAAATCAACAATGTGGCCAGCACTGTAGAATATCAGGCAAAGCCACTGCCTGTAGCACCAGCATCCCATACGGGTGCTGGTTTGAGACCCAGCTGCTCTGCTTCTGATCCAGCTCTCTGCTATGGCCTGAGAAAGCAGTAGAAGACAGTCCAAGTGCTTGGGCCCCTGCACCCACGTGGGAGACCCAGAGAAGGATTCTGGCTCCTGGTTCCCAGCTCCTGGCTTTGGATGGGCCTAGCTCCAGCCATTGCAGCCATTTGGGGAGTGAAACAGTGGATGGAAAATCTCTCTCTCTCTCTCTTTGCTTCTGCCTCTTTGTAATCCTGACTTCCAAATCAATAAATGAATATTTTAAAATAATCAACAAACAACAAATACTGGTGAGGAAGTGGGGAAAAAGGTACCTTAAACCACTGATGGTAGGAATGTAAGCTGGTGCAGCCATATGCAAGACAGTATGGAGATACTGCAGAAATCTGAATACAGACCTACCATATGACCCAGCCATCCCACTCCTGGGAATTTACCCAGGGGAAATGAAATTATCATATGAAAGAGTTATCTGTACCTTATATTTACTGCAGCTCAACTCACAATAGCTAAGATATGGAATCAACCCAAATGCCTGTCAACTGAAGACTAGATAAAGAAATTATGGGATATATTCACCACAGAACACTTTACAGCAGTAAACAAAACTGAAATCTTGTCATTTGCAACAAAATGGATGAAACTGGAAAACATCATTCTTAGTGGAATAAGCCAGTCCCAAAAGGACAAATACCATATGTTCTCCCTGATCTACAATAACTAACAGAGCACCCAAAAGGTAATCTATAGGAGTGAAATTAACTTCAAGATGCAATGGCTTTGAACAGCCCTTGGCTTGACTGTCGAGGAACAGTTTTTTTCAAACAATTTGTTGAATTCTTTACTTACAAGTTAATCTTATATGTATAAAGTTAATTGAAAATAGATCTTAGTAAAAAGTAAGAGTGGGAATAGGAGAGGGAGGAGGAAGAGGGGTGGGAGGGTGGGTACAATGGGAATAATCACTATGTTCCTAAAGTTGTATTTATGAAAAGCCATGACATTTGTATTCCTTAAATAAATGATTTCTGGGGGAAAAAAAGAGAGAAAGATCTCATATAACCTAACCTGCCTGAGGAAATCAGAAAGAGAAAAAGCTAAACTCAGAGCAATCAGAGAGAAGGTAGGATGACCATTAGAACAGAAATAAATGAAGTAGAAAACAGAAAAATTAATAAAACCACAAACTGGTTCTTTGGAAAGAACAACGAAAGTGGCCAAACTTTAGTTAGATTGACCAAGAATAAAGGAGCGATGACTCAAATTACTAAAACAAGGGATAAGAAAGAGGACGTCACTCATGGTCAGATATAAAAACAAAGGAATACAGGGGATTCTGGGAACAACCATATGCTGACAAAGATAGATAATGTGGATGAAACAGAATCTATTAGACAGACATGAATTACCAAACTGACTCAAGAAGATATAGGAGGAGGCCGGCACTTTGTGGTGCAGTGGGTTAAAGCCCTGGCCTGAAGCGCCAGCATTCCATATGGGTGCTGGTTCAAGACCTGGCTACTCCTCTTCCAATCCAGCTCTCTGCTATGGCCTTGGAAAGCAGTAGAAGATGGCCCAAATCCTTGGGCCCCTGCACCCACGTTGGAGACCTGGAAGAAGCTCCTGGCTCCTGATTTCAGATCAGCACAGTTCTGGCCATTGCATCCATTTGGGGAATAAACCAGTGGGTGGAGGATCTCTCTCTCTCTCTCTCTCTCTCTCTCTCTCTCTCTGCCTTTGTCTTTCTGTAACTCTGCCTTTCAAATAAATAAATAATTCTTTTTTAGAAAACATAAAAGAAAGTAAAACAGTAACCTTTAGAATCAGAAAACATTTGCAAATCACATTTACAAGGGACTTGTATCCAGAATGTATCAGGACTGTTATAATCCAACAATAAGGTGACAGGAAACAGGGTTGGCATTGTGGTGTAGCAGCTAAGCCACTGCTTGCAATGCCTGGCATTCCACATCAGAGTGCTGGTTTGAGTCCCAGCTTCCAGTCCAGCTCTGCTAATGTATCTGGGAAGACCGTGGAGGATGGTCCAATTACTTGGGCCCCTGTCACCCACAGGGAAGGCCCAGATGAAGTTCCAGACTGTTGGCTGTGGGCTGGCTCAATACTGGCTTTTGAGGCCATGTGGAGAGTGAACCAGTGGATGGAAGATCGATTTCTCTTTCTCTCTCTCTCTCTCTAACTCTGATTTTCAAATAAATAATTAAATATTTAAAAATAAATAAATAAAAGATGGGGCAAAGATTTGAAGACACTTCTCCAAAGAAGATAAATAGCCCATAAGCAATGCAAAAATCCTCAGCATCACTAGTCAACAGAAACATGTAAATAAAAACCACAATACAATGCCACTTCACACCCATTAGGGTTGCTAAAATAAAAAAAGACAGGTAATGTCATGTGCTGGTGAAGATAAGGAAAAATTGGAAACTCATACCTTGCCAGTGAGGTCGAAAAATGGTACTGCCGATTTGGAAGGCAGTTTGGTAGTTACTGAAAATGTTAGACAGATTCACCATCTGATTCAGCAATTCTACTTCTAAGTATCTAATCAGGTAAATGAAAATATTTGCCTCCATAAAGTTTGTAGAAGTAGCGCTGGCATTGTGCACAGTGGGCTAAGCCGCTCCCTGTGACACCAGCATCCTATATCAGAGTGCTGGATGGAGTCCCTGCTGCTCCATTTCCACTTCAGCTCCTTGTTAATGTGCCTGGGAGTGCAGTGGATGATGGCCCAAGTACTTAGGCTCCTGCCACCCACACGGGAGACCCAGATGGATTTCTGAGTTCCTGGCTTTGGCCTGGTCCAGCCCTGGTAGTTGCAGCCATTTGGAGTGAACTAGTGGATGGAAGATCTCCGTCTCTCCCCTTCTCTATTATCCTGCCTTTCAAATAAATAAATATTTTTTCTTTTAATTGTAAAAGAATGTTCACAACAGTGTTATTCACAAATGCCAAAAAGTAGAAACAACCATCAGTGAATGAATGGATAAACAAAACATGGGATATCCATATAAAGGAGTATCATTTGGTAATAAAAGGAATAAAGTAACAAAACACACTACAATATAAATAAAACTTGTGAACATGGTGAATTTAAAAGGTAAGACACAAAAGGTAATAACCCAGCTTGTGTGATTCCTCCTAAGTGGATTCCTAGCATATGTAAATCCATAGAAATATAAAATTCATGGATTCTAGGGACTGGAAGAGGGAGGAATGGGGAGTGACTGTTAATGGGGACAGGATTTCTTTTGGGAGAGACAAAGATCCTCAAAGACTAGATTTGGAGATTTTTGTGTTCCCTGTGAATACATTAGAACACACTGTATCCACATGCCTCCCATCAACTGAAGTCTAGGTAAAGAAATTATGGGATACGTACACCATGGAATACTACACAGCGGTTAAAAAAATGAAATCTGGTCATGTGCAACAACATGGATGAAGCTGGAAAACATCATACTTAGTGAAATAAGCCAGTCCCAAAGGGACAAATACCACATGTTCTCCCTGACCTGTGGAAACTAACAGAGCACCTAGAAGGTAATCAATAGAAGTGAAATTGACACTTTGAAAAGCAGTGACTTTCAACAACCCTTGTCTGGACTGTTGAGGAATAGTTTTTTTCTTTTCCATACTATTTGTTCAATTCTTTACTTAACATAGAGTTAATCATATGTCTATAAAGTTAATTGAAAATAGATCTTAGTAAAAAATAAGAATGGGGATAGGAGAGGGAGGAGGAAGAGGGGTGGGAGGGCAGGTATGGTGGGAAGAATTACCATGTTCCTAAAGTTGTAATTATGAAATATATTGTTTGTATTCCTTAAATAAAAGGCTTCTGGGAGAAAAAAAAAAGAACATGCTGTATGGTACACTTTAGATGAGCGGGGGTAGGCATTTGGTGTAATGGTTAGGACACCTGCACCCCACGTCAGAGTGCCTGGGTCCCAGCTCCGGACTGCAGCCCTGGCTGGTGCACACCCTGGGAGGCAGTGCTGATGGATCAACTAACTGGGTTCCTGCCACCCACACGGTGCAGCTGAATTGAGTTTCTGGCTTTGACCAGGCCCGGTCCAGCTATTGTAAGCATTTGGGGAGTGAATAAGCAGATGGGCACTCTGTTTCTGTGTCTCAAATACATAAAATAAAATAAAAAAAAGTTTAAAAGTCACAATGGGTGTATTGTATGGTATGTGAATTATACATCAATAAAGATGTTGAGAAAATAGTTACTAATACATATAATAATGCCTCAAGAGAGAAAAAGTGTGGAACACGAGCCACTCAGAAAGCAGGCAAACAGGAAGCTGAAGGGAGGGCTTGGCGGGACCCCCGCGGCGGGGGAGAACCAAGAGGCAGGGGTGCAGGAGCTAGGGAAGGTGTGGGGCTCAGGCCTGCAGAGGAAGCAGGTGCGAAGAGTTCGGCTTGCGTCGCAGACTGGCCAAGGGCCAGTCTTTGGCTGATCTCTGAGAGAAAGCCCCAGAGCCTCAGAGGGGGATTCTATGATGTCAGCAGCTGACCTCTGTGACACGGGGGAGAACTGCCCCTAGGAAACAGGGACCCCAGCTTTCACTGGGGGCGGCAACGCCGCCCCTTGGACAGTCTCCCAGCTTTTCCCAGCTGGCCCCACAGCTGCTGCTGCTGGGCCAGGGCCAGGCTGAGCCAGGGGACATTAGCATTAGGGGGCACACAGGGGCCAGGGAGCCAGAATAGCAGGTACCAGGATGCTGAGTCTCTGAGTCAGGATCAGGAGAACAAACACCTGCGACACAGAAGCCCTGTGCCTGGCTGCAGGACTGAGGACAGGGCCAGACAGATCCAGGCAGCAGTGAGCTGAGGGCGACAGATGACGCTGGGGACAGACAGCAGCACATCCCCTGTTGGGTGACTGGGCTCCTGTCTCCCCCAGGCCCCTCTGTGCTGAAGTGCCTTGTGAAACGCAGCGCGGGGAATCCTCAGAGGTAAGTGCGCACCATACCTTCAATTACTGTCCCCAACCCAGCCCCAAGCCCCTCCTCCAACACCATTCTCCCCTCCCCGCCCCCCCCCCCCCCCCCGGTCTTCCCTGGCGCATGTCCAGCTCCTCTGATGGGAAAGCTGACATGCATTTACGGCCTTGGTGAGTTCAGCCTGGACCTGGCACACAAGGCAGAGCCAGAAATGAACCAACTGCCCCAACATCTTGAGCTCTTTCTCTTCAGGTCCCATGGGCTGTGTCTTCCTCTGTGCCCCGCCCAGATCACCCCTGCTGCTCCTCGGCTCCCAAGAGGCAGCCCTGAATCGCCATCCACCTACATCCCTCGTCCATAGCTGATGCAAAGAGGCCGAGCCCCAGCCCCAAGCGCCTGCCTGAGCACCCAGAGTTCTGTGCGTCTGCACGGGCGGCCAGCCGCTGAGCCCAGGCCGGGCCACGCTCTGCGCACAGGAGGCGGCTGGATTTCTCCGTCCTAGTTGGCCTCGGGAGAGCCTCATCCTGACTCCGCCAGGTCTCCTGTCCCTGGTCTGCTGCCCCCGGCGCCGTCGGGAGTCGAGGCAATGGTGCCTCAAAAGAAGGACCAGGTGCTGCTACAGAACACAGCGCCCCCTGGGTGCCACCCCCAGCACCTCTCGCAACTCGTGGACTCTCCTCCCTGCAGCCGCCGGCCTGTCTCCCCCCACCAGTCCCAACCCCCGTCCCTGCCACCTTCCACTGGGTCCCAGCCCCCCTTCTCCCCTCCCCCACGAGCCCGTTCTCCGGCCTGCCAATTCTACTCTTCTGACTCAAATTCCGACTTAGCTCTTCATCTCTACTCTTCCTCCCTCCCCAGCTCCCCCACTTTCTTTCACCAGAACTCCCTCTCGGTCCCCCTTCAACACTCCTCCTCTCCCTCGAGCCACTGGCTGTACCCCTCTCCTCCTCTCACACCCTGCTCGGCTCCGTCCCAGCCCCAGAACTCCTCACCCCGCTCACGCTGCCAGTCTCCTTCGAGGCCCGAAGACCTGCCCAGCTCCACCCACCCCTCCCCAAGCCCCAGCAACAGGCAGTCATGTTGCTGGGAACAGTGCCGGGACACCAGGTCCCCCGGGGCTGGGGGGTGCGTGGCAAGCGAGAGGGACCCTGCGGAGTTCAGGGACCCAGGGGCCCTGGCCCAGGCCCTGGTGGTCCACCTGGGGCACCGCCGCATCGCACAAGACCTGCGGCTGTTACTTTTGCAACGCCTGTGGCTAGGCAGAATCGGCCAGGCCCCAGTGGTGGAGTACCCCATATGCCTGGTGTGCCTCCGGCCCCGCAGTCCCTCTTGCCCCACCCCCAGGTACAAGACTGGACCCAAGCTGCTGGCCTTCCCCCAGCTGCTGCCCTGTGCACAGGGCCAGGGATCCGGGCCACTCCAGATAGGAATTGGCTTCGGCCTCCGCCTGCCTCTGGGCCAGGCCAGGGCCCTACATCTGATACCAGAAAGAAGACGGCAGGAAGCAGGGCCCCAGGGCGAGGCCACTCAGGCCCAGCGGAGTCAGGCACCAATGTCTCCAGCCCCGGCCCCAGGCACACCCTCCCAGGCCGGGAGCCACAAGTCTGGAAGCCGTCACTCACCAAACTCCACCCGCCGTCCAGGGCCTCCGCCGCAGGCACCAAAGCAGGCTGCGGCCTCCCGAAAGCCCAGGTGTTCTCCGACTCCAAAGAGGCCTGTCTCTCCAAAGTCCATTCTGCAAAAGTCGCCAGCCGAGCTGCAGAGCCACGGAGGCTCGCCAGAGCACTGCCTCCAAACCCCAGCCACCCCGCTAGGCCCCAGATCTCGGGGAGTCCCCGAGACACCCTGAAAGGCTGGCTGGCCGGAAGTCAGGTGTGTGCTCCTGCCCTGAACCCTGGGAGCCCCTTGTGGAGTCTGCTGTCTCCCGGCTGAGAGGACCAGCCACGCCCAAGGCCCCACGAAGCCAAGGTGCATCCAATAAAACCCGCCCCCGTGCAGCTCCTGGGCTGGTGTCCTGTGTGGCCGGAATTGTGGGGGTGCCAGCCTCAATAGGGCCTTCTGGGACCAACGACTGCAGGGACCATGTATGGGAGGAGCACAAGGAACCCACAGGGTCCAGGGACCCCGACATGCACAGCGGGCCCCCACACTGAATTCAACTCCGTGGGACACACACTGGCATCCCCGTGATTAAGCCACGGAACCCAGCCCTGGTGGGTGGAGGGGGACTTTGGTTAGGGAGGAGGTAGCGGTGTGTCTCCCCACAGAGCTCACTCCCAGAGAAGCAGGGGGTCCTCACACAGCTCAGATCTCTGCAGGCCCCCTTGGGAGGGTGGGATGTCAGGCGCCGAACACACCTGCCAGGCACCCAGCCCGGGGCCGGCCCTGGCCGCCACCGCCGCCAACAGCGGAGCACAGGTGTTCCCTAAGAGTGGCTTCTTCATTCCAGGAGGCAGTGGGGTTGGGGACCGAGTCCAGGTTTGCTTTGAAGTCGAGGCTGCCTCCCGGAAGGGGCGAGAGAGGTTCCCGGAGTGTGCGTGCCCCGGGACAAACCACGTCCTCACTCAGGTAGCACCGGAACCAAGCGCTTGAGGGAGTCGGCGTACCGCTCCCGAAGGGAAGGCGGACCCAATTTAGGGGAAAATCGTTCCTAAAGGCTTGCGGACCTTCCGCAAGCTCTCTAAGCCCCACCTCCTCCACCTCCCTCGCCCGGCACAAAAATGGTGGCGGCGTTCGCCACAAGGGGGCGGTGAAGCGACTCCGCGCGCCGCGTTAGTGCTGACGCGTAGCGCCGTGCTGCGCTTGCGCAGAGAGCGCCACGGGACAGGTGCGCGTGCGCAGTGTGCGTCTGCGAAACCGAGGTAGCCGGACCCGAGCGGAGACACTGGTGTCCACGGGTGGAGTAACCCCGGGAGTGTGAGAGGAGTCTGGAGACCTCCGGGCGGCGACGGGCCCACGTTCAACTGCGGCCAGGGCAGTCGTCGGAGGCCTGGCGCGGCATGCCCTGGGTGCCGCGCTGCGGGCGGTGAACGCGCGGCGAGCGGGATGGGCCGGCGCCGGGCACCGGAGCTGTACCGGGCCCCGTTCCCGTTGTACGCACTTCAGGTGGACGCCGGCGCGGGCCTGCTCATCGCCGCGGGCGGAGGAGGCGCCGCCAAGACAGGCATAAAGAATGGCGTGGTGAGAGCCGAGGGCCGCTGCGGCTGCGTTGCGCCCCGGGGTTAAGGGTCACTCAAGGGAATGGAACCTGGCAAGGCGAGCGCCCGGGCGCGAAATTCACTCGGAAACTTTCTTGGGGGGGTGGGGTTGGGGTGGGGTGGGGGGCTCCTAAGGCCGAGTGAAAACTGCCCCCGGCGCTGCACAAGGGCTGGACCTGCGGAGCCACTCCAGGGGCTGAGCCTGGCCTCGCTCGGGCAGTCCACGTAGCCCGTGTGTCTTTCCCCGGGCAGCAGCGAGAGAGGTGCATTGGGCCTTCAGCCTGGTTCCTTCACCCCTCTGAGATTCACCGTGTTCTGTGACCTGGAGGCAGAAATCCTAGTCCTCTTTGCAGGCTATTTGTGAGGGTCGGAATAAGGGAGGGAAAGGGCTGGAGGAAGCCGTGTGAATCAGGAAGTGCAGTAGACAGAGGAACGTGACATCACACCGCAGGATGTGTTTCCCTCCAGTGCGGCCTCGGCCCCACTGAACCCTGCGCCTGCTTGCCTGTCCCACAGCACTTCCTGCAGCTGGAGCGGATTAACGGGCACCTGAGTGCCTCCTTGCTACACTCCCATGACACTCAGACACGGGCCACCATGAACTTGGCCCTGGCCGGTAACATCCTGGCCGCCGGGCAGGATGCCCACTGTCAGCTCCTGCGCTTCCAGGCCCAACGGCCGCAGAGCAACAGCAAGGCGGAGAAGGCAGGTGAGGAGTCGGGGGGAGGGCCCCGGGGCTCAGATCCTTCTCAGCTAGGTCTCTGAAGAAGCGGGGCTGTATGTGGGCCTGACACGTGGCCAGTGGCCAGGGTCACCAGTAATGGGAGCTTGGAACCTGGTGAGCTGTTTGTTTTGCAGGTCCCAAGGAGCATGGGCCTCGGCAAAGGAAAGGGGCCGCCCCCGCAGAGAAGAAACCCAGAGCAGAAACCCAGCGCGAGGGGGTAGAGCTGCGGGTGGAGAACCTGCAGGCGGTGCAGACGGATTTCGGCCCCGATCCGCTGCAGAAAGCTGTGTGCTTCAGCCACGATCATACCCTGCTGGCCACTGGAGGGACGGACGGCTGCGTTCGCGTCTGGAAGGTGCGCTTGTGGACGGCGCGGGAGGGTGAATGTCAAGGGCAGCGAGGTGAAAATTGGGAAAAGCTGAACGCGGGTGCGGGGTGGGGGAGCGGGGCACGCAGTCTGCGCAGAGTAGCCGTTCGCGGACGCTGAGAACCAGGCCTAACGCTGCTGCTGGCTGCAGGTGCCCAGCCTGGAGAAAACCGAGGAGTTCAAAGCCCACGAAGGAGAGATTGAAGACCTGACTCTAGGGCCGGATGGCAAGGTGAGGAGCTGGAGGGGAGGGGTGGCGGAGAAAAGAGAAAGTAGATGATGGCCCATAAGTGGACCCCGTAACCAGCCACACTAGCCCCTGTATTCCTGACCAGCTGGTAACAGTGGGCTGGGACTTCAAGGCCTGTGTGTGGCAGAAGAATCAGCTGGTGACACAGCTGCACTGGCAAGAGAACGGACCCACCTCATCTAACACGCCCTACCGCTACCAGGCCTGCAGGTGCGGAAGCCCGGGGGGAGGCTGTGCGGTGCACAGTCCCGCTGCCGAGGGGAGGGAGAAAACCTGGGGAGATGGTGGGAGGTGAGGGGCAGTCATGGCCCTGCCAGGGTGAGGGGCAGGCAGGGCCCAGGAGCTGAACAGCCCCTCACCCGGCCCCCAGGTTTGGGCGGGTCCCAGACCAGCCTGCTGGGCTGCGACTATTCACAGTACAGATTCCGCACAAGCGCCTGCGCCAGCCCCCGCCCTGCTACCTCACAGCCTGGGATGGCTCCACCTTCTTGCCCCTGCGCACCAGGTCCTGTGGCCACGAAGTCGTCTCCTGCCTCAGCGTCAGGTGTGGGACAGTGGTGGCTGGGCCGGGTGGGGGTCCTGCCCAGCTCCCCGAGACTTCAGCATTGGCCGGCCTCAGGACAGTGAGCGCTTTGTTCTGTGTTGCAGTGAATCGGGCACCTTCCTGGGCCTGGGCACGGTCACTGGCTCTGTGGCCATCTACATAGCTTTCTCCCTCCAGGTAACGGGTGAAGGAGGGCCCAGCCCTGGGGGAGGAGCACAGGCCGCCCTGAGCCCCAGTGCAGAAGGAGGCGGGCCCAGCCTGTGCAGGGGGCGCCCTGGGGTGGGGGGCTTGTTCCCAGCAGGAAGCTTCCCAGCGGGCCTTCGCTCACCAGTCTCTCCCCACCGCCAGCGCCTCTACTACGTGAGGGAGGCTCACGGCATTGTGGTGACGGACGTGGCCTTTCTGCCCGAGAGGGGTCGCGGTCCAGAGCTGCTCGGGTCTCACGAAACCGCCCTGTTCTCCGTGGCTGTGGACAGTCGTTGCCAGCTGCACCTGCTGCCCTCACGGCGTGAGTCCCTGGGGTGGGGGAGTGCTCCTGGGAGCCGTCCGTGCTCTGCCTGAGCGGAGCAGGGTGAGGATTCCGCGCCCCCTCGGCCCCTGACCTGCTGCCTTACCCCACCCGCAGGGAGCGTTCCTGTGTGGCTGCTGCTCCTGCTGTGTGTTGGACTCATTGTGGTGACCATCCTGCTGCTCCAGAGTGCCTTTCCGGGTTTTCTTTAACCTCCCTGCCTCTGGGGACCAGGGGCCTGGACACTGCCACCTTCCTGAGCAGAGTGGAGGCCTGGGCCCCACTGCTCACCCCACTGGGTCAGCAACTGAGGCGCCTCCCGGGAGACTCTGGAGAGCTGCCCGCCTGTCCCCGCTAGGCCTGGCTGTGACCCTGGGCCACTCCGGGTCCAGGGAGCCACGCACTGGCCGCCTGTGGGTCACCAGGACGCGATGTCCGACTGTCAGGTCGCGCTGTGTGCCTCGTGCCCTCAGCCTGCCAGAGGCTCCAGAGTCGAGCTTGTCCCTGCTCCAGAAACACAGGGAGAAGCCCGAGGGCCTGGGGCGCTGCCGTCCTTTGTGCCTGAGCAGTTTCCCTTCCTCCCCGGGGCCTCGTGGCCGGATGCCCTTCTCCTAGAGCCCCAGGCATTTGCTGGGGGGAGGGGGGACTGGCCTGGTTCTTCTGCTGTTAGCGCAGGAAGGGTGAAAGAAGGCTCGGGCGGTGCCGCGGGGTTCAGGTGGGCAGCACCGGGGCACTGGGCTAAATGGGCAGCAAGTCCCTGCGTGGACTGCCCTGAGGGCAGGGAAGATGAACCTGGATCACTCGGCAGGAAAGTTGACGTTTAATAAAAAGGGAAGACTGAACTGAGCCCGAACGGAAGTCTCTGTCAGCTTGTTCCGCCCCCTGCAGGTGAGGGAGCCCTGAGGTGCGGCAGCTCTGCCCGGTGCTGGAAGATGGCTCTGGCGTAGTCGTGCAGCAGGCGGCTCATGTAGCAGTGCTGCCAGGGGAGCAGCCCTTCCAGGAAGCCGATGTGGCCACCCCGCGCCGTGACGAGCAGTGCCACGTGGCGGGAGAGCCGGGCAGCCTGGAGGGGGAGGGCTGGGAGGCACAGCGGAGGTCGGCAGCCCTGCCGTGCCTGGAAGCCCACACATGTCGGCCCATCTTCCTTTGGCCCAAGTGTTGTGATTCCGGGTGCTCACCTTGGACTGGGGAGAAGGGGTCGTCTGCTGCATTGAGGCAGAGCACAGGGGTCTGGATAGCGTCCACCTTGGTTCTTGGACTCGCTGCTTGGTAGTAGGCAACACAGTCTTCGTAACCAAAGACCACAGAAGTGTAGCGCTCGTCAAATTGGCGGATTGTGCGGGCCTGCAGTGGAAGAGGTTAGACAAGCTAAGAAACATGGAGGCTGGGAAGGTAATGGGCGACAGGCTACAGCCGAGTGAGATGGATAAAGCATTGTACCTTTAGCACAAAGTCTACGTCCACCGCTTTCTCCATCACACTTCTGTTTCTGGAAAAGAATATAATGGTTTGACTGAACGACTACAACTGACCCAACGCCCTCCAGCTTCTGTCTTACCTCATGTGAGCCAGCCTGGAGTCAGGAGGGCAGGGGAGCTGTCCATCATGACTGCCATCCTACCCTCACTGCGCCCTTCCCACGTGCCAAGACCCTACCTGTCCACAAACTGGCAGAGCCCTGCAGTGAGGGGCTGATTGAAGAGCAGTAAGTTGAGTGGGGTCTCCAGGGAGCGGGTGGTCTCAAAGGAATCCCAGCATGCAGACAGGGTCAGTCCCGCCACCAGCCCAGCAGCCGGCCCGGTGCGGGCCAGGTAGTTCAGCACCAGTATCCTGCAGGGTTAGACCAGAGGCCGTGAAGGAGGGCTTTGCCTGGGCCAGCTGGGACGCCGGAGGAGAGGAACAAAGGAAGAGCAGGCCACATGTGGACGCGGGCAGCCTTTACCCTCCGAAAGAGATGCCCACGGCCAGCAGGGGAGCCTGGGGGTAGTGGCGCTTTATGTGCTTCACGACCGTCTCCAGGTCTTCAGTGTTGCTGGCACAGTAAGCCCTGTGGGTCTGAGGGCAAACCGGGTTATCGGGTGGAGGGGGCAGCCAGGGCCGAGGTCCCTGGAGGGAGTGGGGGCGGGGGACACTCACCAGCAGTTCTTCCCCACGGCAGCCCCGGTTGTTAAAGACAACAGCCCTGTGGCACACAGGGTGAGGCTTAGGCAGGCCCGATGCCCTTGAGGTCTTAGGCCCTGCCAAAGCCTGCCCCTCCCCACCAGGCCCTGGCAAATCCCCGGCACAGCTGCTCAGGCCCCTCCTGCTGCTTCTGGGCTGTGCCCCCGTACCTGTAGCCGTCGCCCAGCGCCTGGTTGACCAGGTGCAGGATGTAGTTCTCCTGGCTGCTGCCAGTGATGCCAGGAAGTAGCAGCACGATGGGCTGCGCGGCAGGCTCTGGGCGCTGACCGCTGTCGGGCTGCTCGGCCCAGTCCAGCAGCAGCTGGCCGCCGTCTGGGGTCGGGAGGACTTCGCTGTGGTTGGGGATGGGGACGCACAAAGATACTGGTAAGACCTGGATGCGCCACTTCAAAGCTTCATCCCCACTCCACCCACTGACAGGTGTGACAGCTTCCGCCAGCGTCCGTGTTGCTGAGGGCGTGCTTGATGGAACAGGAAGGTTGGCCCGGGTGGAACGGGGACAGAGAGATGGGCTGTGACCTGGGGCTGCAGGAGCTCCCAGCCCTTCCCCGTGCCCACTGCCCTGCTGCCATCAGCACACGGGTCTGGGGGTGGAGATGACCTCTAACAAGAGGCAGAGGAGTTTTCCTCACTACTTCGGGCTCCACCTCCACCCTGTTCTCTTGTTCCCTGCTTACCTCCGGTAAGGGACTGGGGGCAGAGGCTGCAAGAAGACTCGGAGGATGGATTGCAGCCGGCCCTCAAAGCACCACAGCGTGGGGAAGAAAGTCTCCGTGGTCACTGGACAGTGTTGCTCCAGGAAGGCCAGGAACTGGGGCCCAGTCACCAGCTGCGGCCTCTGTAACCGCACAGGACAGCCCGCCATACACACTGACTCGGCACCAAGCCAGTGAGTGCCCCAGTCCCGGAGGCCGAGTGGACCCTGCTGGTATCTGGAGGATTCTGCTTTGGTGGTGGGATGGCCAGCACAGCTCTGCCTGGAAAGGACAACTCACCTCTGATGCAGACCAGCAAGACCCCCTGCCCTGCAGTGTCCCCCCTTTCAGAACTGACTGCACTGCTGACTGGACGGGGGGCTGTTGCAGCTGCCTCCTGCTTTCTCGTGGGCAGTGAACACTCAGCAGTGCGCACAGGAGCCCCTGCTGTTGGGACTGGGCACTCGGCAGGGGCTGAATAAGTACAGCACCATTCAGTCTGTGAACATTCAGTGGACCCTGCAGTGAGTCACACACTGTCATCCTCTTGAGCCTGGCTGTGGCCATCTGGTCCCTCCTGACTGTAGCCCCCAGGCCTGCAAGCCCCCTCAGTCTCTGATGCACTCCCTGCTGGCAGGCTCTTACTTACTGCAGGCACCTGCTGCTGGCCCCGCTCTGAGGGAGGAATAGTAGATTTTGATGCTTATTCAACCAAGGGCAAGGTTATGGATTGGATGACGGGGCAGATGAGGTCAGTGGGCTCTGAGCCCTGACTTTCCACTTCTGCTTGCAAAAGTCCTCGGGCCGAGTCCCAGCACCTGCCTTTCTGTAGCTGGCCCTGGGGAACTTCAACACCAGACCCTGTCCTTGAAGGGGCCCGGGCCCATGCTCATCTGGAGAGGCCAGGCTGATAGTGTGACCCTGGGGCCTGGGCCCTGAGCCTCCAAACACCACGTGGTGTTGCCATGGTGTGCTACATGCAGGACCTGAGCTTACCGCTACCTTGTAGGATATAAATGAAGAGGTTGAGTGGGGTGCTCCAAGTCACACAACAAGGAAGAGAAAAGTGAAATTCCCAGTTTCATCACCATGAACACGTGGTGCCAATTGTTGAGGGCTCCCTACGTCGCAGGCTGAGTGCCTTCCACTCTCCGTGACTAACTTCAGAGTTCATGGCATTCTGTGAGATCCATACTGCCACCCCCTGCCCCCTGCACACAAGTTTGTGTGTTGAGTAAGTTGCCAAAGGTCACGAAGCTCACCACAGCTGGTTAGTGCAGAGCTGCAGGTGCAAACCCAGGTCTGTCTGCCTCTAGAGCCTGCCACGTCTACTCACTATGCAAGATTTTCTGCCAAGATTTAGAGTTGCTATCAATGCATTCAAACCTTGGTCAAACAGCTCAGTAGAGAACAGCAAGGCTAATCGTGTCTGAATTGAAGAAACCATGGTATTTCTTGACTGACCCTGAGAATTAACAACGTCATGCCCTGGAGAAAGCAGAATGAGTCCAATCCCGTACTGGATGGTTCAGATAATCTGGACTCTGTCCTCAGAGCCTCCACCAGCGCACTTTGCTGGCAATGGAACCTGATTCTGCATGCGGAGAAGGTGTTTGGGGTGTGAGTGGCAGGGGCTCTGCCTTCCCAGTGGCTGGTTGCAAGCAACAGAAAAAGTCTGTGTAAATTGGAACTTCTGCAGTGACTGACTTTCCCAGCTGATGTAGCAGTGCCAGTGCTGTGGCATAGTGGGTGAGGCCGCCGCCTGTGGTGGCGGCATCCCAAGTGGGCGCCGGTTTGAGTCTCAGCTCCTCCACTTCTGATCCAGCTCTCGGCCTTGGCCTGGGAGGGCAGTGGAGGATAGCCCAGCAGAAGCTCCTGGCTCCTGGCTTTGGATCAGCCCAGCTCTGGCCATTGCAGCCATCTGGGGAGTGAACCATTGGATGGAAGACCTCTCTCTCTCTCTCTCTCTCTCTCTCTCTCTGCCTGTGCCTCTCTGTAACTCTGCCTTTCAAATAAATAAATAAATCTTTTAAAAAATGAGGCAGAGGCTGGCGCCGCGGCTCACTAGGCTAATCCTCCGCCTTGCAGCGCCGGCACACCAGGTTCTAGTCCCGGTCGGGGCTCCGGATTCTGTCCCGGTTGCCCCTCTTCCAGGCCAGCTCTCTGCTGTGGCCAGGGAGTGCAGTGGAGGATAGCCCAAGTGCTTGGGCCCTGCACCCCATGGGAGACCAGGATAAGTACCTGGCTCCTGCCATCGGATCAGCGCGGTGCAGCATGCCAGCCGCGGCGGCCATTGGAGGGTGAACCAACAGCAAAAGGAAGACCTTTCTCTCTGTCTCTCTCTCCCACTGCCACTCTGCCTGTAAAAAAAAAAAAAAAAAAAAAAAAAAAAAAAGAGGCAGAGTCCACCAAAGTTTGCATTCTACGACTAGTTAAGCCAGACTTATTTTATTCACAAGGCAGGCTCCTGTAGGAAGCTCTGCCAATACTGCTAAGGCAATAGCACTGAGGTTTCCTATAGGCCTTTTTCAAGCACTAGAGCTGATAGGTTTACTGTTAGACTGAGCTGCCTGGAACAGTTTCTTGAACGTGAGTAAAGCACTTTTTCTGACTATGTCAATGAAATATTTTATCGAAGACTTGGTGAGAAAATCAAGTTCATGCTAATCAACCTCTTGAGAAACACTGGAGAGCCCAGAACTTCCAACAGGGCTCCCTGAGCCAGGGGGTGGGGTTCCCGGCAGTCCTGACTAAGCGGGGACCTTCAGAGAGAGGCACTAAGCGATGGGAGTGGTGGTGGCAGGTGGCACAGCCCTTCAAGGTTCCCTCATTCTGTAAGCTGATGGGAAGTCAGCCAGAGCACCTGCAAAGGAAAGGAGAGCGGCCGGCGCTCACCCGTCCACCTGTCGGACACCTCAGGACTCCACCTTTCCCCAAATGTTGGTCCGCGTGGTGGGGAGCAGCGCGTTTGCGTTCTAGCAGGGCCGGGCTGCATGGGGAGCAGGTGGGGTGCAAGGGGTGCAGGGAGGCAATGAACTGAGTGGGCATTAGGTGCTCATAGCCAAGTTTCCCTGCGGCGGGAAACCCACTCTTGCCAGCTCCCCAAATGGCTCGAGCCCGGGCTGGAAGCTGGCCCCTGCATCCCAGTATCCCAAACCCGCCGGCCAGAGCCTGGACCCGCACCCACCTGCTGCACACATGCCCAGTAGTAGCCCAAGTAGAGGGCAACGGCAAGAGCCAAGAGCAGAGTGAAGGTTTCTGTCCAAGTGCTACTCTGGAGGCTCAGGAAGGAGCTCAGCATCCTGGGTCGGGGTTCCGGCTGCCGGGCTCAGGGTCGGATCTAGCCGGGGGGACTTTGACTGCTGGGCCCGCAGGTTCGCGGCGGCCCCGCCCGTTACAGCCATTGGACAGCCCGCAAGTCCCGCCTCCGCCGCCGGCGGTTTGCGGTTGCGAGCCCCGCCCACCGCCCCTGGCCTGCAGATCAAGCAACTCGGGGCGGCGCTCGGAGGTCTGGAGACGTGAGCGGTGTGATCCCGGTGACCCACAATGGCTTCCCTCCCCCTCCCCGCCCCCGCGGTTACAAGTGTGCAGCCCTGGACCGGTGGCCCCCGCCAAGCTGCGGGGCGGAACTTGTCCAGTGCCTCCTTCCTCAAACTCTTCCCCCGCCGTGCCCAGGGCAAGCTGCCTGTCACTCACAGGTCACAGCCACAACTGTGTTGAGATTCTGCTGTGTCCTGCAGGACAGCCACTCAGTGACCCTTACACACTGGACACACCACTGTTCAGCGGTGTAACACACCCACTAGTGTCGGGCACAGCATTCACCCACGTCCAAGTCCCTGTCTACAGTGCTCAACTCCACCTGGGGATACCCCAGGGACCCTGTCGCTGTCTTCACTGGTGTATGGAAATAAGGAATCTACCACGGCACCGGCTTCTGACCCCAGCCGCAGATCGCAATGGTCTAGGCGCCGTGAAAACCTGCAGTGCCCAGGCCCACCGCTGATCTCGTGGGTCTGCATAGGAGCCCGGCTAGCAACATAACGCAGTGGTCTCTAGGAGCCCCACGCGTGTCCCCTGGGCTGGATGCTCGGCACTAGATAAGGGAAGAACAGTGACCAGGGGAGCCCTGCTGGGCCGGCTGCTTTCTCCCTGTGCTTTCCCGCCCTCTGTGTTTCTTGGCACCTACTTAGCACAGGGCCAAACCAACGGCCAAAAGTGTTCACATCTCCCCCGCCGCCTGGAGCCGGTACTCAGATCCCCCTCCTGTTACTCTCACACGCCAAGGCCACCTTTCTCCCGTCCTCAGTGAACCTGGGCCAAAACTAAACTTTGCTTCACCCAAGAAATCTCTAGTTCTTTCCATTGCCGCTTTCTGCTCCCCACCCCCACCCCAGCCTCAGCAGTCTGCCTCTGACCTCTCTCTCTCTCTCTCTCTCTTACACACACACAGGTCTTCCTATACAGTGGTTCCCAGCTGGCATGGGTGCCTTGGAGCAGCCAGGTGGACGTCCATGGGAGAGCTAGTGGTGGTGCGGCAGCACGCAGTGTCCATGACACCGATCCCTGGCCCAGCATGGCCTCGTGCTCACCCAAGCCCATCACAGCTGCCTCCGGGTCACCAGTGCTGGAGCTCCCAGGACCCGGTCCTCCTGCACCCCCCTGGCTGCACAGGCCCTCAGTACACACTGGCAAGATCCTATCTGTGCAGCAGGGAGAGGAAGGGGTGGGAAGCGGTCACTAAGCTCCGTGATTGGATGATGGTTTTCACAATTCCCTGAGGGCTTGCTTCCCTAGCGTGGCCTGTGTGACTCCAACAGTCCCAGGGTGGGGATTGGAGGTGGGGCTGGAGAATTAAACCCTCCTCTGATGGGTGTGGAAGTGGCTGATGGCTGTAGAGCCTGGGCCTCCTCTCTCAGATGGGTGGGGGGCGGTGTGCAGCAGAGGCTGCTGGCCACCAAGTGGATCCCCTAACCAACCACAGAGCACTTTAACTGTGGGTTGGGACTTCAAGGCCTGTGTGTGGCAGAAGAATCAGCTGCACTGGCAAGAGAACCGACCCGCCTCATCTAACACGCCCTATCCACACCAGGCCGGCAGGTGCGGAAGCCCCAGGGGGAGGCTGGATGGCCCACAGCCCAGCTGCTGAGGGGAGGGAGAAAGCCTGGGGAGATGGGGGTGGGGGGAGCAGTCATGGACCGGCCAGGGTGAGGGGCAGGCAGGGCCCAGGAGCTGAACAGCCCCTCACCCGGCCCCCAGACTGCTCACTGTACAGATTCCGCACAAGCGCCTGCGCCAGCCCCCGCCCTGCTACCTCACAGCCTGGGATGGCTCCACCTTCTGCCCCTGCGCACCAGGCCCTGTGGCCACGAAGTTGTCTCCTGCCTCAGCGTCAGGTGTGGGACAGTGGTGGCTGGGCCGGGTGGGGGTCCTGCCCAGCTCCCCGAGACCCCACTGGGTCGACAGCCGAGGCGCCTCCCAGGAGACTCAGGAGAGCTGCCCGCCTGTCCCCGCTAGGCCTGGCTGTGACCCTGGGCCACTCCGGGTCCTGGGAGCCACGCACTGGCCGCCTGTGGGTCACCAGGACGCGATGTCCGACTGTCAGGTCGCGCTGTGTGCCTCGTGCCCTCAGCCTGCCAGAGGCTCCAGAGTCGAGCTTGTCCCTGCTCCAGAAACACAGGGAGAAGCCCGAGGGCCTGGGGCGCTGCCGTCCTTTGTGCAGTTTCCCTTCCTCCCCGGGGCCTTGTGGCCGGATGCCCTTCTCCTAGAGCCCCAGGCATTTGCTGGGGGGAGGGGGGACTGGCCTGGTTCTGCTGTTAGCACAGGAAGGGTGAAAGAAGGCTCGGGCGGTGCCGCGGGGTTCAGGTGGGCAGCACCGGGCCGCCGGGCTAAATGGGCAGCAAGTCCCTGCGTGGACTGCCCTTGAGGGCAGGGAAAATGAAGTAGCCCAAAAGAGAGGAATAATTAACATGCACTAAACAAGGTGTCTTGTGCCCTTGTCTCGTGCTATATAGAAGAGGCAAGACTGGGGAATTTTTTTTCAAAGATTTATTTTATTTATTTGGAAGACAGAGTTACAGAGAGAGGTAGAGGCAGAGAGCGAGGTCTTCCATCTGCTGGTTCACTCCCCAGATGACTGCAGCAGCACCATTCAGTCTGTGAACATTCAGTCGGCCCTGAAGTGAGTCACTGCATCCTCCGAGCCTGGCTGTGGCCATCTGGTCCCTCCTGACTGTAGCCCCCAGGCCTGCAAGCCCCCTCAGTCTCTGATGTGCTCCCTGCTGGCGGGCTCTTACTTACTGCAGGCACCTGCTGCTGGCCCCGCTCTGAGGGAGGAATAGTAGATTTTGATGCTTATTCAGCCAAGGGCAAGGTTATGGATTGGATGACGGGGCAGATGAGGTCAGTGGGCTCTGAGCCCTGACTTTCCACTTCTGCTTGTAAAAGTCCTCGGGCCGAGTCCCAGCACCTGCCTTTCTGTAGCTGGCCCTGGGGAACTTCGACACCAGACCCTGTCTCTTCTGCAGCCCCTGTCCTTGAAGGGGCCCGGGCCCATGCTCATCTGGAGAGGCCAGGCTGATAGTGTGACCCTGGGGCTGTCACTGGGGCCTGGGCCCTGAGCCTTCAAACACCACGTGGTGTTGCCATGGTGTGCTACACGCAGGACCTGAGCTTACTGCTACCTTGTAGGATATAAATGAGGAAATGAGGGAGTTAATTGGAGTGTTCCAAGTCATACAGCAATTAAGATCAGTCAAGAAAACTATGGTTTCTTTAAGGAAAACTCTAACCAGCCTTGCTGTTCTCTACTGAGCTGTTTGACCAAGGTTTGAATGCATTGATAGCAACTCTAAATCTTGGCAGAAAATCTTGCATAGTGAGTAGACGTGGCAGGCTCTAGAGGCAGACAGACCTGGGTTTGCACCTGCAGCTCTGCACTAACCAGCTGTGGTGAGCTTCGTGACCTTTGGCAACTTACTCAACACACAAGCCTGTGTGCAGGGGGCAGGGGGTGGCAGTAGGGATCTCACAGAATGCCATGAACTCAGAAGTTAGTCACGGGGCCGGCGCTGCGGCTCACTAGGCTAATCCTCCGCCTAGCGGCGCCGGCACACCGGGTTCTAGTCCCGGTCGGGGTGCCAGATTCTGTCCCGGTTGCCCCTCTTCCAGGCCAGCTCTCTGCTGTGGCCAGGGAGTGCAGTGGAGGATGGCCCAAGTGCTTGGGCCCTGCACCCCATGGGAAACCAGGAAAAGCACCTGGCTCCTGGCTCCTGCCATCGGATCAGCGCGGTGCGCCAGCCGCAGCGCGCCGGCCACGGCGGCCATTGGAGGGTGAACCAACGGCAAAGGAAGACCTTTCTCTCTGTCTCTCTCTCTCACTGTCCACTCTGCCTGTCAAAAAAAAAAAAAAAAAAAAAGAGAAGTTAGTCACGGAGAGTGGAAGCCACTCAGCCTGCAACATAGGGAGCCCTCAACAATTGGCACCACGTGTTCATGGTGATGGCACTGGGAATTTCACTTTGTGTTCCGCAAGGCGCAGCTGGGTGGGGAGCAGGCGGGATGAAGAGGATGGAGGGTGGCAATAAACGGATCAGGCATTAGGAGCTAATAGCCAAGTTCCCCTGGGGCATGGCGGAAGGTGCTCCGGGCACCTAAACCCACCCCAGCCATGACTGGTACCCTCCTGGGGCACACAGGATCAGTATGAGCCCTCGTGGATGGCAGAGCCTAGAGCCAAGTGCCGCTCTGTAGGCTCGGAAAGGAGCTCAGGGCGGCTCTGTCTACCGGACTGAGCTGTGCTGCACCTGGGGAGCTGGAGTCCTGGAGTCCTGGGCCCGCCCGTTCATGCCGCCCCTGCCCCCGCCCTGGCAGTTCCGGCAGGCGGACTCGCCCTGCCTACCTCTGCTGGCTGCCACACCCCTGTGCAGAGGCGGCCATGAGCATCAGAGCTGGGGGAACTGTGCCTGCTGCTCCGCTTAGAAGCCTTCTCAGTGACCCACAAGGTGGCTGCCGGCCTCCTCCACCACCCTCGCCTCCGGCTGTTTAAGCCAAGCAGCTGCCATCTTCCTTAAACTCGCGTAGCCTGACCTGGCCAAGCAGCCTGGTCAGAGCCCCCTGCCCCCATCGCTGTCTGTTGCTTCTGCTCTAACACAGTGTCACACACTGGGCAAATGTTTCAAAAGATTTTATTTATTTAATAGGCAGAGTTACGCAGAGAGGGAAAGACAGAATCTCCCATCTTTTGGCTCGTTCTCCAAATGGCACAACAACCAGGGATGGTCAGGCAAAGCCAGAAGCTTCATCCGGGTCTCCCACATGAGTGCAGGGGCCTAAGCACTTGGGCCATCTTCCACTGCTTTCCCAGGCCATAGTAGAGAGCTGGATAGAAGGTGGAGCAGCTGGGACCTGAACCGGTGCCCATACGGGACGTGGGTGCTGCGTACAGCAGCTTTACCCACTATGCCACAGTGCCAGCCACAAACACTGGGCAATTTATAATTAGCAGTACTTTATTTCCTGCAGTTCTGGGGCCTGGGAATTCCCAGACGCAGGCTCTGGCAGGTTTGATGTCCAGGTGCTGTTGTCCTGCTTATTAATAATTTTCAATAGTAATACCCTGTGGGTTCTTCAAAGAATTCTGAAGATCGGCTCAAATAGACCAGACAACATGGCAAGTTTCCAAGCTTTTTTATTCAGTGAGAGAAACGCACAGAAAAGTGAGGGCTTTATTTCGGGAAGAAAGAGAGGCCTAGAAGCTAAGCTGGGTGTCGCTCCCCGTCTTCGTGGAGGAACGACACAGGACCCTGCGCTGTTCTTCTGTCTGCTCGGCCCTCCCCGGGTTTGCTGCTGGTCCTTCCCGGGTTGGCTGCTGGTCCTTCCACCTCCGTGGAAGGGCGGTTCCCCCTGCCACATTCCCCACTTCCGCGGGGGAGCGGCACACCGCCGGCCGGCTCTCTCGGGGGCTGCACAGGTGTTCCCCTTAGATGTTCCTGGTGCATGCCGTCTCTCTCCTCTTTTATAGTCCTCCTCCGCCAATCCCAACTCGGCTGCCCACACGCCGAGTACGCTGCTCTCCTCCAATCAGGAGCAGGTCCTGCAGCTTGTCAAGTTGGTGAGAGGCAGCTGGGTAGAAGCTGTTGCCTCCTCTCCCAGCGCCATATTGTGGGAGAGCAGATGCATAGAATAAGTCTTAATTCCAGTAACTTAGTCTAGTCCGAGTTGCTCCCAGTTGCTCCCCACAGCTGGGTCCATACCAGGCAGAGAGCAGGCCGGGAGCGGCCATGTGCAGCAAGCATGAGGCTCTGAGCAGCCACGGGCATCTTAGCGTGGCAGCAATGCAAAGGCAGAGAGCAGGCCAGGAGCCACGAGGAGCAAGCGCAAGGGAAGGGCCCACGGGGTTCCAGGCCTTTTACGGACTCCCAAAGGGGGCGTGGTTATGTAGTCTGATTGGCAGGTGGGGTCAGGGAGGGGCAGGAGATCACACGGGGGCGTGGTCTTCCAGTTCACATACCTAATGGATTGTATCCTATCTGCAAGGGAAAGGGGCGTGTCCAGGTGTGGTCACGAGGGGAGGGACTGGAAAGGCAGGAGGGCAGGCGGGTGGGCACCCTCGTGTGCTCCATTCTGACTTCACGTAGCTGCATCTTCCACGGCCCTCTTTGCAAACGCACTCATGTTCTGTGTCCTGGGCGTCAGGACTCGCAGATACGCGCTTGTGGAGGACCCAAGTGAGCTCAGGAACTGATAGGGGTGGAAGCTGTGTGAGCCGAGGGGGAGTGAGGAGCGCACCTGAGGAACTGGTGCAGGGAGAGAACCAGGAGCGACCGGAGAGGGAACCTGCCACTGCCACACCGGGCCGTCGGCATCGTCCTCAGGGAGACAGGACGAGAGTGGGCTTGTCGCTGCACAAAGAGCTAAGAGCTGAGAGGTCATTGCAAGAGCTAGGGCCTCGGGCGAGTGGAGGGCCTGGCCGCTGAGATAAAAGGAAGTGGCATCATGAGGCCACTAAGCGCCAGCCATGCAACTACCTCCCTACACGCCAGCGGAGAGCTGCCACCAAGGCCCTTAAGGTGATGGCTCCTCCTGCCCCCCCAGCCCAACTCCCCTTCCCCTCCATGGAGCCAGTGCCCGGTGACGTGCACAGCCATGGCCACACAGCAGTCACAGCTCAGTGTCACTCGGTGTCTCTAACAACTCAGGAGGGGCTCCCCTGTCACCCACTAGGCAATCGGCCACACATCGGCCATGCCCACGGGACACAGTGGCACAAAATGCCCCGTGCTGCGTCACAGTCCCACATACACAGCCGCTTCGGCACAGGCTGGCAGTGCGTTCCGTCCTATCTGGCGGCCACATCTGGGTGCCTCAGGCAGAGTTCAGCGTGCTTCTCCTTTATGCACGTCAGCCTCCCCCCCTTCTCTGTGTGTGTGCCCCCCCTCACAGAGACACACATAAGACACACAGGAACACATACACACGGAGATACACACTTACGTGGACGGACACACACCCCTCCCCCCCCCGGGGGTGGCAGGGCGGTGCCCTGCCCAAGCCACTGGCGCTGGCTCCGGACCCTGCCTGGGCCAGGGCGGCGGCTCCTGCGGCAGGCGACGTGGAGCGGCCACGTGGAGCGGCCGGGGGGAGGGCGGGCGGCCGAGGGGCCCGCGGCACAGCAGCCTCGAGCCGCCAGGAAGCTGAGCGCAGCGCCGCCGCAGCAGGTGGGTCGGACCCCGCCCCGGGCAGGCTCGGGGCCGGGCGGGCCGGGCGCGCCGCCGAGCCCATCGCAGCCGCCGCCGCCGCCGGGTCGCCTCTGGCCGGGATCCAGAGCGCAGTCCCTCTGCATCCCTGCGGCTGGACGCGGCTGGAGGCGGCCCTCGGCTCTGGGCGCCCTGGGCAAGACGCTATCCCTGCGGACAGGTAGAGGCGCCGGCGCGGAAGCGGGTGATGGGTTTCACGACCCCCTCCCCACGCAGATACCCCTCGCAGCGTGGCTGGTGGGGCTCCAGTGCCCCCCCCCCCCCCGCCCCGGGACAGAGCCGGGAGTTCCATCCCCATCTAACAGATGGAGAGGTGGAGGGGTGGGGAGGTGGCTGAGGTGTGGGCCCCCGCGGCTGGGTAGCCTGGTGTCCTCCGTGGGGCATGTGAGGGCGGCTGGGAGGCCGGGGCACCAGAGGGGTGAACCTGAGCAGAGGATTCTCTGTCCAGAAGTACTGTCTGCCAGCCAGACTGTGCCAGAAATGGGCTGGATGCGGGCGAGGGCGGGGTTCCTTCCTGGCGGGAGTCAGGCTGAGGTGTGATGGCGGCGGGACAGGGATGCAAGAGAATGCTGGGCCTGGCTGGGAAGTTACACACCTTAACCTTCAAGGCCCCAGCGGTCCCTGGCCTCTGAAACGCTCCAGGAGCGTGCGCACTGCCAGCCGCATGACCCACGTGGCACCTCCCTGCACCCGCCCCAAGCCCCTGCCAGGTAGTTCCTGAGACACTCATTTTCAAAATGAAGATCCCAGAGCTCAGAGAGGGTTAGACACTTTACCTCGGTCACACAGGGGGCTCAGAGGCGGATTTCATCAGAGGCCAAGGCTCTCCTCCCACATGCGATGCAAGGCTTGAAGACCCCTGAGGCTGAAGGGGTATCGTGAATGCATGCGTGTGCGTGTGTGCGTGTGCACGCTCGTGTGTGAGATGAACAACTTCACTGACTCACGGCTGTGTCTCCTGATGGCGGCTTCCCTGTGTTCATCAGAGCAATCGTGTCCATGCACATGGCAGTTACAGGAAATCATGGAGAACAGTTTTGTTTGGCAGCCAGTGAGGGTCCATAGCTGCTTTGTTGCTGATGCTTGCAGAAGGTTTTGTGAACGCTTAGGAAGGTGATCACGCGAACAAGTGCATACTGCACCAGCCTCACTCAGCGCTGCACCAGGCGCCTGGCCTGACTTCCTTTTAGCAAGGGAGGTAGGTGTTACCGTTGGAAACATTTCTTAACACTACACAGGCATTTGCTTAAGTTTTAAAATTGGCTGGCGCTGCGGCTCACTAGGCTAATCCTCCGCCTGTGGCGCCGGCACCCCGGGTTCTAGTCCCGGTTGGGGCGCCGGATCCTGTCCTGGTTGCCCCTCTTCCAGGCCAGCTCTCTGCTGTGGCCCGGGAAGGCAGTGGAGGATGGCCCAAGTGCTTGGGCCCTGCACCCCATGGGAGACCAGGACAAGCACACTGATCCTGGCTTCGGATCATCACAGCGCTGGCCGTAGTGGCCATTTGGGGGGTGAACTAACGGAAGGAAGACCTTTCTCTCTGTCTCTCTCTCTCTCACTGTCTAACTCTACCTGTCAAAAAAAAAGTTTTAAAATATATTTATTTATTTATTTTTGAGAAGCAGAGACAGAAAAGCTCCCATTCTCTGGGTCACTCCCCAGATGCCCATGATAGCCGGGGCTATAGCCCCAGGGCTGGCCCACACCAACACTGGGGGCCAAGAACTCAGGCAGGGCCTCCCTGTGGGGCCAGGGACACAGCCACCTGAGTCGTCACTGCTGCCTCCCAGCGTTGCCTTAGCAGGAAATTGGGATTGGGAATGGGGCCAGGGCTCACACCCAAGCTCAGAGAGGTTGAGTCACTTGCCTGGGGCACATAGCAGGGTCAGAGGCCTAACCCTGAGGCTGGGCTCTCCTCCCGTGTGCCGCTGCAAGACTTGAGGAGACTGAGACCAGAGAATGTGTGTGTGTGCATGCGTGTGTGTGCATGGGCAGGTGTGTGTGTGTGCATGGGCACAGGTGTGTGTGTGTGTGTGCATGGACACAGGTGTGTGTGTGCATAGACACAGGTGTGTGTGTGTGTGCATGGACACAGGTGTGTGTGTGCATAGACACAGGTGTGTGTGTGTGTGTGCATGGACACAGGTGTGTGTGTGCATAGACACATGTACACATGCACATGCATATGCGTGTATGTGTTGGGAGATGGCATGGGATGTGGGTGTCCTAAACAGTGTCTCAGCCACTACCCCAAATACCTGCCCCAGTTAATGGTTTTTTTTCTTTTAAAAGATTTATTTATTTATTTATTTGAAAGGCAGTTACAGAGAGGTACAGGCAGAGAGAGAGTGAGAGAGAGAGAGGTCTTCCATTCACTGGTTCACACCCCAGATGGCTGCAATGGCCAGAGCTGTGCCGATCCAAAGCCAGGAGCTTCTTCTGGATCGCCCATGTGGGTACAGGGGCCCAAACACTTGGGCCATCTTCCACTGCTTTCCCAGGCCATAGCAGAGAGCTGGATTGGAAGTGGAGCAGCAGAGACTCGAACCAGCAACCATATGGGATGCCAGCACTGCAGGCGGTGGCTTTACCCACTATGCTGCAGCGCCTGCCCCTGGTGTAATGTTTTGAAGTAGACTACAGCTGAAGGCTGAGGTTGTCAGGAGGCCCAAAATGGTCCAGGTTGAGGACAGAACAGGTGAAAGGCATTATGGGAGCCTCCAGCAGCCCCTGTGTTTGGAGCAGGCCGCTGGTGTAACGAACGGAGCCAGGGCAGAGGCCTAGGTGAGGACCCTGGACTGTGAGAGGACAGGGAGCCACTGGAGGCTTTGAAGCAGTGGAGGGCAGTGAAGGAGGGTTTGTCTGATGTTGGGTGGAGACGATGCCGGAGGCAGGCACAGCAGCAAAAGGCTACTCCAGGGACCGCATTTTGGCACAGCGGGTAGAACCACTGCCGGTGGGTGCTGGCATCGCGATCAGAGTGCTGGTTTCAGTCCCAGCTCCTCTGTTTTCAACCCAGCTTCCTACTAACGCACTTGGGAAGGCAGCTGAGGGTGACCAAGTACTTGCGCCCCTGCCACCCACATGGGAGACCCGGAAGGAGTTCCTGGCTCCTGGTTTCAGCCTGGCCCAGCCCTGGCTGTTGTGGTCATTTGGGGAGTGAACCCGCAGATAAAGATACCTCTCTCTCTGCCACTCTCCGTCACTCAAATAAATAAATGTTTTGTGTTCGCTTTTAGAAAAAGGCTACCATGTTAGTTTGTGCAAGAAAGAATTCATTATCCAAGCAATATTCCCTATAACCCTGTGAGATAAATTTTGCTGTTATCTCACTATACAGATAAGGGAAGAAGTCTTGTGAGGATAATTAGCTTACCCAAGGTCACAGAGACAGCAGTGGAGCTGGGATTTGAATGTCCATCTGGCTGGTTCCAAGTCCTCTACGCGTACTGAGTAGTCACCCAGGGGAGGGGTCCCTGGGAGCAGCAGGCGGGGAGTGCCGGGAACGCAAGTGGACCGAGCACAGGCGGGGGCAGAGTCCACGACGCCCCGCGCACCCGTGACTGGGAGCTCCGGAGCACCAAGCACCAGCCTCAGGAAGCGGGGCCCTGGGTGGCTGCACAGCTCACACCCCCACGGTGAGCCCGGCCCTGGCACGGGCCATGTCCAATTGCCAGATTAGCTTCCCAAGCCACCCGAAAGCTTAGTGGCTCACGGGTGAATCTGGAGTGCCGGCTGGCTGGGGCTGTGCGCACGCGCACATTTCTGCTCTGGCCCGTGCTGGCTGGGGGCTGAGCTGCTCTGCAGGTTTGCTGCCTCCCTGGGCTGGTGGATGGGCTAGGAGGATTTGAGCAGCCTGGGGGCCTTTGGGCATCTCCACCTGGTGGCTTCTCGCGGTCTCCCCATGGTCGCTGTAGCACCCTGGCTTCTGCCTTGGCGGTTCAAGGTTCCAGAGAGGCATGTGTGCATGTCCAGAGACAAAGGGGGAAGGGGAGGGAGAGAGAAAATGACAGAGACAGAGAAGGGGTAGCTAGCCCCTTGTGTGTCCTGGGCTTGGAGGTCAGCTTGCATCATTCCAGCGATGTCACTGGAGACGCATCCCCAAGTCCAGCTCATGTTCTAGGGCAGGCTGTGGGGAGAAATGGCAAAGGCTTCTAGGCATGTTTTTAAAACCCCAGCACCTGATGAGTGAGTAGCCTGGGGGCACCTGAGGTGCTACCACCCTAGACGCCTTCTCTGGAGTTCCTTGGTGTCCTGGTGTAAAAACACCTGCTGGTGGGTGAGAACGCCCTGAGGCTGGAAAATACGCTCTGACAGCCCTGAGGGACTGCGATTACTCCAGGGTTCCTGTTGGCCTGTCCTGGCAGTAAACAGATGGGGAGAAAGCAATTGGAGGGGACCCAGGTGGGTAGGCCTGTGGTGTGTGTGGCGGAGTAGGTATGAAGCTGCCGCCAAGTAGCCCAGCGGACTTCCAGAAGAAGTGCCCTGCACAAGCCTGGCCTCATTTGTGCCTCACTATGCCCTGACTGAGGGCTCTCAGGGGTCCCACGTAGCAGGTGCAGAACCGGATACAGAAAAGTCACCCAGACAGCGCCAGAGCTGGACGTGAACTCAGTTGGCTTAAGGTTAGCTATTCCTTAGCAACTCTGTTTTGCTCTTATTCTTTTTAACATTTGTTATCTTTTTCCTACTTAAATGTTGGTGAGCTTTAAGGGGGAAAGACAAGCAGTAATTCCACCTTAAGCTATCAATTTAAGGATAAGATAGTACCTTGTATATAGTAGATGCTCAGTCAATAAATATTTAAGCAATGAATATTGTTTATTATACTTTTTTAAAATAACTATTATATTTATTTGAAAGACAGAGTTACAGAGAGAGGTAGAGCCAGAGAGAAAGAGGTCTTCCATTCCGCTGGGTCACTCCCCAAATGGCCTCAACAGCAGGAGCCAGGAGCTTCTTCTGGGTCTCCCATGTGGGTGCAGGGGCCCAAGGACCTGGACCATCTTCTACTGCTTTCCCAGGCCATAGCAGAGAGCTGGATCAGAAGAGGAGCAGCCGGGTCTAGAACCTGCACCCATATGGAATGTCGGCGCTGCAGGCTGGGGCTTTAACCTCCTGTGCCACGGCGCTGGCCCCCGTATAGTACTGACATATTTGTCTTCCCAATAGACGTGTGCCCACGTGGCCCATCTGGTGTTGGGGTATCCAGGCCAGGGTCCACAGCCTGATGCAGTTTTCTGGCCTCTGTGGCCAGCGGGCCGCCTTAGCCATCGTCCACCCCTCCTTCCACCTGGGAGACCGGCCCCTCAGTGGCCACTCACCCAGCAAACCCCTTACCTTCCAAAGAACAGGCCAAGGCAGCCCTTCTGGGCCCTGCCTGGGCCCCTCTGAGCCATGGCCCGGGCCTTCTCCCCGTCTCCCTGGGAGGGAGCCACGCACTCTGCAGCTCTGGGCCCTCGTTCAGCGCCTGTGGGGTTTCCAGTGACTGCAGCCCAGTGGTGGTGAGGTGAGCGCCACGCTGCTGCTGCAGTCCTTTCTTGAGACGCTGTGTCCCCAGGTCCCCAGTGGACGCTTACTGTGTGTGTGCCCGCTCTCTTTGCTCTTAAACATCGTCAGGGGCTCGTCTATGTTACTGGTCTTAGTGAAATAGCAAACTCGGTTGGGACTATATAATTTCTCCTATTCTTAATGATTTCATTTCTTTGAATTTATTTCTGTTTTATTAGCTTCTTGAGTTGGAAGCATATCTCATTCATTTCTAGCTTTCTTCTAAAATAAACTTTTTTTTTCTTTAACGTTTATTTGTTTGAAAGGCAACATGACAGAGAGAAAGGGAGGTACATATCTTCTATCTGCTGATTCTCTTCCCAGATGGCTACAATGGCTGGGGCTGGGCCAGGCCAGTCAGCAGCCTGGAGCAGCTGGGACTCGAACCAGCACTCCTATATGGGATGCTGGTATTACAAGTCACGGCTTAACCTGTTGTACCACAGTGGCGGCCCCTTCAAATATAAGCTTTTTTTAGAGGTAAAGTTACAGAGAGAGAAAGATCTTCCATCAGCTAGTTCACTCCCCAAATGGCCGCAAAGGCCAGAGCTGAGCTGATCGGAAGCCAGAAGCCAAGAGCTTCTTCCAGTTTCCACGCGGGTACAGGGCCCCAAATACTTGGGCTGTCTTCACTGCTTTCCCAGGCCGTAAGCAGAGAGCTGGATCAGAGAGGAGCAGTTGGGACACGAACCGAATGGGTTGCCGGCACCGCAGGCAGAGGCTTACCCTACTACACCAGAGCACTGGCCCCTCTAATATAAGATTTTAAGCCTATTTATTTTTTCCTTCTAATACTGCTTTATCTGCATTATCTTGTTTCAATGTATACTTGGCCACTCTTATCCAATTTTGAGTTTTTAATAATTTCCATTATGATTGTCTTCCTTGATCCATACATAAGGATGCTTTTTAAATTTCCAAACTTATTATGTTTTCACATTATTTTTATTTCAATTTCTCATGTGATTATGTTGGCCATGTAACATAACATGGAACAGATTATTTGTTTTTATTTATTGAGAGGTGGAGAGAAAGAGACAGAGAAAGAGCTCCCTAGTTCACTCCCCAAGTGCTCACAAGGGGCTGAAGAATCGAAGCCAGGAGCCTGGAACTCCATCCAGGTCTTGTAGGTGGGCGGCGGGGGCTCAGCCTCCCGGGATCTGCCTTGGCAGGAAGCTGGAGTCAGGAGCCAGAGCTGGGACTTGAACTCAGTCACTCCTGCATGGGATGCAGGAGTCCCAGGTGGCATCTTAGCCGCTGTGCCAAACGCCCACCCCCAGCTTCCTATGAAAGGAAGCTTGGCGATAAATTCTCCATGCTGTTCACCTAAATTTTTTTTCATTTCGCGTCCTTCTTGAAAGGTAATTTTTCTGAGAGTAAGATTTCCAGAGTAGCAATGTCCTGCCTCTCCGAGCATATTACCGCATTCTGGCATCGCTGATGCTGTTGAAAAATTAGCTGTCATTCTAATTACTTTTCCTCTGAGATGATGCATCTGGAATCTTCTCTTCTTCTTGGTGTTCTGTAATTGCAGAACAAGGTGTAGATGCGCATTCTGCTTATTTAATCCGCATGGGATTATTTAGCTTCCTGGATCAGCATATTAGTGTTTTGCAACCTACTGGGAAAATTTCAGTTGCCATTTCTTCAAATATTGTTTCTATCCGATTTTATCTATTACTTTCCACGTCCTCCAATGCACCCCACCCCCCTTTTAAAGAATATTTTTCTCTGTGTTGGACTCAGTGAACTGCGTTTTGCATAACTTATTCATGTCTACTTTGCAGTCCATTCATTCTGATATCGGCTGTGTCTAAATCTATTTAACTCACCCCTGGCATTTTTTAAAATCAACCTCCTTTTTATGCAAGTTGTATTTGGTTCTTCCAATGCACTTGGATGTTTTGGGGGCTTATTTCTCACAGTTTCAAGCTTACCTTTCATTCTACAAAGTGAGTTAAATACACCTACTTCCTGTTCTGTGTGTGATAATTCCAAGAGCTTTGGCCTCGCTGAGTCTGGTTTTGCTCGTGCCTACAGTATTTCCGGTCATTTCTGACAGTGAGTGTGGGTGACTTCTGGGCTGAGGGGGGGACCACGCTCCTTGTGAGTCCGTGGCTGTCCACCTGTGGGGATTTTTTTTTAAAGATTTATTTATTTGAAAGTCAAAGTTACACAGAGGAGAGGCAGACAGAGAGAGAGAGAGAGGTCTTCCATCTGGTGGTTCACTCCCCAGTTGGTTGTAACGGCCGTAACTGTGCCGATCCGAAGCCAGGAGCCACGAGCTTCTTCCGGGTCTTCTACGCAGGTGCAGGGGCCCAAGGACTTGGGCCATCTTCTACTGCTATCCCAGGCTACAGCAGAGAGCTGGACTGGAAGAGGAGCAGCCGGGACTAGAACCGGCGCCCATATGGAATGCTGGCACTTTAGGCCAGGGTGTTAATCTGCTCAGTCACAGCACCGGCCCCCACCTGCGGGGATTCTGTGGTTCGGACTTGTATTCCTCCAGAGAAGACGCGTTAGGTTTGCCTCTGTCCCCACCCGGGGGGCACGACCAGGGGGGTACCACGTCAAATAAATGATCTCTCAGTTCCCTGAACTATATAGGTTGCCTTCATCCAGGCCTCAGCCCGCATCAGGGCGAGCTTGTTAGAATTCCAAGGGAAGAGGTTTCTCTCCCTCCTGCTCAGCATCAAAACCCACCTGGGCAAGATCCTTTGCTCCCTTCTTCGAGGCCAATCGGTTTTTTATTTACCCTTAGAGTGACAAACATGGCTGACTGTAGAGAACCCCCTGTTGGTCTCTTCGCCCTGGGGGGCCGGGGCTCCACCTGTGGCCTCCTCTGCCGCACACAGCGCTCAAACTGATGGCTCAAGTTCACCTGGAGGTGCCTCTGTAGGTACTCTCAAAGCCAAGGCTGACGTCGGCTCCCTTCCTCCCACATTGCTATTGTCACTGTACTTTTGTACTCTGAGAGTTTCTCGCCGACTCGATGCTTTTGAAGACACTTTCGGTTTCGTGGCAGCGTTGTCGCTGCTGTCGATGGGACATTTGCTATCAGAGCCTGCCACGTGGTGTCAGGATGCTTCCCCGGGCTGTGTCCCTCTGAGAGTACCACTGCGGCGTGAGGAGCTCAGACCAGCAGACCACCTGGAAAGGGCCCAAGCCCACTTTCTCTCCTGTGCACAACACTGTTCCCAGAGTCTCTCTTGCTAGCTGATGTTGGTGGGAAGCTGCGGCTTTGGCGTGGTTTTGGCCGTGGGTTTGTCGACACCAACAGACCACCACATCCCCTGGGCTCAGTTGTCGACATGAACAAGGAAGACTGGCCCTGCAACTCGCGGTCCCTTTCATCTTCTTGTGAATGCTCATGGCTTCCTGCCCCTTCCTCAGAGCAGCCCAGAAGGGGGACAGTGTCTGCCCGTGCTCTACCCCTCCTGGCGCAGGAAGTGGATGTCTGCCCCGGCAGTGGCTCGGGACCTGATTAGGATCACAGAATTCTTGGAGACTCTGCTGAAGGCCATGGACCTTCCTCTAGGAAAATCTTGTGTCAGCCAGAGTGTAGGCGGCCGTGTCAAGGGGCTGCCGAGCCTCTGCCTAGACCAGCAAACATCGGATGAGTTTTCTTCCTAGAGATGGGTTTAGGGCCTCAGCTTCGCTGGGTTTCTGCTTCCTCAGGAACTCACATTACAGGTGGGTATTGGGGGACTGGACCTGTGGCAAAGAAGTTTAAGCCTCCGCCTTCAGTTCCAGCATCCCATATGGGCACCGGTTCAAGTCCTGGCTGCTCCACTTCCGATCCAGCTCCTTGCTAATGCGCCTGGCAAGGCAGCAGAAGACAGCCAAGTGCTTGGTCCCCTGCCCCTACAAGGGAGACATGGAAGAAGCTCCTGGCCTCAACCTGGCCCAGCCCTAGCAGTTCAGCCATTTAGGGAGTGAACCAGTGGATGGAAGATCTCTCTCTCTTGCTCTTTTTTTTTTTTTTTTTTTTTTTTTTTTTTTTTTTGACAGGCAGAGTTAGACAGTGAGAGACAGAGAGACAGAGAGAAAGGTCTTCCTTCCATTGGTTCACCCCACAAATGGCCGCGACGGCCGGCGCACTGCGCTGATCCGAAGCCAGGAGCCAGGTGCTTCCTCCTGGTCTCCCAAGCAGGTGCAGGGTCCGAGCACTTGGACCATCCTCCACTGCCTTCCCGGGCCACAGCAGAGAGCTGGCCTGGAAGAGGAGCAACAGGGACAGAATCCGGCGCCCCAACCGGGACTAGAAACCAGGGTGCCAGCGCTGCAGGTGGAGGATTAGCCTAGTGAGCCATGGCGCCTGCCCTTCTCTTTCTTTTAACTAAATAAGTAAATTTTAAAAGGGGTATGTGTGTGCGCATTTGGCATAGCAGTTAAGATGCTACTTGGAACACCTGCGTCCCATAAGGGACTGCCTGGATTTGAGTCTCGGCTCTGTTCCCAATTGCAGCTTCCTGTTGTGTACCCTGGGAGGTAGCAGGGAGATCTGACTCCTGGCTGCAGCCTGACTCAGCCCCAGCTGTTGTGGGCCATTGGGTGGAGCGAGCGAGCACACGGGAGATCTGCCTGCCTCTCTGCCTTTCAAGTGATGAGTATGGAAAACGTCCACCTCTTCACCTTCCATATATGCATACCAGTGAGCCGCTCAGTTTGCGCTGACTGCATCTGTATCTGTTTCCTCATGGCCAAGCGGTTGTTCTGCCAGGGGGCCTTGCGAAGCAGATGCAAGGGGAAGGTTTTAGTTTTTCCTTTGTACTTGGACTTGGTTTTCGTTAACTGTGCTTAGTAAACACTTCTCCTGGGGCCCCTGCTGGCTTGACGCTGATTTGTTCTGTTTCCAGTCTGTTCTTCAGACCTCGTTCAGGGTGGGCGGCTGCGGTCTGTGCATCAGTGGAGACCACCCAGCCTTCTCCCTCTTTGCCCCTCTGTTTAAGTCTTGGTCTCCTGGGGCCTCACAGTGTTTCTGACCGAGCGTTTCCCCAAGCGAGCCCCTTTCCAGCCGGGAGATGAGCGCCCTGGGCAGGAGCAGAGCTGCGATTCTCAGAGCACCTGCAGGCTGGGGGTGGGGGGGCAGGGGAGTGGGGTGGGTGCGGGGCTGCCACCCCCGCTGGCAGCTCTGCCCTCACGCACTTCATGTGGTGGAGCTGAGCCTGATTTCCACACAGCAAAGGTCCGCGCAGGCTGCTCATGTCTCTAAGCCAGCCCTCCCGGAGCAGGGGCCCTGTCACCTGGACCCCCAGGAGACCCCAGGCTTCCATCTCACCCGCCCCAGCCCCACACTGTGGCGCTCACCCTTGCTCCCTGCCCCTCTCTTTCCGCTCCTGGTTCCAGTTCCCGGAGGGATGGCCCGGCTGCTGCCCAGAGCGTTCTGGTGGCCACTGCTGCTGCTGCCCCTGAGCCAGGCTGCTCCCAAGGATGGAGTCACGAGGTAAGGGGATTGGCAGGCCAGGCTGCAGGCTGGGAGTAGGGAGAGTCGCTGGGGACCCCTCCGGGCAGCAGGAGACTTGGGGTGGGCTCCCCGATCGCTGCACCTGCCCCCCAACCTCCTGCCTTGTGCCTGTGCCACAGAGTGGAATTCACCACACTCTCGCTGAACCCCCCTGGGGAGAGGGAGCGGAGTTCCAGTGCGGAGGGAGGCGGGGCGGGGGGAGGCCCCGGGCCAGCAAGGGTTGCAGGTGCTCATGGAGCCCTTACAGCAGGCAGCCCGCCCAGCCGTGAGGAGTCTAGCGTTTCTGCCTTTTTTGAGTGCCTTTCTGGGGGTGTTAGTTACTGCCACTGTGCAAGGGGGCTGCTGGGGGGAGGGAGACAGGGGCAGGAGCAGCAGCGACTGGCGTGGCTGCCACAGCTCCTGGAGGCTGTCTGGCATCAGGGCTGCATGGGCTCACAGGCAGCCGCATCCACAGCCGGGAGCAGAGACCCAAACCAACCTGTGCCCTGTGCCTGGACATTTAAGAGTCAAATTTTATCTTTAATTCGTGTGAAAGAGTTACACAGAGAGAGAGAGAGAGAGCTTCCATCTGCTTGTTCACTCCCCAAATGGCTGTAACAGCTGGGGCTGGGCCAGGCCAAAGCCAGGAACCAGGCCCTCCATTGAGTCTCCCCTGCAGGTGGCAGGGTCCCAAGCACTTGGGCCACCCTCCACTGCCTTCGCAGGCACAGACGCAGGGAGCTGGATGGGCAGTGGAGCACCCGTATGGGATTCCAGCATTGCAGGCAGCAGTTTAACCTGCTGGTCCACAATGCCAGCCCCCAAGAGTCAGTTTTACGTCGTGGAGCAATTGGGTCTGTAGAAGCTTGAGTGAAGCTACCCTACTCAGCTGGATACCTGCCCTTGGCTCCCCGTGTCACAGGAGAAGGCTGCTGTGGCCCACATGGTGCCGCCACTCCATGGGCTGTTTTTATGGGTCTCCACCTTGGGAGGTGTGGTCTCCTCTGGCCTCTGCCTTACCAGGTATTTTTGGGGGGCTCTCGTGAAAAGTTTAGGTAAGGCAGCTGCCAAGAGAGAGGTGGAAGATGTAGGGTTCTGCTTCCAAGCTCCTCCCCAGAATTGTGCCTTTAGGGGAGCAACTCCTGTTGGGTCTGGGAGAGACGCGTGCCAGGAGGTGGGAGGCTAGGAGGCTAGGCCCTAAGGAGGGGCTCTCTGCAAGGCTGCTGCTCCTCTTCCTCCCACAGGCCAGAACCGGAAGTGGAGCATCAGCCCCTGCCCAACCCCTTCCAGCCCGGCCAGGAGCAGCTCCGGTGAGTGGGCTGCACACGGACGGTCGGTGCGTAGGTGAGGCCCGCGGATGCAGACTGGCCTCTCCCGGGCTGACCTTTCCCTCTCCTGACAGGCTGCTGCAGAGCTACCTGAAGGGACTGGACAGGATGGGAGAGGAGCCAGAGCGCATGAGCAGGGAGCAGGGTGAGCGGCAGGGCTGCCGGCTGGGCGGCGGGAGGCTCCGGGCAGCCAGAGCTGGGATGGGCCCCTGACTCCACGGTTCTTTTTAAAAAGAGTTATTTTCTACTTATTTGAAAGAGTGAGATAGAGATGTGTGTGTGTGTGTGTGTGTGTGTGTGAGAGAGAGAGAGAGAGAGAGGGAGGGAGAAAGAGATCTTCCACCTGCTGGTTCATTCCCCCAAATGGCTGCAACAGCCAGGTCTGGGTCAGGCTAAAGCCAGGAGCCCAGAACTCCATCCAGGTCTCCCAAGTGGGTGGCAGGGGCCCAAGCACTTGGATCACCTTCTGCTGCCTTCCCAGGAACATTAGCAAGGAGCTGGATCAAAAGTGCAGCAGCTGGGACTTGAACCCGTGCTCATATGAGATGCTGGCTTTGTAGGCTGTGGCTTAACCCACTGCACTACAACACCAAGGCCCTGAACTCCACGCTGACTCCTGCCTTCTCCGCCCCTTGAATACCCATATTAGTGTTTTCTGTTTCCGAAACACAATACCTGAGGGAGGCTAGTTTGATAAAGAAAACAGGTTCAATGAACTCATGTCTGGGATGCTGGAAGTCCAGACAGCATGGTGCAGGCTCCAGTGAGGGCCCTTGGCAGTGTCACAGCCTGATGGATGGCTCCCCAGGAGCCCTGTGGGAGCCAGGGAGAAGCCACCCAGCCAGACAGAAAGCCAGGGGGAAACTGGGGCCCCCCCACTGCTGCCCAAGGATGTGCCTCCAACTGATGGAAGGAGCCCGCCACCCAGTGCTGGTTTGCAAACATCACCGCACTGAGGACCAAGCTCCCAACACGTGAGCCTTTCGGGGACACTCAAACCACTCTAAGCCACAACAATGACTGTCCTAACCCAGCTTCCCCTCCCTAGTTCTCCTCTACCTCTTTGCCCTGCACGACTATGACCAAAGTGGACAGCTGGATGGCCTGGAGCTGTTGTCCATGTTGACAGCAGCTCTGGCCCCTCAGGCTGCCGACTCTCCTAACACCAACCGGGTAAGCTCTGTGGGCTGGGGGCCTCCCATGGAGACCACGCTCTTTGGGGCTTTGGTCTTTTGCATCACAACTCTCTTGGTAATTCTCCTGTAAAAAGAGGGTTCGGCACGGGCGCTGATGTGGCATGGTGGTGGGGGTGGGTTGGGGGGTGTCTCTGGTTATCAGAGACTGCATGGTGACTGTGCTTCTACAGGTCATCCTGGTCGTGGACAAGGTGCTAGAGACCCAGGACCTGAATGGGGATGGGCTCATGACCCCCGCAGAGCTCATCAGCTTCCCAGGGGAGGCACCCAGTCATGGAGAGCCCAAAGAACCCCTTGCTCCAGCTCCCCAAGAACCTCTGTTAGCTCAAAGCCCATCGAGACAAGAAACACAGGAAGCTGTGGGACCCAGGGAAGAAGCTGCGGGCCAGCCAGGAGCTGGAGGGGAGTCCTCGCAGCCGGCCCAGGAGGCAGCGGGCCGGGCAGAGGCTGAAGAGGATGCCCCAAGTCCTGGAGGACAGGCAGAGGCCAGGAACAGTGACGAGGACGCCAGAGGGCTCCCCGGGCAGACGCTGGACTCCAAGGGCACCCCACATGAGCTGGAGGCGCACAGTATCCAGCTGGAGAATGATGAGATGTAGACCCCAAGGACACCGCTCGCAGCCCTCGGCGTCCCGAGCGCCGGAAAGCAGGACGAGGGTCACATCTGTGTCCCCTCTCTGGCCTCCGCGGGTGGCAGGCCTTTCTGTGTGGCTCAGGGAGAGCCTACATTTAGGGCCCAGGCAATCAATAAAGACCTGAATGAATTCAGTCCCCCGGGGCCATCAATCCAACCCAGACACCCTCGGGGCACAGGGGCTGGGGACTGTGCAGGTCTCCTGGAGGGGCAGGGGCTCAGCAGTGCTGTGACAACAGCGTCTGCAGCCAGCTGCACTTTGTCCCTGAGGCCCGGGCCCCGGTCCCCTTCACCTGGTATTCACAGCTCAGGGTCCTCCCGTAGCTCAGAGCAAGCGGCCCCCACCACCTGCGCCTGCCCCTTGCCCCAGACATATTCACTATCATTTTAAAAGAGTTTATTTTTTCCATCTACTTGAAAGGTAGAGCAACAGAGAGAGGCAGAGGGAGAGAGAGAAAGAGAGAGATGAGAGAGAGGCAGAGAAAGAGACATCTTCCATTTTCTGGTTCACTCCCCAAATAGCCACAATAGTTAAGGCTGGACCAGGCTGAAGGCAGGAAGCAGGAACTTGAACCAGGTCTCCCAGGTGGGTGGCAGGGGCCCAAGCACTTGAGGGTTATTGTCTGCCTCCCACAACACAGTATCAGGAAGCCAGACTGTAAGGGCAGCAGCCGGGAATCAGACCGCACTCTGATATGGGATGCAGGTGTCCGGGCCGTGACTTAACCTGCTACACCACAACACCCACCCCAACGCCCACCCCAAAGATCATTTTCCGAGAGCCTGGTACACACCAAGCACTGTGCTGGACACTTCATATGTTATCTGATCTCACGCTCATGACAGTTCCATGACCAGAGAGAACCAGCGCCGTCTCCCAGACGCGGACCTGAGGCGCCGGGAGTTAGGTAACGCACCCTAAGGTGCCGTGCAGCTACTGACACTGAGGCCCAGGCTCCTCACTGCACGGCTCCACACACACTGCCCCAAGTCTCCTTTTGGAATTGGCCCGTGTAGTAGGCCGTTTTGTTACCATAACAAAACACCTGAGGTTGGATAACTTATAAAGAAAAGAGGTTTATTTTGGCTTGCAGTTCTGGTCCCAGGCGGTGGGGCCACATCTGGTGATATGGCCTTCCTGCTGAGAGTCCCAAGGGGCACAGGGCACCGCATGGCGAGATGCTCTGTGTGTGCGTGCGTGTGTGTGTGTGTGAGCGTGTGCACGCGCACAGGCGCTGTGGTCCCCTTCATACAGAACCACCAGGATTCAATCCCAGAGCTCAACCCTAACGACCTTGTGTAAGTCTAGACACCCGCACAGGCCCTGCCTCTACACCCCACAGTTCCCACCCTCATCGCACCTCACAAAGGGGACTGAACTCCAACGCAGGAACCCTGGGACACTCAAACCCCAGGCAAAGCGTGGCAGTCCCCAGTTCCCACAGGCCCTCCACACCCGATCTGCCAGAGGGAGGACCCTGGACCCTGGGTCGCAGCTGCCTTAACCGTAAGGCAGGTGCCGAGGGTGGACCTTGCAGGCTCCAGGCAGCCCCTCAAGGAGGCAGGCTTGGGCGGTGAAGGCCCCACCTGACCACAGAGAGGCTGCCAAAGCACTGGCCAGTCCAGGGGCTCAGCCGCTTGGGGCCCAGGGGCGATTTTCTCCAGGCTTGCTGCAGGGTACGAGTGAAGCGTCCTTGCCTGCAGGGGGTCGGGGCGGGGTTGGGGGGGGTGATGGCTCAAGGCCTCTGCCCAGTGCAGGGACGGCTGAGCCTTCTGCACCCCGAGGACAGGGCGGGTGGCAAGGCTGGGGCACTTCCTGCTGCCCTGGCCTGGGCAGCGCCTCCTTGTAGCGGTCTGGGTGTGAAGGTCAAGTTGAGGAATGGAGGGGAGGAGGGAGGACCGTGGTTGGAAGCCGTGGGAGTCCCCAGCCACCAGGAAGCAGATAGAGGGGACGCCGGCTCAGAGGAGGTTTATTTGCTCTGTGGCTCTGCAAGGAGAGGGGTGGGAGGCGACACAGGGCACACACAGACCCCTCCCCACGGCCAGCAAGGAGCAGGGCAGCTGGGACGCCAGGCTGGACACACGGGCGATGCCAGGCCTGGGGCCTCTCACACGATGCCATCGAAGCCATGCACACCACACTTCTTGCCGGCCACCTTGCAGCCAAACCTCAGTGCCTCCAGCATGCTCTTCCCTGCACAAGGACACGCAGCTGGGGCCACTTGGCACCGTAGGGGCGCCGGATCAGCCCGGCTCTGCCGCCCCACGCTGCGTACTCACCCTGGGACAGGCTGAAGATGACGGAGGCGTTGAAGGTGTCTCCGGCCCCCAGAGTATCCACCACTCGTGGGGGCGACACGGCGTCGGAGTGCAGCAGCTGGCCGTCGGGGCCCAGCGCGTCGGCGCCCTGCTCGGCCCAGGCGCAGACCAGCGTGGCCCTGCAAGATCTGGCCTCAGCCCGCCGCACCACCCGGGCGGACCCAGCCCCACACGGCCCCTTCTGCGTCCCGCGGCTCACCCTTTCCGCACACGCGAGTACAAGCCCCTGAGGGCTTCCTCCGCGGAGCCGAAGCCCAGGTGCCTGGCCACGTCTTTGCTGACAAACACCTGCGGGCGGCGGGGGAGAGGCTGGCGGTCACGGCCTGGCGTTGCCCAGGTCACACGCAGCTTGCCTGGCACGGGATCCCGCTGTCGCGCACAGCCGTTGTCTACACTGCGGGAGAGCGCTAGTCTGTTCTGAGACCAGAGGCCCGGAAGCGCGGAGAGCCGGGAGCGCCCTCTGGGGGCGGGTCGTGTGCCGGCCTCGGCGTGCAGTTGCCGGTCTCCGCGGCCCCACGGCTGCGCGTCCGCTTTCCCAGCCGCCGGGACAACGGAAGACTCCAGGGCTCCCTCCACACCAGCTGCACGACGGGGGTCTCGCCCCCGGCAGGCAACGGAAAACCGGGAGGCGGCGCCTCGGGCGTCCGGAGATTCCTCTGCGTGGCAAGGTTGGGGACAAAGGACCACATGCCACATTCCCAGCTCTGCCCAGATGTACCTCTCCATGTTCCTACTCCGCCCCTCATTGCCTAGAGGGAAAGAACGAGGAGGTCCAGAGAGGAGATACTTCTGGCCACGTCCAAGACCCCTGGGCACCCTAACGCCCCCGCTCTCCGGGAGTGGAGAAAGTCTGCTCCCTGGCCACTGCTGAACTCAGAGCTGGAGGTCTGCGGCCCTCCGATACCACCAAGCCAGAGGCTGCGGTGCCAGCACAGGGGAGGGGGTGGGGTGGGCCAGGGGATGCTGGAAGGACGCGGGACGCTGGAAGCAGCACGCCGACTCCGTGCGCACTCACCACCTCTCCATAGCCAAACAGCTGGAACAGCTCCTCCCGGGGCTTCTCTATCTCCACGGACACCCGGATCCTCTGCTCTGCAGGCTGCCTGGCGTTGTGCTGTTCTATCCTCTGCAGCATCTTCACCTGCTCCGATGCGTTCCGTCCCTGGGGCCGGGAGGGGCAACTTAGGGCCGGAGGGCACTGTCCAGCTGATCTGGCTCATTCCTGCTCCCTGCTGGGACTCTGGGCGGGTGGGGGGCGGGGAATAGGGGACAGGGACTGCAACCCCTTCCTAAGTTAGAAAATTCTGGAGCTGTCATGGACCTTGCAGACTTCATCAAATGGCTCTCCCATGTCACAGATGAGAAAATAATGAGTAAAGCTCTGAAGGCCCTACAGTGAGTTCAATGACAGGGCTGGGATTAGAACTCAGGACTTCTCAAGGTTCCCTCTAAAACGTCCATCTTGGAGGCAAAGGTCTAGTTCCCTGCATTTGGGAGCTCTTGTTCCCGCTTCCTGGATGCAATGGGTTGGGGGATACGGAGCCGGCCTCCTGCCAGAGGACCTGCTGGACTGTGCCCGGAGCCAGCCCCCCTCCTGTGTGTGTTTCCGGGCCTGAGTTTCCCCATCTGAAAATGGAAGGAAGCGTGGAGAGGGGCCTCGGAGTTGGACGCATCTACTTCTAGGTGTTCCATGGTTCAAAGACACCAAGGAGGGGGCAGAACACGTGGGCGGGGCTAGCCAGTTGAGTCCCTCAAAAAGCAGGCTGGGGCGGGGCTTGCCTCAATGTGGATCCACTTGAACCGGTTCAGATCAACCTTCTCAAAGTCCTTAGCAGACACATCTGGCAGGTTCCTAGGTCACAGGATGGAAAGGACAGAGAAGGGCCTAGTGAGGTCAGCCGGGGCCGGGCTGTCACGGGCAGCTGGGGACTGTGCCCGGCACTGCAGGCACATGGCAGGAGGCTGGATCTACAGCTCAGGAGCGTCAAATTCAGCTCCAGGATGGGCCCTGCCCCAGCCTCCCGGGGTGCCCCGTCTTGAGGTTGAGACTGGTATTATCTAAGGGTAAACTCAACAGCAACACCGGACACAAGGGGCCAGCTCTGTGTGCCTCGAAGACCAGTCTCCCAGAATGCTCTAAGAGCACTGGGAACTACAGTTCCCAGAATTCCCCTTGCCAGTGCACACAACTCCCAGGAGGCAGTGCCCCAGCAGACGCCAAAGCCCTTGGGGGATCCTGCAGGGAAGCTTGGTCTATCATGCCCGTTTCTGTATTGGGAGCACCCGCCATGCGTCCAGAGCCCCCGTGACATCTCTGAGGTCAGGGTTGGCGGCGGCAAAGAGTTATGTTTGGCCAGCTTAGGCATGGAGACTCAGAAGGGGTCTGCCTCCACCCCACCCCCTCCATGGCCCGTGGCCCAATCCTTTGTCCACTTCACTAGCTGTGTGCCCGGGGACCTTCTGCCTCTCAGCCCAGCTGCAGCTGGACGGAGCATCTGTGCATGCGCCTGGACTGAGGCCAGCCGGCAATACACCTCTCTCCCCAGAGCCCCTCCCCGTGAATCCCAGGTGCGTCCTGGAGCCAAGGAGCTACAGATTATTGCCCAATGAGCAGTTCACTGGGATTGCCCAGTCTGAAGGTCACCTCTGGCGCGGCGGGGCGCTCACTCATTCGCTGGGACATACAGAGCCCAGGGACCCTGCAGCTGATCCTGGGCTGCCTGCCCCTCTCCCATGTCCCTCGGTCAGGGTGAGCAGGCAGGGAGCCTGAACCCTGGGGCGCTGGGCTTGGGCCCTCACAGATTCCTGGTCCCTGAACCTCAGATTCTTCAGGAGGGAGTCACCCCCCCCACACGGGTTGGCACCCCATCAGATGAGCCTGATCTGCCGCCCAGTGTCCCTGCTCCCTGCGCTTCAGGCATGACTGAATGGTGTGTGGCTGTCTGGTCCCACTCCTTTGTGCTAGAACCCTCAGAGCTCTCAGCCGGCTGGAATATACCGCAGCTCCTTGGTGCATGCCGCAGGCTGGCAATCCCAGGGCTGACCCTGCACGGTCCCGTGGGCCCCTTAGCCCTTCTGGGCTTAAGATGGGTTGAACTGCATCACCCACTCCCCTCTCCTGGGAGCACTTTCCCCGCACCCACACCCAAGCCGCTGATTGACTAATTATGGAGCAATCACATCATTAATTACATTTGGTGCAGGCCTGGTTACCAGGCAGAATAGAACCCGTCCCTTTCCACCCTACTTCTCCCCTCATTGAAGACAATTCAGCAATCACGGCACAGTTTGGCGTGGGGGCAATTTCTGGTACAGAGAAGCCACAGAGGGCCAGCTGGGATGCCCATGGTGGCGATGAGGAAGAGGGCTGATTGGTGGGTGGTGGAGGGCGAGGCCGGGGGCCTTACGTGTCGTAGAGCACAATGGTACGGGAACCATTGGTGCTGTTGACGATGCAGCAGGAGCAGGGGGTCTCTCCCCTGTCCTGCCAGGCCACCTGAGACACGTCCACGCCCCGCCGCCTGAAGTCGGCCACCAGGAAGCTTGGGGAGGAGCCCGAGCCAGGGAGAGGGCAAGGAGACACAGGTTAGAGCCTGCACGGGCCCAGGGCCTCCCAGGCCAGTGGGAAGGGGGTGTGGCTGCACATGGTCCTCTGGGAGAAGGTCCTGCTGTGGGGTTTGGTGACGGCGGCGGTGGCGGCGGCGGTGGCGGCAGCTGGCAAGGTGCAGACAGGTGTACAAACCTGTAGGCGTGGAGGATGGTGCGGCTCCCAGTGGCCTCGCTGATGATGACTGTGGAGGTGGGGACAGAGCCCTGGGTCTGAAAGACTGTGTAGCGTAGGTCCACAGAATAGCGGCGCAGGTCCTCCAGGACAAAGCTGCCAGGGCAAGCGAGCCAGGGGGCGCAGTTCGACGAAGGTTGAGGGGAGCACAGCGCAGCTGGCAGGGAGGGCAGGGGGACAAGCAGAGGGGCTAGGAGAGAGTGAGGCATCGCGGTCTCGCCACTGGCTGTGCAGGGGGGCAGGAGAGGCAGGGCTGCAGAGCCCGGGGCGCAGAGCGACGAGAAAGAACATTCCTGCAGGTCCTGGCAGAAGCACCTCCAACCCTGACTCCGTCTTCCAATCCAACTCAGGTTGGAAAGGACCGGCTCCTGTTCACAGAGGTGGAAGGGGGTGGATGTGGGGCCTAGACCCTGCGCCCTGTTGGAGCCAAGTAGATGGGGGCACTGGCCCGGGGCCCAGTTAATCATTAATCACCAGGGTGAGACTTGGCACACCCGCACCTCTGCCAGCACGCTCAGCCCCACGCCCTGCGGCCCTGTCCTCTCGGAGTCCCCTTCCTGACCTAAGCTCTCACTCCATGCCTGCCTCTCCTGGATGCCCATCCAGGAAGTGGGGCCGCCCTGGAGACCTGCTCACGCCCTATTCTCCAGCAGCCAGGGGAGCTGGCTTCCAGGGCCTGGAACCCCTCAGGCTGGGCCTGGACAATTACCCAGAATTCCCTCCAGCCAGAGTGAGCCCCCGGGTGCTGTTGGGAAGACTGCAGCCGCCCTGGAAACGTGCTGTTCTGTGTGCAACAGCGCAGCGGTGCAGCCGCCACCCGGGGCCCCTCACCAGAACCCCCCCTACTTCCAGCAACACGGACGCTGCACAAGACAGATCTGCAGGTCCCAAATCAGGGCATCGGCACGACTCAAGCATTCTCTACGTGGCCTTCCCAAAGCATCATTCCGATGGGTTGGTTTGCCAAACAACTATGCACACCTCCAGTGCCTGGCACATAGTAGGTGCTCATTAAATGTCTGTTGCCCACACAGGGTGAGTTCTGAACAGGCCACCCCTCAGCACTACTGCTGCATTCGGGAAGATCTCTCTACCCCCTAAGCCAGCACTGCAGTCCCGCCCCTAACGAGGCGGAGAGGAGCTACTGACAAGGGCTAAGAAGAGAGCAGCCCTGGGCCCCGAGGCCCTCTGTCCTCTCACAGGGCAGGTGCTCGCCTCCCGTTCACTCTGTACCAGTTCTCCAGGGTGGGGAGTTTGGCTGTGGCTCAGGTGGTTGGGCTCTGGCAGCCCCCCTCAAACTAGAGTTCAAAGGACTGCACTTCACAAGCCAGCAACCTGGCAGCCTGCCCCGCTGCCCACAGTGGGCAAAGTGTGGGCCTCACCTCCCGATAAGTGTGTGCTGAGCTGGCAGCACCAGGGGTCAAAGGGCTCCTGAGCCCTCGCAGCAGCCAACGTGGAGAAAGCGTGTGGGCCACTTACAGGCTGCGGCCCCACAGCCAGCTGGGAGCTGTGGGTTCTGGGCCCAGCATGGGCACGTGCTTTCGGGGTGTCCTGGACAGGAACTCTCACCTGCCCTGCCCGTCCCCTGGGACCATGGATGAGGGAGGGAGAGTTAGTGTGTCCCACTGCAGCCGGGATAAGGCACTTGGGAAGGGCAAAGGCAAATCCACAGCAGCCTGTAGGAAGCAAGGGAGGAGAGCCGGGGAAGCCAGAGCAGGCTCCAGGCAGGCGGCAGGAAAGCGGCTGTGGACGCAAAACCTGTGCAGCAAAGCACTGGGCCACCGCCCGCCACCCCGCCCCACCCCCGGGGCGCTGCACCCCTCCACCCAGCTCCCCTTTCTCATCCCCCCACCCCAGGGTTCTGTCCCACTCCACCTCCCCCAAGGCAAGCCTCCTCAGTGGGCACACCCTCCTGGACTCACTCGGCAACGTGGTCAGCAGCCAGCGAGCCCATGAAGGCACAGGGGGCTCCGAGCAGGGACAGCACAGTGCAGGAGTTGGACGCATTGCCTCCACGCTGCCATCTCTGGGACAAGCACCTGTGAAGAACAAGAGGGGTCCCTGCAGGTCCAGCGGGCTGGCCTGGGAGACCAGGGCCAACCCCAACCCCTGGGACAAGGGGGATCCCTGCAGGTCCAGCGGGCTGGCCTGGGAGACCAGGGCCAACCCCCGACCCCTGGGACAAGGGGGGTCCCTGCAGGTCCAGTGGGCTGGCCTGGGAGACCAGGGCCAACCCCAACCCCTGGGACAAGGGGGATCCCTGCAGGTCCAGTGGGCTGGCCTGGGAGACCAGGGCCAACCCCCAACCCCTGGGACAAGGGGGGTCCCTGCAGGTCCAGCGGACTGGCCTGGTAGAACCAGAGCCAACCCCAACCCCTGGGTGGGGGCCCACAGGATGCAAGGGTCAGCAGACCCTGCTGCACAGAAACCATCTAGGTCACTGGCTCATTTCCTAGATGACATAACTGGGGCTCAGCCACGGGAAGGGGCTTGGTCAAGGGCAGGCCTAGAAGCTCATAGCAGTCAGTGCCGATGGTTCCATCTGTTCCAGAGGCGCCAGGAAACCACTCACCCCAAGTCATCATCAATGGGGGCTCCACTGACTGAGCCACTAGTCCCCAGCCAGTCAGAGGGGCTCCCACAGGCCAGGGCCTCAGAGACTGTGTCTTCCCCAGGGTATCACACTTCCTACCTGTCCCTGTCCCTGAGAGCCACTTGAAGAATAACCACCGAGTTAGGAAATGAGGAAGGCAGGACAGCAAGCCTGGACACTGGGCTCATTCAGAGTGCAGGCAGGAGGGCTAACTCTTACGATTTCAAATGTTAAAAAGAGGGGCTGGGCCAGCGCCGTGGCGCAGCCGGTTAAGCCACTGCCTGTGATGCCAGCCAGGTTCAAGTCCCGGCTGTTTCATTTTCCGAGCCAGCTCCCTGGTAATGTGTCTGGAAAAGCAGCGGGAGATGGCCCAAGTGCTTGGGCCCCCGCACTCACGTGGGAGACCCGGATGGAGTTCCAGGCTCCTGGCTTTGGACTGGCCCAGCCCTGGTAGTTGTGGCCATTTGAAGAGTGAACCAGCAGATGGAAGACCTCTCTCTCTCTCTCTCTCTTCTCCTACTCTCTCTCTCTAACTCTGCCTTTTTTAAAAAGTTTTTTTTTTTCTCCATCCTTTTTTCCTCCATCCTTTACTGAAAATCTGTCAAAGGGAAATGAACAAGATACTCCCAAAGGGCTTCGGTGTCATCGGCAACCCAAACGGTAAGTCAGGCACACCCACGAGCTCCTTCCGGCACGCTGAGCGCCAAACCGGCTGGGCTGCTGCCTATTTCCATGGAGCCACTTCCAAAATAGCCCTATAATAATTGTTACGGTCATGGCACTCGCAGTAAGAGGAACAAAGAACCAGTATTTCGGAGAAATCATTGAATGGGGATGTGTAGGCCAATGCCTATTTGTACACAGAACTTAACCCGAAGCTCCCTTCAGACTGGGGAAATGGGGAGCCCGGTCTCACAGGATAGAAAGAGGGGGCACTTGTTTGTAAAGGGCCCATGGCGCTCAAGTTCTGTGCTTTGGGGAAACCGGCATGCAAGGAAAGGAGGTGTCCAGCCACCCAGCTGACAGCAGAGCTGGGATCCCTGGCTGCAAAGCAGTGCTGTTTACCCTGTATTTTATTTTTTTAAATAAGAAGTAGTTAGGCCCAAGCTTTGATGGGGCTCCTAAGAAAGGGTATGGAATTCTGCTCTGTGCGAAGCCTCCCCAGTCACTGATACCTGCTGTGCAGAAGGGCTCAGCCGGAGGAGGCTGCTCTGTGGCAGGGCCACTCCCCGTGGGTCTGATGGAGCTCCAAGCGGCAGCTCCCTAGAGTCCCGAGTGCCTGCTGAGCACAGAGACCCTGGGCCCAGTGATGCTGAGATGCCCAGCAAGGGAGGAGTTCCCTCAGAGGGGAGGGGGACACCAGAGCCCAGGCACGCTGTGCTGAGCAGAGCCACAGGCTGAAGGGAGGGGAGGCACGCCTGGAGGGCAGGAGACATGGCCAGCTCGGGAAGTGTTCCGTAGAAGGCACCTGGCCTGGCCCTCACCTTGTGAGCCTGCCCTGTCCTCGTGGGAGCCAGCAGCACCCCACCCCCGCCCTGCAGAGCAGTAGAAAGAGGCCCTGGGGTCTTCCCCAGACCCTGCACAGCCCTGGGAGACCCTGCGGCAGTGGAATTTGCTCCACTCCCCCAAGAGCAGCCCTGACCCCTCATTGTGCATGGTAGCCTGGGGCTGGCTGCACCCTGGAAAGTGAGTTAGGTCTATGCAGCAACACCCCGACTCTCTTCCGCACTGTCCCTGCACCTGTGGCAAGCAAACCCTGTGCCCAAAGCACAGGGTCAGCTCCACCAGCCAGGTAGCAGCAAAGGGACAGGGAGTGCAGGGGCCGGCGCGGGGCTGGAGCGCTCCGTTCTGAGCCCAGACACGCAAGTGGGGATGCCGCTGACGAACCGTGCAAATCTCCACATCTTCAGCTTCTTCCTCTGCACGGAGTTGACTGATCCTTGCACGGTTCCCACGGGCGTCAACCCTGCCCGGTCTCTCCCCCAGCCAGCCTCAGGGCCATCTTGTCAGAGGCAGCCTTGAGCTTTTATCTGGTTCTGGGCTGAGCCACTGGAGAGCCGTGAGCACGTCCCAGGGTCCCTGCCACACGGGAGGTGCCTCCACGGCTGCACCCTATCACGCGCAGGTGTGACCACCACACAGGACGTTCCAGCGTCTACCAGGCGACTTAGAAGGATGTTTTCCGGAATGCTCTTCCCTGACCTTTCTCAAATCGACTTCTGGTAAACTCCTTGTGGAATTTAGCTCCAGGGAAAACTGGCTCCCAAACCACCTCTCCTGTGGCATCCGCAGCACCGCCTCCGGTGCCAGCAAGCCTTGGGCCAAAGCTCAGATACCACGGTTTTAAATGTGCTGGAACCTTCTAACTGCTCATACCTCTTACCCTAGGCGACCCCAGATGTTTTTTAGAAACAGGCAAGATATATGCAAGGCCGTCAAACAGTTCGTGGAAATGCATATTATAAAAAAAAAAAAAAAAAAACTACATGGATTTCAAAATAGTTTGCACAAAAACAAATATTTTCAATCTGTTTTTCCATGAATCTCTTGATGCACCCTCCGATATGTGGCACACAGGTTGGTAGAACGCATTTAGAAGCAAGTGCACACTCCCGGGGTGGGCGGTGGGAGCGCCGGGCCCACCAGCTGTCTGCCCTGGGATAAATCGCTTCCTCTCTGTACTTGCTGATCCGCAACACGGGAATCCTGAGACCTAGCCCGATGCGCTCCACAAGGCTGCGTCCATTATTTCTCCTCTCCCACTAAGAGCCCCCCAGGCTTCCCCGGCAGAGAAGGCTGGACCCTCGCGGCCTCACTGCAGGGTCTCTGGCTAGCAGCCCGGTGGTCTTGGCCGCGGGCCACACACGCAGGGCTGCAGCGGTGCCCGGGGCTTTGGAGGGGCCCGGGCGCCCCTACCTGCTGTCCGTGTCCTCCTCCGGGTACTTGTCCACTACATTGATGACGTCCAGCACCACCAGCCCCACGCACAGGATCTGCTTCTCCTCCATGAGGCTGCGCCCGAGCTTTGGGCCCGCCAGGCTGTCGGAGTGCCTTCCCGGGCCCTGCCTCTTATCCCGCAGGGCCGGGTCCCGCTCCCAGGGGCTGCCCCGGCTCCTCCTCCGCGTGCACAGCTCCTCCCCCGGGAGTCCACGGCGGCGCCGGAGGGTGCAGGGAACGGAGCAGGGCCCCGGCCGCCGCAGCCCAAGGACCCAGGCCGGCCCAAGAGGGCCGATCCCGAGGTCTCCCCGAAGCGGCCGACCTGGCCTCGCAGGTGGCAACACCTCCCACTCCCGGACCTCAGCTTCCTAGCTCGTCCCCCGGGCTCGGGGTGGGTGCAGACCTGGCTAGAGAGCGCGGTGAAGCAATCTGCCGCACGCAAGGAGAAAGGGCACGCACGAGTACCGCGCCGCCTGCGCGCCCTCCGCCGCACCTGCCGCTCTGGCTCTCCGCCCTGCACCCGCGGGGCTGAGCGCAGCCTCGCGACCCGAGCCCTCACTGCCGCCCGGCTTCTCCTCCGCCCGCCCGCTCGGTGGGCTCCGGACGTCACGTGACGCGAGACGCCGCTGAGCGCCCCCTGGCGGACGCGGGCGGAACCGGCGTGACCGCGAGAGCCCCTCGGCGCCGGGCGGCGGCGGCGGCGGCGATTGCGGGCGCGGGGCCGGGGATCCTCTCCGTGCGTTGCCATCTTCTCCCGCACGGTCCCGTGTACTCCTGCCTACCCCGGAACACGGACTGGAGCGGAACGGCTTGTTTTGTTTTGTAGAAAAAAAATCAAGTGTGTTTATTCGTCAATAGTTTAGTATGGCGGTGGGGGCCGGAGCCCGCTCGGGAGAGCCCCGGAGTCGGCCCGCAGGGCTGGTGCAAGGACGGAGGGGCGAGCATCGGCCCTCCGCAGTCCGGGTCCTGGAAGGGGCTCAGGCCGGAGCTGGGCCGGGGGCGCTGAGTCCCCGAGGCTGGGCGCCCAGAACGGCGCTCCGAGCCAGGCGGGGCCCGCCGGCTCATTGGCGGGCGCAGACACTTGAGAGCGGTGAGGTCGGCTCCTGTCTACACCTGTCCCAGCTCCAGGTCCGCGTAGAGCAGGGCCCCGCTGAAGATGGTGAGCGGCTCCTCCGAGTGCGCCAGCTGCCCCATCACCAGGTCGATGCAGACCGTGTCCCCAGCCTGCAGCGGCAGGATGAGGCTGAACACGCCCAGCGCGCCGGGGCTGGGCTGGCTCTCCACCACCGGCTTGTTCTCCAGGCCCTCGGGCTCGTAGCCGCCAGAGTCGATGCGGGCCACGCCCAGGTTGGAGCGGGACAGCACGGCCTCCACTTTCTCATGCCGGTGCCCAGTCAGTACCGCGCTCAGCAAGTAGCGTCCGGCCAGCGGTGCGGTGAACACGCCTGAGGACAAGGGTGGGCGTCAGGAGGGCTTCGGGGTGGGGAGGCCCCGCTGCGCGCTCAGTTGCTGTTGCATTCACTCAGAACAGGGCCTGGGCCGGAGCAAGCCCCGGGGAAGAGCAGGTGGGAGAATGACGCCCCTCCCCTGCCCGATCGGTGAGGATGAAGGCGGGCAGGGCCCATGTCCCCACTGCTCACCTGTCTCCGGGTCATAGTAGCCTCCGTCGTTGAGTAGGACCCTGTCGAAGGGGACTGTGCCTGGTTCAGACCGCGGCAGACTCAGGGCAGCTGAAAATGCCACCCGGGGCACAGGCACGGCAGGTGCCCCCTCCTCTCCTGGGGGTGGGGTGGGGGGTGGGTTAGAGGAGCTCAGGGCAGACCTGCCCCCCCCAAGTCCTCTGCCCTCCAGAATCAGAAGGAAGCAACTTACCCTGTTCACCCTGGGGGCCTGTGGGAAGAGAAAGGAGAGCAGTCAGGAGTGCGGCTCTCGCTAAGTCATTCAGCAAACACTGGCTAAGTCTCCCCTGCTGTGCTGGTGCCCTGTGGATTTCAGGGCTCGGCTGCTGGGCCTTGAGCCCTCACCGCAGCCCCTCCCATGCCAGATGGCCCTGGTAGGACCAGTCTTAGTCTCCAGGGCAGCACTGGGGCCAGCACGGCCAATGGCAAACACGGCGACTGTCCCGGCTCCTGGTCGTCTGTCCACCACCAGCCAATCCCTCAGCCCTTTCCCTTCTCTGTCAAGTTCAGAGTGGAATGTCAAGCCTTGGGCTGCCCAAAGGGTCAGCGGCAGCCAGGGTCTTGGCCCACGTACCTGGTGGCCCAATGGGCCCCTTTTGTCCATCCTTGCCCGGAAGCCCTGGAGGTCCGGCAGGGCCTGGGGGCCCCTGCATCCCAGGAGGTCCTGGAGGCCCAGCCTCACCCGCAGGCCCTAGGGCAACAAAACTAAGTTGAAAAAGAGCCAGAAAGGGAGTTTGCGAAGGCCGAGGAAAGCGGTGGCCCCACGGGTAGGGAAGGGGGCTGAAACAGGTGGGCCTCTGCAGGCTGACAAGGGGAGGGGGGCCTGGCTTGCCCATGCCGGCTGTGTGGCTGGCAGAACAAATCGCACCTCCACCCACAGGCCTGGCTGAGCCACTGGGCGACGCGAGGGAGCGGGGACCTCCCACCATCTCCTGGGACAGGCTGGAACCCCCCGAACAGAGGCTGGGGCTGCAGTTCATGGGGGGGCAGAGCAAGCAGAAAGCAGCTGAGCGGAGGCTGGGCTGCTGCAGGGTGCGGGGAGACAGAGGGCTTGGAGGGGGTCCCCCGTGCCTGCTCCGGCCCCTCACCAGTGAGATCCTGCAGGCTGAGCTGGTGCAGTCGGCCCTCCAGGAGCTGCAGGGAGCTGTTCAGGGCGCCGAGCCGCCTGCCCAGGCTGGCCTGCCCCCCCAGCAGCTTCTCCAGCAGGGCCGCCTGGGTGTGGCTGGTGCTGTTGGTTTCCCGCAGCCCGGCCCAGAGGCCAGCCACGTGCCTGGAAAGGCCCTCACGCAGGCCCTGCAGTCCCCCAGCCACGGTGTCCAACCGCTCACAGACGCCTTCGAGACGGCCCAGTCGTCCCTCCAGGCTCGGGCACTGGCCGGCCTGCGCCTGCCCCTCCTCCAGGCCTCGGAAGCGCTCCTCGCTCTCTGTGGCGTGCTCTGTGGCCTCCTGCTGCAGCCTGTTAATCTCTGAGATAATGCTGTCCTTGGTGGCCCCCAGGTCGGCCAGATCAGCACCCTGGCCCTCCACGGTGGTCTGCAGCTCGTGCAGGGAGTCATTGAGGGAGCTAAAGGTGAGAATAACTTCAGAGAGCTCTCCTTGCAGGGCCTGGAGGGCCGAGCCTGAGCTGCCCCCAAACACGCTGAAGCCGTCCAAGGGCCCACGGCTCGGTCCCCCAACACCCGGACCGGCCCCAGGGCCCCGTGGAGGGAGCAGGGGGCAGGAGCAGCGCTCCACGCCATCCCGAAGGCGGCCCAGCTCCTCCTGGACACCGCCGCAGGCCCCACAGCCCTCCTCCCCGCGGGCCTGCAGCAGGCCCTCCAGCTGGCCCAGCCGTGCCGCCGTGCCGTTCAGCCCCAGCGTGAGTTCTGCAGCTGCCTGGTCCTGTGCATCCATGCGCTCCTGCAGCCGGCCCACAACCCCTTGCAGCCCCTCCAGCACAGCCTGCCGGGCCTCTCCTGCCGCTCCCACCTGGTGCAGGCCGGAGCCCACCAGCCGCAGCTGCCCCTCGCTGTCCAGCACCCTGCGCTCCAGGGCACTGAGGATCTCGCTGACCTGAGAGTCCTGCTCCCCGGGGGCTCCGGAGCAGAGCTGTCCACACGCCTGCACCGCCCCCGCCACCTGCTCTTCCAGCAGGTCCAGTCGCCCAGCCAGCTCCCCGCTCACGTTGGCCAGCCGCCCCTCCAGCTTCTCTAGCCGGCCCGGGGCAGCAGGCAGCCAGTGGCCGAGCCCTCCAGGTCTCCCAGGCCAGCCCTCCTCCTGCTCGTCTGAGGGACCCAGGGTGGAGTTGAAGCGGTCCTCCAGGCGGGAGAGGCGGGAGGCTAGGCTGGTGTAGCCGGGAGGATGGCCCCCCTGCCCCGCGGCGCCGCCCAGCTCCGTGCCGCGCCTCCCGCTCAGCACCGTCACGGAGCCGGCCACCACGTCCAGCCTGCGCTCCAGCTCCCCCAGGCGGCGGCCCAGCTCCGGAGGGCAGCACTCCGGAGGCGGCCTGCGGCCCGCGGCCGGCCCAGCCAGCGGCCGCTGCCGCTCCTCCGCAGAGGCCAGCATCTTCTCCAGGGCTCGCAGCCGCTCCCGGTCCTCCTGCTGCTGCCGGCGGAAGCCGTCCAGCCCCGCCAGGCACACGGAGCACGACTCCTGCAGCCGGCGCTCCAGCTGCCGCAGCAGCTCCTCACTGGGGCCAGGCGAGGCCAGGGTCTGGCCGGGGGCCCCGCCGCTGCCGCCGCCACCGCCGCCGCCGTGGTGGTTGTTGAGATGGCCCAGCTCCTGGTCGTGCGTGGAGACGCGGTTGTCGAGGAGCTGCAGCTGGTGCTGGATCTCGTTGAGGGTCTCGTGCACGCCGGGCCGGGCGGCTGCGTCCGCCGGCTGCTGCCTCCCGTTAAAGGCCGTCTCCACGGCTTTCTGCACGTCTTCCGCCAGGCGCCCACTCAGGCCCTGCAGGACACCCCGCAGGCCTTGCAGCTCCTTGGTCAGGCTCTGCACCTGCTCCTCCAGCTGCTGTACTTTCTCTGACTCCCCAGGACCTGAGGGTGGGGGGAGGGAGAGGGCAGAGAGGCTGGACCTCAGAGCTCTGGGACTACTGCCCAGAGCCCCCTGTCCAGCAGGAGTCAGGCCCAGGCTGCTTGCAGGCTGGAGCCCACCAGCCTCTCCTTGATTTGAGCAAAAGAAAAAGGAACCTCAATTCACTGATGCCTCTAGGGCGAGTTTGAACCTGGCTCTGTTCCCCTTACAACAGCTCCCCTGGGCAAATACTATTAATTCTTCCCATTGTATGGACTGGGAAACAGAGGACCAGAGAGGCTAGGGCACTGATGGTGGCGCACTAGTTAAATGAGTGGCAGAGCCAATTTCACACCCAGATCGTCTGGCCACCACGCCCACGTCCTTTCCACCCGTCCACAGTGTCACTTGACTTTGTGGACATGGCTTCCTCACTGTGGATGAGAATGACCCTCTCTGTCTCCCGTCAAGCGGAACAAGGTGGGGTTGGCCGAGAGGCCCGTTGGCCATGCTGCGCTGGAGCTGTGACTGGGCATCACGTCCCTCCAGCACCGCGGGGACAGACAGAGGGCCCGCGGCCAGCCAGCTGGGGCTCTGGCTGCCTAGTCAGACAGTCAGCCAGAAGTTCCTGTTTCCATAATTATGGCGTGGCTATCTCGCTGGCAGGAAAGCACGGCGCATCCGGAGTGCCCCGCACACGGGGAGGAGAAGCCGTGGGAACTGCTGCATTCTGGGATCTGCAGTCTCCGGAGGCCACGGGGCGGCCTGGGCCCCAGAGTCAGGTGCAGTGCATGCTAGGACTTGTAGTCTCAGCTGTTCCCCACAGACCCAGCTCCTCAGAGGACGGTCCCCTTCCTCCACAGCTGTTCCCAACTAGGGAGGATCCTGGCCACACGTGGGCGTGCGAGAGCACTCCCCTCTCTCTGCCTTCTTTTTCTCTTGCTTTCTAGCTGTCCGCGTGCACACGCGCGCGCGCACACACACACAGCAAGGCGTGCATGGGGAGTTTCAGGGATCTCAGGAACTCCCTTCTCTCTGACTTGGAGCGCGGCTTCCCGTCGGCAGCCTGGCCCGCGCTGTCTGCTCAGGACGGCTCCCCCACCCACCCCCAGCAGCTCCCTTGCTCACCTTCTCCCCCAAGTCCGCTCAGGTGGCTGCCTGCACTGGAGCCAGAGAGGTTGGGGCGGCCAGGCCGGGGCCGAGGCTGCGGCGTGGAGGGTGCAGGGCCCTCGGCACAGTCATCGCCCCCATAGCCCTGACAGCACCTCCACTCCATCTCCGTCACTGTCTTGTAGGCCACACGGTAGCGAGGCCGGAGGAAGCTGCGGTACCTGGCAGAAGCAGAGGCGGCCTCCTCAGTGCTGCCTGTCCCGGCAGGGACCCCGGCCCCTGTCCTCGGAGCCGCTGCTGGGTCAGGCCTGCCCTCAGGCTGGGTCCTTGTAGCTGTCCCGCATGTGGCCTTGCTCAGTTGACAGCTGTCAGCTTTCTGGCCAAGGGCCAAGTCCCTGCTCTTCCTCCCCTTGCCCTGTGCTAGGACCTCGATCTCCCCCCCCCCCTTGTAGATGACCTGTCCCAGGCCACCGAAAGCTTCTGGGTGCTTGCAGGAGAGGTCAGTTTGCCCTCTGTGCCCCACCAGCCAAACTGTCGCCTCGGCGCCTCCTCTGGCTGGAGCCCAGGCCTGCCCCTTGCTATCTGCTTTGTACAAACTCCCTGAGTCAGCACCCGCCTAATGCAGCTTCCACTGAGGGCCCACCCCAAGCTCTCGGGACTCACATGACGCTTCGGGGGCACTGGGGCTGACCCCAGCCACAGGGCTGGTAGTCCGGCTTGACAAAAGTCTCCACGCCATCCTCAAGGACACAGCTCACCGTCCGCGTCACCACGTAAGCACACCAGTTCCTGCAGGCACAACCATACCTGGACCCAAGCACCAGAACACAGGTCCCGGAGGAGGCCCAGGGACGACCAGAGGGGCTGGGTCAAAAGGTCCTGAGTGGCCAGTGAGAGCCAGGGTCCCGGCAGGGGCAGGCCCCACGCCTTCCTGTGTTGCAGGAGCAGATAAAGACTTTTCAAGATGGGGAGAGGCACAGACTGGAAAAGCGCACCCCGGAGAGGTCCACTCTCGGGGCTGTGGGGTCCTGGGAGCTTCCACATCGCGCAAGTGTTGGCATCCCTTTCTGGCCCCGGCTCACTCCCAGCGTGGTAGGCTGAGTGCCAGCACTGGCCCGGCCCTGTCGGTGATCTCCTGGATGCTGGCTTCCACCCACCCCGCAGGGGAGAGGACGGGCAGGCAGGGGTCCTGCTCAGCTCAGGGTTAAGCAGAGAATAAGCCATTGATGAGCCCTGCCCCCCCGGGGGGCTGGAGTGGGGTCAGGAGGACCCAGTGCGATGGGGACAAAGGATCAGCCCGAGGATCCAGGCTGGTGTACAGCTGGCAGCCGGCAGGAAAGCCTGGCCCATGCCCCTCACACTCCCTCCGTGCCCAACTGCAGGTCCCCCCTCGGGAGGACGTGGGCGCCAATGCCCCTTAGGCGTCCACTGTTCAGGGGACCCTGGAAAAGGCCCGGCAGGAAGGCAGACCTGTGAGGGGCCACCTGGGCCTCCCCTGCCCTCCTTCCCAGGGACACCGCGTCCCGCCCGCCTCCGGCCTGGGCCCCAGAGCTTACCTGTGGCGGCTGGCAGGCCGGGGTGCGCTGGGGGCCTGGGGCCCCCCAGGGCTGAGGGCACCACCGCCCGCTGTGTAGAGGCTGTAACCTCGGGGAGGGTAGCTGGCGGCGCCCGCGGCCGCGGTCAGCAGGCAGCAGAGGCAGCAGCTCCAGAGGGTGCTGGGGGCCATGGCGGGGGCGCTCTGCGGGGCCTCAGAGGCACATCCCGGCCTGGCCGCCGGCGCACTCCGCGGGACAGCCAACTCGGTCCCGCTGCCCGGCTTCCTGCAGGCAGCCCCCAGCCGCACGCCGCCGCCTCCCGGGCTGCCTGGGCTGACCCCTCTCCCCTCCTCTCCCCTCCTCAGACTCCTTCCGCTCTCCCCTTCTCCACTCCTGAGGGGAGTCTGTTCTCAGCGCCCCGGCCCCCTCGGATGCTGCCCCTGTGCCCCCGCCCCCCGGCCACAGCTGGCCCTTCTCTCCTGATGGCCGGATCCTGGGGGTGACAGGGCTTTGCCCTTGTGGCCGGTCAGAGGCGCAAGAGCGGCTGTGGGGCGGCCGCCTCCTCTCTCCCCAGTCCCTCCCCTCCCTCCCCCTGTCTGGCTCCCGGTCCAGCCTCCCCCCACCTCTCCAACCATCGGGCGCCACATCTGCTTCTTGTTAACTCCGGGAAAGAGAGAGAGAGAAAAAAAAAAGGAAAAACAGAAATGTGGAGTTGCCGCCGGGCCTGGGGCCAGCCTCTCAGACAGGGCACACGGAGCCAGGGCCACAGCTGGGAGGAGGCGTAGACAGGGAGCAGGGGCCAGAGCCACAGCTCTCAGGGGCCAGGGCCTCCCCTGGGAGAGAGGACTTGAGGGAGGGAGGGAGCCTGGCCGGTGGGGGCGGTGAAAGAGAAAAGAGACTTGCAGGGCTCAGCCAGACACCACTCACCATGCAGTCCAGCTGCTTCTTAGTGCGCCCTGAGGCTCAGAGTGGGAAAGCCACTTGTCCAAGGTAACACAGCAAGTCAATGGTCGCGGTGAGATTAGACTCCAAGCACCTCGGTCAGTGACTGGGGAGAAAGAAGGAGAGCGGAGAGGGTTCCTGGGCCAGGGAGAAGAAAAAGGCAGGCAGGACAGGCAGTGAAGCCGGCAGAGGGAGAAAGGGACCTGGAGACAGAGCTGTCTCTGTCAAGCAATGGAGGGGCCAGGTAGGAGGAGGAAGAATGTCTTTCTTAAAGGGCCACACGAATAAGGGGCCCAGGCTGGTCTCGGTGAAGGACAGACCCTACCCCGGGTGTAAAGATTGGGACCTGTGTGTGCAGCGCCACAGGAACTCACTCCCCGACTGGAGGCAAACCTGAGCGCCTCTGTGAGAAGGCAGAAACTTGGCCACTGTGCCACAGGCACTCGCAGCATGGTGTCCCAGCCCGGGCTCTCCTGTCGTGGGCGTGCTCTGGGAGAGAGACGCCAGGGCACTAGACAGCAAGGAGACAGGAGAATGCTCTGTGCCCGGCCCAGGGGATGGCAGCAGGTGGCAAAGACCTCCCACCCCGCCCCCGCCCATGAAGGAGCAACTGAGGCTGTGTGAAGCAGGTCACCGCCCTGAGACCCAACCACCACAGGGCAGGGGCAGGGTGGGCCGAGGGCCGACGGGGTCTGGCTAAGAGGAGGGAAGGCAGCTGGCACAGCCTGAACAGTGGGGGAGAACTGAAGAACGGAGACGAGGGGAGGGGAAGGGGCTCAGCCGTCCCAGGCTTGAGAGGACTGAGTGAGTTAATTTCCAGAAACCATTTCAGAACAGTGCCTGGCTCATAGTATATGCTCAATAAACACGGACTCTGTGTGAGGAGAGGGGGACAGAGTTGGAGTCAGATTGTGGCTAGATGAGGGAGGGGCTCCGACGGCGGTGACAAGTTTTCAGGTAGAAGAGGTTGTCATACAGGAAGAAGGTGCTGTCACTGGGGGAGAAGGGGGGGCCTACTGGAGCACAAGGAGTCACCCAGCTGTTGTCAGAACCTTGCTCAACTCCCAGGATGCCACTGGGAGTCTGACATCTGAGGTCCCTTCCAAATTCTAAACCACAAAGTGGTACAGCCGTGGGCTCTGGTGGGACAGGGACTGTGGCTAGGAAGGGAAAGTCGTGACTGATTGGTGACTGCAGAGGTACTGAGGGGCCAGATGGGAGGAGTCAGTAGAGATGACTCCAGGGCTTGAGCCAGGAGGGGGGATGCCACAAAGCAGAGAAGGTTTGGAGGAAAGAGAGGGACCTTAGTTGAGGCATCCTGAATTGAAGCTGAGAGCAACACGCCCCAGTGGAAACAGCCGTGCAGGAGACAGTGTGAAATGTGCACTGTGGTCCTAGGCACCCTTTGCAGGGCAGGCACTGGAAGCCATGAGAATGGATGCCACCAAATCTTCAGTGGGACTCTGGCTGGCCTGCCTCTGAGGTCTATGGCCCAGGACAGGGCCTTGACGGCTGGGAGAAGGGCTGGTAACAGACAGGGTGGTGACGGTCAATGCCGGAGCCACAGAAATGGACATCTGTGATTACCCGTGTGGATCAGCACGCGGGGGGACCTGGCTCCCAGAGAGCTGTCAGGGGCCGCCTGCGGCTTGGGCCCTGGTCTCGCCTCAGCAGCTGGCCGACTTCCCCTGCAGATGGTCCTGGCTGCCACTTGAGTTCTTTCTTCCTCTCCTCCCCCTGCAGGGGGCCTCCAGTGACCTGAAAAGTCTCTCTAGTCATCTTGTCACTGCCCGATTTCACCCATTCCATTTCCCCGTCTCCTGGAGATGAAAAATTTCTTGTACAAGTGCAGTCCAAATGTTGGCTTTGAAATACAGTTGTAGTAGGTTTCATCTCATTGTCTTGTGATCAGGAGCAAAGCCCTAGAAGCTGATGTGAATGTTCCCGAGATCTCCAATACGCCTGCAGCTTCGGGTTCGCTGGGGACCCATCAGCCCCTTACGGGGAGCACGCAGGCTGTGCTGCAGACAGGTTACGGGGATGTGGGGGATGGAGGTGGGGTGGTGGCAGGCACCTGCGTGATAGCAATGCTTTTGTCAGGCAGCCACAAAGTTCCGAAGCGATTGGTAAGAGTTCTCAACACCAAAAAAGACTAAGTCCCTGGGGCGGGGCACTAGGACAAGATCTAGTTAATAACTTCTCCGGGATGGGGGATTTCCAAGGATCTAGTGCCAGGGGAAATCTTGGCCATACTCGGCAACCGACTCATTCATTCAGCCGTCACTGCCTGCGTGGTGAGCTCATGTTCCCAGGGCCACACCAGCCATGGGGGCAGCAGCAATAGGAGCATTTTCTGCCCGACACTCGCCGTTGGAGTGCGGAATATTGGGAGGAAGGTGGGAGGAATCATGGCTTGAGCCTCGGGTCATGCCAAGCCAGATGGGGAGGCAAGCTTGTGGGGAGTTCCTGGCAAAGTTCACTCCTCCCCACATGGATACACTGTCCTTTTCCTGCCAACTCTGACTCCAGGTGTAAGACTTAGGAGTCCTCCTCGCTGGATTTGGGGTCCAGTTCCCCTGCCCCCGGGTCTTGTTGCTTCCTCAAGCCTAATCCTAGCCTCATGGGCTTTTCTTGAAAATGGCACAGCAATCAGAGATTGAGTCCCACAATGCCCTGCTTGCAGCCCTCGCTCACCCGCCCCAGTCTTCCCGGGGTGAGGCTTTGCCTGTCTCACTTCCCACACATACTTTTCCATCCAAGCTTTTTTTCAAGCATTGTCAGTTCTTAGCTGAGTCTAGCTGCGTCCCAGAGACCATTTTCATTTCAGTTCTTCCAGGCACAAGGCCAAATGACCCATGCACGGCTGATAAGGAGTCGCTGACCTAGGCACAGGAAGTTCCGGGAGGTGCACGACATTTCTGGGTGCTTCCAAAGCAAACGCTCTCCCTCTTGTCCTTGACCCTGGGACAACCTATCAGGTCTGTTTTTGACTGGAACGTGGGGTGGAGGCAGGAGGAATAAGCTGTAGGACCTCAGACAATCATTTGATATAAAATAATCTTGAAGTCCCCCTTGGGCTCTGATGGTCTAGGGTACCATGCACCTGGGCCGGTTGGTTGTAGGACACCTGGAAACTGAGGCACCTCCAAGGGTTTCTGTCATGTCATATGCAGTCTAGAACCTTCCAGGATCCACCCAGAGGTAGAGTTTGTTTAAAAAAGGGAGGCCTGGTTCTGAGTCATCAGCAGACCCCGGGGGTCTGGCGGGACCCAGGGCTGCCTCACGTTTCCGGGAGACATCAAATATGATGAGCAGCCCTCCAAGATCGAGCCCCTCTCTCCAGAGCAGCTCAGTGAGGTCGGCGCATGTCCAGGGTTTCACCAGCTGGAGGTGGAGGGGATGTGGGCTTGGGAGTCCAAACACGAGATTTCTGGGAAATGTGGGGTGGGGGCTGGGAGGTGAGGAGGGGGTTGGGCAGGAGAACCTCGGGCTATAAAGGCATGGATTGAGTTTAGGACCTACTGGACTGGAGCAAGGGGGATGGGGGAGGTGCGCAAACTGCTGAGGGTCCCGGGCCAGGAAAGCCGGCTTGGGCTGGAACAGCCGCTCCCCAGCTCCACAGGCAGCAAGTCGCCCCTGTCCCAGCGGCTCTAGCCCCTCTAGCAGCTCCTGTAGTTTTCTTTGGCTCAGGGAAACCGAGGCCTCCCCTGAGTCCTAGCCCCCTCCACCGCAAAGCAACTGGCTTGCATTACCCCTGACAGCTCCAGAGCAGCAGCCCAGCCCCCCGCCCCAGCCTGGCTCCGTGCCGTGCCCTTTTATGGTGAAGCCGGGAGAGAGGAGAGGAGGAGGTCCCGGCCGGGCAGAGGGCTGCGAAGCTCCAGGCCGCGTCTCCCCTAGGTGGGGACCCTCCAGCGTCCACCCGCAGCCACCTCGTCGTCTTCCGCCGGGAACCAGTGACCCCTGCCCCTCCCTCACATCCGGGGGGTGATTTCCCACTTGGCCCAAGTCCCACGGTTTGGGTTGTGATTCCCGGAGGGTCCGCCCCATTTCCGACGCCCACCTCCAGGGATGCGGTGGAGGGAGGGAGCCCGGGTAAGACAGGCACTGCTCAGATCGCGGGCAGAACCCTCCTGCTTGGTCGGAGGTGGGTCCGAAAGCCTTAGTCTGGCGGCGCGGAGAGGGACACCCACAGCCCTAGCCCTGTCCCTACTCTGCACCGCCTCCCGCTCCCGTCCCCGCCTCCCGATCCTGGGAGAGGACAGCGAGGGCAGGACCCAAAGGAAACACCTGGTGGGCCGGACTGGGAAGCGAAGGGTGGGCAGCAGTACTGGGGGCCGAGGCAGGAAGAGGGGGTCGAAGCCCGCAGGCCAGGCCGAGTCCCCCGCCCGCCCCGAAGCCGCACTCTCGCCCAGGTCCACTCCTTGGCTCGGAGTTGGCAGCCGCCGCGGCTCCGCTCGGCGCGCCCCAGACCCGCCAGCTGCGGCCAGCTGCGCGGTTCCCTCCCCGCGGCGCGCGTCCGCGGCCCCGCCCCACCCCCTACGGCGGGGCGTCCACCGCGGCCCCGCCCGAGACCCCGCCCCTCGCGAGCGCGCGGGAGCAGGCGAGACGGCGGGGCTAGAGAGGCCGCCCCGACAGCGCCGCGCGGCCGGAAGTGGCGTGCTTGGCCGGCGCTGGCACGACGGAGTTCCGGTCCAGGTCTCCTACCTCTGCGCTGTGTGGAGGCGGTGTAGGGTCCGAGGCGGGCGGGGCAGGTGAGCGGCTTGCAGGCGCCGTCCTCCGGGCCAGCCCCGCGGTGGCGGGGCCGTGGGGGCGAGAGGGGCGACGGCGCGAGGCTCAGTCCCCCCTCTTGCCCGCAGGATGATCACGGACGTGCAGCTCGCCATCTTCGCCAACATGCTGGGCGTGTCGCTCTTCCTGCTCGTCGTTCTCTATCACTACGTGGCCGTCAACAACCCCAAGAAGCAAGAATGAAAGTGGCGCTTTCTCCGCCCTCAGGTAATGGTCCGGGGCCCGAGAGCTGGGTGGCGAGGCCGCGCCCAGGGCCTGCGGGGTTCGAAACTCGCGGTCAGAGCGCGTCGGGCCGAGCGGGAGGCAGTGCAGAGCTGGGCGCCCCGCCAGCTGCTCCCCGGGGGAACCGGGGTGGGGGCCGGGAGGCACTGGGGGCGCCTCCCCGCGGTTTCGCTTGTGGCCCAAGGCTCCCTTAGGCCAAGTCGCCTGGAGCGGGCCCGGGAGGCGGACTGCTGCCTCCCGCGCCGCGGGGCCACGGCCTGGCTAAGGAGAGCAGGACGGGGGCAGGGCCGGGGAAGTGGCTCCGGAGGACTCCCCAGAGGAGAGCTGCGGCGTCTTCCTTACCTCAAGTCTTTCCCCCTCTTTTCTAGGGCTCCAGGACATAGTCTGAGGCCACATGGAGGGTGTGAGGGGCCTCCACACTTCATCCCTCTGCCCATCACAGCATGCAAAGCAACTACACCTGGAGTTTTCCAAACAACTTTTATTTCCTCAAAGTCTTCCTTAACCCTATGGAACAAGAAGCTGCCACTGACTAGGGCCCAGAGTTAGGGGCTGCTTTCCCCCACTTCTCCCCAATGCCCCTCCAATATAAAAATATAGTTATATTTTTTTGTGGTCCCAAACTCTTGTGCTGTGGAGGGAGGGGAAGGGTGGCAGGTCCCTAATGTGCCCTGTCTCAGGGTGAGGCTCTGCGGTGCCTCCGGCATTCCAGGATGTACAGCCGCCACGTGGAGTCCGCAGCTGAGGGGAAGACTAGCACATTCCCTTCTCACTGTGGTCCGCACCAGGGGCTGCACCCTGGCCATTGTCAGACCCGGGGAGAGACAGTGAGTGGAGGGGGTGTAGGAGCAAAACAAACCTCAGGTTGGCCCAAGGGACCCCCGCTGTGACAGATCCTGGATGGGGAGTCAGAGAGGCTACAGGAAATAGAAAAGGCAGGGGCAGAGCGGGGCCGTGGGGGCCTGGCCTGAGGCAGCCTGCAACAGAGAAGAGAGAGGAGTCAGGGCTGTGAAAACTCTGCCTCTCTTCTGGTCTGTTAGCGGGGGGCTGGGAGGTGAAGGAGGTGGAGAGGTGACACGGGGTGAGCACGGGCAGGTCGATGGCCGCACAATGGTCTGCACCTAGAACCAGCCGGCTCCTAGGCCTGAGGCCCTAACCAGAAGTTGGTGCCTTGTCCTTTAGTGTGAAGGCCTTAATAAAAGGCATTTAGTCTTCAGGGGTCAAATGGAGCAGGAAAGAGAAAATTATCCCACAGAAACGGGAATGTGGGGTGGAAGAAACGAGGAATGGGGTGAGGGATTGAACCTGGTGCTCACCCTGGTGTAGCAGAGCGGGGTTCCGGCTCACTGCTCTCCCTGGTCCGGGGTACAGGGGATGTGGGGCCTGAAGAGCCTCTCATCCCTCTGCGAGGCGGCGGTGAGCCCCGGGCCAGCCTGGGCCTAGCCTGTGTGGACAGGGGTAGGCTAAGAGGCTGGATTCTTTCAGGAGCTTTTTTGCTCCAAGGTTTGCTTCTAGAGTTTCCATGAGTAAGAGTGTAGTATAAGGGTAACCAGAGGTCCTAGGACCTTGAATTCCTGGCTACTGTCCCTGGTTGAGATGGAGAGGCAGGGTAACAGCCACAGAATTTCTGGATTCAGTCCTCAACTACGCATTCAAAGTCTTTCATAGCTAGGCAGAAGGAACCAGAATTTATTTAGCTTCCACAGCTGTCCTGTGGCCAAGGTCTGGCTGAATAAAGCAGTGCTGTGTAGAAAGATGGGGGAGCACCTACGCCTTCGCCCCTGCCAGAGCCTAGGCTCCCCCTCAAGTCCGCTGCTGCCTGCACTCAACCTCAGCTGACCTAGCACGGGGTCTGAATGGAATCGGGATTGGTGGCAGGGCTGTGCCTAGGAGCAGCAACCAGATGTGTTACCTGGGGAATCCGGGACCCCTCCTGGCGGAAACTCTCCTCGGACAGGTCTGGGCAGAAAAAGAGGAGAAGCTAAGGGCAGGCCGGGCAGGGAGAGCCAAAGCTAGCAGCCTGAGGTTCGGGTGTATCTGGCAGGGGCACGGGTTGGAAGCAAGCAAGACATCTGGCTGATGGGCGTGGGGTGGGATACTGGGCAGACAGGCACGCAGACACCGGAGCAGCTGCTAGGGCTGGGGTGGAGGCTGGAAAGCCGTGCTGAGCATTCGCCCTCCCGCTGCCCAGAGAACCAGTGCCCCGCTAGGTTCTGTTGGAGTTGCCAGGCTGCAGGCCAGGGAAGGCTGACTCACCTGCAGGCGGGTCCTGATGCAGGGGATGCGAGCTCCAGCCCCTAGCAGACCTTTCCCAATCACCATGACGGCCTCTGGCTTGTCCCCCGAGGATAGGAGTGAGCTGTTCCCTAGAGAATACAGGAAACTGATTATCAGCGGAGGGGCCCTGGAAAAGAGGGGAGAACTTCCTTTGGGTCAGGGTCGCTCAACCTTGGGACTGTCGACACTGGGTTTCGGAACTCTTAGCCATGGGGAGCCGTCCTATGCAACCTAAGATGTTTAGCATCCCTAGACTCTAACCACTCTGATGCTTCCTCCCCCTGCCCCTCCCCCCTGTACTAAACAAAAGTATCCCCAGACATCACCAAATGTCCACTAGGAGGTAAAATTGCTCTTGAGTGAGACTATTGGGTCAGGTCCATGGGGTAACAGCAGTAGCCTGGGGCAGAATTAGAACCCACCTAAGCTTAACTACTGGGTAAAATGTGTAGACCTTGGGGCTTGCTCCAGTCACATGATGAAGCATTTAAGGATCAAGTCAGCTCTACCCAGGCCTGGTGGGTTGAGTGCTACCCTTTGAGGAGAGGTAGCAGGTTGGGAGTAGCCGTGAGGGAGGGAGGGAAAGGGTGGCAGGTCCCTAATATGTCCTAGAAGAGGTTAGACTGGAGTCTTAGGGACCATTCCTATGCAGTTCTTCACACAGCTGGGTCTGTAACTTAGAAGTAGACAGCTTGGGTTCTGTGTGGGTGATACGGTTACATCTGCAGTGAGGACAGATGAAAGGTCTGTGGGTTTTTCATTCTCCAGTTGTATCTAATGTTGCCCAGCCCCTGAAGTCAAGGAACTTGGGTAAGTAACACTTTGCAGGCAGAACCTCAGGATCCTCAGCTAAAAGTGAGGATTAAATGAGGCAAAGTACATACAGCAGTGCCTAGCATATGGTAAACGCTCCAAAAATGTTAACTTTTTTTATTTTACAAAGACAGTCTTCAAATTCCAGCTTTCTGTACAAAGGCACAGGTGTTGGGGTTAGGATACCAGTAAGTCACCAATGTCCAGGTCTACAGGAGCACTGTGTCCAGCTGAGAAGGAGCTGCAGGTCAGGTGGCAGCGTGGCTGACAGCACTTGCTCAGGCCTGGTCAGGAGCCTGGCCTAAGCCCTGGGTGGTAGAGAAGGGAGGAAGTTGGCCAACCCAGGTTTCAGGGGCAGTGGGTACAGACCTGCTACGCTGAGTGAACTGGGCAGCAGGCAGGAGCCCAGACTGCGTGAGGATGCTGGGCCGGAACTGGCAGGAGCTGGGGATGGGGCCAAGCTACCAGCAGTGGGGCGGTGGTTCAGTGGCTGCTGCCGCCGCCTCCTGTCCTGGCTTCTGGGCTCTGAGTGGGAGAGAGAAACAGATGAAAGGCAAATAAGTGCAGCACCATGAGATGGACCTGGCTCCCCCTGGTCAGAGGCCTGTTTCCAAGCGCGGCATCACTTTAGCACTGGGTCTAAGTGCTCCTTTTCCAGCCCCCTGATTGTCGGTGTTCCCTGTCACTCTGTCCCCCAGTCTCTCTCTAGCCCTTTCTCCTGAAATCCAGCTCTAATTGTCCACTGGACGTTTCTACCAGGGAACTTGCTAGGACCAGAACAAAACTCCGGCTTTCCCTGCCTGCCTTTCATTTTCCCTATCTTGTTGAGCAACCTACCTGCTGAAGTCTGGTTTCATCTGTCTTTTTTTCTTCCCTTATATTGTGTTTGATCAGTTGACCATTCTGCCTCTGTATCTGTCTGAGTTCTTCATTTAATCTCTCTTTTTTAAAAAAAAAAAAGATTTTATGTATTTATTTGAGAGGTAGAGTTACAGTGAGAGGGAGAGACAGAAAGGTCCTCCATCCGTTGGTTCACTCTCCTAATGGCCACAATGGTTGGAGCTGTGCCAATCAAGAGCCAGGAGCTTCTTCCGGGTCTCCCACATGGGTGCAGGGGACCAAGGACTTGGGCCATCCTCCACTGCTTTCCCAGGCCACAGCAGAGAGCTGGATCAGAAGAGGAGCAGCCGGGACTAGAATTGGTGCCCATATGGGATGCCGGCGCTTCAGGCGGAGGACTAACCTACTGTGCTGGCCTCCCTTTAATCTCTCACCTCTGACAGTTATTTGGAAAAAAAAAATTTCCCTGGTGGTCTCCCTAGTTTGAATCTCTTCTCTTACCATCCATCCTTCACACAGGTGCCAGAAATTATTCTAAAACACAGGTCTGATCAGAAATCACTGCGGTTCCCGTCTACACAGCCTACACAGGATGTTGATTTGATTCTTCAAACCCCTGCTATGGCCCCTCAGGGCTACTAGCTGTGTGGCTCCTGTTCCCTTTTCTTGACTATCTTTCATGGGCCATCTCAGATGTTACCTCTGTGAGGCCTTCTTGACCATGCCAGGTAGAGTTAAATTATTCTCATTACTTTGTTCACAGCTAGGAGTTGTTCATAGATTCATGATCTGAGGTAAAGGCAAACGGTTATGCCCTTTGTGGCAGCTCTCTCTGGCCCACTCCTTGTGGCTGAAGTGTGGGATCCCAGCGGGGCAGAAGGTGAATGCACGGGGTAGAGGCTGCAGGCTTGGCAGGTCCTCATCAGAGAGAGACCCCAGGTACCTGATGCGCTCAAACCGAATGTGCTGTTAACTCTCACAGAAACGAATTTAGTGGAGGTGCCGGCATGCCAGCTGACTCCTAAAAAAGCTATATGTTAGACAGGAAGGGCTTTAGAAAGTAAGCAATTGCGGAGGAGGGGGTGGCATGTGGCTTAGCAAGTTAAGCTGCCACTTGCAATGCTGGGTACCAGTTTGAGTTCCGGCTGCTCCACTTCCAACCCAGCTCCCTGCTAATGTGCCTGGGAAAGCAGTGGAAAATGGCCCCAAGTGCTTGGGCCCCTGCACACAATGTGGGAGACTCGGAAGAAGCTCCTGGCTCCTGGCTTCAGCCCGGCGCAGCTCCAGCCCTGTGCAGCCATTTGTGGAGTGAACCAGTAGATGGAAGACCTCTCTAACTTTCAAACAAATAAATAAATATTACCCAAAAAAGTAAAAGTAAGCAACGATAACATCTTTCCTGATACACTGGGCTGTATCAGGCAGTAACAAGAATTCTGAAAGGGCCCCAGCTAAGACAGGGAGAGATCTTAGGACATAAACCTACAGTACCCATGAAGGGTTGTGCTGAAACACAGTCAAGAGTCAAAAACCACCAGACTAAGGAGCTGGTGAAAGACAGGCTGAGAGCCATGGTTGTGGTCAAAAACCTGAAACATTTGCTGTCAGCAATGTCTCAGGGACACTGGGCCCAAACTTGGCCAAATCTGTGACAAACATGTCAAGATGATGCCCGGGTGACTGCACAGTAGGCAGAAAAAACGACAGAGGAAATACTGCATTTGTAGGTGATCTGGGAGATACGTCCACACAGGCATGTGAGGGATGAGCCACACACTCCAAGGAAGAAGGAAGAGAAAGAGCAAGGAAGTGCGTGAAGGCCGTTGGGACATGTGTAAATACTAGTGAGAGTCTGAGTGACACTCAAGAGGGTAGAAAGCAAAACAGGCAAATGGTGTAAAAAAAAAAAAAAGGTCAAAGCAAAATACAGACATAGGGATTGCGGGAAAGGCACTCAGACAACCCAGGAATCTGCCCCTAATGAGAGTCCCAGGACAGGAGACAAGGACTGAGGAGTGCCGGGTCTAGAGAGGCAGCCACTGAGGTGGCAGCTCCGTCACCACTTCCATGACTGTCTTAAGTCTACGCCTGCCTGGAGTCTGTGCACAGCCCAGTGTGTCCTGTTTGGGCCCTTAGTCCTCATTGAGACAAGGAGTAAAGGGGGAAAGTGGAACTCTGTTTCTTAGTTCTGAGCTGTGGGGAGAGTTTATGGTGGCGTACAAGAGGGATGTGTGTGATCAGCTCTGTGTCCAGAGGCTTCAGGTGCTACTCAACAATAGGTTCCATTTTGGGGGTAGCAAGATGGAGGTTGGCTCAGACCAACCTCCCCTTGTATGAGATGAATGGATGTTCTAAGGTCTCACAATTGATGGAGCAGTTACTTGTAGCTAGGTCCTGCGTTACCCTCTAGAAGTTGGAAATGTCCCCTATGCAGCATCCCAGATCTCACTGAATTCCCATGAAGATCAGAGACTTGACAAATCGCCCAGCTGGATTTTGCTCCTAACTTCATCTTTTACTAACAGGCCAAGACACTGCAGAGGCCAGGAAAGAGTTCTAGGAACCTCAGGTTGAAGTAACAGAGCTGGGAGGGATGAGAATGGTGATGGTAGGTGACCACTAAAGGCACCTGCTTTTATCCCTAACCATCTTGTCTTTCATACCAGGGTGCTGCTGGGTAGGCTGACGGGCCAGGGAATAAGTGCAGTTACTGAGTGAGCCTCCTGCTGGGATCCAAGGCCAGGACTAGAATGGAGCAAGTGAGGCACCTGTCTGACCCTGACAGCGAGTGCCTTCTTCAGTTGTGTGAACCCCTAGTCCTTGCCCTGCTTTATCACTACGAAATTGGTAGAGAAGGTAGTTTACCCGTCCCCCAGCAGGCACTTCTGGCTGTCTGCTTCGCTTTTTACAGGATCTTTGCAGGTTTTGACTCCCCTCACTCCATCCCTGCGTTAGCTGTTCTCCAATAACCTCTTCTCCGCAGCACGAGCAGCTGCGCTGAGCCAGGGGGACGGGAACTTGACCACTTGGGAATGTGGCCCTCTGGGCATGTTTCTGCAGCAGGGGAGAAGATCTTGGCACTGAGGTCAGGGGGTGCTGGGAGTCAAGGCTTCCTCAAGGCCCTGCCAGCCTCCTGTCCCAAGAGCACTCCTTCTTATTGCAAGCTGTCTGCTCACTGACCTGAAATGCCATCCCCCAGGCTCTCTGCGGGTGGGTCTGTCAGAGTAGTTCCTTAACTATCATGTCCTGGCTGGGCTGCCTGGATCCTTTCTGAAACTCCTTGGCAGCCCCATCTCATGTTTTGTTCTGGCCAGTAAAGGACAGTCGTTAATTAAATGTATAGTGATAAAAATTTTTATACCTTAGTGGGAAATTTCTTCTAAATAAATTCACAAAAAAAGAAGAAAATCCTTGTCAACCACAATCTCAGCTGTGGGTTTGGAAAGTGTAGGTGGTTTAGGTTTACAGTTAAGATTTCCAAGATGTGGGGATGTGTTCCTCCCAGCTTGGAAAACAAAGTGGGCTGGGAAGTGCGAGGCAAAGACCCACACATGTGGACCAGGGAATGCTACAAAACAACGGCACAGGACAGCCCGACTGGGCAAGCACACTCTCCCAAGGTTGGTTGAAGATGCCAAGTCCAAATGCCACGTCTGCACCAGGGTCCCTGCCGCAAACCAGGGCTAGCTCCCACTGTGGATCCAACAGGGACTTTAAAAGATGGAGCAGCAAAGTCACGGCCCAGCCCACGTCCAGTGGGACGCAGGAGTCGAGATGCTTTCCTCGGCTTCCATACTTTTCTGCCTACAGGGACTCTCCACGTGGATAGCCATGACTTCTCTAAGTTTCTGAAATGGAGGACTCCGCTTTTCTTCCAGCAGTGTCATTACTGTCACCGTAACTTTCTCCTATGGCTTGCAGCCCGGAAGCCCTCTTGGTCCCTCTCTTCCCCGTCACCGCATCCTGCCACTTTGTTTCTAACGCTTACACTGATCTCTCTTTCCAGACGCTGGTGGAGGCTGTGGTCATCTACGGCCAGGCTCTCACCTCCCTTTTCCCGTGCAGTATGTGCAGTTCACAGGCAGCCCTGAATTTTAGTGATTATTTTTAGAAAACACACAGTTGTTACCATATTTCTGCAGAAACTCGTAAGCCTTACTTTTACTTCTCTTTACCTCTCTTCCCCTGATTTCCTTGGTAAAGGGTCTGACCCTTTGTAGACCAGCAGGTTATACATGCTTTTGGTCCTCTTTGCTAAGCATCGCTACTCCTTTCTGGAATGTTTCTGTCAAACCTTATATATTCTTCAAAACGACCTCTCACCGGGACATTCCTGGTTAATTACACTTGCATTTATCTGCCACAGTTGCCCTCCACATCCCCTAGATGTTCATGATGTATGTGTGCTTTTGTGGTGTAGTCACAGTCCTGTCTCCCTTATGAGTTTCAAGTCAGTACTCAGGGACTACACGTATTTTCTATTAACTATCTGGGGAAATTACAGAGAAACAATACATGTTTTTCAAGAACACAATACAGCTTTCTCCACTGGGAGGGAGGTGGAGAGGATGTTAGTAAAACACTGATTAGAAACTGCCTCAGATTCTCCAGTGACGCCCTAGAAAAGACTCTTTCCTATTTCCCTTGGTACCCAGAGGAGAATTCATGATGCCGGTGAAAGAATTCCCAGAACAGAGAGACTGACCAAAAAGATAAAGGGGGAAAAAAATAAAAAGAGACTTTATGCAGATTTAACATGAAAACTAGGTATACTGGAGTGTGAAGAATACACATTTGAATAACTGTCACTTAACAGCTGCACAACCTTGGACAAACCACCCTTAAACAGCCTTGGTCTCAGGAACACTAATGTAAGTCATTATTATTACTCTAATCCTCTCTTTCATACACAGTACATAAAAGGATCCTTTCCGATGAGGATAGAACCTCAAAGAATGGGGCTTGGAACATGAGCAGAGATGAGCAAGTTGATTGTTTTAGCAGTCGAAGCTAGCAGGGAGCACTGCTCTTTCCTGCAGAAGCACTCAGACCCTAGCGCACGCCTGATCTGTGTGAACAGCACGGCTATGAGCTGAGTAGCAGGGAAATGCTAAGATGGACGAGTGCGACTGGAAGACCAGCAAACTCCTGGCTCCAGCTTACAAGCCTCCCTCCTCTGGCAAGATTTCTGTAGCCCAGATGCTGAGTATGGTACTGACTTGGGGTTTAGTGTATTTCCAGAAGGACTCTTGCCCTCCCAACAATCCTGGTTACTCCCAATTACTTTCTCTTCTTTTCCCCTAAAGGCCCATCGATTCCTGGCACTCACAAATGTTCGCCTGAGAACCTGCTGTATTAATCAGGTGGGGTCTCATCACGGGGTCCTCACGTGCAGTGCACGTGTGCCCACTGCCGGAAAGGGCCAGTCGGTGACTTTGTAAGTCTGGCATACAAACTGTCTGCAGTTCTGTTTGCCTTTGGAAGCTGGAATCCTCTGACACACTTTCCGAATCAGCTCTGAAGCCGGGAACAATTTCAGCTCACAGAGATCACGTACAGGACTACAGTGCTACAGCCTGGATTCTGAGGATGTCCTCTTAGACTGTCCCCAAGAAGACAGACTGACACCATCCGTGACGTGGCGACTCTGTGTGCAGCACTGTTTCGGCTAGTGTTTCCTTGGAAACGTTCCTGGCTCCCAGCACCCCACCTATGGCCACACAGTGCACCCTGGAGTCATGCCGCGGGGAACACCAAGGTCGCAGGAGAGGCTGCAGATTCTGCTACAAACTAATTTTATTGATTGACCCCTCGGACCCAGTCCAAGTGTGTATCTTCAAGCTCTCACTTCCCCCAGCAATGGCCCAAACAACCGAACACCTGCTGCAGGGGCTCCCAGACTGGCTTACCTCTGACAGGGCCCAGCACCCGGTGGCTGACCTTTTGGGTGCTAGAGCCCAGGACTGGCAGCCCTGCAGGCCGGCTGCCATGGAAAGGAAAGCTGGGGGAGTTCTTCATCTGTGGAGAATTTTGTTGGCTGCTGCTGCTACCACCAGCACTTGTGCCAGTGCTAAAACTTCGCGCCCGGCTCAGCGTGTTTTCAGAGCAGGAAACGGGCAATCCACTGCAAAGAAGCAGATGCCAGTTAGCCCTGGGCCCGGGGTAGGTGGCAAGGCATTCCTCAGGCCTCATGCTTCATAAAGCTTTATCTTTGGGGTAAGGAAGGCATAGGGAGCTATTCCAAGGGAAGAGAGGGGTTCATGTCCACGGATGAGGTCTCTTGCCTGAGGGGTTCTAGCTCGTCTCAGGATGTCCCTGTGCAGCTCTGTCTCCCAGTGAATTACCTTGACACTAGCTCTTGAACTCCAATTAGTCATTCACAACCACGGGCAAGAGACCTGTGCCAATCTCGCCTCTATTACATGCGGTTTGGTGTAGAGTTCTGGAGCAGGAGTCCCCAGCCTGATTCTCAGCCATATCAAAAGCACACAGTGTCAGGGGAAGGCAACAGGATCCCGTTCGCAAAGAATGAACTGATCTTACTAATTCACTGATTTTACTAAACCCTGAAAATATTCCCCATGTGCTACTTTTCGGAGGGAAGGAACTCAAGGCTCAAGGCTGAGAACTGGCTCTAGAGCCCTGCCCACGTCCCTCTCCGCCTCCTCCGCCTCCCCCTTCCAGCTTCAGGTCTTACTTGTTACTTCTGGGTGGAGTCCGAGCGCCTCTCCTCCTGCTGCCCCCCACGGTCACGGTGCTGCTTAGGCCTCGGCTGTTGCGCACGTGTTTTAGCATCCAGGCCCGTAGGTTGGTGAGGCTGCTGTGTTCTGACAGCACGATCCGGGGCCAGGGGTTGCATTCGGCCATGTCCAGAGCTGCAATGGCCATGGCACGTCCCACCTGTGGGGAGTCCAGTTTGGCTCAGCATCTCGGCCCGCCAGTCCAGGCTGCTGTGTTAAAGGGGGGCGGGGGCATAGCACAGTGGGAGGGAAGGAGGCCAGGCCTAAAATTTGCTCAGTGGGTACCCTAACTTGTGCCTCAGCTTTTTAGCTCGAGTGGGTGTAGAGCCATTCCCTCAGCCAGGCCACCTGGGGCCTCAGCCATTAGGAGCAGGGACAACGCGCTTTCTGGCGGGCGCCATGAGGGAGTTTTCCCAGCAGAAGCCAGAAGTTCTTTCTACTCCTTTTTTGTCCAGGAAAACCGGAGTCTTCAGGATTGCTCTGTGGGGGTACTTTGAGCCCAGGCATGAACACACCCGGAAGAATGAGGAAGACCAGCTCAGAGGCACAGACTGACGGCAGCGTGCTAGAGGATCCTCGGTGGCGTGGGCCAGAGCTACCGCCCGTTCACCTCCAGCTCCACTCAGGCAGGCACGCTCCTGTCCGCTGAGGACAACACCACGGTGCTGAGAGTGGCCCCGGTGAAGAGGCAGGCAGCGGGGGTGGGGCCTTTCCCGAGGATGAGGGCCCCCTTCCCCCCTCAGCCCACGTGTTCATACCTGCTCAAACAGCTCCACAGTGTATCTGGAGGGGAAAGCCGGCGGGGGAGGGGGGCTGGCACGCCCGTTGTCATGGCAGGCAGCAGGGATGCTGTTTACTGAGCGTCCAGTGTTGTAGTTGCATTCAAGTGTGTAGCTAAGACACAGAGACTTTTATCAGTGTCAGTGTCCCGCCTGAACAGACTCCAGGGCACACCGTGGGGGACAGGTTACGTGGTCTAAAGGCAACTGCTTGTGAAAATAATGAACACAAATAGAAAGTGCTCATGACCTCAGTAACTGACCTTGGCCATACACCATATACCCAGGGAGTCCCCATAAAGGCAGAGCCCTAGACTACAGACAGCAATGCTAACTTGAGGCTCTCTTGTGAGAAGGCTTGGCTGGCCCCTGCTGCTCAAACACCTTGGCCTGTGCATTGTTTTCTTCAAGGAGGCTATTATCATCAAGTGTACCCCAGTGTCCACCCAACCTGTGGATTATCCCTGAGGCTTTGTAGATTGCAACACGGCCGCTTCCCTCTTTAGACTGGCCATCTCTTCGGTCTCGGGCATACATGTTCTTCTCTGAGAAATTGCAGCCCTGGAAGTCGAAATGGGCTGAGTTCAAGGAGATGAGCTTTGGATATAGCATGTTTTCCACCTGTTTGGGGAGAAAAAGGCAACTGAGAAAGAAAAAAGAAAAAGGGACAAGAGGCAAGGAGGAGATGGCAGGCGTGGAGCCATGTGACCCAACGCAGCAGATACATCGCCGCCACCGCAGTAACCGGCATTTCCTGAATTCCGACTGCTGATGTTAATTCTAGGTGCTGGGAAGCAGCGGTTCTACCCCCTTTTAGGCTCTTAGCTTCTTCCCCCTAATAATGCAACATTTTCTTCCTCCCAAGTTCCCAAACACTAGAAAAGACTGATGCTGACAGCATGATCCTCACTCAAAGGTCGTTAATGTAATGGCTGCAACATAAGGCTGTCTTGCCTTGGCCCAGGTAGTCTACACTGGCCTAAGCCTTACCTCCTAACCTGCAGTGTCTCCCACACTCGCAGAGCACTGCTGGGACTCCTACCTGGGTGCTCTCATCACTAAAGCTGTTTCCATACATGAAGCAGCCCCTTTTAGAAGCGTGTCCATGCAGGTCCACATAGTAGGCGACACCACTCTCTTTTGGGGGGATGGTGTTGGGGGCTGGCTCCTCTAGCTCAGTAGTCGGTTGTGGCACAATCCACCCACTGTTGGCCTTCTGTTCCGCTGGCTCTGTCTGGGTCCAGGCCTCAGGGTTCTCCCCATCAGAGGACTGCCCCAGGTGAGCCTCATTCTGGAGATTGTTGGCTTTCTCGAGGTCAGAGAGAGGGGCATCGGCGGGGAGACGGGGACTGGGCTGGTGCTCAGGCGGACTCTGGGAGCTCAGACGAGAGTGCACATGGTGGTAGAGAAGCACGGCTTTCGCCCCATAGATAGCCGGGTGCAGGATGGCATCAGGCTTCAGATACTGACGGTTCAGATTCACCCCACGTGAGTCCGTGCTGTGGGAACACAAGGACTGAGGCAGGGTCTAGAGAAGATCCCGTCTCCCATGAAGGAGCCAACAGAGCGATGACAGACTGGGAGACGGACTTCTCAAACGGGGGCTGACGCTGCCTCAGGAAAGAAAGAATTAAGCACACAGGCCTCCTTGCTCTGCTGCCGCGCCTACATGAAACCTAAGGCGAGCTCCCCGTGCCGACAGCCCTGCACTTCTCCGGGGTCTGCCCCTCCCCGGAAATGCCACTGGATGCGATCACACCGGTTCTCAGGGCACTGGAAGAGCAGGTGGGCTTGCCCTGGTGACAGTGCAAGAGGAACGGGAATGCAGGAGGCGGGAGGCCGACAGTCCCCCGTGGAAAGGCAGAGCGCGAAGGGGACGGCAGGGGAGGCTACTTACCGGTAGTGGCCTCTGACCACACCATCAGGGTTCAACATAGGAATCAGCTTAAAGACAAAGAGGCGACGTAGGGTTTGGGCCCGGGGGTCGTCAGGTCGAAGGATGAAGTCCAGAAAGCCATTGAAGACGAAGCTAGATGGAGTCTCCCCAGGATGCACCCTACTGCTTAAGAAGAAGATCTGGGGTGGAAAGGAGAACAGACGTTGGTCAGTTCTTCTACAGTACCACTGCGACAGAGAGGCGGACGGGAAGTGGGTGAGGCAGGAAAGCCACGGGAATTGCAGCCGGCTGAGTGGGCAAGTGGAGTGGGAACTGTCACCCCTGCCTCAGGCTGCAGGCGGAGGCTGTGTCCAGGACACCTAGAGACAAGAGCTTGCCGCTCCTGACAGTGCCTGCAGCCAAGGCACGACCCGGGTGGCATTCCCGCTCACCTTCTTGCCTGTGAAACGGAACGGCCGGGGGGTGCTGGTATCAGGAAACAGCTGCTCCAGACGTGGCTCTCGATCTTCTCGAAGCCCGTGGCAGGATGTGACTGTTAGCAGATCTACACGAAGTCCATCCAGGGAATAGCAAAGGAGCTCCCGGTGGTAATAGATGGTATCCAAGGGACTGCAGGGGTAAAAACAATTAAGCCCGCAGAAGTCCCTGGAGGCCTGTCAAGAGGCGGGCCTTGTCATTGGCCCAGGATTTGTAAAACCTGGTCCTTCTCCCTAACTTTTGGGGCCGTAATAGTCCCTCATTGTGCTACACAGGCCAGGGATCCGGGCGAGTTTGTACTGCTGGAATGCAGAGCCCAGGGCCGGGTGGACTTCCTCCTTTCCCCACTTGTGGCTCCCTAGGATACATTACTTCGTTGGGACAGAGTTGTCCTCTGTGGGCCCGGATGGACAAGGAGGGCTGAGCAACGGCAGTGCTGGCTCAGTCTGGGTAATTGGTGGGAAGGGGGCAGCAAGAGGCTTGAATTGGCAGGTGGAAGAGTGGAGTGTAGGTGGTAGTACGGGGAGATCAAGGTCACCCAGAAACGTTCCAAACAGAGAGAACTGGGTTTAGAACCCTTAGGGCAAATTCCCGAAGTCGCAGTGGTGCTATCTGACCCAGGCTTGGGTGTCCGGGTAAGAATGGGGTTGGCACCTGCTATGGGTATGATGGTTCTCCGGAAAGCGCTGGTCTAGTTGGTTCAGCAACTCCTGGCAGTCACTGTAGGAGAAGGGGTAGCAGAAGGCGAAGAAGGTGGTGGCCCCGCGGCCCTCCACGAAACGGTGAACAAAGGACAACACAAACTGCGTCTCTGTCATCTGCGGAGCAGAGGGGAAGAGCGAGGGCAGCACGCTGACGGTCTCGGAGCTGAGCTCCCACTGCGGCCCTGGCCTCGCACCCGCCCTCCACTTCCATCAAGCCCCTCGCTGGGCCAGCCCGAGGAGGGCTCATCCTGACTCCAGCATGGGCTGGGGGGAAAGCCGACACCCACACCTGGTGTGCACCAAGGGCAAACTCCCCTTCCTCCCCCTCCCCGCTTCTCAGCACCCAGGTCCTGGCTTCCTCCTCACGCAGACTCACCTCAAAGGTCGGCCGGTCCCGGACGCGCTCCCAGCGTGGCCGGGTGGGCAGTGTGCGCACGAACGGGGCCATGCCCTGTGAGTACAGCTTGCTCTGCTTGTTCATGTTCATGATGTTGATCTTGATGAGTTTCCCGGGGGTCCCTCCACGGACGCTGAAGTAGAACCATGACCTGCAGGCCGGCGCGGGAGACACAGGTCGTTACACAGGGGAGGACTGGAGACACGCTGCCCGTGAGAGCTGGAGCAAGCCCGGCCACGGAGGAGGAGCCGGCAGAGCAAGGGCAGTCACAGGGCTGACGCCATGGAGCCGGCTTCCTCCTCCACCCCCACCTCTGCCCTCATACCTGTTTCCGTTCTCAAATTCCGTTTCAGCACAGTCTGGCCGGGTCCACACGTTGAACTCGTAGTCAGGGCAAGAGACAACGCTGCTGATGGAGGCCGAGGCCCCGCCTCCTACCCCTTCCCCATCACTAGCCACAGAGTCCACCTTCTCGACGTGAGCTAGGTTCCCTGAATCAAAGCGGGAACTGAACAGCAGTCCCCCACAGCGCAGCTCCATCGCGGGGCTGGGAGCGCATCCTCCTGCCCCACTCTGGCCCTGAGAGCTGGGAAGAACGGGGGGGGGGGGGGGAACAAAAACAAGCTTTTGGGTATCTCCGGGTGGCTGCGAGCTGTTCTTAGGGAGGCTCTCTCCCTCCTAGAAAACAGAAACGACCATCCGGCAAGGCCAGGAAAAAGCAGCACCAGCCACCACATCCAGTGACCCAAGGGACACCAGGTTGTTCCCGAGTCAAAGACCCACTGGCTTCAACCTGTTGAGGGACACTAGGCTCGAACTGTCCCTGCAGTCCGAGGGTGAGAGAACCAGAGAGGCCAGAACACACACACCCTGGCAACACGGAGCCATCTGCATAGACGGCCTGGCAGACCTGCTGCGGGTCTCCAGCGCAGAGAACCCAGTGTCCTCACAAGTGTAGACCAAACTGCTGTTGCTCCCCCGAGCCCTGCAAGGCTGCTCCTGCCTTCTTTGTCCCTACCCTATGCCTACTACGAAAGAAAACTACAGAAGCGTGGCCCCTGCCAGGCCAGCCAGAGCAAACCGGGCAGGTGCCACCTGCTCGCCCAGACTCCAGCTCAGGTCCTTCAGGGCACGGGGCTGGGCCCAACCCCTCCCGCCCAGCAGGCACGCAGCCTCGCACAAACGACACAGGTGGCTGAGGGTAACTGATGGGTGTCCTCTGTACCCCCAGAAACGCTGGGCTGAGTCCCACCTGCGGGCAAGGGGACTGGCTCTCCACCCCCGACTCCGAGCACCCGCACACTGCCCGGGCTTGCTCTGCGCCGGGTGGGTCTGGGGGCACGGACGGGGTCGAGACAGACTCGGCCCGGAGGGGCGGGGAGGCAGGGCGCGGGGCAGAGGGGAGCCGGGGGCGGGGAAGGCAGGGGCCGGCGGCGTCCCCCCGGGGCTCGGGCCGAGGGGGCAGCGAGGAGGGGGCGGGGCCCGCAGCCCGCGCGGAGCCCCTCACCTCTCTCCGGGCCGCTGATCCCGCTCCCTCTCCCGCTAGCGAGGCGGCACCTCGGGCCCCGGCACCCGGGCCCTCCACCCAGGACCCAAACAAAACCCGAGCGCCGCGGTGCCGGGACCCCGCTCTGCCCGGAAACAAGAAGTCTCTCGCCGATTGGCCGCCACGGCAGCTGGCTACCCGCCCAGTAAGGCTCGCTGCCATTGGCCGGCCCGCGGGGCGCCTCGCGCGGGCGTGGGTACCTGAGCCGGTGCCGTTGGGGGCTCCGGGGGGCCGGCCGGCGGACGGTTCCAGCTGCGACGTCCCGGAAGTCGGTTAACGACCCGGCCCCAGTGGGGCGGGACAGAGCGACCGGGCGAGGACCGAGACGCACCTGCGACATAAAAGGACAGTGTCCACCGACTCCAGGGCGCCTCGCTGAACTGCACAATAAAACCACAGCCCGCTTTGGAGGCTCTCGGTTTCAGTCTTGCAGTTCCGTATTCATTAACGTGACGCGAACACAAAAGGCAAGTGGAGGATGCGGGCATCGATCCCGCTACCTCTCGCATGCTAAGCGAGCGCTCTACCATTTGAGCTAATCCCCCGGCTGGAGCTTGTCGGCTTCTCTTTGCCTTATAGGTTGTTCCAGACTGCCCACTGACCAATGAGTCCATGGTAAGGCAGGCAGCAATATGGCAGAGTCCAGATGGGCAAGATTTTTTTTCACACCAGGGGTATAATTGCACGGAAGCAATAACAAGAGTTACCTGGAAGGGCGCGTTCACCTGCGCATCGGGTACGCTGTACACCGCCTCGCGAGCGCACACGCGCCTCACCACACCGCAGCGGTGGTCACCGCACAGTCCCAGCCCACCTGGACAGCAGCCTTCCTCCCCGGAATAAACGGGAGGTGCAGCTAAAAATAGAAGCCGAAGTCCTTCGAGCCGGAATCGAACCAGCGACCTAAGGATTGCCGCAGCCAACCCACTACAGTCCTCCGCTCTACCAACTGAGCTATCGAAGGCCCCGCTCCTCACATCGCCTGCCGCTACCCTCTAATATCTGCCGTGGCCGCCTTCCTCCGCCGGACCTCGACAGGCTATTGGTCAGCCCGCTGGGCCCCCGCCCTCTCCCGCTCCGGAGCCCGCCGGCGCCCCAAGGAGCCGAGGAGCAGCCGGAGACCGAGAGGCGAAGACCCCTTCGTAGCCTGGAAACCCGGGGCAGTGCACGGAGAGCGGCTCGCGGCCGGCGCGGGTCCCGCAGCACGCAGACGCTTGGTCCGCGCCGCGCGCCCGCACGCGGGCCGCCTGTCCTGTCCTTGCCCTACGTTGCCCCTACGGTTTCGCGTGGCGGGACGCACGTTCGTGCAGTCAGTCAGTCAGCAAACTAACGCTGGGTCAGGGTCTAGGCGTCCGGCCCCGAGCGAGGACGACGTGAACGCCGCGCCGCGCCGCAGCCCACCCCCAGGCCCTCGCGGGGCGAGGGGGGCGGCCCTGCGGGTTCAGGCGCCGGCAGACGCCCAGGGCAGCCCGTCCCGCCCGGCTGCGCCCGCGAGGCCAGCCCGCCGTCCTTCGCTCACCGAAGGCCGCGGGACTCGGCACACACCGCAGCACACCTAGACCCTGACCGCCGGCGGCGGCTCTGAAGCCCCCCGCAGCGCCAACGTTTTGCGGTTTGTCTCAGGCCGAGTTTAAATCCGCGGGCTCTGCGGTCGCCGAGCCGCTCGCGCCCAGCCGGGGTTGGCATTCCCGGCGAGCCCGGGAGTGGCGTCGGCACGGCGCCGGGCGCCGGGCGCCGCTGCGTGTCCGGGAAGGCCGGCCTACCTCACGAGGCAGCCGGAAGCGCGAGGCCCCGCGCCGCCCGTGACTGGCCGTGCGCGGCGCCCCCGGCCCGCCCCTCGCGCCGCCGCTTTTGCGTGGGCTGCGCTGCCTTCCTCACCGGCTGCGGGGGGCGTCAGGGCCGCGCCCCTCGGGCTGTGGGAGTGACCGCGCGTGGGCGTCCGCGCGCGCGCCGCTCTGTCCCCCCCGGCTGCGGGGGCGTGGGCGCACGCGGGCTCCGCTCCTCGCGGTGCCCCTGCGAGCCGAGCGGCCGGAACCCGCGTTCCGATGACCTTCCCCGCCGGTCTGAGGGGTCCAGGTTCCCGGTGGACTTGCTAATATGTGTTTCCCATTTCTCAAAAATATATAGCCAGCATTTCAGTAAGTGGAGCCCACTCAGTTATAGCCGTATTCCTATGTGGTTTCATCACAGTTTGTAGAAATACTGATTTTCCTGTTTAGTTTATATTCCACATGTTCACTGTTAAATACTGCAGAAATGAATGTTCTTGTACAAATCTTTGTATTTTTGCTGACTTCTCTAGAATACATTTTTAGAATATTTTATGCCTGGTCAAATTTGTACACCTTTTTTTAAGATTCATTTTATTTATTTATTAGAAAGTGTTACAGAGAGAGGTAGAGACAGAGAGAGTCTTCCTTCCATCTGCTGGTTCTCTCCCCAGGTGGCCCCAGCGTCTAGAGCTGGGCTGACCCGAAGCCAGGAGCCAGGAGCTGCTTCTGGGTCTCCCACGCGGGTGCAGGAGCCGAAGACCTGGATCCTCTTCCACTGCTTTCCCAGGTCATAGCAGAGAGCGGGATCAGATGTGGAGCAGCCGGGACTCAAGCCGGCTCCCATATGGGATGCTGGTGCTGCAGGCCGGGGCTTTAACCCACTGTGCCACAGCGCCAACCCCTTTATACGCCTTTTGATAAATATCAAATAATTACTGTCCAGAAATGTCATACCAATTTCTATCATAGCCTCTTCTTAGTATAGTGCCACTTAAAAATTGTTGAGATGGAGAAGAGGAAATAGTATCTTATTTTAAATTTGTATTTCCTTACTATTAAAGTGTACCTTTCTTTAAGTCTCTTGTTCATTTGCTTTTCTCTTATTAATTTTCTATATCCATTTTTTTAAAAGTTAGGATGAATTGGTTGTATTTGTTTTTTGTTGTTAAATTTTTTTTTTAATTTTCATTTTATTTGAAAGTCTGAGAGACACACAGATGGAGGGACACATTGCATCCTCTGGTTCACTCTCCAGATGCTGCCAACAGCCAGGACAGAGAGGAGCCCAGGCCCCCACACAATGGCAGGGAAGGGACCCTGGACGTGAGCCTTCCCACGCTGCCTCTCAAGGGAGCCATTAGCAGGAAGCCGGACTGGAAGCAAAGCAGGCGGAGCCTGACCAGGCACTCTGACAGGAGATTTAAATGTCCCCGTGTGGCCGCCTAACAACTGCACTGAAGACCTGCCTCACCCACTTTTCTTTATTACTGTGTTTAATGCTTTTCTTATTCATTTCTAAGTTCTTTATAATGTTAAAGAATTATTTATACACATTTACTGCAAATATTTTTCTCTACTTTTAAAAATTTTTCTTTTGGGCCTGGCACTGTGGTGCAGCCGGTTAAGCCTCCATCTGCAGTGCCAGCATTCCACATGGGTGCCAGTTCCAGTCCGGGCTGCTCCGCTTCCAATCCAGCTCCCTGCTAATCCGCCTGGAAGAGCAGCAGAAGATGGCCTGGTCCTTGGTCTCCTGGGCTGAACACCTGGTTCCTGACTGAGGCCTGGCACAGCCCCGGCTGTTTGGGCCATTTGGGGAGTGAACCAGCAGATGGAAGATCTCTCTCTCTTTTTGTCTCTCTTCTCTCTCTCTAATTCTGACTTTCAAATAAATAAATCTGTAAAAAACTTTTTTATAAATGCATTTAAAACTTTTACGTGGTGACATTTATCACTCATTACCTTTGAGCTCTTTCCCATTGCTTTAGGCTTAGGAAATCCTTCCCCATGTGAAGATTACAAAATCAGATTGGATGACTCTGCTGGCCTAGAGGCCCAGCTCGGTTCCTGACTCCAGCTTCCTGCTGATGTGCACCCTGGGAGGCGGCTGGTGACGGCTCCGGTGGCTGGGTCCCTACTTGGGCCATCTTCTACTGCTTTCCCAGGCCACAGCAGAGAGCTGGATCAGAAAGAGGAGCAGCGGGTCTCGAACTGGTGCCCATATGGGATGCTTGTGCCACAGGCAGAAGCATAGCCCACTATGTCATAGCACTGGCCCTTATTTATTTATTTATTTATTTAAATTTAGGAACATAGAACTGCTCTCCACTTATTTAAAAAGTCTGATATGAGTAGTTCTTAGTATATTTATTTTTGTAAATCAAGTACGCTTTTTAAGTTTATTTGAGAATTGTAGGGGCCAGCGCTGTGGCGCAGCAGGTTAAAACATTGTCTGGAGTGCTGGAATCCCATATGGGTGCCGGGTGGAGATCTGACTGCTCCACTTCCCATCCAGCTCCCTGCTGATGACCTGGGAAAGCAGCGGAAGATGGCCCAAGTACTTGGTCTCCTGCACCCTTGTGGGAGACCCAGAAGAAGCTCATGGCTGCTGGCTTCAGATGTGCCCAGCTCTGGCCATTGAGGTCAGTTAAGGGAGTGAACCAGCAGATGGAAGATCTCTCTCTCTCTCTCTCTTTCTCTCTCTGTGACTCTGCCTTTCAAAAAAATAAAAAGAAATCTTTAAAAAAAGAATTGTAAATTTCTTCTTGATTTTGTGAATGAAATTTTTACATCTTCAACTAGTTATCAGCAGAATATGGGAAATTTCTTGATTTTTATATTTTATAAAATATTGCTGTTCTTATTATTAGTTCCAAAAGTTTTTAAGTTTTATTATTTATTCTCACTTATTTGAAAGGCAGAGAGAGAAAGAAAGGGATCCATCTTTCCATCCGCTGGTTCACTTCCCAAGTGCTTACTACAGCAGGGCTGGGCCAGGCCAAAGCCAGGAGCCAGGAGCTCCATCCGGGTCTCTAACATGCATAGCAGGGGCCCAGGCACGTGGGCCGTCCTCTGCTGCTTCCCCCGGTGCATTAGCAAGGAGCTGGATAGGACATGGAGTGAGGACTTTAACCTAGGAACTTTGATTTGGGGTGTCCTAGGTGGCATCTGCCACAATGCCTGCCCCCCAGAAATTGTTTTTAAAAGAATAATAAAATACTTTCACTTGCAATTGGTTTTCCCTTGCTTATTTCTTTTCCCTGCAGTGCTGCATCGGCTGAAACAGCAATTCTTAGGACTCCTTCATTCTCATAAAAATGACTGAGGATCCCAAAAAGTTTGGTGTCTGTGGATGGTGTCTATCTGTGTTTTCTATGTTAGAAGTTAAAGGTGAACGTTTTAAATGATATGATGTGATTGGGGGGTGTTGTGGCACTGCAGGTTAGACTGCTACTTGGGACACCTGCGTCCCATATTCAGAGTGCCAGTCTGAGTCCCGGCTGCTCCGCTTCGGACCCAGCTCCCTGCTGATGCACCTGGGGAGCAGCACTTGCGCCCCTGAGAATGTGCACAGTAGCCTCTTGTGGAGCTGTATGGGAGCAGTTTTTAAAAAGATTTATTTATTTATTTGAAGGGAAGATTCATAAAGGGGGCAAGACAGAGAGAGAGAGAGAAAGAGAGAGAGGGAGGAGAATCTTCCATCTGTTGGTTCATTCCCCAAATGAGTGCAACAGCTGGGGTGGTGCCAAGCTGAAGCCAGGAGCTGAGCGCCTCATCTGAGTCTCCCACGTGGGTGCAGGGGCCCACGCACTTGGGCCATCTTCCGCTGCCTTCCCAGGTGTGTCTGCAGGGAGCAGCCAGGACCGGAATGGGTGCCCAGATGGGATGGCACCCACTCGTCCGTGCAGTGTCTGGGGGTGAAGGCCAGCATCTGGGGACATGATGAGCTACGGAGGGAACGTCTGTTTCACTGCATAAAGCAGAGAAGATATCAACAATTTTAAACCTACAGATACAATATTTACAAGAGGCCTATCCGATAAGAAATTGGTACCAGAATATACAAAGATCCCTTAAAACTTAACAATAAGAGAACAAAAGATCAGATTGAAAAATGGGCAAAAGATTTGAACAGGATACCTCACCAAAGAGGATGGCAAATAAAGCATTTTATTTTTAGGATTTATTTATTTATTTGAAAGGCAGAGTTACAGAGAGAGGAAGAGGGGGAGAGAGCGCTTCCATCGACTGGTTCACTCGTCAAATGTCTGAAATGGCTGGGGGTGGGCCAGACTGATGACAGGAGCTTTTTCCGGGTCTCCCACATGGGTGCAGGGTCCCAAACACTTGGGTCATCTGCTGCTGCCTTCCCAGGCACACTAGCAGAGCTGGAGCAGAAGTGGAGCAGCCAGGAATTGAACCAGCATCCATATGTGATGACTTATCCACCACACAATGCCAGTCCCGAAAATAAAGCATATTATGAGATGTTTCAGCATCATATACCTTATTAGGGAATTGGAAATTAAAAGACAACAATGAGATCTCTCCATCCTTTAGTATGTCAGAAGTCAAAAAAAGTCAATATAACCAAATACTAGTGGAGTAACGGGAACACTCACTCATTGCTGGTATGAATACAAAATGGTGCAGTTTGGAAGAGTCTGCTGGTTTCTTACAAAACTAAACACACTCTTACTTTGTGGTCTAACACTGTGCTCCTTGGGAGTTACCCAAATGCACTTGAAGACTTGCGTCTACACATACAACAGCACACAGATGTCTCCAGCAGCGTACTCATCATCACCAAACTTGGAAGCAACCAAGAACGTTCTTCAGTAGATGAGCAGATAAGCTGTGGTTCATCCAAAGAATACCATTCAGTGCTAAAAAGAAACCAGCTATGGGCCGGTGCTGTGGCATAGCAGCCCACGTGGGCGAGTCCCATCCAGCTCCCTGCTAAGGCCCTTGGGAAGGCAGCGGAAGATGGCCCAAGTGCTTGGGCCCCTGCACCCATGGGGGAGACCCAGATGAAGCTCTCGGCTCCTGGCTTCAGCCTGGCATAGCCCCAGCTGTTGCAGTCATTTTGGGGAGTGAACCAGTGAATGGAAGACCTCTCTCTCTGTCTCTCCTCTCGCTGCAACTCTGCCTTTCAAATAAACAAACATATCTTTTTTAAAAATATTTATTTATGTATTTGAAAGTCAGAGGTACAGAGAGAGAGAGAGAGATGCAGGGGCCCAAGGACTTGGGCCATCTTCTACCGCTTTCCCAGGCCATGGCAGAGAGCTGGATTGGAAGTGGAGCAGCCAGGTCTCAAACCGGTGCCCATTAACCCACTGTGCCACAGCGCTGGCCCCAATAAACTCATCTTTAAAAGAAAGAAACGAACTATCAATTCCTGAAAAGTTGCAGAGGAACTTACAGGCACATTACTAAGAGGATGAAGTCAGTCTGGAAAGGCCCCGAACTGTATGATCTCAACTCTATGACATTCTAGAAAAGACAAAACTCAAAAGACAGCAGAAAAACCAGTGGATGTCAGGGGTTGTGTGGGAGAGGAAGATATGAGGCATAGGTGGTTTTCAGGGCACTGAAACTTTTTTAGTGGTTGCCTACCCAAACCTACAGAAGGTCTAACACAGTGAGCCCTACCGTTAGGCTGTGAACCATGGGTGACAGCTGTGTGTCCACACAGCCTCACTGATGATCATCGATGCATTGAACTGGCGTGGGAAGCTGATGGTGAGGGGCCTGTGTGTACGCGGGGACCAGGCAGAGAGTACGTGGCCTCTCTCTGCTGCTCAGTTCTGATGTGAACCCCTTACAAATGAACGTGAGGGGCCTGTGTGTACGCGGGGACCAGGCAGAGAGTACGTGGCCTCTCTCTGCTGCTCAGTTCTGATGTGAACCCCTTACAAATGAACAGCTGGTGTGCTACCACAGTGAAAATTAGAGCAAGGCACACGCAACAGCACAGTTGAAGTTAGCATTTTTATTAACAGGCAGAATATTCAATAAATATTCTCATACCTTGAACAGTGGGGGTTTCCCCCAAATTCCCTCTCCCACATCAGTGAAACTGCCCTGTGTGAATGGGATTCCAGGGAAGGAGAAGCAGGGCCCTTTGTCCCTCAAGGTCCTTCTGAGGGCAGAACTGCGAAGTGTTCACGGTAAAGGGATGGTCACTAACTGTCCACCTGAATCCACATTCCATTAGGAAAGAGGGCCTGCTAAGACGCTCAGAAGTCACAAGCACTGGGATGTCACTGGCACTGAACCACTGGACCACTCTGGAGCGGGGCAAGGCAGACAGGGCTGGCTCTGGGGAACACGTCCCCCTACGCCGGTGACATTTTGAGAGTGAAGCGAGAGCTGCAGCTAGGAGCCCAGCAACATGGCCCGTTTGTAATGAGTCAGATGCCTTGTCGCATACCTGAGGCTGTGCACTGGACACACAAACATGGAGACTTGCTTTGGGACTTAGAGAAAGTAGTATTTCAGGATGAGTCACGTGTACCTTTTGCAGGCCCACAGGAGTTGGTAGAACTGGGTCAGTAAGAGGTGATTGCACACACACCGCCTTCAGCTTCCCAGCACGCGGCTGAGTTCCCAGTGCGTGTGACGAACAGTTGCAGCGCCCAGATGTGACTCTGCAGTGTCAGCTCCCTTTCAGCTCAGTGTGACTGCCCTGCCCTTCTGCACCATGGCAGCGCCCCGCTAGTCCACACCAGCTCGACTTCCTGGCTCCGCCTGGACTTCACCTTGCTGACAACCCTTTAAAAATGAGACGCCTGGTTGTCTGATTTTGCCCTAATGGCGAGCAGGTGCAGAGCTGGACTCCTCTGAGAAACTCTACCAAATAAAGGCAAGTGAGGTCAGTGCCAGCGTCCCTGGGAGAGCAGACCCCAGTGGAGCTGCTGCCCAAAACAAAGCCAACGCCAACGAGGTGAACAGTAAGCCCACTGGGAGCCAACACGGCACTTGTGGCCTTCTCCGGTTGCTGGAGCGAAAGCACTCAGGCTACATCATCGCAGCACTGTGTCACCATCTCGTCTGGTGCCACTGCCGACCCTGGCTCCCAGCTGCCTCTCCCCCGACTTGAACACAGCCAGCTACAAGGTTTCATAGTAGTGCGTGAGTGGCAAGAATGAGAACTCGTTCTCTAACCAGCAGCTCTAACCTTAGCCCTGTGCCATGTGGGGCTTCCTTCCTCTGGGAGAAAGCCCTGGCCAACTGCCTGAGGAGCAGCAGGGGCTGACCGGGGATGGCCTGTGGAGTTCCCGCATGGCAGCAAGTGTGTGATGCCGGCTTTTGAGACCTCACTTTGTCTAGACTCTTCTACACCTGCTTCTTTATCTCACCCCCTAAGAGTGATGGAAGCGCTGGCCACAACTGGGCTGATCATCAGTTTAACGGGGAAAACAGCTGGGAGCCGTGAGAGCTGGTGCAGACGGCGTTCTCTCCACCACTGCTTGATTTCTAACACTCAAGGGAAGAAACCTGCAGAACCTGTAATCCTCCTAAAATCTCCAGCCAAATTAAAAAAGCCCTGGCGTACTCAGCACAGCACTTCTGCTGCAGCCTGGGATGCCCACACCCACAGCTCAGTCCCTAGGTTCAAGTCCCGGCTTCCTGTTAATGCCTATCCTGGGAGGCAGCAGTTGGCGACCCAAGTACTTGGGTCCCTGCCAGCCCCATGGAGACCTGGAATGAGTTTGACCCCTGGCTTTGGGTTGGCCTGGCCCCTACTGTTGCAGACATTTGGGGAGTGAACTAGTGGGTAGATTTTTTTTTTTTTTTTTTTTGACAGGCAGAGTGGACAATGAGAGAGAGAGAGACAGAGAGAAAGGTCTTCCTTTGCCATTGGTTCACCCTCCAATGGGCTGCGGCCGGTGCACCGCGCTGATCCGATGGCAGGAGCCAGGTGCTTACCCTGGTCTCCCATGGGGTGCAGGGCCCAAGTACTTGGGCCATCCTCCACTGCACTCCCGGGCCACAGCAGAGAGCTGGCCTGGAAGAGGGGCAACTGGCACAGAATCCGGCGCCCCGACCGGGACTAGAACCCGGTATGCCGGCGCCGCAAGGCGGAGGATTAGCCTAGTGAGCCCCAGCGCCAGCCCGCTCTGATTTTTAAACAAAGGAAACCACCACCACAAATGGCCTTTGGTGATAACCCTGGCCTCACGTCTCAGAATTCTGAGTCTCTCACTGCCTTACAAAATGAACCAATTACTACAATACAGTACAGGCAGAATACTCTGATTACTGGCAAGAACTCCCTTAGGAGGTCCCGCCCTCTCCCTGTTCCTCCAAGCACGAAAAGGCAAACTGTGAGACCAGACTCGGTGACAAGTCAGACATCTAATGACAAGAGCCCGGGGCATCTAGAAGCACAGCAGGCCTGGCTTGAAAATGACTGAAGTGGTTTTCCCTGCCAGCAGGTCACTACCCGTGGCTGCACTCCCCAGGAGAGCAGGGCTCAGTTACCCACGCCTGCACTCCCCAGGAGAGCGGGGCTCAGTTACCCACACCTGCACTCCCCAGGGGAGCGGGGCTCAGTCACCCACACCTGCACTCGCTAGGAGAGCAGGGCTCAGTTACCCACGGCTGCACTCCCCAGGAGAGTGGGGCTCAGTTACCCACGCCTGCACTTCCCAGGAGAGCGGGGCTCAGTCACCCACGGCTGCACTCGCCAGGAGAGCGGGGCTCAGTCACCCACGGCTGCACTCGCCAGGAGAGTGGGGCTGTTACCCACGCCTGCACTCGCCAGGAGAGCGGGGCTCAGTCACCCACGCCTGCACTCGCCAGGAGAGCGGGGCTCAGTTACCCACACCTGCACTCCCCAGGAGAGCGGGCTCAGTCACCCACACCTGCACTCCCCAGGAGAGCAGGGTCCATTACATTCCTGTTCCAGGATGGAGACAGGAAAGCTGAGAATCAAGTCAGTCTCCTTTATTCCATCTGCAGGCACACCCAGCGGCCACTGCTAAACCCTGCATCACGGCTCAGGCTGACTGAGGCACACAGCGCCTGCATTCTGCTCTCCAGGGACAGTGGGGTGGGCGGTGGAGAAGCCCAGCGAAGCAGAGCCCTCGCCCTGAAGGGGAATGGAGAGGGGAGGAAGTAGGGATGTGTAGAACGGGAGCAGCGAGGGGCCTTGAAGGGCCTGCACTGGGCACGCGGAGGTGAGAGGTGACTTCCACCCAGCCCCGTGTCCACTGATGCCCACCACCAAGCTGTAGGGAGAGGCTCGAGCTGCTTTCTCCCTCTGCGATGCTGTGTTCTGGATTCTTCTGGAGGTCCCCTTCTTTTGCTTCTGTGGCTAAAGATGTGCTCCAGAATGGGAACAGGAGGCTGCTGAGGTCTGGGCAGGCCTCATTTGTCAGAAACGCAGAAGCCGCTCCTCGCTGGAGGTGAGCCGTATGGGGCTTTAGGAGTATCTCGAGATGGAGGGAAGCGGAAAGAGGCGGCAAGAGAGGAACTGAGGGAGGCTGCCAGCCCAAGGAGGGGGCTGTGAGCTGTGCAACAGGCCCGAGAAGTGTTCAGTGGAACTGTGGGCAGGGGGCTGACACACTGCTGGGGCCAGTCCCTACGGAAGACAGAACTGGGGCAGAGGCGACTGGTCCCTTGCCTGGGAGATGGCCCTCAGGCACCACGTACAGGAGACCCCCATGCAGAACCACCCCTGTGCGGCCCCCAGCAGTTTCAGACAGCCTGTCTGCGGCAGAAACTGGTGGCTACTGCTGGGATATCATGGCAAGCGCCCAGTCCAAGAAAGCCACTGTGATGTCCTGCAGGCAGAGCCAGGTCCAGCGGGCAGCCTCACTGAGCTGTGTCTTCACACAGTCCCAGGTCACCTCGCCTCTGAGAGGAGAGCAGGACATTGTCGGGGTCAGGACATGTGTGCAGCCCGGCCTACAGCCCTCCCCCCGCAGTGGCCAGGGACAAGCAAGGGGTAGGGCGGCACAAGAACCTCCATGGGGAAGCCTTGTCCCGGGGCCCTGGGTGGGGGTCTCACCTGCACGCCTCGTGGCAGTGCTCCTGGGCCCGGGCCAGGGCCTCAAGCAGCAGTTGCCACAAGGGCAGCAGCACGTTCTGGCAGAGCAGGAAGAGCAGTTCCCTCAGGAGACGGAGCAGCCAGTGCAGGGCAGCAGCGAGCTGGAGCTGCGGCCAGAGCACAGAGGGTGGATGGCACCCGGCGCACAGCGCCCAGCGCAGGCCTCCTGCCCTAAGGACCCAGTCCACACGGAGCTGCTGCCCCTTCCCGAGACCGCCGGCCCTTCTCTGCCTCCCTGTTTCCAGCTTACCCTCTCAGAGAGACTGGTGAGGCCGTCACTGAGCCAGGCGAGGTGGGAGGCACAGTGGGCAGAGAGGAAGCTGACGGTGGCATTGGTGTGCGCCCAGGCCAGCTGCAAGCTGGGCCGCAGCACAGTAAGCAGGTGGGAGCCGCAGGCCGGCAGCGTCTCCTCCAGCCAGCTGTCAGAGAGGGTGGAGGGGACGGGGGCGGGGGGCTGAGTCTCCTCAGGCCAGCTCGCTTCCAAAGAGCTGGGAAAGGCAAGCCACGAGCACTGACCGCCATCAAGGGCTGCCCCGCCCACCCTCACCACCCGACTTCCCTCCACCCCCGTGCCGACCCCTCCCTGGGAGGAGCTCACCTGTAGCCTTGCAGGCTGTAGGAGTAGAGTTTGGCACAGGCTTGGCGGCCAGCAGGCAAGAAACCAGACGACTGAAGCAACCGGCCAGCGAGGGAGGCTGAGGACAGGGGGCTTGGTGAGCAGGGAGGCGCCACAGGTCTCCGGGCAGGCAAGTGAGGCTCACAGCGCACTGAGCCGACTCAATGGGAGGCAGGCAGGCCCCAGGGCCGAGCTCTCCTGCCGGCCCAGGCGAGCAGGAATAGGGGGCCAGATGGAGCCCTGGAATTGGGTGTCAGCAAGTCTCCCTTATCCTCAGCAGTGAAAAGGAGATGACACCTACTGCAATGGCGTCATGCATATGCAAGCCCGTCCACATTGCAAAGTACCAGCTCAACCTGCAGTGGTATCGAGCCAGCTGTGGACAGGAAAATCTGGATGCAAGTGTTCATCTGCAGTACTGAGAACTCATCAGGACCAGGGTGTGTGTTGGGGTGCCCCCCAGCTCTATGCCCCCACCACGCTACCTTCCTTGTGTGCCAGTTGATGCTTACCCTGGAAAGAGCTGTGTGACCGGAAGTCATGGCAGAGGAAACCTACGGCAAAGACCAGCAGCAGCAGCAGCAGCCGTGTCCATGGCAGCCCAGGGCCCCGTGCCTGCTGCAACAGGCCCTGGGGGCGGCAGGAGGAACAGTGGTCAGGAGGGAGAGGACCTGGTCCCTGCCCCCCCAGCAGGTCTCAAGCCAGGCCTTCCAGGAAGAGGGTCAAGCCCTCTCACTGGCCCCGAGGGAGCAGGGGGCTCCACAGGCAGTGGGCAGGAACGTGCTGCAGGCCCAACGCTGGGTGCGCCGAGACAGACAGGCAGGACAGTGTGGGAGGCGCTGGCACCTTGCAGGCTCTGTCACACAGGACGACATCCTGGTTGTCACAGCTGCCTTTCCCTAGCAGCTCCTGGTTAGTCAGCCTGAAGGACTGAATGGTTTCTTGCAAAGACTTCTGCACCTACAGGGTCACAAGAGGCTGCGTTGGGAATGCAACCTCCGGCCCTGGAGCCCTTGCCTCCCCCCGCCCACCCCGCTTCTCTCCCTGCCAAGGGCACCGGCAGAGTAGCTTTCCTGGGCGGGGAGGACAGCGGCGCAGGGGCGATCAGATCAGCCTGTCACGTCACCCCAGCTCCTCACCGTCTTGGGAATCCGCTCCCAGGACCTGAGCAAGTGCTCCAGCAGCAGGCTGTGGAGAAAGCACGACCCCCCCAATCAGGTGGCCCGCTCGGCCCTTCCTGGCTGTGAGACCGTCCCCTCCCCCAGCCCCGCAGGAGCAGCAATGTTCCCACAGAGCAGTGACCCATGAGCCCCTTCTGCTTTGAGGACAGGGATGGGCCAGGGATGGGCCAGCCCCGGGCTGGGACGCTTCTACATGGGGGACAGAGGCAGGCAACCCCCACCCCCACCTGCCTGGACTGGGACAGGTGCTTGGGGTACAGCTGCCTCCAGACGCTGGCGCTGAGGGGGTCCACGGTCAGACACTCGGCCAAGCTGCTCAGGAGCTGACAGGAAACACAGGAACGACTGTGGGGGCCGTGGGGTAGCGGGGCAGCCCACCCGCGCCGAGGTGGAGAAGCACCGGCCTAGAGCTCAGGCCCGCGGGTCACTGGTCTGCCAGTGGCACAGGAACCATGCGGGCCCATGCGTGCCGCCCTTCTGAGGCTGCGCCTAAGTGGGCAGTGCAGGGGCTGCCGGGAGTGAGCTGAGGAAGGCCTGGGGAAAGGGCTCCGTGAAGGCAGGGCCTCTGTCAGCGGGCGGAGGCCGCTGCGTGCACCCCTGGCAAAGGGGAAGGAAAGCAGCTCCCACCGGGTCCTCACCTCTTTCTTCATCTCGGGCGGGCAGCTCGGGGTGGCTCTGGACAGGAAGGAGGGGAAGTAGGTATGCAGGGTGGATTCCGGCTTCGCCCCGAACGCCAGCACCTTCAGTCGAGGGTAGAGCTGACACAGCTGCTCCTGCAGGCTGGGGTGGGGTGAGGAGAGCCATGCGCAGGCGAACAACAGAACTGGGCCACACACACTTCCTGCTGCCTGGAACCCCTGCCCCACCCTGCCCAAGGGGAGCGTCACTAGGGGCCTTGGAGGGGGCTGGTTGTGTGGTGTAGGGGGTTAGGCTGCTGCTCAGGTTCAAGTCCTGGCTACCGTGCTTCCAATCCGGCTTCCTGCTCATGTGCCTGGGAAAGCTGCGGAAGAGGGTCTGAGCACTTGGGCTTCTGCCACCACGTGGGGGACCTGACGGAGCTCCTGGCTCCTGCCTTCGGATGGCCCAGCCCCAGCCACGAAGGCCATTTCTGGAGGAAACCAGAAGACGGAAGATCTCTCTTTGTCTCTCCCTCTCTGCCTTTCAAATAAATAAATAAATAAATCTTAAGGAAAAAAAAATAATGACTCCTTGGGACATCTGTTGTAAGCCACAGAAACCCTGCACCCCTCAAGAAAGCACCTACATGTCAATTACACTGTAGGGTCCGCACAATTTTAGCGGCTCACCGATCCCTTGAAACCTACCCTTGAGCTTCCAGGTTGGGGTGGGAATATAAGGGGACTTCATAAAGTTTATACAAAATGAAATAAAAAAATAAGTTTATTTTGGACCAAAAAAATTTCAAAATCCATGTAGTTTTTTTTGTAATATGTATTTTCCATAAACATTTTGAAGACCCATTGTACACATGGATCTCCAAACTTTTTTTTTTTGCACCAAAAAAACCATTCTTTTAGTTCCACTTTCCGTGAGCATTCTGAACCACCCTTGTATGACACGGTCCTGGCCCTGTGCTGGGACCCGCACAGCAGTGTGCCCCAGGCAGTCCTACCTGGGTGTCAGAGAGTTGTTGGGCATGTAGGCGAAGTCCAGAAGTGGGAAGAAGTCCTTGGGGCCAATCATACCGAAGCCCTTGGTGAGGTTAGGATGCATCCTGCGAGGGAAGCTCTCACTCAGGCCCCCTGTTCCGGCCACGACCCCAGCCAAGCCAACATCTAGGAAAGGAGCGTCAACTCGCCCCCTGGCCCTCAGCAGCTCCCCCGTCTCCTTCCTCACATCACTCTGTGAGGTGCGAGGAGCTGGCCCCCAAGTCCTCGCGTCTATGGAGACGAGGACTACTGCACCACATTTAGCTCAGGCAGCCGCTCGCAGAGACCCCGGGCCTTGCCCTGGCTGCGCCCCCCGTCACTCACAGGAGCAGCCGGTCCAGGTACGCAATGGCGAAGGGAGACAGAGATTTGATGCCCAGCACAGGCAGCATGATCCCCAGCCACACTGTAGGGACAAGGGGAGGGAGGGAGGCTCAGGCCTGCACCCAGGGACACCGAGAGGAGCTCCCTGCTCGAAGACCACCCCTCTTTCTTCCCCACCTCCCCATTACCTTTCAATCCCTCGGTGAGGTTGGCAAAGCCGGCTTGGCCTAGGGCCCACATGATGGTCAGACATTTTGCTGGTCGGCTCTGGTGGGACCGCAGCAGTTCCAGGAACTGAGGAGACCGGTGGGGAAGGCAGTTTGGAAAGGGCAAAGCCCCAGACGCGCCCGCTGAGCCAGGTGGGGAGAGCCAACTGGGAGAGGAGGGCAGGCCGTGGGGCAGTGGGGCACTACGGCAGCGCAGGGCAGTGATTCAGAGCATGGGCCCCGCCACGCTCTGCCACTGAACCCCTCTGAGGCTCAATCCTCCCATCTATAAAATGGGAATAATCGTAGTACAGGCCTCATACGACTCCAAACCAGGCACGCACTGAATGCTAACAGTACTACTTACTGTTACTGGTCTCCAAGTGTCTTCCACTACCCCACAACCAAGGCCAACAACGTAGGTTCTGCCCAACCCCCACAGTCCTAGCTTCCCGGCACCCCCAGCGCCACCCGGAGCTCACCTTGCCCAGGTTTGCAGTGGCAATCTTGGGCTTGTCCTGCAACATGGCCTGGATACAGATGCGGTAGCCGTGTAGCGACTCCCCTGGAGAGACGCATGTTCTCAGACCTGCTCACGCCACCTGGCAGCTGGGAGTTAGCCCCCGTGAGCCCCTACTTGCTCCTCCCCTTCCAAACAGCGTGTCAGGATTAGTTTATTTCTCTGCTGCAAACAAGCACTCAGCCACGCCGCACGCAGGGGAAAAGCAGACTTCCAAGCGGACAGCTCCTCCCGTGCCCTCTCACCTGGAGTCTTATCCAACTCTTGCAGCATGGTGAACAGACAGTGGTCAAAGAAGAGCTCCAGGGACCCCGCTGCCTTGGTCAGTAGTCCTCGGATGATCCCGCGCAGCTCCCGGCTCACCAGGCTGTAGGGATAATCTGGGGTCCGCGGGGATGAGTGACGGGACCAGACACCCCTGCCAGCTCTGGGAACAGGGAGTGAAGCGCAGGTCCCTGCACTGAGCCTGGCATCCTCCCTCTCCCAGGGGGCCCAGACACTGTCACAGCCATGATGATTAAACAGGAGCTCAAATCATCCATGAGAATCGAGACAGTGGGTGGCAGAGGGCTCTTTGGGAACACGCAGCCCTTCTAGAATTTCCTTGAACTTGTCTGAGCTTGAGAGAGTTGGGAAGACTAACCATGAGGGTGCTGGCTCAGGGTGGGTTCACTTAGAGGAGCTTGGAGCTTGTAGTTGAGATAGCTGGCCAGGTCCTTCAACCATACGGATGGGTTCCCAGAGAACACACTCTGGCTCTTGTCCAGTTCCTTCTGCAGGGCTGCCACATCCAGCTGCCAGGGACACCCCCCACCCAGGGTGAGTTGTGAGTGAGGGGAGGGGAAATGGTAGAAAGAACAAAGGCTTTCTGTTTTTAGGCACAAATGGAATTGTGGACTGTCACAACTTGGAAGCACCCGGATCTTTACAAAGTACTGCTCTCAAGGCCCCGTACTCGCAGGCCTTTGGCACGCTCAAGTGGTAAAGCAGAAGACAAAAATCAAAGCTCACTGCTTCCACAGGAAAGGAGCCATAACCGGCTTCTCTGGCCCTCCCTGGGGTTCCTGGGTCTTTAAGGCTTTCCCCTCTCAGGTCTGCTCCCCCAGAAGTTCCCACTGCCCCTCTATTCCACGCGCAAGCGTTCCCTGGGCCTGCTGTCCTCTCCCGGCCCACCTCTCAGCACCCTGTCCCACACCCACAGGCCCCTGCCCCCACCCCGTCCCCGGGCCCACTCACGGCTCTCAGAGCCTCCTCCAGGCTGCGGAAGCGGCCCTGCTTCTGGTTCTGGCTGGCAGCAGTCGCCACCTTCTTTGGCTGCTTCTTGCTCGCTGGCTTCTTTGGCTCCACAGCAGGGGGTGGGACCTGCTCCTTATTCTGCCGTTTCATGATTTTCTCGAAGCCGCGCTCATACAGGGTGCTTGTGGTCTGGATCGCAGCTGGGGTGGAGACAGGCAGAGAAAGGGGGCCCACCCCTGAGTCCCCTGGGCCTCACAGGGCCAGCAGTCCCTTCCCTCACAGTGTCACGTAATTCAGGGAGCAGCCAGGGAGTCTTCGCGGTTGTGGCTTTTGGCTGTCACAGCTCTGGAGATGACCGCTCGTGCAAAGAGATGGGGCAGTTCTTTATGGGACAAATCAGAAGATGTGGGAACCAGCAGAGGGGCGGGATTCAGAGGAATGGCTACTTTGGTGAGTGGCCATTCGTCTGGCTGGGTTCTTCCCCGACCCCCCGGGGCTCCGAAGTGACAACTCTGTAATAATCAACAAGTGGCAGGTTTTCTCCACGTCTCCAGCCCGGCGGGCGCTGCTGAGCCCGTGGCCGGTCATTTCTCCCTCTGCTGCACCGCTGGTGACTAAAGGAGGGGGGCGCCGGGTCTGCGGCCCCGGGATGTCCCCTCCCTGCTCTGACACCTGCCCATGAGGCCAGCCAGTGCCCGGGCCAGCTGGGAGGCTAGTGTGCAGCGGACCGCGCGTCGGAGACGGAATCCCGACCCCTCCAGCACGCGGTCCTGGGCAAGGGGTCCAATTTCTCAGTCTATTCATCTGCAAGGTGAAGTCCTCCCCTGACCCCCGCCTCGCTGTGCTGTCGGCCTCTCGTGAGGCTCCAAAGACAAGGCGAGGGCGGCGCCGGGGGCCAGCCGGCTGGCCAGAGCGCGGAACGCCGGCGGTGCTCAGCCCCCGGGCTCCGGGACCTGCTCGGTGCTCCCCAGCCGGGGGAGGCCAGGGTCGGCGGGCGCGGGCGGCGGACCGGGTGGGTACTCACGGGTCAGGTCGTACTTCCACACTCCGTTTGCCTCCCCGAGCGCCCGACGGTCCCCGCCGCCGCCTCGACCACCCCCGCCACCGGCGGACGCAGGCCGCCGGCCCTTCTTCACCACTTCCCAGCGCCCCCCACCCGCAACACTGGCGGCCATGGCTGCGGCCCTCGCCCCTGCCACCTCCCGGCTTTCCGGCGCGCGCGGGCGCACCGCGCTCTGCCACGTCTCCGTGGCCGGCGCGCCGCCGCAAGGCAGCCTGGGACTTGTAGTCTCGGCTCCGCCGGGCCCGCCCCGGCAGAGATGCGGAGACGCGAGGCGATGATTCAGGAAGCCGGCCCTGGGCACCTGCTGCGGGAAGGCCACTGCGTTGGGTGACTTGGTGGACATTTGATGAAATGGAAATAGTTCTCACCTCTAGAGAGAGTCTGGAGACGAAACGCTTCCTTTCTTCTAGGGAAGTGCTTTTTAGTGATTACACTAAAGCTACTGGCTCGAACAAGAGGGATGGGGTTGAGGGAGGCCGTGGAGTGTCCATAAGGCCAGAGGTGGACGATGGAGCCCTTTTCAGGGGAGGCAGAAGAGCCTGGGCATCTGGGACTGCGGAGGGAGGGCTGGCCCGGCGCCCGCCCTGAGTGCCGACTCCAGGGTCCGGTGGTGAGGAGCCCCAGCCCGCAGCAGCCATGCGGACGGCGGCTTTGGTGCCCCCTGAGACCTCAGAACCTTGCAGGAGAGGGTGAGGGGAGGTGAGATGTGCTACCGTGTGCATCTGTGTCAGGGCGAGGGTCCTACTGCAGAGTAGGAGTTCAGATTCCCACGGGCTGAACAGCTAAGGGGCTGGTGGGTGCCCTAGGAAGGAGATAAAAGAACGCTTTGTGAGGGAGGGGGCGGTACAGCTGGGTCCTGAGGGGAGTTTTCCTTGGTTGGGGGTGTGGGGAGGGGTGGGGAGAACACGCCAGTAGTTGGGTTCTGTGGATTTAAACAGAGGCCTAGAGGGTGGGCAGCAGGGTGTCGTTTGCCCTGACAGTGCTCACTGGGACGCTGGAGGTGCTGCAGTTGGGAAGGGTCAGGGAAGGACTGTCTCCTTCCTGGAGCGCTCTAGCAGGTTATCGACTGTAGCTTGGCATCCAGGGGACGGGAGCCACTGATGCATTCGGCTCCTGTCCTAATGTGGCAGGGCCTGTGCTGGGCGGAGCTGCAGGGCTGCACCTCGCTGGCGTCCGAGGAGCTCACAGCCGGCGTGGGAGACGGACGTGTGAACACAGAACTGCACTTTGCCCTAAGAGGTCTGAATTCGGTGCAGGTTTCCACCATCGGGAGCGAGTCGCGTCACTGTGGTTCTCAGGCCCTTTGGGGGAACTCGCATCCCTTCCCGCACTCTTGGTCTCTTCCGGGACTCTGCCGGCACCGCCTGCAGTGTGGGCTGTGTGGATGAGGCAGGCGGGCTCCTGGGACCTCGGTGGATGCTGCTGCGCTGACCCAGCAGGTAGCGCTGCCTGCTCTTTGTAACCCTGCCTGCTTTCTCCACCACAGGGGCCCTCGTCCTCAGCTGTAGCACTGCTGAGAGACAGGTGAGCTTTGACAAGGGGTGGGACAACGTGTAGTTGTCCCCAAGGCCGGCTGAGACAAGGCACCTGTTGGCCAGGTTACCTCGCCGCCCCGGCGGACTCATCATCGTCACAGCTGCAGCCCTAGGCTTTGTCCCTCCTCAGGCACAGGGGTTGGGGCCCCCACGGCTTCTCTTCCAGACTGTGACCAGTGCCAGGAGAGAGACCAGCCAGAGCGAGGCTGTGAGCGCAGTGCCAGTGCTGGTTTCTGATGGCCGGCAGGCTGCGCTGTGCAGCCCCCTGGGGGGGGGGGATGGGCGTGCACGGGCAGTGCCAAGCCCCAAGACCGGGGCTGTGGCTCAGACGAGGGAGGCACGGCATGGACTTTTACCACACAAGTTTATTTAAATAAAAGTGAACGCGTATGCAGGCTGGTGCCCGGGGAAGGGTGGGGTGGGATGGGGAGGCGGAGGCACAGGAGGGTCCAGACAGTCTGTGTGGTGTGAGCCAGGCTGCAGGAGGGGGCGGCGGGGCCTTGGGGCAATGCTGGGGGCAGGGGCTGGGGTAGGGGCGGGGCGGGGGAGCCGGTGCCAGGGGGTCATTTCCATCCCTCGCATGCGCCCCTCCCTCTCCCTGGCCCCCAGGCCTCCAGCACTGCCTCCTTCGGCCCTCCCTCCCTCTCCTGACGTCAGCATTCCCCTGCAACTGCGGGGTGGGGGGGAGGAGTCAAAAGACAAAATAAATAATCGGCGAGTCCTGCCCCAGCCTCCACCGTGGGGAAGGGAAGCCAAGCCAGGCACACTGCCCCTGCGCCCACGCTATCAGCCCTGGAAAAGAACAGGTAAAGTGCAAGGAAAATCCAGTAAGTAAAAATATACCAATGACTTTGTGAAATATACAGCTGCTGGCTGTCGGGGAGCAGGGGGCTGGCTGGGCGGGTGGCAGCAGCACCCTAGGGAGTGTTGGCCAGCACAGTATGGAGACAACGGAAATAAATAGGGGTGGGCAGTGGGCAGGTGTCCCGCCCACTGGGCCTCTGCCTGCTCACCTGCCCCCCACCCGCCACGCCTCGCTAGCCCGGCTCCCCACTGCTGCGGCACTGACACAAAGCACCAGGCCGGCCGCTGGCTGTAAGGAAAGGGTTATAATGTGGGGACAGGGGCGGGGAGGGGAGGCACGGGAAGCCGTGCAGTCAGCCGGGGCTGCAGCCGCCCTCAGTACTCGTCCTGGTCTTCTTGTTGGTGTTCCTCGATCTCGTCGTCCTCAGGGGGTGCAAATCCTTCCTGGAAGGGCGGGAAGGGACAGGGAGGTGGTGAGCTGGGCGGGCCAGGCTGGGGGGGGGTGCACTCTGGGGCTGGGGGCCTGGAGTTCTGGCACGGCGCTCCCTGCTGGTGGCTCTGTGTGGCCCAGGGCTGGGGGCTGCACCCCATCCTCAGCGCTCAGGAGCAGGCCAGAGCAGGGGTGTGGCCTGGGGGCCGGCAGGTTTGGGGGGGGGGTGAGCTCACCTCTGTGGCATAGAGAATGCCGATGATGCCCGAGATGACGGGGCTGTTCTCACTCTCGTGCTCCTGGCAGATGAGCTCAATGTCACGCAGTTTGCTGAAGTAGAAGTCACGCTCCTTCTCCAGCCCGTCCACCGTCAGCTTCAAGTCCAAGAGCTGCTTGGGCAGAGGGGACCTTCAGCCAGAGGCCCCTGCCTTGGGCCGCCCCCTCCCCTCGCCCCTCGGCCCAGCCTGCCCTCTGGTCCCAGCGGGGGCAGCTTGCTTGCACCCGTCCCGCCCACCTGCTGGTTGAGCTCGAGAATCTGTGCATCGGTCTCGTGGCCGCCGTTCCGGGCCGCCGGCGGGTTCTTGCGGAGGATGCAGGGTGGGGCCACGTTGCTCAGCCGGCCAGAGGTCTGCATGTTTTTGGGGCCTGTGGGAGATGTTCTCTGTGGAACTGCCCGGAGGAGAGGAGGCGGATGAGGCCATGTGAGCCCACGGCTCTCACGTCCGAGAAAGCCCGGGTGGAGGACGGCAGGGGCAGGCCCATGCGACAGGCAGGCACCCCCACCCCCCCCAGGGCATCTACATCTAGGCCTCGAGCCTCGGCCACACGTGACACTACAGCAGCAGGGCAGCCCTCTAGCAAGCCTGGGAGCGCAGGGCCTACTGGGTAGTAGGGGGCGAGGTGGGAGGGTGGGGACATGAGCTACACAGGGCAGGCAAATCTGGAGAGGTGGGTGGGGCTGGAAGGGTGCAGGGGTCTCCTGTACTGACAGCTGGAATGGGAGGAGCAGTAGCTGGCACAGGGGACTCCTGACAAGCCCCAGCCCAGAGCCACCCCACTGGAGGCTACACAGGAACCCCGGCCCCGCCCCTCCGGCCCTCTGCTGGCCGGGACCCAGGGAGCCCGCTGCAGCCCAGCGCGGCCGGCCGGCATGCGGGGCATGCGGTGGCTACTTTGCTGTCTAGCCCTGCCCAGTGGCAGAGGCTGCTTCTAATGCAAAGCAAGCGGGGAGAGTGGCGCGGCGCAAACGGAGGAGGTGGCCCTGCTATGACGGGCTCAGGCGCGGGCTGGGGCTGCTCCTCTGCCTCTCCCTCTGCAGCCCTGCTGTCCCCCCTCCAGCAGGCTCCACTGCTTCTCTCCCTGCCTCTCTAGGACCCGGACAAAGCCCATTTTGTGGGACTCATCTCCTTAGGACTCAGGGCTCTGGGCCTTTGGAATGGGGAAGACACAAACAAGTTCCCACACCCGTGCCCCTGGCATCCAGTGGGCAGCAGGCCAGAAGGGGCTGTGGTGCTGGCCTCAGGCCCTTGGCTTGGGCGGGCCCCAAGCAGACAAACCATGCCACCTCGGGCGCCATCGTCTTGCGGCAAACAAGGGAGCCCGTACCCAGGGCTCCCTCCCACCAGCTGCCGCCGTGGCTGGAGCTGGTGGCTCTTCCCTTAGAGCGGTTTCTGGAGCCCTCCTGCCCCCTACGGTGACCCCCCCTGGTCTACGTGGGGAGCAGGCGGCGCCATCTGAACTCCGTGATAACAGTCTCCTCCAGGCTGGCGGGGCCGGGCGGGTGGCCCCGGGGGCGCTCCTGGCTGAGGAGCCCCGCCGGCCCGGCCCCCCACACTCCCTCCCCCGGCTCGGGCACGTTACCTGCTGTGCCAATGAGTTTCTTGGATTTGTTGAAGATCTGATCACCTGGGTTAGGAGGTGGCGCTACGTCCTGGCCCTGCCGCGCCAGCAGAGGGTTGTAATCCTTTCCATCATAGTTTGCGTCAAAGAATTTCTTAAACCACTGAATAAACTCAAAATTATCTTGGAATTTTCCTTTCACTAATTTCTCTACAGGAATGATCTGAAATAGACCACACAACAGAGTCTGTTAGCCCCTGCTGCCGCACGGCCGCCTTCCGGTGTGAGAGGGCCACTGCCTTGCAGAGAGCCAGCCCCTGGGCCGCAGCATCTTCCAGCTCCACCACCTGCCCCCCGCCCATGGCACCAGAGCAGACGGGCAGGCTGGCAGGCCTGGCCTGGGAGCCGCACATCCCTCTCCCACAGGCACAGGAAGGAGGATGTGGGAGGTGTCCCCAGGTTCTGCGGCTGCTGCTTGTGGGCTGGGGGCTCGGGACCCACAGCTCTGGGGCCATCGAGGCAGAAGAGCAAAGAGACTTTTCTCGGGACCTACAGAGAAATGCAACTTAATAGGCACAGTACACAGAGGCTCAGGGTCTGCGCTGGGTAGGGTCCAGAGAGGAGGGGGCGGGGAAAGGAGTGTTGTCATCGTGGACCGTCCCGTGCGGTAGGGCTTTCCGCTGGGCCTCGGGCTGGGGGGATGCTCCCCCTGCAGACTCAGGGGTGGGGGGGTGTAAGTGCTGGAAATGACCCCACCGACGGCCTGGCTGGCGGGCCATCTTCTCCCTCGGGGTCACACAGCTCCCGAGGGCCCCCGGGAGCGCAGCACCTACTTTGTCAACACCCATCTTCTTGAACGCCGCTTGCAGCACCTTGAAGTTGTGGATGTACTCGTGTTCTAGCTTGGCCTGGAACTTCACCTTCCTCAAGTGCACACAGCCCGGGAAGAGCATGTCCATGAACTGGCAGTAGGCCGCCCCTGTGGAGGGGCGCGGCTGACTGCCAGGCCTCAGCAGTGCCTTTCACTTGCCCAAGCCCCAGCCCCGGTCTCCTCTTCTCTCTCCCTGTCTTGAGGCTGGGGGCAGCCCTCCCTTCAGGACCGACACGGCTGGAATCCCCAAGGATAAAAGAATTATCCAAGAATAAAAGCATGACTGCTTCTGAGGCCTATCATGTACCTGCAGCACACTTAACACAGCAGCACATATGCAGTTTAATCCCAACAGGAACCCCAGCTAGACGGTGCTGTTATCAACGTCTCACAGATGGGAGCGAGCCGCGGAGACCACCGGCCCGGAGGCTGAGCTCTGACCCTGGGTGGCGGGGTTGGGGGCAGGACCTTGTGCTATGACCTTGTGGCTCCGCGCTGTGCCCTTCCTTTCCCTCCCAGGACGGGGCACCGCCCCACCCCAGCCTCCCACCTGAACAGAGCTGCTCGATCTTGGTATAGTTGAGGTGCAGGGAGTCGTTGACCCACGCAAGCATGTCATGGCGACTCAGATTCTCACTGGTCACGGATGTGGAGTACACATTGACGGCCATACCCCAGCTGCAAAGAGATGACAGACGGGGTGGGGTCAGCCCTGGGGAGGGGCCGCGGGCAGCCCCCCGGGGAAACGGGGTCCCTGCAGACCAGCTGTGCACCTGCAGCTCCCCCTGCAGAGCAGGTGCATTTCCCTGCCCCTCACACACCTAACAGGTGCCCCCGGCTGTGAGATGAGTGCCAGGAGCTGGGGGCACAAAGTGAATCGCGGAAGCCGCGACAGGAGGACGCCCTCTGGGCAGTCACAGAAATGCACCAAGTTCAAGTGGCACAGGGGAGGGGCGGTCTCCTCTGCTTGGCAGGGCAGGGGCGCTGGAGCCTGGAGTAGGAATTTTCCAGACGCACAAAGGGCTGGGGTGGAAGGGCGGCCCCCGCGCGAGGACAGAAGGGACAAAGCAGGGCTTACTCCCAGCATGCCTGGTTGCTGTGCCGGCCTAGGGGAGCCGGGTGTTGAGTGGGGCATGGCGCAAGGCGGTTGGCAGGGACAGCCCGGGAGCCTTTGTTTACCACGAGGGGGAGTCTGGACTTTCTATTTAGACGCAGGGAAGCCAGTGAGGATCCCAGGGAGACGGGCGACAGGGCCAGACCCGTGTTGCGGAGTGCCTGCTCTCTCCTCTCCCTTCAGACTCCGTGTTCCTGTGGCCCAGAGGCACCTAAATCCCGCTAGTCCTGAATCTTCCCTTAAATTGAGCTTCTGCTCCCATACGCAACCCCGTGGACCTCACCCGGGCCAGGAGCCTGAGGGGTCCCCCTGGCCAGCCGACCATCCTGTTCACATCAGCCCCTTGCGCGAGGCCTGCAGCCCCACGTCCCCAGTGTGCCCCTGCGTCCCCCACCTCGGTTCTTACACCTCTCCCCAGCCCAGGCAGGCAAGAGCCCCCGAAGGCCTCCCAGCCTCCAGCCCTCCCTCCGCCCCCCGCTCCCAGCCCTTTCAGTCAGCAGTCGTAAACCAGGCACCCACTGGCCGGATTGGCCTCGCAGACTTGAATGGTTTAGCATTCACGGTGTTGGAAACAGTTTTGAATTAGGGGCCAATAATTTAAGGTTGGGACGTCTCACACAAACAATTTGGCTGCTCCTGGCCACTCCGGGCCCATGAACCTGCGCCACCACCAATGGCTGGAGCTGGGCAGGGGCACCCCCCTCTGGCCAGCATGCGTGAGTGCCTGCTCACTACACACCTAGCCCTACAGAGGCCAAGGTCACCGCTGTTGATCACTAACTGGGGTAGCGAGGAGGGAGATATTTCTTGTAACTAGGTTTGTGTCAGAAATGGAGAGACAGAAGCTGGACAAAAAGAACTGTGTGTTCTGAGAGCTGTGTGAGTGCCTGCTTCTCGAGTAAAGAATTTCACTCCAGGCTTGACACACTCTCTGCATGAGGGGGCCGTGGTTGCAGCGAGCTAAGCTGCTGCCCGCAATGCCAGCACCACTCCCCCCACATCAGTGCATCGGTTCGAGTCCCAACAGCTCTGTTTCCAATCCAGCTCCCTGCTAATGCACCTGGGAAAGCAGCAGAAGATGGCCCAAGTGCTTGGACCCCCACCGCCCATGTGGGAGACCCGGATGGAGTCCCAGGCTCCTGGCTTTGGCCTGGCCCAGCTGGGGGCCGATGCAGCCATTTGGGGAGTGAACCAGGGGATGGAAGAGTTCTTCTTCTTCTTCTTTTTTTTTTTTTTTGACAGGCAGAGTGGACAGTGAGAGAGAGAGACAGAGAGAAAGGTCTTCCTTTTGCCGTTGGTTCACCCTCCAATGGCCTCGTGGCTGGCACGCTGCGGCTGGCGCACCGCGCTGATCCGATGGCAGGAGCCAGGTACTTATCCTGGTCTCCCATGGGGTGCAGGGTCCAAGGGCTTGGGCCATCCTCCACTGGCCTGGAAGGGGGGCAACCGGGACAGAATCCGGCTCCCCGACCGGGACTAGAACCCGGTGTGCCGGCGCCGCTAGGCGGAGGATTAGCCTAGTGAGCTGCGGCGCCGGCTGGAAGAGTTCTTTCTCTCTGTCTTTCCCTCTCTCTCTCTGTAACTCTGCCTTTTAAATACATAAAAATAAATCTTAAAAAAAAATTATGCAAAGTGTCTCTGGGAAGAAAGAGTGCACCAGTCCACTTCCCTGTCCCCTGGAGGCATCTGCTGTGACACAGTGGCCCCTCCTGGCCACCACCCCTCTCCCCAACAGACCCAGCCTTAGCTCCAGCCTCAGCTCCCTTGGTCAGGGGCCACAGGCAGCGCGAGAATGCTGTCCCACCCCGACTTCATTCATTCTCTGCTCCAGGGGTCTCGACCACCGTGCTCCCCGGACCAGCAACACCGCGGCTCCCAGGGCGTCAGCTTGTTAGAAAAGCCCCAGACCTCCTGAATCAGAACCCGCCTCTGCCCAGGGAGCCCGAAGCTCATCCAAGTTTGTGAATCACTGCTCAGCAGCTGCCCCAGCCCGCCCCCAAGCATTCGCCACAGAACCTCATTATTTGCACGCAGAAATTACATGAACTTTTGGAAGAAGAATCATGAGAGAAAACCCTCATATTTATTCCTAGTCCTTCCTGCTTTTAAAAATAAACCCTGTCCTTCCCTGCACAGGGAAAGGGAGCCAGACAGGGCCCCAAAGCCAAGAGAAACAAACGTGGTTGGCTGGACAGCCTTTAAGGACTCGGGAGCTGGCAGTTCCAGAGATTTCCCAGGGCAATTCTGCCTGCACGCGCGTCTCCCCTCACGCGCTGGCTCCGAGCCCGCTGCGCCGGACCCGACCCTCGCGCTCACCCCCGAACCTGTTTAAGTGCTTGCCCCTGGTCAGGCAGGAGCAGGGAGTCCAGACCCGCCGCTGCGAGGGAGTCAGGAACCCCGGTGAGCAGCTGAGCCCCTCCTCTGGCCTGTCCTTTCTCTGGTTGTCCTTCATCGCCTTGTGGCCCCGGGGTCCCCACCCCTGCTGGGTTTGTAGGACTCAGCTTGGGTGTCAGCTCCAGGACCCTTCTCTGCCCTGCCTCTGTCTCTGCAGCACCGGGAGCCCGGGCGGTATCGCGGCACTTGGCAACTTCCGTGGCCGCCACCACAGCCCCCACTGCTGGGTTCCAGACGGACTGCCTCGCCACGTGGGTGGCATGCGCTGGCAGGGACTGGGGTTGGGGGTGTTATCTGCCTCCAGGGACTCACCCCAGGTAACGGCAGTGGGAGTGGGCGAGGGCCAGTGGACAGGATGTTTCTAAAGAGGCAAAAAGGTAGGGTCCAGGGGCCAGCGCTGTGGTGCAGCGGGTTAATGCTCTGGCCTGAAGCACCGGCATCCTATATGGGTGCTGGTTCTAGTCCCGGCTGCTCCTCTTCCCATCCAGCTCCCTGCTGTGGCCTGGGAAAGCAGTGGAAGATGACCCAAGTCCTTGGGCCCCTGCACCTGCATGGGGGACCTGGAAGAAGCTCCTGGCTCCTGGCTCCTGGCTTCGGATCAGCGCAGCTCTGGCCATTGCAGCCAATTGGGGAGTGAACCATTGGATAGAAAACCTCTCTCTGTCTCTCTCTCTGCCTCTTCTCTCTCTGTGTAACTCTGACTTTCAAAGAAATCAATAAATCTTAAAAAAAAAAAAAAAAAAAAACGAAAGAAAGAAAGGTAGGGTCCAGGAGAGTCCCTTATTCCAAGGAGAATTCATTTACTTATGGACTGTGAGACATGGAAAGGATTTGCCCCTGTCCTTGGGAGTCGATGATCTTACCCAGGAGACAGACACACATGAGGGTGGCACAGCCAAACGCCCCCGAGTGGTGAGCACAGGCAGCATGGTTGGCGGTCAGGAGGAGCAGGCACAGAGCGAGCCTCCGGCGGCCAGAGTTACGTGTGCTCAGGCTGCCAGGTGTGCAGGCCGCCTGCAGAGGCCTTGTCCATGGGCTTGGAGACTCATTTCTCCAGGAGGCCCTGGGAGACGGTGATGCCGCGCCAGCTCTGGCTCCCACACTGCTGGGCCTCAGGGGGTGGGGCTTCTTGGAGTGGTTCCGGGGGTGCAGGGTGGTCTTAGTTGGCCCTGGCAGTGCCTGAACCACTTTGGGGATTTAGTCCTGTTGAACATGAGCTTCAAGAGCTAAGTACTGAAGTGAAGCAGAACCATGGTCCCCGTGCAAGCTTGTGAGCTGCGGGGGTCTTCCAGCCTGGGGGCAGCCTTCCGGGGGCTCCAGGCCGCTCCCTGCATTGCAGAGGTCTTCTCCTGGGCAGGAGGAGTGAAGCAAGCATGTCTATGTGGTGTATCACACACACACACACACACACACACACAGCCCACAGCGGATGCACCTGCTTAGCTGGGTTCACTGCCTGTGTTGCAGTGGCACAAGCAGGGACTGGGCTATTTTGCCACCTCCCTGGGGAGCCAGTGTCAGCCATCTCCTTCTGTGGTCCACAGGCCTTGTTATCAGGGCCCTACGAGTCTGCAAGAGCTACAGAGCTCTTTGGAAAAGGCCCAGTGCTTCTCAGCATGGCCAGAACTTCCCTGTTCTATCAGTGGCTGACGGCGGGAGGGCTTTTTCCACACCTAGATCAGTCTGAATCTAAAATCACCCAAGGGCCTGGAAGAAGGGAGTTGGAAAAAAAATGGCTCCTTTAAGAGCCCGGCAATACATTGTGCTGCCACCCCGGGGGGCTTTGGAAGTGGGCAGCTGATGCTAGGAACACAGCCTTTGTCTCCACTCAGGACTGGCTCAGGTCCTCTTTTTTCTTTTTCTTTTTCTTTCTTTTCTTTCTTTCTTTCTTTCTTTCTTTCTTTCTTTCTTTCTTTCTTTCTTTCTTTCTTTCTTTCTTTCTTTTTTTTTTTTTGACAGAGTGGACAGTGAGAGAGACACACACAGAGAGAAAGGCCTTCCTTTGCTGTTGGTTCACCCTCCAGCGGCCGGCGCACCGCACTGATCCGAAGCCAGGAGCCAGGTACTTACCCTGGTCTCCCATGGGATGCAGAGACCAAGCACTTGGGCCATCCTTCACTGCACTCCCGGGCCACAGCAGAGAGCTGGTCAGGTCCTCTTTTTAAAATGCATTTATTTGAAAGGCAGACAGACAGATACACACACACACACACACACACACACACAGGTCTGCCATCTGCCGTTCACTCCCCAAATGCTTGCAACAGGCTTCAAGCAAGCCAGGAGCCAAGGCACTCCATCTGGGTCTGCCGTGTCGGCGGCACAGACCCAGCAATGCGTGGCTCAGGTTCTTTTAGATGGTGTGACTCTCTGGTCCTCACTGGGGACCATTTTGGCTCTGGACGACCCCCCCAAGGTACCCAGGTGTCTCTGCAGGGGGTTCTCTGCTATACTGGCTACAGCCTTGCAGGGAAACCTGCTTTCCTCGGCAGTCTGCGGAGGCTAGAACTAAGCATGGCCAGCAGGTGGCACCCAGGCCCTGAGCAGAGAATTACATGCTCCCCCACCCCACCCCTCCCTGGCTCCAGTTAGCGAAGGGAGACCCCAGAGAGGAAGTCCAGGTCCATCAAAAGCTAGAGGGTCAGGCAGGGGGTTGAGTGGAGTGTCTCCTCCATGTGTCCTCTAAGGCCAGCTTGATGCCTGAGCACTGAACCAAACCAGCCTCCCTATCCCCCAGAGTCACAAGCTGAACTCGTTAGCGAGTCCAACCTCCGATGGCCTTCTGAGCCCCAACTCAAAGGAGACAGGCTCCCGGGGTGGAGGTGCGGGGAGCACCTGCCCAGCTGCCTCTGAGCACCGCACAGACACAGACTGGGAAAACTCTTGAGGACGTGCACTTGTTACCACGGGTTCCTGCCTGCCTGAGAGAAGGGGCGGCTCCCCGGCCCCGCCTCCCGGCTCTGTCCCTCTTCATCTTTGGCACGGGGTGGCTGTCAGGAGAGACAGCCCTGCCTGACCTGGGCACAATCGCATCCTGTACCACCAGGGCATGAGGCTCACAATGCTGGTCATGGGCACCAGGAGTGGGGAGTGGCTCTCTGCAGCCCGAGGCCTTGAAAAGTGGTCGTCAGGACCAGATCGGAATCTCCCGGAGTCCGCTTGGTCCCTTCTCAGACACCCGATCTGGGCACCTGTGCTCCTGACTTGCAAAGGCGGCCAACGCCTCTGCACGACTCGGAAATCTCACATCCTAGAGCTTAACCCTCTCAGCAGCCTGAATCTAAGTTTGGGCTTCTTGTCTTTCGATCTTCAGTGGAAAGCTCTGTTCCACAAACAGGTTCCAGGAACAACTCAGGGGCCTTCCGTGTCCCCCAGTCCCCCAGCACCCCCTTTCCCAGGCCAGGCTCAGCCCTGTTCCGGCCGCCCCCGCCTCCACCTGCAGCCCAGCACGGCGCTGCAGCCCCTCCAGGTCTTCCAGGGGCAGGAGGCAGCCACGTGCCTCCAGCCAGCTCCAGAAAGCCAGGCCTTTCAGAACACCAGGTTTCCTGTGAGATCACCAAGGGTCAGCCCTGGCCCTACTGTGTCTTAGCTCAGGCCTCAGTTTCTTGTCCTAGGAAATGGGGATGAGAACCATTCCTGCCTCATAGCTGTTAGAGGATTAAGCGAGCCATGTATTCCAAGTGCTGAGCACAGAGCCCGGCGCCCGGCGAGTATCCGGCAAGTGTTAGCAGCACCCTAGGGCGCAGGATGAGAACCCAAGGGCACTTGTTTGAAAAGCGAGCACCTGCCATGCTGCCGGCCTCCGTCCTCTGAGACCACAGCAGGCCCAGGCCGGAAGGGAGGCCGACGGTAGGGCTGTACTTGTCTCTGCCCCTTCTGCCTGGGGACGCCCATCTGGGCTTCCTGAAGCTGGGCCTGGCCGCCAGCCCTCCCCAGTGCCACACTCTCACAGATCTGCTGAGCAGGTGCCATCCTACCGGCCAGGACAACTGGAGCAGACGCTGCGGGGCCAGAGGAGTTTCCTGCTCCTGACGCAGCGCTATGCCCCTGGTTACCAGGCTACCCCTTCTTGCCCAGGCCCGGGGGGCTGAAGTCACCTGTTGGAAAATCAGCAAAGCTGCCACCCCTGCCCCCTTGACTCACACATCCAGGTCGTTCTGGGGTGGCATGGAGGCAACATGTGCAGGCGGGGATGAAGGGCGCTGAGGGCTGGGGGAGCCGGGCTGGCGGGTCACAAAGGCCTGACCACCAAGCCAATCACCTTCCTGGAAGGGCTGAGCAGGGACCCGGCTAACAGAGAGGCTGGGCTGCTCAGAGCTGGAGCCGTCGGAGGTCCACATGGGCAGGTGGGATAGTTCCAGGGGTGGTGGGGTCAGCAGGCATCCGCCGGCAGGCTCTGGACAGGAATCTGGAAGGGTGTAGGGTCAGGTAGGGGCTGTGGCCTCTCCAGGATTCTGTTCTCACAACACTTTCCCCTGAGCCGTGCTAAGGTCCCAGCCACCGGGGGCTGGATGTGTGCCACCCAACAATCCCACGGACCCTTGCTGAAGCTTCCCCAGGCTGGCCTGGGCAATGCGGCCACCCCTCTACAGCTGTGTCCTGGGCAGGAGTCTCCAGGGGGCTTCTGGCTAGGCTCACCTCTCTGACCAGGACCCCGAGGGCTAACAGAAATCCAGATGGGCAGAATCAGAGCTCCCTCTCCTTGCTAATACTAATCCATTTTAGTAGGGTGTGTCTAGGTGGCAGACAGAAAGACAGCCCTTTCCTTTCCTGAGGTTCTTCTCTGGGTATCTTCAAGTTCCCAAACCCCTGCTTTTTCAAGTCTAGAGGCTTTCAGAGGGCTCCCCTCAGCCCAGGGCTAGAGCTGGGAACTCTGGAGGCGAGAGAGGGGCGAGGTTTGACGGCAGCCCCGGCTGCTGGCTCCGCCACTTCCCGGCCGTGGGACCCTGGGCACCGGACTCAAGGGCTCCAGGCTGTTCCCCTGTTGGAGGAATCCGAACGGAACCACTGAGCACGGGCTGCTGTGAGGACCACGGGGACACTGTTCATGGGAACCGAAGGCTCAGCAGCGCCCTGCCTTGGGGCTGAGCAACTTTACCAACAGGCAGAGTCACTGGCCTGTCTTACCCTGCACCCTGAACCAACTGCCCACACCCTCTCTGATCTGGGTCCAGGGTAGGGAGAGGCCAGGGACAGGCTTGGCTTTGGGTTCTCTGCCCCCTGGTGGACGTGGCCTCGGGAAGAAAGGCTGAGTGGTGCTTTTGGAGCTATGTTCCCATTTCTTTCCTAAATTAGTTCTGGCTCGGGGTTCCGAACACAATAGATTCAGTACCTGGTTGCTGAATGAATGAATGAATGAATGGGAGAGGGTATACCAGGGAGCAGGGTCTGACATGGCCAGTGGGCTTGGGGAGCGTGGCTTGCCGAGCTGCTGTTTACGGGAAGGGAGGGGAGGCGAGCAGGACGCTGGCCCCTCTCTGACCACGCTCGCAGCTGCAGCAGCAGCGAGGGATTTCAAAGCCTCCTCCTTGCATGTGTGTGGCAGTGGTGCTGCTGGCTTCCACAGGGCAGAGTTCAGGAGGAGTCCACGAGAGGCCTGGTGAGCTGCTGGCCCACTGGGGACAGAGCTCTCTGCCCGCCCCACTCGGGGGTGGCTGTCCCCCCTGGGGACAGAGCCGGGCAGTGACGTTTCTGTCCCCAGCAGCCCTGTGTATCCAATGTTTCCTTCATGGCCCTTCCTGCTCCGGGGGCCCAGACTAGCCACATCTCTTTATGCTCCTTTAGAACTATGTTTCTCCGGCCTGTCTGGCTGCTTCTCACGCCTCTCCGACCAGAGCTGGGATGCATGGATCCATGATAGCTTCTGCCTCAGCCTTTCCCTGCTCTCATCATTCCTGCCATCCTCCATCCAACCCCGAGGGTCCTCCCAGACTGCTCGTCTACCCCCTAACCACTCCCCTGAACACGCGTCGTAAGGTCCCGTGTTTGCTGCCCCTCTCAGCATGCCCCAGCACTCTGCCCTTCCTGCCCGCCCTGCGGGACTAACCCACGTGGACACGGGCAGCCCTCACCTCAGAGGGGGCATGCCCCGGGGAGGAACCTGCAGGCCAGCCTGCTCCTGTAGCTTCTCTCCGCTCTAGCCTGGTGTCGGAAATCCCCACAGAATTCATGCCCCAAAGCCGTGGTTATCATCTCGATGTCGCATAGGAGGAAATGAAGGCTGAGGACTCCAGAGATTTGTCCAAGCTCAAGGTCAACCAGTGACAAGGTCGGAGCTGAACCCAGATCCCATGCTGGGTGGTGGGAAGAGTGATTTGGCTTTGACGGCTCTAGTACAGGACGGCTTGCTCTGCCACCTGCCACCCTCCATCGAATCCCCTCCGAGGGTCCTCCCAGGACTGCTCCTCCACCCCTAACTAATGTCCTAATACTGGGCCTCTGCCTCATCAGCGTTCCCTGCCACCCGACACTCTGGGTGCGGCACCATTTTAATGCACGGCTCCTGTCTTTCAGGAGCCCTTGCTTGGTTGAAGCAATCAGACCACTCACACACAGAAAGGGATCCCACAGAGCAGAACGCAGGAAGCGCTCCTGGTGCGTGGAAGGCGTGAGTAGGGCCTGGCAGCTCAATGGCTTCTGGGGGAAGGTGGCGCCCACTCTGGGCTGGTGAAGAAGACGGGCCGCCAGGAAGCAGCGCAGGGGAAGCCAGGCATTCGGGCCACGGCAAACATGTTTACTATTACTCCTATTTCACAAAGTGAACATGAGACCCATGACTAACTCTCCGAGGAATGGGCGGGTGAGGACTCCGAGGAGAGGGGACGGGGGAAGGCAGGTGTCTCAGCAGCCAAGGGAGGCGCCCGTTTCAAGGAGGAGGCCACCTGCCCTGGTTAATGAAGTTCCCAGACCTCACGGGGAGAGTGGTGATTAGCTGGTGCACTAAGGAATGAGGAAAGCCTGAGTCACTATGTAGGAGTGTGGGGACAGAGGCTAGACCCTCAGACAACTGGGGAGTCCCAGATCACTTGCCCAAGGGAATGCTGGCCAGGGACACCGCGAGCTTGTCACCAAGGCTGTGTGTGTGCGTGTGTGCGTGTGCGTGTGTGGGCAGCATGCCAGGCAGATGAGTGAGTGACTGCAGGGTGGGGAACAGCCAGGTTCTTCCAGCTAGATTCTGAAGTGACATGCACACTCTCGTCTCCAGGACCTCCTGGGCTTTACAGTTGCAGCTACACATGCTGCTTCCTGAGCATTCCTTTAGGTCAAAACAGGCAACATTTGTTTGCCTTCGCCTGGAAAGTCAACAGCATCCCTGGACTTGCTCCCCAGAGTTACAGGGGCTCCTCCTGCTTTTCACAAGTCTGGGAACGCAGCCTCAAGGTCATTACGTTTCCTTTCATTCTGCTCCTGTTTGACGCACGGAGGACCTGCTGTTGGGTCCCTACGACCGATTCCAGCTCCTGTTTGCTCTCAGCCAGGGCCTGCGGTTTTCAGAGGAGTTACCATTTTGCCAAAATAAAGTTCATTCTGCAGGACAGGACTGAGTCGGGGCTGTAAATCCTCGTGGCAGCTGCAGGCCATCCAAAACTTTCCCGGTTATTCCTCAGACCGTGAAGCTGAGGCCTCGCTCCAGCAGGAAGGGGGCTGGCGGCTCTCCGGTGACCACACACACTGCTAACCGCGTGCAGACCTGTCCCTTGGGAATCTGAACATGAGGGGACTCTGAGTTAAGCAAGCCCCTCAGCGACCTGCTCTCTGGCCTTACCAAATCACCATAAACCATTCGACCACAAAGTTCAGGAAAACGCACATGATAAACAACTCGGCATGGATTTCAAAAACTGTTTTTTTTTTTTTTGCACCAAAATAGACTTTTTAAAATTCCATTTCCCTGCAAACTTTGTGAAGTCCCCTTGTACATGGGAAACATGGAGAAACCTTTGATGTGATGACTTGATTTCATGGTGATGGAAACCAGGATATGTCACCTCAAAATATGCCTGTTGGACACAAAAATTATTTTTGAGCTACAGGCACTTAAAAAGCAGCAAATGGAGGGAAACACTCTCTCGTCCTTTTTTTTTTTTCGCCCCAAGATGGGTTGGAATCCTCCTGTGCTGGACGCAGCTCTTACCAGGCCAGCCAGAGGCAGCAGCAGAGGAGCCTGCAAACCAACCCACTCCACTGGTGTGGGCATTAGCTGGTGCACGTGCTCCCACGTGCTCACCTCCCCTCGGTCTCCCTCCTCTTTCTGCACATTTGTTGCTCCTGGTTGAAGACGCTGTCTGAACCAGAGTTCTAAGCCCCTGCCTGGAGTTTTGTTCGCTGAGGCTTCTCTCGCATGATATACACGGCATGCATGGATAAACTGCATGGGTTTTTTTTTTCTCTTGCTATTCTGTCTTTTGTTACAGGGGTCTGTTCCTACTCTGCACTTATGGGGGTGAGAACGCCCAGTGCCCACACCCACCCTTGTCTAACAGCCATGGCGGCTGAGCCGGTGGAGGCTTCTGCACACTTGATTTTAGGATGTTACATTAAATTGTCCTTCATATAGCACAATATTTGGAAATACATACCAGGGGCTGCTGCTGTGGCACAGCGAGTTAGGCAGCGCCTAGAGCACCAGCATCCCTTATGGGTGCTGGTTTGAGTCCTGGCTGTTCCACTCCTGATCCAGCTCCCTGCTAATGCGCCTGGGAAAACATCAGAGGATGGCCCGAGTCCTTCAGTCTGGCCCCAGCCTGGCTCTTGAGGCCATTTGAGGAGTGAACCAGCAGATGGGAGATCTCTCTCTCTCTCCCTCTCTCTCTCTCCATTTCTCATTCTCTCTCTAACTTTGCCTTTCAAATACATAAATAATAAAAAAAAGAATGTACCCACCATTTCTCAGCCAGTAGGCTTACCACCAATGAGTCCCATTACCTTCTCCCTCACATATTCTGTCCATTGCAGGTGCACCTTGGAATCTACCACTCCATCTTCATTATTTTTTATTATTTATTCATGTTTTAAAGAAAAGGAATGGATATTTATTTTAGAGAGGGGGAGCGAGCCAGTGCCTATCTGCGATTCACTCTCCAAATGTCTGCAATGGTTGAGGCTGGGCCAGGCAGAAGCCAGGAGCTAGGAACTGACATTGGTTAGGAACCCAATGACTTGAGCCAGGGAATTGGAATCTTAGCAGGGAATCAGAATGAGGAGCCAGCCAGAGCTGGGTGCTGCGCCCGGGGACCTCGGCGTGTTACACAGGTGGGGGCTGGGTGCTGCGCCCGGGGACCTCGGCGTGTTACACAGGTGGGGGACTGCGTGCTGCGCCCGGGGACCTCGGCGTGTTACACAGGTGGGGGCTGGGTGCTGCGCCCGGGGACCTCGGCGTGTTACACAGGTGGGGGCTGGGTGCTGCGCCCGGGGACCTCGGCGTGTTACACAGGTGGGGGCTTGGTGCTGCGCCCGGGGACCTCGGCGTGTTACACAGGTGGGGGCTGGGTGTTGTACCCGGGGACCTTGGTGTGTTACACAGGTGGGGGGCTGGGTGTTGAACCCGGGGACCTCACGTGATACACAGGTGGGGACTGGGTGTTGAACCCGGGGACCTCAGCGTGTTACACAGGTGGGGGCTGGGTGTTGAACCGGGGGACCTCACGTGATACACAGGTGGGGACTGGGTGTTGAACCCGGGGACCTCAGCGTGTTACACAGGTGGGGGCTGGGTGCTGTCCCAGGGGACCTCGGCGTGTTACACAGGTGGGGGCTGGGTGTTGAACCCGGGGATCGGCGTGTTACACAGGTGGGGGCTGGGTGTTGAACCCGGGGACCTCGCGTGATACACAGGTGGGGACTGGGTGTTGAACCCGGGGACCTCACGTGATACACAGGTGGGGACTGGGTGTTGAACCAGGGGACCTCAGCGTGTTACACAGGTGGGGGCTGGGTGCTGCGCCCGGGGACCTCGGCGTGTTACACAGGTGGGGGGGTGTCTGCTCTCCCTCCCTTTAGGTGTCATGCTCTCAGGGAGGCTGTCTGGTCTTGGTTTCCACTCGGGGAAGAGATTGTTAGATACCTTCACTCCAGGAGAAAAACCAGCCTTGGAATTAGGAACGCAAACCTTAACCCCGCAAGCAGAATACAGGACTGCTTTCTTTCTCCCCAAGCCTTTCCACTTCATGCTTTATAAGGAGTCTGGAAAGCAGGGGGAATACTACCCAATGTGATTTCCGCAGGATACGGCGGGATGTGAAGAGGGATCAAGGATGACGCCACAGTTCCCGGCCAAGCTGCTGGAAGGACGGAGAAAACTGCAGGAAGCGAGGCCTGAGTGTGGGGTACGGCTCAGGCGCTCACCAATGCTACACTGTGGTACTCCAACAAAGAACGGAATTAGGAAATAGAGCCTTGGGGCCGGCGCTGTGGTGTAGCGGGTAAAGCCACCACCTGCAGTGCCGGCATCCCATATGGAAGCTGGTTCGAGTTCCAGCTGCTCCACTTCCCATCTGGCTCTCTGCAGTGGCCTGGGAAAGCAGAAGGTGGCCCAAGTCCTTGGGCCCCAGCATCTATGTGGGAGACCTGGAAGAAGTTCTTGGCTTTGGAACCACTCAGCTCCAGCTGTTGTGGTCATTTGGGGAGTGAACCTGTGGATGGAAGACAGCTCGCTCTCTCTCTCTCTCTCTCTCTGCCTTTGCCTCTCTATAGCTCTGCCTTTCAAATGAACAAATAAATACATCTTAAAAAAATAAAAAATAGTGCCTTTAATGGAACATAGTATTCCATGATTTCATTAAATCATCCTCCATTTGTTGGATATTTTTCATGTTTAAATAGTCCTGGAATTAATCTTCGAACACTAAGTTTTTGTCTAAATATATTACTATTTCCCTGGGGAAAGGGATTCCTGGGCAAAAGGCATCACGTATGTTTTAAGGCCTAAAGTTTTCCAAAGAAGGCCATGCCTTTTATTTTTATTCCAGAAGCTTATGAGTGCTCATTTTCAAACTGACTCTGTGTTACTGTTGTTAACTTTTTTGTTGTTTAAAATATGTTTCGATTACTAGTGAGAAAGAATACATTTCCATGTTTATTACCCATATTGTCTTCAAAAAGTTCATGGAAAATGTGCATTCTTTCTTTCATTTTTCCTTTTTGCAGAGTCAGAGAGGGAGAGAGGGAGAGAGGGAGAGAGAGAGAGAGAGAGAGACTGCGCTTCCATTTGCTGCTTCAGTCCCCAGTGTCTGCAGTGGCTGGGGCTGGGCCAGGCCGATGCAGGGAGCCAGGAGTGCACTTCAGGTCTCACACAGCAGCAAGAACCCCATCGCTGAAGTCATCCCTGCTCTGCCCCAGGTCTGCCCCAGCAGGGGCTGAAGCCAGGAGTGGGCTCAGGCACTCAGATACGGGACGTGGGTGTCCCGCCAGGCGTCCCAGCTGCTAGGCCACATGCCTTCCCTCGAATTATCTTTTAATTCTATTTTCCTGAAGTCCTGTGTGCGCTTACCCTTCTGTGACCTGCTTTGGGCCGTAGAGTTTGAGGAGCCCGTGAATCATGTGTGTGGTCGTGTCTAAGAAACATCTGGAAATCCTGATGATGAATTCTTGTCTTTACACCTTCTATGGAAGAGATGAATGTACCGACCCTGGACACACCTGTGGCATTGTTTCTTCTTTTTTATGAAGTTCCTGATATTCCACATAATTTATTCTAAGCATGAGGTACTAGAAAATGTCCTTATATGAAGTTTTGAAAGATTCACCAAAGGTAATTATTAAAAGAAAGTAAAATACTAAGGTCACACCTGAGCTACAGAGAAACGTGTTTTGAGAAGAAAAAAAGTGGAAGTTTGGTAATAACAGGGAAAATGCACATTTTCAGGGAGCCAAGACAAAGTTACACAGTATCCAACATATTCCTGTCATGTCTTCCTCTAGGAGATGGGAGGGGGGAGGGAGGAGGAGAAGCTTAAGAGGGAAAAAGGACTTAGGATTTCCTGAGATGTTGCTGAAAGTAGGGGCACTGAGAATTCAGGAAGCACTGCCCAAACAGGAAGGCTTCTGGTGTATTTGCTAAGAATACGCTGGCACATGGAGCCGCGTGGATGGGCACCGTGGCCCGTGGAGCCACAGAGCTGGTGGGAAACACTCCACGGAACCCAACTCCAGCTCTGCCTCTCATGATCTTCCGGACTCGGGTAGAGACGGTGTCTCTGCAGGCCTGAGGGCCTCACTGTAAGACAGGGACGCCTACTGGCTATCACGGTGCATGGTTCAGGGGCGCAGGTACTCGGCACCCCTGCACAGAAGAGGCTAACCAGCACAGGAAGCGTGCTGACTCTTACTAATAACTAACAAGCGCCCGTGCTGCCAGGCTCCTGGCTTTGGCCTCTCCCAGCGCCAGCAATGGCAGCTATTCTGGGAGTAACCCAGCAGATGGAAATCTCCTTCTCTCTGTCGTCCAAAACAGCAGCAACAACCGGGCGTGCAATGACTCATTGGCACCGATGGCCAACTGACTCAGCGCCCGTCCAGCACCCTGAGGCCCTGCCCATCTCCACTCGGAAGGCCAGAAAAATGCGGTACTTGCTTCTCCAGCCCCTTTAGAGCCAAGAGCACCTGAGATCGTGACGCGACACAACAGCTTCATCCTTGACGATGCCCTTGGGCTGACCACCACCTGGACCTCGCGCTCCTAGGCTCCCACCCCGAGCAAAATACCCTCCATCATTTGTTCAAGCCACTGTAATGGGGCTTGCTGTTACTGGCATCAAAACACTGTCCCAACTGACAAAGATGTGGAAAGATATTTACAGTATATTACATGGGAGGGAAAATATTACAAAACAAAAATGCAGGCATAGAAGAATGACGCAAGAGTAGATTCTAAAACTATAATTGTTCTGCCTGACAGAGGGTCATAGGGAGTGTTATTTTCTTCTCTAGGTTTATCTAGATTTTTAAAATTTTCTACAATGAATATGTATTATTTTTATGACAAGAAAAAATCCCAATAAAATGTTTCTTTTTCTTTTAAAATTATTTATTTATTCACTTTGAAAGCCAGAGCTACAGAAGGAGAGGTAGAGACAGAGAGAGAGAAATCCTCCATCTGTTGGTTCACTCTCCAAATGGCCACAACGGCCAGGGCTGGGCCAGTCTGAAACCAAGAGCTTCATGCGGGTCTCCCATGTGGGTGGCAGGGACCATCCACCACTGGAACTGGACCAGAGGTGGAGGAACCAGGACATGAACCGGTGCCCCTATAGGATGCCGGCATCACAGGCGGTGGCTTATCCTGCTATGCCACAACGCTGGCCCCACAATGAAAATATTTCTAGAGCGGCAAAGGGGACAGAGAAGTAAAGGCAGAAACTTGTGGTCGCTCAGCAAGAGGTCCTGACGCCAGCCGCTGAGATAACTACATTCTGTCTGGGTGCTGCCGACTTCCCAGTTAGATCTGGGGTTTTAAAAGGTGCCCCAGGTGCACGGAGCTCCACCTCCACTGGAGGGCGCTCTCAGCAAGCACCGCCCGGGAGGCTGCGCGTCACTCGAGCTCTCCTTGACGCATCTCTCCCCGCTGGGTCCCGGGCCTTGTTTCCAACCTCCTCAACTCTCGCTCTTTTCTAAAGAAGCTTCTTGGTGGAATTAAACGAGGTAACCTGTCCGAGAGCACTTCATACATTACTAAGTGGAACAAGGGTAGGTCATTCTTCTTGTGAGGCATCTCTTCCTCACTCCCCCCCCCCCCCCCCCCCGTTTTTAAATCTTTCCCTCTTCGTTCTACTTCCCTCCTCTGCCTCAGCTGGCTTTGACAGAAGAGGGACTGACAGTGGGCCCCGCAGCCTTGCACCTGCCGCTATCTCACGGGCCTGGCGCGCTTGCTCATCGGTGAGCTCTCTGAGCAGTACCAGGTCTTTCAAGCCCCAGGACATTTCCTATCACCTGTCTCACCACACTCACCAGGTGAGTGGTAGTACTGACATTTCTTTTATTGATTTCTGATCAGGATAAAGCATAACACTAATACAAATGCACACACTTACTTGTAAAAAAATCATCTATATAATTGAGTGAAAATTTGCTATGTGCATCTTAAAACTTCAGACCTTGTTCACAGCAGGCATGTAGTCTAATTGTTAAGGTGCTCATGCCCATACTGGAGTATATGGGTTTGATACCAGATCTCGTTCCTGATTCCAGCTTCCTGCTAAAACAGACCCTACGAGGCAGTGGGGACGACCTGGGTAATTGGGCTCCTGGCACCCATGTAGATGACTTGGACTGAATTCCCAGCTCTTGGCATCAGCTTGGCCCAGCCCTAGCTGTTGCAAGCATTTGGAGAGTGAACTTGTGTATGGGAGTGGCTCTCTCTCTTTCTCCCTTTCTCTCTCTTGGTTTTTCCTCCCTCCCTCTCCATTTCCTCCTGGCTGCTCTAAATAAAGAAATAAATATTTTTAAATCTTGAAAACATTCGTGTCTTGTGAAATCATGTTTAAAAACCGCCGGTGGCAGGCTTTGGTACAGTGGTTGAGACACCACCTGAGATGCCTGCATCTGGGACCAGAGGGCCTGGGTTCGAGTCCCAGCTGCTCCCAATCCCATTTTCCTGCTCATGAGCACTCTGGAGGCAGCAGGGATCGCTCAGGCACTTGGGTCCCTGCCACCCACATGGGAGACCTGGACTGAGTTCTTGGCTCCTGGCTTTGGCCTGGCCCAGCCTTGGATGATGCTGGCATTTGGGGAGTGAACCAGCAGGTGGGAGATCTGTCTGCCACTGTCTCTCTGCCTTCAAGTGAATAAGTAAAATACAAGAACCAACAACTGAGAATTGGTAGAAAGATAAGTAGTTTGGAAAAACGAACTTTTTCTTTCAAACTGCTGTTTAAAAATACTGAGAAATATACTCAGAATTTAATAGAAACATTGATAATGATAATGTGGAAATGGTTAAGTATTTTATGGCAAAATGCTAGAACTAATTTATATTTTAAATCTGTATCAGGCCGGCACCATGGCTCACTTGGCTAATCCTCTACCTGCGGCGCCGGCACACCAGGTTCTAGTCCCGGTCAGGGCGCCAGTTCTGTCCCGGTTGCTCCTCTTCAGTCCAGCTCTCTGCTGTGGCCCAGGAGTGCAGTGGAGGATGGCCCAAGTGCTTGAGCCCTGCACCCACATGGGAGACCAGGAGGAAGCACCTGGCTCTTGGCTTCGGATCGGCATAGCGCCGGCCGTAGTGGCCATTTGAAGAGTGAACCAACGGAAGGAAGACCTTTCTCTCTGTCTCTCTCTCACTGTCTAACTCTGCCTGTCCAAAAAAAAAAAAAAAAAAAAAAAAATCTGTATCAGCTGCTGAAATGCTAAACAACTCTGCAAGAACCCGTGAACGGTCACACTGGAAGTGCGTGGAGAACTCCCACCCTGGCCGAGCTGTCACCCAGCCACTGCGTTTCTCGCCCGCCTCATCCCTCCCACACTCACTCCCACACTTTGTGACTAGACAGACTCCTGGGCTCCGTTCTCTTTTCCTTCAACTGTGCCAAAACGCTGGTGTAACCCTCTACCTCCCTGGCACCCTCTGGGGGTCCTCTCTGTCTCCGGGTTCTGTGGGATAACACCGCACTTTTGGGCCTGTGTTCATGATGTCATTCCACCCCCACCCCCCCACCCCGCCTCTTCTCTGACTTCTCCAACCCCAACCCCTAGGTGTCAGTCTTCCTGAGACTGCCCACCTCACTGCCTAGACTTGGCCTGAATGCACTCCTTCTCTGAAGGTCAAGTTCACATTTTGCCACTTCTGTGAGCACCAGCTGACAGAACTGCGCTGATAGGCTACGTAAGAGGCTGACATACATACTCAAAAGACATACATCAGAGGTTCCACATTTGGGTCTTAAAGAAATGGAAGCTATTTGATAAGACAGAAGGATTTGCAACAAAGTGTGCAAAATACATCAGGGTTCAAACTGAGAGGTGCCCAAAAGGAGCTGCCGTTGTGATGGGCCTGACAACAGGTGGCCCTGACCACACTGGCTGACTGCAGTCCTGTGCCTGGCCCTAGCACTTCTTTTCTCGTCTGCTCCTCTGGACGCCGTGCAGCCTGGCTGTGCCAATGGCATCGTTAGCCCCACCTTGCAGGCTGCACGTCCGGTTCTCGGGAGCCCATCATTACAGTGCCCCACTGCCCTCTAGTGCTCGCCCCAAGGCTGGCACCCACCTGTCTCCAGCTTCACCTCCTACAACCACCCCCATCCTGCCCCGGGTTCCAGGTCTGAGGAGCCACAGCAGGCTGAATCACACCTCAGAGCTCTGTGTCTGGAATGGGCCACTGAAGAAAACCTTCCCTGCAGAGCTGGTTATGGGCGGCAGAGCCACCCCAGGGAGTGGAGAGGTCCCCACCAGGGCAAGTGTCAAGCTGGGGACGCCCTGTGGGGATGTCTGGGTGGGATCAAGAACCAGGCTGGTGGCATAGCAGGTAAGGTCACTGCCTGCGACACCAGCATCCCATGTGGGCACTGCTCTGTGTCCCAGCTGCTCCACTTTTTTTTTTTTTTTTTGACAGGCAGAGTTAGACAGTGAGAGAGAGAGAGAGAGACAGAGAGAAAGGTCTTCCTTCCGTTGGTTCACTCTCCAAATGGCCGCTATGGCCAGCGCATTGCGCTGATCTGAAGCTAGGAGCGTGGTGCTTCCTCCTGGTCTCCCATGTGGGTGCAGGGCCCAAGGACCTGGGCCATCCTCCACTGCACTCCCGGGCCACAGCAGAGAGCTGGCCTGGAAGAGGAGCAACCGGGACAGAATCCAGTGCCCCAACCAGGACTAGAACCCCATGTGCTGGCGCCGCAGGCGGAGGATTAGCCAAGTGAGCCGCGGCACCGGCCTAAAGTCTCCTTTGTCTCCTACGGCTGCTCATGGACCCTGGAGGCAGGAGCTCCTCATTTTGGACTCAGCAGACTGCAAGACCTCGATATTGGTAAGGCTCACGGCAGGAAAGAGGGGACGGGCACACGAGCAGGCCAGGCTGTTCTAACACATTTCCTTCCGCTCTCTTCCCATTGTCTGCTGTGGCTCAAACATCAGAGGTCTCCAAATGGAGGAGGCCCTGCACTGTCTTCTGGGGAGGCTCTCTCTCTCTCTCTCTCTCTCTCTCTCTCTCTCTGTCTCTCTCTCTCTCACACACACACACACACACACCCCTCACGTGTTTGGAAAAGCTCCCATTCTGACTTGCCCTCCAATGTTTGAGTACCATGCTTTCTCCTGACTCCATCATTAAGGAGCAGCCTTGCCTTTCTCTTCCATTTATTCTTTCTTTATCTGTTTTGATCACTATAAATCCAGCTTATTTTATTCAAAGAGTTATAACACATGACTATGATATTTTCAATGCCCCAGTTGTGCCAGCGTTGGCAGTGGGAGCCCTGCAAGCTCTCGTGAGTTCTTCTGACACATCCCATCCTTCTGTCATTCTCCCAGAAGTTCCCCACTTTGATCCAGGTTCAACTTGTAGCTTCCCTACCTCAGTCTTGAACAAATCATTTCTGTAAGGATTCCCGGTCTTTTTAGGGGAGAGTGGAAACCACTTAGGTGCTGTATTAGTATTTAGGATCAAAAAGGACCACAGCAAATCCAGGAAAGGCCCAGGAAGAGCCTCTTTAGTGGTTGTGATTATTAAGCAAGGACTGGAAACTTACGAGCCAGGGCCCCCTTTTCTGGTAAATACGGTTTTACTAGAACACAACCAACCTGTCCACTTCCCGGCCATCTGTAGCTGCTTTTGTGTTACAAACAACAGAACTGAATAGTTTTGACTGAGACCATATAGTCTGCATAATATAAAATATTTTCTATCCAGCCCATACAGAAAATTAACAAATATCTATGTGTTACACACAGGCTTCCCTACAGGGAGAAACAGAGTGACCTGGAGATATTATGAGACTCATGAGTCCTCCTGATGTCTGGGAAGCATGGACTTAAAAGTATAAGTTGTCCACATAAAATAAGCTGCAAACTCGGGAAACTGTGACATGGCATGATGTGGAGTTGTTGTGATGGTAGTTGTAACAGAGGTGTTGGTTGTTACGGAAAAAAAGACACTTGGAAAGTAAACCCGTGCTCGTGTGATTTCAACAATGTCCACAGGAGTAGCACCCCATGTACTTGGAACTGGCATTCCAGTCTCTAGCCCCGTGTACTTGGAACTGGCATTCCCCTCTCTAGGACAGACGGCGACACATCGAGTGGGGGGGTGGGAGTTCATCACCCTTGAGCTTCACCATGGTGTGGGTGACATATTGCTTCACGTCTCCCAACTCTATTTGCTCTGATTTCACGCTCACAAAGAAAGTCCTGATTACCTTTCTGATTTTCAGGGCACCACGGTACAGGGGAGAAGCACACCCCTTGCTGCTCTACACTGATTTAGAGATGTGCCGGAATGAGTAAACGTGTCAGTTTTCTCAGGGCTCCGCAACCTCAAGAGCTGATCATTAAGTTGTCAGAACTAGGACGTGAGAGGCCAGGTCCTGACCCGTGTCAGTTTCCTTAGAACGAGCGCACAGAGTCAAGACTGCCTGATCCCAGCTCTCTGCTGTGGCCCGGGAGTGCAGTGGAGGATGGCCCAAGTGCTTGGGCCCTGTACCCCATGGGAGACCAGGAGAAGCACCTGGCTCCTGCCATCGGATCAGCGCGGTACGCCGGCTGCGGCGGCCATTGGAGGGTGAACCAACGGCAAAAGGAAGACCTTTCTCTCTGTTTCTCTCTCTCTCACTGTCCACTCTGCCTGTAAAAAAAAAAAAAAAAAAAAAAGAGAGAGAGAGAGACTGCCTGATCATCACTACATTTCTTTCAAAGTGAGCAGGTGCAGAAGTACGCTGAAATGTTGGACAGCTCCCTCCCGCCAAGACGAGGGCTCGGCCCAAACCCTGGGGCTCCCAGAGGCGCTCCTCAGTGTCGGTGCTCTCAGTCTCCGTCTTGTGGGAGAAGCCCAGCCCTTGCTGCGGACAAAGCACGGTTCTCAAGGTGTCCATTAGAGTCCTGGCTTTCCTGCGAGACGTAGACTCTTACCTGCCCACGGGGCCTACAGCAGTAGGATGAAGGGGGAGGTCTGTCCTATCCTAAATCCAGCAGACATCAGAATCCATGAGGCTGGGAAGGAGACACTGGGCTCCCCTGCTGGCCTTAATCTGGCAGACTCACGGGCAGGCAAGGGTCACGCCTGACACAGAAGCATGGTCACCTGCAGTGTCCAGGGACAGCAGCAGGAGGCACCCACCCTCCTGACCCCGGCGCTTTCCTCCAGAGGGAGCCCTCTGATCCTCAGAACAACTTCCTTCTGTGTCCTGGAGAAGGCCTGAGCTCTCACTAGACACACTGCTGTCTGATTACTGCGGCTCACTGCAGTGTAGACAGTTTGTGATTTGAAGTGATGTCAGAACACATGGCTAAGAGAGGGTGAGGAATGAGCTAAAACAGTGCCTCATATTTGTCTTCTCAATTCCACTGCAAACCAAAGTAGATGCTTAACGTTTATTGAGTAACCTGTCTTCTCTTACCCCAGACATCCACCCCTAACTCTTAGAATAGGTCCAGACTTAAAATGATAAAAGTTAGGGGACCAGCGCTGTGGCATAGCGGGTAAAGCCACTGCCTGCAGTGCCAGCATCCCCATATGGGCACCGGTTCAAGTCCTGGCTGCTCTACTTCCCTTCCAGCTCTCTGCTAAGGCCTGGAAAAGCAGTAGAAAATGGCTCAAGTCCTTGGGCCCCTGCACCTGCGTGGGAGACCTGGAAGAAGCTCCTGGCTTCAGATCAGCAAAGCTCTGGCCGTTGTGGCCAACTGGGAAGTGAACCAGCAGATGGAAGACCTCTCTCTCCCTCTCTCTGCCTCTCCTTTTCACTCTGTGTAACTCTGACTTTCAAGTAAATAAATAAATCTTTAAAAAAATAGAAAACAATAAAAGTTATCTAAGAACATTACTTATAAGGAGTGCCACACTTCCCCTAAAAAAACACTTTAAAACAGAATTTTTTTGTTAAAAGATATTGCTAAGCTTTTAGATGTAAACACAGTAAAATGAACACCCATCCTTCGTTCTTCTCTCTTAGTAACAGCAGTCATATCAGGGCTTGATTCCCCAACATCACGACATTGAGATCTGTAAAATCCCCTTTCTCCTAGAAAGTCGGCACAAAGGGTGTGTGTGGGATGGCGACGGTGGTGGTGAGACAGGGAACCAGCGTTCATACAAGCAGCCTCGGGAGGCGCAGTGAGAAGCTGGCAGACCTGCGACCACCACTTCACAAGGACAGCAGTGGGAGCCTCTTGCTCTTAGCAGGAAGGACACACAGTCGTCACTTGCATCCCGGCTAATTTAGCGTTTGTGAGTCTGATCTACGAAAGGAAGACGGGGAGTGGATGCCTGGAAGTTGCCAGGGCATTGCAGAGGGCCTGCGGGTCGTGTAAGGCCCTGCCAAGGCAACTGCAGGCGGGTCTGACATTCAGCAGATCTACGGCAGGCGAATGATGTTTGTACGCCGGCGAGTGATGTTATCAATGCCCCAGGGGCCCTGGCAGAACAAAGGTCCCGCACTGCTGACTGGGCAACCTCCTGACTTAGGATTGCGGATGGAGGCAGAAGGCAAGACTGAGGCAGCTGTGTGAAAATCACGCCACTTCTTCATGTGGGTGCGGCAAAGGAAATGGGGAGCTTGATTCTGTTTTGAAAAAAGAGTTGGGGCCAGCACTGTGGCGCAGGGGGTTAAAGCCATGGCTTGCAGTATTGGCATCCCGTATGGACACCCGTTCTAGTCCCGGCTGCTCCTCGTCCGATCCAGCTCTCTGCTATGGCCTGGGATAGCAGTAGAAGATGGCCCAAGTCCTTGGACCCCTACACCCATGTGGGAGACCTGGAGAAGGCTCCTGGCTCCTGGCTTTGGATCAGCTCAGCTCTGGCCGTTGCAGCCATCTGGGGAGTGAACCAGTGGATTGAAGACCTCTCTCTCTCTGGCTGGACATCTCTCTGTAGCTGTCTTTCAAATAAATAAAATAAAACTTTTTTTAAAAAAAGAAAAAGGAGTAGAAATTACTTTGGAGCAGGCAGACATGAGTCATCAAATTGGAGAGTATTTTTTTCTTAATTCATTTCAGAGGGAGAGAGTGAGTGAGCTCTCCCATTTGCAGGTTCACTCCCCAGATGCCAGCGATGGCGGGGGGGGGGGGGGAGGTGGTCAAAGCCAGGAGACAGGAACTCAAGCAGGTCCCCCACATGCAGGCTGGAAACCAGTCACTTGAGTCATCGCTGTGGCCTCTCAAGGTCCACGTTAGCAGGAAGCTGGAATTGGGAGCCAGGGCGGCATCAAACCCAGGTCAGGCACTTAACCACTAGGCCAAGTGCCTGCCCCTGGGGTACTGAGTTTATTTTTACATTCTACTTGTTTGGAAGGTGGGGTGAGAGAGATCAGTGTCCTCTATTGGCTGAGTTACTCCTCAAATGCCTGCAACAGCCAGAGCTGGGCCAGGGCCAGGCTGAAGGCAGGAGCTCAGAACTCCAACCAGGTCTCCCTTGGGGGTGGCAGACGGCACTGGAGCCTTCATCTGCCGCCTCCCAGGAGGCACTAGCAGGAAGCTGGGTCAGAAGCAGAGCAGCCAGGACTCCCAAGCGTAACGTGAGTGTCCCAGCCAGCAGCTTAACCCACTGCAACACAACGCCCACCCCTGCGGTAGTGATTTTTAATGAAGTGAGTGGCAGTGCCCCACAGACCACCTGTATCCAGGCACCACCTTCAAAGTCCCCTTCTCCCTCCCACCACCACAAAACTCTTTTGCAATGGAGGCTAGAGGTGGCATTGGTCCTTCCTGCTACTGCCACTCTACTAGGATGAGAAAAGCCAACTGACGGGCAGGCCTGACTACCCGGGAGCTGATCAACGGAGCCTCCCCAGCACCTGTTAGAGGTCTTCGAAATTCAGTGAGAATGCGCCACGCAACAGCCAAGCATCAGGGCAGCCCTGGGCACGGGAGACAGCAGAGGAGCAGTGGGAGGCCCTTCCAGGGAGACGCTCACAGCTGCACAGGGGAGGGAGACTCACAGAGAGGTCACGTGAGAACAAAGGCCGTAGCAGCAATCTGTTCTCCCCCGGTAATTAGTTCAGCAATTACTGTTTTGGTAATTAATTGTTATTAAGCTCAAAAAATTATAAAAGTAGTATGCAAATTGCAAGAATATAGTCACGCATAAAACTTCAAAAAGTTCCTCATAATAGGCATGTATATTCTTCAGGCCTTTTGATATGCATATTCAAAGTACATACACACATATATGCCCAACTGTTTAAGGTGGGATTGACTATATTCTGTGAGGGGCTGGCACTGTGGTGTAGCAGGTTAAGCCTTGGCCTGCGGTGCCAGCATCCCATATGGGCACCGATTCAAGTCCTGGCAGCTCCACTTCCAATCCAGCTCCCTGCTAATAGCTTAGAAAAGCTGTGGAAGATGGCCCAAGTGTTTGGGTCCCTACACCCATGTGGGAGACCTGGAAGAAGCTCCTGGCTTTGTGGCCATTCAGGGAGTGAACAGTAGATGGAAGACCTCTCTCTGTCTCTCCCTTTGTATCTCAAATAAATAAGCCTTTTTTTTTTTTTTTTTTGACAGGCAGAGTTAGACAGTGAGAGAGAGAGAGAGAGACAGAGAGAAAGGTCTTCTTTTTCCGTTGGTTCACCCACAAAGTGGCCGCTATGGCTGGTGCATTGTGGCCGGCACGCTGCGCCGATCCAAAGCCAGGAGCCAGGTGCTTCCTCCTGGTCTCCCATGTGGGTGCACGGCCCAAGCACTTGGGCCATCCTCCACTGCACTCCCGGGCCACAGCAGAGAGCTGGACTGGAAGAGGAGCAATCGGGACAGAACTGGCGCCCCAACCAGGACTAGAACCTGGTGTGCCGGCGCTGCAGGGAGAGGATTAGCCTAGTGAGCTGCGGTGCCGGCTCAAATAAATGTCTTTAAAACAAACAAAAAAAGGTTTAGAAATACATTCGGTGACTATTTTTTTCTCTAAAAGTATCATGGTTACACTTCCGTGTGGGGTACACAGACAGCTCATTTCCTATGCACAGTACTCTTTCATATCTGGGAACAATTCCATCCTTTGAAAAGGTTCAAGGGAGGTTCTGGACAGAAGGTGACTTGGCCTTGAAGCAATGGTTGAGTTCACTTAGCAGTAGGCAACCCAAGAGCCGAGGCATGCGCAGACGGCCTCAGGGCAGGGGCTGAGCACGGGAGAGAGATGCGGGAACCGTAGGTGGTCTGCTGGGGCCAGGCTGCTGCTCAGACTTTGGGTGCCTCAGAGCCACCTTGGGAGTTTATTAAAGCTGCAGCTGCCCCATCCCCACCGTAAGATTCCCATTCAGTAGGCAGCCGGCCACAAAGTCCCTGTTCTGAGTCACTGCCTCAGGCTGCCTCTCCTACGTGACAGTGTGGCTTCACGCTGCCCTCGGTAAGACAGGCACAAGGCAGATCCAGGTCCCAGGGTCCCTGAGGTGGCGCGCACACAGGCGGCTCGTCCTCCAGCGCCTCTTCACTCTTCAGACAGCAACGCTCACTTTGTAGTTTTATATCCTCCCTCATTTCAGATGTTCAAAGTCTTCCCGGCACTGACCTCACGCTTGGGCAACGGGAGCAGGTAATAGCCTCCCTTTGCGGAGGGGCAGACAGAGGCGCTGGGTGCTGGCTTTCCCACCACAGTGAGTCAGCACCGAGGCTGAGGACAGAGTTCACGCCAGCCTTCCGCCTTCCCTCTGCGCGCGATGGGATCCTGCTGGCCCTGGGGGCTGTTCTCAGTCATCGAGGCAGCGTGGGGGCAGCACACGCAGAGTGCCTGGTTCACTCAGAGACAAGCCGTTTCTCTCCTTGACCATGACCAAGCAGGGCCCGCCCAGGGCTCCGGAGCTCAGTGAGTCCTTGTCGCTGTGCGGTGGGACAGCCATCAGAAGTGCCACCCAGCCTGTTCTTCTCCGGGTGGCGGTCCCACAGAGAAAGGCAAGGAGAGGTACCTCTCAGCACTTGGCTCCTACACCAGCTGGAGACGCAAAGGTGTCGGAATTACTCGGCCACGTACGAAAAAGCTGAGGGGGGGATGCTGGCAGACGCAAGGATCAATGACAAACCTGCGATTTCCCTGCATGCAACAGGACTGAGCCGGGGCACAACCCTTTCCTGCGTCCAAGGGATACAGAAGGTGGTGCAGGATGACTTTTCCACTAAGGAGTGACAAGGGTCATTTTCTGGGTTTGGGTGAAGCCCTATAAGCCAAGATTGACCCCATACACCCCGAGAAGGGAGTTCCCCTAAAGCAGAGGTTCTGGGCCAAACCAAAGGCCGGTCAGCTTAGTCTGCCTGACAAGCTCCGAGGTATGCCTGCATCACCTGACCGGCCTGTTCCTAATGTAGCTTCCTGGGCCCTCCCCAGAGAGGGACAGACGTGGGCTGCATTTTTCACAACCTCGCCTGGTAAGTCGGCAGCAGGACTGCGGTTGAGAAGCTGTGCCCTAGAGCACACCCACACCATTTCCCCACTGCCCGGCGCAGCTCCTGCCCTGCTCATCCATCCGTGGCCTGGCCAGAGTTAAGCTGAGTCATGGCAAAACATGGGCTTTTTTTTTTTTTTCGTCATCTCTGGAAGCTTCAGTCTTCTAGAATGTTGCGATGAGATTAAGCAACTTGGGGGAACAAAGAAATATGCTTACTTCCTGTACCGATGCTAAAACGGATTTCACTGATTAATGACCACTTAGCTAATTGGTTTCTTCTGCCACCATTTAAAAAGCGGCTAAATGTATTCGGTGTTCTCTCTTGATAATCAGATATGCAAATTTTTGAAAAAGAGCTAGGGACTAGGACAAACATGACCTCCCAACACCACAGAATGCTGAGACGCTGGAATGTGTCCCCTGCAGGGGGCGGTCCCGGGGGATGGAACCTTTTTGTGCTGGCTACCTTGAACTTTATGCTCTAAACTAGAACAAGTAACCCGCAAGCGTCTTTTTAAAAGTGAAATTCATTAGTTGGAGTCTCAGCTCTCGGTGTTATGAAAAGAGGAGCTGGAGCAGAATTAAGTCATTAATTATTTGGCAAGGTTCCGAGGCGTTCACCGGGACTTCTCAGAGCGCCCACTGGCGTGTCGCAGGAGGCTGCTGCTGGCGCTGTGTCTAAGCCTTGTCCTAGAAATGAGTTTGGGTGGCTGGGAACACAGACACTTCTGTCCTAGAACACTCTTCTCTGATCCCTCTATTGTCAAGTTCCCCTTTGAAATTTTCCAACTTTATGTTCAACCACGAGAAACTTTTCAAAATAGGCATGAATATTTTCTAGCAGATAGTTTTAGTGTTGAAAATTAATTCTCTTTCCCAGTCCCAAGTCTACCTCTTTGAAGTCAGAATGCCTTTCATCTGTAAATACGAAAATAAACATTAATAATGAGTGCTTTCTCGCCTCTCGGAGGGGAAAGTTTTATTTATTTCTGAGGAAGAAATCATCATTTGCCAGCGCTACGGACGGGCAGGAGCGGGACGGGAACTCGGCTTCTGCTGGCCCTGCTGCAGATTCGAGGGCCTCAGTTCCACCGCCTTCAGGAGCTGCTGTCTCCGGGCTGCTCCCTCCCGCGTTCTCCTCTCGGTGGAAAAGCTTCGCGCCCTCCCGTCTGACCAGCACCCCGCAGGAACCACCCCAGCTTTCACCGCGAGAGCCCGCCAACTCTCCTGTCACCGTGACTGCCCCAGTGCCTCTGGTCCCCTTACCCTGTCCACCTCGTGAGACTCGTCCTGTGGATCACGTCCAGTGGGCACCTGCCGATGACCCACGCTGCACCAAAGGCCAGTCAGCTTAGTCTGCCTGCCAAGTGCCAAGGTCACTGCCGTAGGAGACACCCGCACCCACGCCGTCGCCTCCAGCGCGTCCCCTGCCTGGTTCCCACTGCATACCCCTGTACTTCAGCCATTGCTGGGTCGGGGCCCTGCTGCGTCTTCTGCCTGAAGGAACCTGTGAGGGCGGTGCATCCCGGCGGGCTACTTCTGCACAAAGACGTTTCCTTTGACACCACCTTCCAGAAGCTTCTGGGAGCAGCGTCTAATGTGAACACTCTGGGACTGGAAGAAGACGCAGTCACATGACCACAGTGAACAGCAGCTTGGGGCTGGTGACCTGCGGCGGGTGGAGGTGGGGGCCTGGGGCTGCATTCAGAGAACAAGCACACATTTGCATCTGGACTGTTTACCTGGTGTGGCCTGCAAGCAGGGACCTGCAGGTAAAGTCCACTGAAGCCAACCCTCTGCCACTCCTAAGGGGCAGAATTACAACGGTTTTACTTTTCTCATTTGCGCTTGTTTATCTTTTCCAACATTTTATAGATGAGACAGAGAGTAAGATCCTATGCTTTTTTTTTTTTTTTGCCAGGCAGAGTTAGACAGTGAGAGCAAGATACAGAGAGAAAGGTCTTCCTTCCGTTGGTTCACTCCCCAAATGGCCACTGTGGCCGGCTCTGTGCCAGTCTGAAGCCAGGAGCCGGGTGCTTCCTCCCGGTCTCTCATGCGGGTGCAGGGGCCCAAGCACTTGGGCCATCCTCCGCTGCCCTCCCACGCCACAGCAGAGAGCTGGACTGGAAGAGGAGCAACCGGGACAGAATCTGGTGCTCCAACCGGGACTAGAACCTGGTGTGCCGGCGCCGCAGGTGGAGAATTAGTCAAGTGAGCCACCGTACCGGCCAGATCCTACCCTTTTAAGAATAGATAGTATGAGTTCAGAAAAAAATGTTGGAATCTTTGGCAACAAAATCGCGGCAATGGCTCCCTTTGGGAGACGAGGTTAGGGGGGACTTCTTACTCCTTTGGTTCCTTTAGGCATCTCTGCCATGCTTTAGTTTGGGGCACAGTGGGTTAAGTTGCTGCTTAGGATGCCGGCCTCCCAGGTCGGAATGCCCGGGTCGAGAACTGGCTGCGCTGCTTCTGCCCGAGCTTTCTACTGATGCACCTCCGGGGAAGCAGATAATGGCTCAGTGTCTGAGTCCCTGCCACCCACGGGAGACCGGGTGAAGTTCCTGGCTCCTGGCTGTGACCTGGCCCAGTCCTGGTCGTTGTAGGCATTAGAGGAATGAACCAGCACATTGAAGCTTGCTCTCTCTCTCTCTCTTTCTCTCCCTCGTCTGTGTCACTCTGCCTTTCAAATACAGAAACACACCTTGAAAATATTTCATTTTTAGAGTGGGCACTGGGCAGTACAGTTAAGATGCCACTTGGGATGCTGTATCTCATATCTTAGTGTCTAAGCTGGAGCCCCAGCTTCCTGCTACTGTGCGCCCTAGGAGGCCGCGGCTGATGACTCAACTAGGATCCCTGCCACCCTGGTGGGAGACACAGATTGAGATCCTGGCTCTTGGCTTTGGCCTGGCCCAGCCAGCCCTGCATCTGAGGGTGTTTGGGGAGTGAACACCAGTTGGGAGATCTCTTTATTGTCTGCCCATCTTTCAGATACAGAAAACAAATAACAATTTTAAATAATTATTTTTAAAGGCAATTTTGAATTATATTTGTTACACAAAAAAGGGCTTTTGATGGCTACTATGACTAGGGCACTAAGGCAGACATACATGGCTCTAAGAAGTTTCTCTGAAAAATATGGACAAGGCTATATAATTTTGAGAATAATACATATTTCTGAATTCATGAGAAACCTAATGCGTGCAGGCAAACATTATTATAGTGAGGGGTAGACAAGAGATTAAAAAAAAAGATCTCGAATATTCTTAAGAGGAATAACCATGGACTTGGCAGCCACTTGAGGAGGGCCTTTCCCCAAATCCCCACCTAGGGGAGGGCCCACTGGTGACGGGCAGCTGCTGCCCAGGCACACAGTAGTCAAGGCCTTGTCAGTTGCTTCTTTTAGCTCTCTCCTGCTAGCCACAGCCCAGCTGCGGCTTGGTATCTCACAAAGCTTCTTTAGAAAACTGATGGGCAGCATCTCCGGAATTGGAAGGGGTTGCCAAGTCCAGAAAGGCAAGCTGGAGACAACGGATAAGTTCAGATGTTCAGCTAACAGGCCTGGGAGCTCTAAACAACCAGTTTTTCCCTAGTCCCCCCGCGGAGAGGTCTCTGCACTAGGTGGCTAAGCCACTTAGTTTCCACAGACTAGCTAGATGTGCACAACCCTCCGAGTTCAAATGATGAATTTTAAAGACAAAGGCACATATGGGACCTTCTTAAATACTCCTAACAGGACCTGCGTTATCCGTGGGTCCCCCTGCCCCTCCAGAGAGCCTCAGAGGCATGAGTACCCTGGAGTTATTTCCTCTAAGAAGCCCTGGGACAGCTCTGAGCCAGAGCAGTGCCTTGCTGAGAACTGCAGATGGAGCCTTCCAGACTGTGACTGTGTCCGGAGCGAGACCTCGGGGAGCTGTGGGCAGGGTGGGGTGTTCTGCAGGGGAAGCCTGGTGGGCAGCTGGGTAGGCAGCCATCATCCCTACGTGGCCCAGTGGGAAACAGACCCCGTGAGAGGCTACGCTAGGCAGGCCGGCCTTTTCTTTTCCCGAGCACAGGTTGTGTGGGGGCCCAGTCTCTGGGTGCCTTCAGTGCCTCTAGCTCACTGGAAGGTAACCCTGGCCTGGGTGAGGCTTTATTGACGAGGGCAGTAGCCATGGTTTCTTCTTGATTCTTCCTGGTCCCTAGGACAGGATGTGGTCCCTAGGACCACTCCCAAACTAGAGATTAAGAAGTCAAAGAATCACCCTTTTTGCAACCCTTGTCCATGAGGGACAAACGTGAGGGCTTTTCAGTCTACTCTTGCTGCCATGATCTGTGCACTCCTGACTAAGGGTCCACAGCCACAAAACCACCCTCACGAGGGCCGTTTCCTTCAGCTGTTTGTGGAGCCCCAGCTATCGCTAGCAGGTCCTCTGCATGCAGCTGGCTACCCAGTGAAATGGATACACTAACTGAACAATCATACAAATAGCTATATAATTAAACTTGCTGCTCTATCTGTAATAGCACATTAAAGGCTACAGATTAAAAACACAGGCGTGGAGTATTTTTAATGCAGCGACTCTCTCTGTTTTAGTGAAAATCATTTTACATTACAACCCAACATACAGATCCACACACACACACACACTCACACACATAACCAAAAGTTTCATCAGACAATGCTAAGCAGTGCACTTGCTATTTTCCGTTCTATTCATTTTTGAAATGCTGGTTACGACCTGATATGTCGATCTTACAACCCACTACGGCTGAGAGCCGCGTGAAAGTCTGTGATCCACAGCTTGAAAACCCTTCCCTGGGGGCTGCACCCGGAGTAGAGCTGAGGAGGAAGTCACGGAGTACTTCTCTGTGGGGGGACGTGTGGCCGGGACACCCGAGGGTAAGGAGCGTTAGCTTACAAAAGGCCAGGAATGTTCCAGAAAAGGGAACAGCATATGCAGAGACCCCTCGTTTTACAGAAGAGGAAACTGGGACCATGGACGCGTGATTTATTCCAGGTCTCTGGCCCCAAGCCTGTCTCCTTGGTCCACTCAGGATTCCTTTCTGCACTGTGGCCCTCGGCCGTTCCCTAAGTACAGGCGAGGACTAATCAGTCCCACCTTGGCCGACTAGGGAGAGAGGCGCGGCGGGCAGGAGGCTGTGTTTACAGAGTCCATGCAAAACAATGCACCCCAGCTCCCACGCCACCTGGCTTGAGGCCTGCACTGCAAGCTGTTTGTTCCTTCCTGGTAGGGACTGGCAGGGAGCCATACTCCTGCTCATGTCTGCTTTGATGAAAGGGCATTTACAAAATGTCCAGGCAAGGCTGAGGCTCGGTGGAAGGCCCTGAAAAGAGAACTGTCCCAGCTTCTCCTCCTCCCAGGGCTGAGGCCTGCACCAGACTCCCCGCGTGCCCATCTTGCTCAGGGCCCTGCTGTCAGCCTCTGTGGCTGCTTGGGATGGTCAGCTCTGCAAATGGCTTCGGTTGTGCAGCAATATGGTAGCGTGAGCCCAGCCGGTGACATGCAGGCCACTAGCGAGGGGGGCAAAGTGGATCCTCGAGGAGGACACGAGGGGAGGGGCAACACGGGCAGGAGGGAAACAGGGCTGCTGTGTACAGTGGAACCGTCTGTACCCACTGGAGGGGAGGAGTGAGGTCTGGAGCCCACACCACTCACAAAACCACACTCCCGTAAGGGGTTGCATCTGTCCGGAGAAAAGAACCTGCGTGGGGAGGCCATGGAGCAATGATGGAATAAGGCATCTGGCCAGAGAGTTAGCAACTGCCAGACCCACAGAGCAGCACAGCCTTGGGAAGGCCCCGCCGCAGGTGTTACGGTGGATAAGGCTGCTGGTTGGGCACAACTCTGCAGGGTGACAAGCAGGGACCGCAGGCGCTCCGGCCGACAAGCAGAGGCTCCCCACAGCCTGCTTGAGCCAGACACTGAACCCCCTCCCTCCTCACTTCTTCATGACTCTCAAAGCCAGCCCGTCCCAGCCCGGAGGCACAGCTCTATGCCTGAGATTTTAATTATTAGCTTCAAAATGGTACTGGCTTATACCAGGGCTGTGTGAAGAACAGGCAAACGCCACACAGAGGTGAGCAACCAAAAATAAAAATGGCCTCAGTGCCCCATACCCCGCTCCAAGCCTGTCTTCTGTCCGGAGCCTGTCACTGTCCCGTCCCCATTCTGGCTGACGCCAGCGCCCGCTACAGGTCCAGAGCCCTTCTTGCCACCTTCGGATGTAGCGTCAACTGCTTCTCTGCCATCCTAGTTCTGGCTCCTCAGAAACCTTGCCCTGAACCTGCCAGGCACCCCCACCCCATCCGCGTGCCCCCCGTCACGGCTGCAGCTGGAGGCCAGGGGACCTGAGAGGCTCCGCCCATCAGGAATTCATGGGTGCAGCTCAGCCCTCACGCTGCACAACAAGACTTTCATTCATCTCTCCTACGCCCAGGCACATTTCTCTCTGCTGCTAAGTCAGACCCTCAGGAGCTCGGCCCCCACCGCCTTCGCCTCACCCTGACCTTGCCGAGTGGCCTCAGCTCCCTTCTACTGAGAAAACCCAGGTCTTAGCAGAAAAACCAGCACCTTACTCGGACTGTACCTTGCAAATCAGAGACAAAAAGAACCACCCCCTCCCTGTCACAGTCCCAGAGGAAGGGAGCCTTTCCCTCCCCTGCAAAATGGCCCTCCCTGGTATCCTGAAGATAATTCCACAATGTTCCGCTTCGCACACGCACCTCTTTTCCTCGAAGGCAGCTGGCCTGCGGTGTCCGTGGGAACTGATTCCAGGACCCTCTGCGGCTACGCAAATGCACGGGTGCTCAGGTCTCCATACCATTTGCGTCTAATGAGCACACCCTCCTGCGTATGTTAAATGACCTCTAGACTACGTGCGATACCTAACACAGTTGCTTCATTCCTGTGGATTCGGCGTAGTACTCAGCCCACGGCAGATTCAAGGCTTGCTTTTTGGAACTTTCTAGACATTTTTTTCAAATATTTTTAGCTCACACTTGTTTGAATCCATGAATTTGGAATCTGTGAATATGGAGGGCCAACTGTACCTCTTTTTCCCTCCTGCCATTAAATCTATTCAGACCTTATTATCAAAACCACTCCAAGTCCTTACTAATCTCATACTCTAACTGAAAGTTGGCTGTTTTTAACAAAACAACATTTTAGCCTTTGCTTCAGTAATTCCATCTTATGCAATAGAAATAACTCACAAAAGAAAATGTCACATTCACGGAGAAGTTCAGAAGAGATATTTACATTGAGAAAGGTGGGTGATGCCCCGTTGCCCAGTGCAGCCTGATGGTTATGGATCTCAGGTGTCAATGGGCTGGGTCATCACAGAAGGAATGGGGACATTTGAAGTGGCAGACACATGGGTTCTGTGGACACAGAGAAACCCACAGACGAAGAACATTTTAATACATAAGTGTCTTTGCAAAACCACAATCCACAAAATTCAATACAAAATTACAACTTCATATGTTTCCTGATAATGTATAAAATTACTGGGGCCGGTGTTGTGGTGCAGTGGGTCAAGCTGCTGTTTGCAATGCCAGCATCTCGTATCGGAGTGCCAGTTCGAGTCCTGGCTGCTCCACTTCCAATCCAGCTCTTTGCTAATGTACCTGGGAAAGCAGATGGTCTGAGTGCTTGGGCCCCTGCACCCATGTGGGTGACTCTGATGGAGTTCCTGATTCTTGACTTTGGCCTGGCCCAGGCCTGGCTGTTGTAACCATTTGGGGAGTGAACCAGCAGATGAAAGATTTCTCCCTCTCCCTCTCAAATAAATAAATTAATCTTTAAAAAAAAAAGAGTAATAATGTTTTACAACAAAAAAAGTGATTCCACCGCTGCTTCTGGGTACGGTTTTCCTCCCTTCCCTGTCGTGCTTCTCTGGTGACCACCCCTCCCGCCTGTTTTCTCTCTGCTGGTTCGCCCCTTACCCCTGCGATGTGGCTTCCAGCTCCAGGGCTTTGCTGACTGACAGCAGAAGCAGCATCAGGGCTGTCCGCCATGAAATCCCTAAGTGCAGTTAACTCAGCAGCCCCGAGCTCTCTCTCCCACTTTTCTCTCCTGCTGCAGAACCATCCAAACTGCTACACATCCCATCACTCGTTTCCTGACGACGGCCTGCTCTCAGGGCTTCTTGCTCAGGCTCTGGTCTCTGCAATCTGTGGCCCGGACCTCTGGAGAGACCCCCACAGGGAAGCCACCCCTCCCCTACGTTGCCGACTCCACACCTGCAGCTCCATCCCCAACCCGAGTGCTGGCTCTAGCGAGCAAACCACCTGGAGGGTCCCATTTCCCACTCCACCGTCACACCTTATAGTCACATAGTTTCTAGTTTTTCACGCCTAAGCCTAAACTCATCTCCCAACTGTCTTTTCAAACTTCCTGATCGTTGGTTAATGCCACCAATACTCCCCCAAACTCAAAACCAGCTCACACTGTCACCCGGCCAGGGTGACCCGCTCACCTCGCCACACTTTATCTCAAGGCCACTCCCTTGCTGACTTGCACCTTGCCATGCAGAGGCCCTGTCTGGAGTTCTGGCCACAGCCTGCTCGTGTGCCGGGCAGGTCAGCTCCCGCGTCCTGCGGGAAGCCTTCTTCAACAACTCCAGTTCTCAGTGGTCACTTTCCTCTTGAAATCCTTTTGGGATTTAGACTCGGCAACAGCTCTTCTGCTCCTTTACCGGGCTGGCCTCCAGCGAGCTCCTGCACCGCGCTGCACACCCAGCGCCAGTGTGTCCCTTTCTCTGAGGCCTTCTCAGGCTCTCACGGGTGCAGGGGTCCCTCCTCCTTCTGAGTTAAAAAAATCCTCATTCCCATCACTGCTTGAGTTCCCATCCCCTGTGTGCTAGTGACATGATGTTGCGCCAACTCTCTCACCAGAATGTTAGCTGGGTCCCTATGGACAGAGATGATGTCTGATGCAAGGCGGCACCAAAGATGTGTTACTGACGCCCAGTATCGTCCTATGCACTGGTCACTCCACACACCCGTGTGCCCTTCCACACCAGGGTTCTTTTTCCTCATGGGCAGGGGCTGCCCTCTTGTCCTTTGTACCTTATAAGGCTTGGGAGTACAACACCGAGAAGGGACTGGTGAACACCTGTTGAGAGGATACTTATGATAAGGGCTTGGGGTAACCTGCTGCGTCACAATACCAGCATCCCATATGGGCATCAGTTTGAGTCCCGGCTGCTCTGCTTTCGAAACAGCTCCCTGCTAATGCACCTGGAAAGGCAACTGGTGACGGCCCAAGTACTTGGGCCCCCTTTCCACCCACATGGGAAGCCAGGATGGAGCTCCTGGTTCCTGGCTCCTGGCTTCAGCTTGGCCCAGCTCCAGCCATTGTAATATTTAGGAGGTGAATCAATAAATGGAAGATCTCTGTCTCTCTCTCTCCTTTCTCTCCCCGCCCCGCCTTTCAAATAAATACATCTTAAAAAAAAAGTGTACCTTGCTATTTTGGGGCTAGCCTGACACATCTCTGTACTTAGCAGTGGCCCTATCACGTAAGGGTGTTAATAGGATGCCGAAACTGGGAGCCTGGAGCTGTGAGCTCTACCTATCTAAAATCAGAACAAATCAGAGTCCTTGGTAAGTGTCAACAGCCTGCAGGGCAGGGGGTGAGGGGTGGCTGGCTGCCAGGAGTGCGGTGCTACAGCAGGGTCTGGCTACACAGTGCACACATGGCACACACACAGCGCCGGGGACGAGCCTTCAGCAGCTCTCCACGCTTGGGAAGGGGAATCGCCTTCACCCAGTGGGCCGAGACCTGCCCCCTTTCCATGGCAACACACAGGCTCGGCTCAGCTGCGATCCTGCTGATGCAGAAGCAGCTAGGATGTCAGAGTCAGGAAACGCCGCTACAAGGTGACCAGGACAGCAGTGCTCTCAACTGCTTCTGCGGCAGTCCCTGTCTCCAAGTGGTGGAACTCCTCCAGCCAGCCACATCCCCAGACTTGTTCATTAGTATGTCCAGGCAGCTGGGAGGGCCCCCACCCATCTGTGACAAGTGTTTGGGTAGTCAGAGGCATTTGGAAGAAGGGGCAGATCCTGCTTCGCAAACATTTATTGAAGCACAGGCCGAGCCTGCGACAGGCCATATGTCCCTCCACTCTGAGTCCCGAATTCCCAGGAGGAGGCCAGAGGCTCTGCCCGCCATGCTCAGAGCCAGGCAGACTCCAGCACCAGAGGGCAGGTAGCAGTCTACTGCCCTGGGCTGCCGAGGCCGTGGACAGTGTGTGTGTGTGGACGGGAGACGGGAGGACAGGAGGGCAGCTGACAGTCAGCAGCTCCAGGGGCCTGCTGTGGCACAGAGCGAGCTGCCCAGCCTGGCCCTGCAGAGGGCTTCTGTGCATCAGGCAGCCGCTGGTGGGCACCCAAACTTCTCCATCCCTGCAAGGAAAAGGGGCCCCTTGGCGGATGGCTGGACAGGTGACCAAGGGCAAACGCAGTGGCAGAGCTGAGCGCAGTCTTTTAGATCAGACAGCTCGGATGGGCACCCCGCCCCCCCCCACGAGATGAAGCTGCCACGAAGGGCCCTGAACCACCGGAGAACTGGGAACCCAGAGAATTCAAAAAGACATTGGAGGGGCTGGCACTGTGGCGAAGCGGGTTAACGCCCTGGCCTGAAGCGCCAGCATCCCATATGGGTGCCGGTTCTAGTCCCAGCTGCTCCTCTTCTGATCCAGCTCTCTGCTACGGCCTGGGAATGCAGCAGAAGATGGCCCAAGTGCTTGGGCCCCTGCACCACGTGGGAGACCCAGAAGAAGCTTCTGGCTCCTGGTTTCGGATGGGCGCAGCTCCGGCTGTTGCGGCCAACTGGGGAGTGAATCAGCCGATGAAGATCTCTCTCTCTCTACCTCTCTCTGTACCTCTGTCTTTCAAATACATAAAATAAATCTTTAAAAAAAATTAAAAAAAAAAAGACACTGGAAAAAGAAAGGCTACCCTAAGACCTTCTAATGATTTTCTTTCTTTCTTTACTTATTTTTATTCTATTTTTGGTTACCACACAGTAACTGTACATATTTGTAAGGTACAGTGTGCTGTTTTGACATACGTGTCCTTCAGATCAGGTAATTATCAAGTCCAGCACTTAAACATTCATTACCTTTGTGGTGAGAATATCCAAAGCCCCCGTTGTAGCTGTGTTGAACCCATTACTGTTCACTCCAGGCAGCCCACCTGATGAAAACTTTCACCGGCCAGAGTCAAGAGGCAAAGAAGCCTGTCTTATGACCCACTTTAGTCTCATATTTTTTAATTAATTAAGAGAGCAAACTTCATCTGGCTGCATGGGCTCTGGAATTTCTAAGCTGTGTTTCTCATACCCACACAGTAATACATCAGGCGTGCTCTCCGTCAAAGAAATGAAGCAGCGAGCTAAGGAAACCCTTTGAGTGTCAGGACACCACTGAATCAGGATAATCATTAAAAATGGTGTACACTGTGATTGTCTTAGAGATGGCCCTTCTACATGGGATCTGTAAGTTGCTAGTTTAAAAATGCAAGAAAGGGGTTGGTGTTGTGGCACAGCAGGGTAAGCCACCACTTGGGGTGCTCGGACCCCGGACTGGAATGTCTGGGAGCAAGTCCCACCTGTGCTTCGGATCCAGCTTTCTGCCAACGTGCCTGGGAAGCAGCAGTGACGGCCCAGGTAACTGAGCTCCATGTGGGAGACTCGGATGGAGTTCTGGGCTCCTGGTTTTGGTCTTGCTACTCTGGGTTATTGCAGACATTTGGGGAGTGAACCAGTGGATAAAGTTCTCTCTCTCTCTGTCTTTCAAATAAATAAGACTTTAAAAAAAATGTAATAAAGTTATAGTTGCTTGTTGCAGAAAACACTGAAAATCACCAAGAAGAAAACCATTCCTTTACAATCCTGTTATTCAGTGAGTCACTTAGGATGGGTATATGCTCTCCTGGGACACTTTCCTATTTTTCTTCATAAAAATGGCATAATCCTTGACATATTATTTTGCATCCTGCTATTTTCACTGATTACATACGAAGATCGGATGCCAACAAATATTGTTCTATAAATGTTTTTGATGCCTATGCTGTATTTTATCTGACCAATCCCCAGTTGCTGACCCTTTTGGTTGTTTTAAATGTTTGATGTTATTAATAATGTTGCTTCAAAAAATCCTTGTACAAGTATTTTTATGCACACCTCTGATTTTCTAAATATTCCTAGGATGGAAATTTCTGGTCTAAAGATACATGTCCTTTCAAGGCTTTTGATACATATATATATAGTCAAAACTCCTGGGTACATCTGAAGTCAGGCTTCATGCTCAGTTATTTTAAACATATCACACAAGTAGTATAGATCTCCTATATATAGGAAACAGTTTTGGGGGAAAAGTCGTTTTGCATGGAGTTAAGACATTTTATACGGGCTGAGTTCTACTTGAGGTAAATGAAGCACTCAGATGCCATGATAAAAAGTTGGGTAAGCACACCTGGTCCAAGCTGGGAGAGCAGGGTGCTAGCGAGAGCAAAGTCCAGAAGTCAGCCTGGTGTTGGCCACAGGATGTCTCATGAACCTTGGCCAGCTGTCACACACATCAGTCTCCTGCCACAGGGAAGATTGGGTGACGGAATGTGAATTACTCAGCATGAGCAACCCTAACTCCTGGGTAAGCAACCCATGGCACCAAGCGATAGGCGTGTCATCTTTCTATAATAAAACAGGACATCAAGCTAGAAACTGCGACTGGCCGACTTACGACGAAATTGAAAGTTCAACAATGCTTCACGATGCCACCAGTGTTTATCAGTAATTCTCAATCAACAGAAGGCCTTCCTAGATCACTGTGACAAAGATGTGCTGGTCAGCAGGTCTCGTCAGAATGCAGCTGCCATCACAGAGTGGCCAGCCAGCATTTCAGCGGGGTCCCTTTAAACATCAAGCCCTCCTGACGCCAAATAAGAGGCAAAGATTTTTTTTTTTCCATAAAGGTTGTTTGGGTCAGATGCATTTTTATCAACAGTTGAAAATTAAATTAGCATGTTGCTCAGGTGATGACAGCTTCCGTGGGTGAAGAGAAGGCGGGGCTGTTCTCAAGCAGAGAATGAAACGGCTGGAGATGAGTGGCGAGGTAGGCGATCCACTGAGCATCCTGGGCTGCAGTCACCGTGGGGGTCCTTCCACCACCTAAGAGTCTGATTTGGTGCAAACTGGCTTGGGTTGCCCAAAGGAAGCTGCCTAACCCTATCTGGCCAGTGCCTCAAAGGTTTCAAATCAAGGCAATTGCTTCCGCTGAACCAAAATGTAATTAATGAACAACAACCATTAAATTCATTAAACCACAAAGCATACAAGCTTCTTATCACAAAGCAAATATCAAAGCATAAAAAGTAATAGTTCCCTCTGAGTCACCCCCTTTTCTGTCTCCCACTTCCCAGAGGTAAAAACTACTGTGTTTATCTTTTCAATCTTCAGATGCCTGTACTTGGAGATTTTCTTCTCTAATCACAGTTTATCCGGGAGTCTAAATTCGCTTGGGCTCTCCCACCTGAATAGCTTGCCTGGACTCCTCCGTCACTTGCTAGCCCCTGCCTTGGGCCAAGAGGACCTCCCTTTGCCTCTCCTCATGAGTGACAGGTGCCCCTCCCAACATGAATAGCTCCTTTCCCTTGCCCTCGGGATCCCACAGTGAGCCAAGCAAAGTCACCAATCTGAGCAAAGAGATCTGAGCTTATCTGAGCAAAGCCACCAATTAGAGCCACACCTCTAACGTAGAGGAAGCAGATGAAGGCCACGTGAGCTGTCCTCACAAACAGCTTTTCCATTTCTCATGAAGATCACTCCCGAGACTGACCCCCGCAGCAGGGGGACTAACTCCCAGGACACACACAAACACACCAGCGCGGGGCTCTCCTGGGGTCAAGTGCTCCTGCCCGCCAGCCTTGCAGATAAGCAGGTCACAGAATGCCCACAGACAAAGGGGTGTGTCGGAGGGCCAGGTCGTCACAGGACAAGTCTCTCTAAGCAAGTCGAACGCACCGGGGGGCTTGCTAGGAGCGGGGGCTGCTGAAATGAGTGTCTGAGACGATTGTGAATCATGATAAAGTTGTGGAAGCATTTTTCATTTTCTATGTAAGTAAATAAATAACAAACGCTTGCTAGCTTTTATTAAGCAGGTGCTCTACAGACGTTAGTTAATCCTCACAACACCCTGAAAAGCTGACAGTTAGCATTCCTGATTCACAGATGAGGAAACTGGCACTCCGAGATTACATAACACACAAGGCCACACAGCCAGACAGCTGCCACTGGCAGCACTGGGATTTGAACTCCGGTCTGTCAGAAAGCCTCACTTTCCCGATGACGGGGCCCAGAAGATCCTTAGCGTTGCCCAGAACAGCAAAAGGTCTTGTTCTGAGGGCTGGAAGGCAACTGCATAGCCCAAAGTGCCCTTGTACCTGGCTTTCTGGAATGCAGTAGCCTCGCAGATAAGAAGCTGAGAGGATTTCAAATACCTGACTGCGGGTTTGCTTTCTGCTAGCTGACAAAGAAGAAAGAAAAGAAAGGAAAAGAAGGAAGGAAGAAAGAAAAAAGGCCTTCCTGAAGTTGGAATATGTGAGGCAAAATTATTTTTAAGGTGGCAAGAATAAATAGTTAACCAGACAATCTGACACTATATTTTGCTTGGTTTGCAACATCTCAGGCGATGAAACGAGCCCTTGTCTAAAGGGCTAATTACAGACTGCCACATTATTTTTATGAAGCCCTCTGGAACAGTAAACACGAGGGATGGAGCACTGTGGTGCTCCAGTCTGGAAATCTGATCCTGGCTCAGGCACTAATAGCCAGCAGTGCCCACGCTTAGCACCCTCAGGCTCCACCGAGTTTCCGCACACTTTCTACATCAGCTGGGTGACGGCAGGCAGGGCAACGCCCCACGTCCCACGTCCAGATCTGGAAAGAAGGGCTTGAAGTTTCTTCTGGGCCCCTCTGGGTTCCTGCGTCCTAAGGTGGGCGCAGGGGACGTGCACTTTAGGGTCTTTATGGATGCATTCTAGTTCTCGAAGGTCACATTTTCTGTTCAAAGTGTTACGTGGCTAAATTCAGTTATAGCTCCTAAGACGTTCACGCATTTCTCAGTTTCTGGAGACACCACATTAAGACCCTGTGGGTTCCTATGTGGGAACTTTGCTCTGTTCAATAGCCATCTGCCAGGCCTAACTCCAGCTGATCACAATCACCCTACAAATGCGACCCCACAGAGTGGGCTGGCTTGGAGGAAGTCCCGGCATCATCCCTCATGGCTAGCTACTGTGGAAACCATTCTTCCTCACTTCTAAGAAGCACAAATCCCTCCTGCAAGTCTTGGCGTTCTTAACCATTTTAACCTTCCTGAAGTTAGGACTGACCTTGAAACTAGCACATGTATTTTGATCTAGTAGCATTAAATTATTTTACCCAGAAGCTGTTGGTGAATTTCTGGTGTGTTTCAGAATCAAGGAAATACAGTTCCACATCCATCCCATGGTTTTAGGTCTAAATGGGTTCAAACCATGAACCTCTTCCCTTTAAAATTTATTTATTTGAAAGGCAAAGTGAGAGAGGGAACACCCACACACACAGGAGAGAAAGAGAGAGAGAGAGAGAGAGAGTGTTTCCATCTGCTGGTTCAGTCCCCAAATGCCAGCATCAGCAAGGGCTAAGCCAGGCCGAGGCCAGGAGCCAGGAACTCCACCTGAGCCCCCCATGTGGGTAGCAGGAACCCAGATACTTGGGCCATCATCTGTCTTCTCCCAGGTGCATTAGCAGGAAGCTGGACTGGAAGCATGGAGCACCCGGGACTCGAACCAGTCTGTCTGATATGGGATGTGTGCATCCCAAGTGCGGCTTAACCCGCTGCACCACAATGCCCATCCCTCTCCCTCTTAATGATTACATTCAGCACCAACTGGACAGACAATGAGCAAGACAAGTATTAGTCCTGTTTCCTAAGTAGCAGTTCAAAAGGCATTCCATCATTATCTCGTAAAACTCTGGGATGGGTTTCAAAGGGAAATTAGCCCCTATAAAAACGACTGTGATGCTCCGAGAATGTACTATCCCACGGCAAACTGGAAAGGGAAGATTTTACTCCCGCCCTCCTGGTCTGTCTAGCCTTGACACATTTTCTTGCTTCTTAATTCACACAACCCTCCACCCCAGTAATATCGCTGATTCCCAAAATACACTCGGCCCCGGAGGAGCAGCCCTCCAGCACAGCTGTCCGCTGCTCCCATGCTCGGGTATTTCGGAGAGCTATGCGACACACAGGGGACCACACGGAAGGAATGCAACTCACGGTTCTGACTGTGCTGTAGGCAGGTGCATCCCACCAAGCCCCAGACTGGCATCCGAACTCAGGAAACCACACTGCAGACAGGGGCCGCAGTCCGCCTCAACTTCATCTCTAAGTTTAAAACTAGGGCAGCAGCCATCTCGGTTGCTGTAAACTAATCTGATGGGCAGGAGGGTGGGGAGCGGCTCTGAGAAGGCTGCCAACAGGCCATGATTGAGCAAAGCCAAGGAGCCAAGTCATCATTGGCAACCCCAGAAACTCCACGTGAGTGGCTCCTGCACCACGATTTTCAGAAGGGGACCAGCCACTCCTTCTGCAGCCTAGCGTAGAACCCCCTACAGCCTCTGGGACGGAAGAACTGGCTTACAGGGACATGGACGTTCGAACAATCTGGAAGCCAGAGGGGAAGAAAGAATCAGAGGAAGTGGAGACGAGGTGCACACAGGGGCTGGCAGCCCTCGAGTTGGGGCATGCCTTTTAAGAGCTCCTGGCCGTGGCCACCGACTCTGACTTCAGCTCAGTTCCTGCTGGGAAAAGAAAACCGCTTAGGATCCTCCTCCCTCCCAACAGCAGGGGCTGCAAAGGTGGGCAGGTGGGGGTGGGGGGGTGGGTCAGCAAACACACCCAGGAATTGTCCAGCTAGGCCAGACCGCCTGTCGGCCAGTCTCCCTGCAGGCGGCAGGGACCGCGGCCTGGGACCTACCCGGGAGAGAACCCTCCGTTCTTCTCGGGGTTACTCGGCTGGTTGGCAGGGAATTCTCAGGTACCAAGGGTCAAGTCCTGCCACCACCACCCCTCCGTGCACAAACAGTGGGCGTCAGGCCCGCCTCCCCACTTCACATTACATCACAGTTGTATTGTGAGTTAAAAAGCAAAACAAAAACACTAAAAACCACAACGCATTTCAAAGAGCACTGCAAGACCCTCACTCACAACACCACACCGGAAGCGCAGGCAACCTTTCCTCCCCTCCCAGACGCTGGTCACCGCGGGGCCGAAGCCCCCGGAGCCCTCCACAGCGGTGGGAACCGTCCAGAGCCGCCTCCCCAGCCCAGCCAGGGCGGCAGCGTGTGCCCAGGAACCCGGGCGCCCAGGTCAGGACCGGCGGAATGCGCCCCCTCCCCTAGGTCCCCCTCCCGGCTCCCTTGTCACTCTGGTGTGGTGGCGTGTCGCTGGGAAACAGCGACAGGCCGGGGGTGTCAGGCCCAGGCGAGCGGGGACAAGGACGACCGCGGTAGTACGGGGGTGCGGGATGCCGGTCCTGGGCAAAGATGCGGTAGCGCCCCATCCGCCGGGGAAGGACCTCCGAGGCGGGTCCGAAGGGAGGGCGGGATGGAAGGGGAGGAGGAGTGGCTCGGGAGGCCCGGCAGCCGAGGCCGCGGCGACCCCCAAGGGCGGGCGGAAGGCGGAGGGGGCGGGGAGACGCGGTTGGGGGCGCGGGTGCGGGTGCGGGGCGAGCGGGGCGCCCGGTTCCCCTCCCCCAGCCCGGGCCCGGGCCTCCCGCTGACTCAGCCCCACGGCGACTGTCGCCTTGGCCCGACTCACAGTGCGCGAGGCGGCTCCGGCGGAGGCGGCAGGGGAGGGGGGGGCCAGGCGGCAGGGGCGCTGCGGCTGCGGCTGCGGCTCCGGCCGGCGGCTCGGGGCGCGGAGGGTCCTAGCAGAGGCCGCCGCGGTCTCCGGCTCCAACGCACAGAGACTGCGGGGGAAGAGAGCACTGCGCAGGCGCGATGCGGCCACCGCTGTCAGTCCGAGCGGGGCGGGGCCAGGGCGCCCGCCGTCTCCAAGGCAACCGGGCGGCGAGAGGACGACAGCCCCTACCTCCACCTTGTCTTAGCAACTGGGGGGGGGCGGCGAGAACAGTCCCTCCTGGTCGCCATGGCAACGGGGGGACGACACCAACTCGTACGTGGACCGCGGTACCGAGGGAACGCGCCCGCCTCGTCACCATGGTAACAGGGAATCGCCCCTTCCCTCGCCCTTAGCAACAGCGTCACAATCCCTCCGTCCTGTGTGAGCACGCGAGGAACGGCCGTCTACACCTGACTCCGGGTAGCCGGAGGTCCCACTCCTGTCTCGCTCGCGGCTTTGGCTGAGTGGCTGGACTGGACACGGGTTCTGCGCCTTCAGCGACGCCGGGCAGCTAAGGCCGGGTCTTCCCGCCTCTCTGAGGTGGTGGCTTGCCGTCGCAGTCTCCAAACTCCGATTCCTGAACCCGTGTTGGACATCCCCTTGCGTTTCCTACCAGGGAGTCGACACCTTTACGCCCAACGGAGCTGACAAAAGCCGGGTACACATACCGCGCGCGTCGTTACCACCCTGCGTCCGTCTCTCACCGCATCGCGCCCACCCTGTGGTTTAGCGCCCACCTTCCCCTAGCCCGCTCCCTCTTCTACGCGGCCGTTCGTGCCCCAGCTCCCCGTCCCAAGGCTGCTCTTGTGGGTCCCCCAGTTCCTGCAGCTCCCTGCCTGCTGCCCCTGGCCTCCCCTGCTCTGCCCGGAGCTCCAGCAAGCCCCCCAGCCCCACCCCCGCTGCGAGGTCCTCACCTTGGATCTCTGTGCAGGCGGCTTCTAGCTCTCCCTCCCTCATCCCCACTTCCATGGATGTCTTTCGGTCACCTGTGTCCCCACCTTTACCCACACACCTGACGGGATGGCCCTTTGTGTGCGCGCCGGTCTCCCCAGACACAGGGATCCTGACACATCCGCCTGTCCTCTCGGGCTCCAGCGACCTATAACAGAGCCCCGTCAGTGTCTGACAATGAGTCGGGGGTCGGGGAAGCCGCCTCTTCGTCCTCGCTTTCTCTGGCCTCCTGTTTCGCTCACTGGCTACACAGTCAGGACTGCTTCTGCTGCTGTAACCCTCCCACCCCCTGAGCCCTCACGCTCCTACTCACCGAGACTCCAACAGCCTCTGCTTCGGGAATCCTGGCCTCTGGTGATTCTCCCTTCCACACCATTCCAGATGTTTCCGCTGGGGTGCGTCTCCTCCCTCACAGCCCCCGTGGGGACTCCCGGCAGACTGTGATAGAGTGAGCTCGCCACACCTCACCCCAGCGCTGATCGGGCCCTCTCGCCAGCACGGCTGGATTCCGCTGCGCTTGTCAGCAATGCCAGAAATGCTACCTTCTCTTCAGGTGACTCCCGGGCCAGGATTCACAGCCTGGCAGTCCCCTCCAGCTCCCGGAGCGTAAATGCCCTCCCAGAGCTCTGGGTGTCAGAGCACCCGAGTGGAGCCCGTTTTCTCCGGGGAGACGAGGAGGCAGACTGCAGAGTAAGAGACAGGAGCGACACAGCATGCACGGGGCCAATGCCTCTCCTTCCCACTGTCTGCAGCAGTTCTCAGAAAGCGGTAGGCTCCTGGTGGACAGCAACTCCCGACCAATCTCATGGTTAAGGGGGTTTTAAAACATACTAAAATGCCCGCGTCCCGGCTCACTAGGCTAATCCTCCGCCTGTGGCGCCGGCACACCGGGTTCTAGTCCCGGTCGGGGTGCCGGATTCTGTCCCGGTTGCCCCTCTTCCAGGCCAACTCTCTGCTGTGGCCAGGGAGTGCAGTGGAGGATGGCCCAAGTGCTTGGGCCCTGCACCCCATGGGAGACCAGGAGAAGTACCTGGCTCCTGCCATCGGATCAGCGCGGTGCGCCGGCCGTAGCGGCCATTGGAGGGTGAACCAATGGCAAAGGAAGACCTTTCTCTCTGTCTCTCTCTCTCTCACTGTCCACTCTGCCTGTCAAAACATAAATAAAAAAATAAAAAATAATAAGAAATACTAAAATGGGGCTAGCGCTGTGGCATAGTAGGCTAAACCTCCACCTGTGGCACCGGCATCCCATATGGGCATCAGTCCGAGTCCTGGCTGCTCCACTTCCAATCCAGCTCACTGTAATGGCCTGGGAAAACAGTGGAAGATGGCCTAAATGCTTGGGCCCTGCACCCACATGGGAGACCCAGAGGAAGCTCCTGGCTTCTGGTTTTGGATTGGCTCAGCTCCGGCTGTTGAGGCTATTTGGGGAGTGAACCAGTACATGTAAAAACCCAGCGTCTGTGTTTACCTGGCCACAGAGTTGGAAAGCTGGTGCTGTTCCTAACGGCCTGTGCTGGGTAACCGAGGGCTACAGAGAATCACCTCTGCTTGCTTCCCCTTCCGAAGTTCCAGCTCAGCTCCGTGGTCGCGGGTGTGGACCTGGTGGTGCAGACTACCCGAGCATTCCTGAGCTTTGCATCCCGACCTCATCACCATACCTGGGGCAGAGGCACATTCCATCAAGAAGGCGTGCGTACCCTTCTCCCGCTTTGTCCACACGTCGACATTAACCGTGTCCAGCTGACCTGTCTCCACAAAACTAATCACGCAGCAGCCAGCAACTACTTCCGTATCTCCGTTCCTGAGGGCTGGGGTCTGGGACAGCTCAGCGGGTGGTTTGGGCCCAGGAGGACAACCTTCTCTCGGAGTTGTGTCAGAGCTGACTGGGGCTTTCTCGCCTGTGGTGGCCGAGGGCCGATGGCCTGCTTACCTGGGAGGCCAAGGTTTCCAGTGTGAGTGTCATTCACAATCTAGTTTCAGAATCACACACCTCCCTTTGCCCTATTAGGACCCCCCTCTCCCCCCCGCCAAAGCACGGGCAACAAAAGCGACAGTAGAAGAGTAAGCTAAGGAATCAACAGAGCGAAGGAAAAGCCTGCAGAATGGGAGAAAATGTTTGCAAACTACTCATCTGACGAGGGATTAGTATCCAGAATACAAAAGGAACAATGCCAACAAAAATAAACAACAAAAATAACCCCCAAACAAATCATTTTAAAAATGGGAAATTCGGTTAGAGTCCCGACTGCTCCACTTGCAATCCAGCTCCCTGCTAATGTGCCTGGGAAAGCAGGGGAAGGTGGCCCACGTGCTTGGGCCCCTTGCACCTGTGGGGGATCCAGAAGAAGCTCCTGGCTTCAGTCTGTCCCAGCCCTGGCTGTTGTCGTTGTTTAAGGAATGAACTGGTGGATGGAAGACCTCTCTCTGTCTCTCTCTCTCTCTCTGTTACTCTCTTTCATATAACTAAATAAATCTTTAATTTAAAAACTGGGCAATTGATCTGACTAGATTTTTCAAAAGGAGGTATACAATGGCCAACAGGTATATGAAAAAAGTGCTCAACATCACTAGTCATCAGGGAATTGGCATCAAAGTCGTGCGGAGTTACCACCTCACGCTGTCAGAACAGCTGTTATCACAAAAGCTAAAACTAAAAAGTGCCATGTGGAGAGAAGGAACTCTTATACATTGTTGATGAGTATGTAAATTAATATAGTTATTATGGAGAACAGTACGGAGGTTCCTCGAAAAACCAAACATAGATCTGCCTTGTGATCTAGCTCTCTCCCTTCTGGGTTCATCAACAGGAAATGAAATCCAAATGTCAGGGAGACCTGTACTCCCTGTGTTTATCACCACACTATTCACAATGGATAAATACGGACCCGACCTTCATTGGTAGATAATGGACAGAGAAATTATGGTATGGATCTGCAATGGAATATTATTCAGCCACAAAAAGAGTGAATTCTCTCATTTGTGGCAAGATGGATGGAACTTGAGGACATTATGTTAATTGAAATAAGCCAGATGTAGGAAAAGAAATACTGCATGTTCTCACACAGGAAAGCTAAATTGTTGATCTCCAAGAAGAGACAACAGTGGCTATGGAGGCTAAACAGAGAGAGAAGTGGGAGAGAGCGAGAGCCAGGATAACAGGTAGCAAACTAGGTAAGAGGACTAAGTTCTAGTGTTGCACAGCACAGGCGGTGACCACGGTTTACAACAACCTGCCTGTATTTTATGAGGAGCAAAGGTTCCAAGCACAATGAGATAAGGTGGAAATGCCAGTCACCTTGATATGATTACGTTGTATGAGTGTATTGAATTATCACACTGTACGCCATAAATGTGGACAATTCTTATGTGCCCATTAAAACAAATAAAAGAGCATGTGACTAGGAAATACCTTTGCTGCAATCTGCCACACGCCACCCTCCAGCCGCAATTCACGTTCCACTCGTGCTAAACACACTCGTCCCCTCCCCCAAGCTCTGCACGTCTCATCCCGTAACAGTGTCAGCTCCGAGACAGCATCTCATACTACGGAAACAGGCAGTGGTGGACATGGCTGTGCAGGTCCAGGCCGTTGGCACAGCGCCGGAGCTCCGTTCCTTGGTCTGAATCCTGCGAAGTAGAGAGACAGCTGCCTCTCACGTACCCAGCTCACAGCAGTGGCCCCAGCAGAGGGTAATCACTGTGGACACTCTCCTTTCCCAAGAGGGAAACGGGAGGTGCACACAGCCCTGGCCCCTCGTCCTCTGAGACCCAGCCGGGCACCTGTTGCCAGTTCCCTGGTGAGGGCTCAGGTGTGCTCCCACTGGTGCATCTCAGTGTGGACGTGGGCTATAATTCTCTCCTATGATTATCTGTCTTGATTCTCAATCTGTTACAGATTAGGCCAGGGGACAGAGTCCGGACTCTCCTCTATGTACTCTGGACTGTGTCCTGGTCACTGTTTGAGCATGTCCTGGCCTTCTGGCATAAAATGTTCCAGGCTCAACTTGCACCTCCCCTGCCCCAGCCCTGGAAATCAGCTCCTTCTCAAGGAGCCATGGGTCCTCCTCACTTGATTTTTTCCGGTTGCTTGTTATTGTGATAAAGCACATGTAACGTAGAACTTATCATCTGGGCCATTTTCAAGTGTAGTGTTCGGTGTTCCTGCCTGCATTCATAATGTGCAGCCATCAGCACCATCCATGGACAGAACTTGTAAAGCTGAAACTCTTCCCGTTAAACAAGAACTCTCCTCCGTATCTTTGTCCTAGTCCCTGGCACCACCGTTCTACTACTGTCTGTCTCCATGGTTTTGACCCTCTGGCTATCTCATAGGCATGCAGTCAGATGGTACTGGCCCTCTTGTGACAGGCTTGTTTCCCTGAGCCTTGTGTCCTCCGGCTTCATTGATTTCAGGACCTCATCAGCTGGGTCAGGCCCAAATGAGGGTGTGACTCCTGTGCCCCCGCCCCCTTTTTGACAGGCAGAGTGGACAGTGAGAGAGAGAGAGACAGAGAGAAAGGTCTTCCTTTGCCGTTGGTTCACCCTCCAGTGGCCGCCACGGCCGGTGTGCTGCGGCCGGCGCACTGCGCTGATCCGATGGCAGGAGCCAGGTGCTTCTCCTGGTCTCCCATAGGGTGCAGGGCCCAAGCACTTGGGCCATCCTCCACTGCACTCCCTGGCCACAGCAGAGAGCTGGCCTGGAAGAGGGGCAACCGGGACAGAATCCGGCTCCCCGACCGGGACTAGAACCCGGTGTGCCGGCGCCGCTAGGCGGAGGATTAGCCTAGTGAGCCGCGGCGCCGGCTCCTGTGCCCTTTTAAGACTAGATATTTCCTTCCCGCTAAAGACTAAATATTGTTCCTTTTAAGACTAAATAATACTCACTTGAAAGACTGGACAGTATCCCGTTGTATGCATGAACCACATTTGCTTAGCCATTCATCCATCAGTGGACATTTTGGCTACTTCCATGTGTGGGTTGCTGTGAATAATGCTGCCATGAACTTGCGTGTGCAAACGCGTCTTTGATGCCCTGCTTTACATTCTTGGAGGTAGATGAGAACTCCCAGAAGTAGAACTGCTGGATCATTGGGATTCCAGTTTTTGCTTTCTGAGGAGCCCCAGTGGCAGTTGTAGCATTTCACATTCCCATTGGCAATGTACAGGGTTCCAATGCCTTCACTTCCTCGCAGACATTCGGTATTTTGGGCTTTTTTTTTTTTTTAAGTAGTATCATCCTAATGGGTGTGAAGTGGTATTTTGTTGTAGTTTAGGTGTCTCTTTTTGTGAGCTTTTGGCCATTTGTGTGTCTTCTTTGGGTAAATGTATTTTCAAATCGTTCACCCATTTTTGAACCAGGTGGTATTTGGTTATTATTGTTGTGTTTTAAGGGTTCTTCATATACTCTGGATATTAATCCCTTATCAGAAATATGATTTGTAAATATTTTCTCCCATACTATGGGCTTTTTATTCTGTTAATACTGTGTTTCAACGCACAAAATTTTCAATTGTTCATGAAACCCAGTTTGCCTACTTTTTCTCGTGATTTCTGATTCTGAACCTCCGCCCTGACCCGCTCTCCCAGTTTGTCCCCCTGTGCACATCAGTGCCCTCCAGATACCCTCCAGCCACAGGCAGCTCCAGGTCAGCGCACTCAGATTAAACTTATTTACCCCCCCCCCCACTTGCCATTCTTATAGCTCCTCTTACTGAGAACCCTGGAGGTGAGCCTATCCCACCCTTTTCTCCAAACTCCCAAGGACAGTTTTCCAATTCCATTCATTTCACCTCTCTCTTTTTTTTTTTTTTTAAAGATTTATTTATTTGAAAAGTAGAATTACAGAGAGAGAGAGATAGATCTCTTCCAGCCAGGAGCTTCTTCCGGGTCTCCCATGTGGGTGTAGGGGCCAAAGGATGTGGGCCATCCTCTGCTGCTTTCCCAGGTGCATTAGCAGGGAGCTAGGTCAGGAGTGGAGCAGCCAGGACTCAAACTGGCGCCCACATGGGATGCTGGTGCTATAGGCAGTGGCTTTACCCACTGTGCCAACACCAGCCCGGATTCCACCTCTTAAATGTCTCTCTGGCCTGTCTCCCTCTCTCTCCTTCACCCTGACATCTCTTGTCTGGGTTACTGCAGGGCCACCCACCTTCTCTTTGAACCTCTGGTCCATCCTCAAGGTCCTGGCCAGAGGGTTCTTTCTAGGAGGTAAACCTTTTCACATACAGCCCCACCTCCACCCCTGCTCAAGCACCAGGGCTACCCTCCAGCTGGATTCAGGGGAGTCAAGGAAACGGGGAAAGATAGAACAGTGACATCTTCCGCAGGCTTAAACTTTATTTGGAGATTCAGGGAAATAACATCTTTTATGATGATAGCCACAGAGACACTGGATGAAGCTGAATGCAAGAGTCGCATGATACTCACAACAAGGCGATACTGTGTGTCAAGAGGTCGTCTGTTCTGTCCATCAGGCCAACTCAGGCTGGCTGCAGGCTCACCTCTGTGCACCTGCCCGAGAGGACTGGCCACCCTTTCCCATGGGTCCCTGGCCCTTTCTTTGTCAGGTCCCCTCTGCCTGGTGCTCCTGTGTGTTCACGTCTGTCCCCATGGGAGGGTCTCCTGCTCAAAGACCCTGAATATCCACCTTTGTATCCTGAGCACCTTGCACAGGACCGAAAACAGCCAGGCGGCCAAGGTGACCTTCCTGGGCTTTTCCCAGGGTGCCTGAGAGGATAGTCTCAGAGAAGGGGGTTAGCTCTGGCCACTGTGGGACTGGCGTTTGGATTGGATTCTGCTGGGGTGCCCTGGCTGGGCTGTGCCCGAAATGCAGGGAGGCCCTGCCGTGCTGGTAACTGTTACCAACCACGTTCATTATTCATTGGAAGCTAGAAGGGGAACAGGGTGCTAAACCCAGACAGATTCGCACAACACAGGAAACCTTGACGTGGTTCTAAACATTTGCAAGGGACCCACGTAGGCAATGTGTAATTTCGCTGCGGACTGGACTTAAATTACATGCCTCGAAGTGGACGAGCTTTTATTTAGAGAGTGCGTCTGCCCTCCACCCTGCTGGAATCCCACAAGCCCTGGGTCCCGGAGTTCCAGCCTATGTGACCTTGGCCTTGGTTTTCCTCATGTGAGGTTGTGATGGTTAAATGAGAAAATGTATGAAAGATGTCAAGCTATGCCCCATGTGCTGTCCATACTCACCAAATGGTAACTGCCAATAATAACTCAAACTCTCAGGGGTGTTCACTGGGGACTTTATCTGACTGTCCACCCCCACACTCCAGCTATGCCTTGTCACCTGATCTAGAGGCACATATCAAACTGAGACTTTGCAGATTTTTTTTAATATTTATTTATTTGAAAGGCAGAGGTACAGAGAAGCAGAGGGGGAGAGAGAGGAGAGAGGAGAGAGGAGAGAGGAGAGAGGAGAGAGGAGAGAGGAGAGAGGAGAGAGGAGAGAGGAGAGAGGAGAGAGAGAGAGAGAGAGAGAGAGATCTTTCATCTACTGGTTCACTCCCCAGATGGCTGCAACTGCTGGTGGAGCTGGGCTGATCTGAATCCAGGAGCCAGGAGCTTCTTCCTCGTTTCTCACATGGGTACAGGGGTTCAAGGACCTGGGCCATCTTCTACTGCTTTCCCAGGTGGTAGCAGAGAGCTGGATTGGAAGTGGAGCAACCGGGAATTGAACTGGGACCCATATGGGAAGGCTTTACTAGCTATGTCACAAAAAAAATTTATTTATTTCAGAGGCAGAGAGAGAGAGAGAGAGAGAGAGAGAGATCTTTCATCCACTGGTTCACTCTCCAAATGGCTGCAATATGGCCAGAGCTGGGCCAATCCGAACCCGGGAGGCAGGAGCTTCTTCCGGGTCTCCCACGTGGGCACAGGGGCCCAAGGACTTGGGCCATCCTCTAATGCTTTCCCAGGTGCATAAGCAGGGAGCTGGAGCAGCCAGGACTTGAACTGGCATCCATAAAGGATGCCGGTGCAATTGGTGGAGGCCAAACCTACTAAGCCACAGTGCCTGCCCCTGGGTATTGTTTTTAAAAGTGAAATGTTACATCCTTTGGAGAGACTCTTTTAAAGCAAATAAGGCTAACTGGTACCATAGCACTTAAATCTAAAAAAATGAATTAATTTTACTTATTAGAGAGATAGATCTCATTCACTGGTTCACTCCTCAAATGCCCACAATAGCTGGGGCTGGGCCGGGCTGAAGCCAGGAGCCTTGAACTTCATCTGGGTCTCTCAAATGGATGGCAGGGTTCCAAGCACTTGAGCCATCACCTGCACACCTGCAGGGTGTGCATTAGTAGGAAGCTGGAATTAGAAGTGGAGTCAGGACTCAAATGCAGATTCTCCAGCATTGGATGGGGGCCTCCCAAGCACTGTCTTAGCCTCTGTGCCAGCTGCCTGCCTTCACAGTATCTCTAATGTATAATGGGAGATGTTAGCATTCCCTCAGCTCCTGCTACAGCAGGCGCGAGACGCACCCTCGTCCCAGCGACCTCTCTGCATCTTCTGAGGTTGTTACTTCCCCTTTCCCAATAAACGGGCTCAGTGAGCGTAATCACTTGCTGAACATCAGAAGTGGGGCTTGAATGCAAAGCCAACACCCAAATCTGAACTGTCGCTACCCCACGCCTCCAACACTGTTTGTACCCTCAGTACTGTCAGCCTGGCGTTCCCCAAACTCACTTCTAAATGCAGGAGCTTGGTTCATTTTTTTGTATCATCTGAAATACGCCTGGTAGGTAGGTGTCCCATGAATCAGGTTAAACAGCAAGCAGAAAACTCACTTGAGCAAGTCTCAACTGGAATTGTCAGATAAAAACATGGCACCTTCTTTCAACTTGACTTACAGGTACACAATAAATATTTATAAGTATTTCACAAACACTATTTGGGACGTACTTATACTAAAAATTATTTTTATATGAAATCCAGATCTGGCTGGGCGTCCTGTGCTTTTATTTGCCCCACCTGGCAACCTTTTCCAACTATACTCTGAAATGGGCTTTCAAAGAGACATTTGTCCCCAGGGAGCTCCAGGTGGGGGAGTTTGCCATGGACCCTCACTCAGGGTTGATCTGATCCTGGGTGGTTCTGTGAGCGGGACTAAGACAACCTGGACACACCCGCCTTTCCTGGAGCCTCAGTTGTTCAGGTAGGTTAGGCGGCTGATGCACCCTTAGCCAAAGAAGTAGTCACTGGTGAGCTTAAAGCGCCCTCTGGAGGGCCCTGTGGGTAGTACTGTGGCCAGGACTTGCAGAGCAGAGAGGAGCCCACAGGTATGGCAGGGGAGAGGGGCCAGGGAAAACACACCTTCCTGGCATTTTCGGTTTGAAGTTGCTGCTGCTCTGGCCACTGGGGAGCTGAAGGCACTTTCCCAGGGGAGCTACTGCCAGGGCTTCACTGTCCCAGAATCCTCTGCCTCCCCAGGGTTTCCCTGCCCCTTCCCCAGGCCGGAAGCCCAGGCCTTAGGAGCAGTGCCCTGATCTGATCTGCTGAGTGTATTAGGACTCGTGCTTAAGGTGGCTCCCAACAGTTTCAGTCTCCCTTCTGAGAGGCTAGCCAGACAGCGAGGCCGTGTTCCCGCGCGGGAAAGAGATGCAGGGGATTTCAGCCCCCTTGCACCTTAAATTAAGAAGCCGCGAAGCACGCAGGGAACCGGTCCACAGTGGTGGTCAGTGGTGTTGAATGACGGCCTCTCCCCCTTTCCCTCTGTCTGGGTCGTCACCCTCACCAAACCCTACCCTACCCCCACCCCTTCCTCAGTCAGGGCAAGGCCTCCTGCTGTACCCATGGCCTTCCAAGCCTGCCTGGTGATGCTCACCATCTCTGTCTCCAGCAGCTCAGGGGGCGGCTCCCAGGTCTGATCAGGAAGAGATCAACAGGAAGACAAAACGGAAGTGAGGCCGGAAGCCGACTCCTGGAGGCCCTGCCAGGGCACGTGCAGCTCCTACAGACTCCTGGGACCTCACCTGCCAGCGCACCTGAAGCCTTACCTGGGCTGGGGGAGGCTCTGTGAGGCCCCGCTGGTCACCTAACTGCTGGTTGGGATTCTATCCCGGCCTCCATGGGGTGAGGGTGTGGTGGCTGTGCTGGGGAAGTCCCCAAGCTCCTGCCCACTGAGCCCATCACCTGCCCAAGTGCTTTTTTTAAAAAAATTTATTCTATTTATTTTAAATAATAAAGCATGTAGGAGAGATCTTCCATCTGCTGGTTCACTCCCCAAATGGCTACGAAGGTCAGGGCTGGGCCAGGCGGAAGCCAGGAGCCAGGAGCTTCTCTGGCGTGGGAGCAGGGGCCCAGCACTTGGGCCCAGCACTTCCACTGCTTTCCCAGCCACGTTAGCAGGGAGCTGATCGAACATGGAGCAGTGGGGACTGGAGCTGGCACTTACATGGGATCCCAGCGTGGCAGGTAGCCGGCCCCCATAACCTCCTCACCGTGCTGATCCGATGGCAGGAGCCAGGTGCTTCTCCTGGTCTCCCATGCGGGTGCAGGGCCCAAGCACTTGGGCCATCCTCCACTGCCTTCCTGGGCCACAGCAGAGAGCTGGCCTGGAAGAGGTACAACCGGGACAGAATCCGGCGCCCCGACCAGGACTAGAACCCGGTGTGCCAGCGCCGCTAGGTGGAGGATTAGCCTATTGAGCCGCGGCGCCGGCCTCTATTTGTTAAGTATGGAATAGCTCAGGGTTCTGGCCTTTCGTACCCCAGGAAAGGAGAGATGGAAAAAAGAGACGGTCGACAACCTCTCTGCTTCAAATAAAGCAATCTGTCTCTGTTGAGGTCGGTCTCCGTCTCCTTTCTGGGGGTACGAGAGGCCAGAACCCAAAGCTATTCCATACCTAACACTATTTCTGTGTTGAGTGTTTTCTTTCTTTTGTACAAGGAAGTGGCATTGGATAGTTTCAATTGTTTTTTCTGCATTTGTTGAGAAGATGCTGTGGTTTCTATTTCTTAGTCTATTGATTTTCAAGTGTTAAGCCAACCTTGGATTCCCGGGATAAGTCCCACGTGGTCATTATGTCTAATTCTCTTTTATGCTGCAGGATTCATGTTGGTTTATCATTGTATTCCTCTGTGATTATTTCTGGAAGGTCAGTAGTAATGTCTGTTTTTTAATTTCTGATTTTAGTGATTTGAATCTTCCCATGGTTTCTTGGTCAATCTAGCTAAAGGCCTGTGAATTGCTCATTTGTCTAGTGTCTTTAGAAGGTCAGAATATAAATTTGAGCTCTTTTTTAACATATGCTTTTATAACTATAAATTTTCCTTTTAGCTCTGCTTTCACTATATCCCATAAGCTTTGGTGTATGTGAACTTCTCATTTTTTCCCTTCTTATTAATGTCTCACTTCATTCTGTTGTCACTGGAGAATATACGTCGTATTATTTCTGTCTTTTTAAATCTATAGAATATTTTATTGCACTTTCAATCTGTATTTTTAATCTAAAACCTGTCTCTTAGAGATAGCATATAGTTGGATTATTTTTTTAAAAAGATTTATTTATTTATTTGGAAGGTAGAGTTCAGAGAGAGAGAGAGAGAGAGAGAGAGAGATGGATCAAGATCTTCCATCCACTGGTTCACTCCCCAGGTGGCTGCAATGTCTGGAGATGGGCCGATTTGAAACCAGGAGCCTCTTCTGGGTCTCCCACAGGGTGAAAAGGCCCAAGGACTTGGGCCATCCTCTACTGCTTTCCCAGGCCATAGCAGAGAGCTGGATGGGAAGTGGAGCAGCCAGGACTTGAACCAGTGCCCATATGAGATGCCGGCACTTCAGGCGGCAGCTTTACCCACTAAGCCACAGTTAGGTCTTCTTAAGTCCATTCTAGTAATCTCTGCCTTTTGGTTAGATGGTTTAACCTGCAGTTCAACTTACATTTGCTTTGTTTTTTGTTCTCAATGGGCCTATCTTTTTTATTCCCCTATTCTCCTTTGACTGCTTTACTTTACATTAAATGTGTATTTTTAATGTAGCAGTTGAGTTCGTTAGTGATTTTCCACTCTATGTTATTATTTCATTAGTGGTTGCTCTAGGCCTTACCATCAACATTGTATCAGAGCCAGCTTCAGATTTATACTAACTTTCATGGAGATGCAGAAACATTCCTGTATCTCCCTAGCCCCTTCCTCTTTAAGGAGTTGCTACACAGAGTACATGTGCAAGTGCAGCAAAGCCTGCCTTGTGATAGTAATGCCTTGTGTAAGTTTACGGCTTCATAAAGGTGGAGAGAAGACAGCAGAGTATGCTTGCGGCTCTTGTTTTTTTGTTGTTGTTGACAGGCAGAGTTAGACAGTGAGACAGACAGAGAGAAAGGTCTTCCTTTCATTAGTTCACCCCCCAAATGGCTGCTACAGCCGGTGCGCCACGCCAATCTGAAGCCAGGAGCCAGGTGCTTCACCTGGTCTCCCATGGGGTGCAGGGCCCAAGTACTTGGGCCATCCTCCACTGCCTTCCTGGGCCACAGCAGAGAGCTGGCCTGGAAGAGGAGCAACTGGGACAGAATCTGGCGCCCCAACCGGGACTAGAACCTGGGGTGCTGGCGCTGCAGGCAGAGGATTAGCCTAGTGAGCCGCGGCACTGGCCTGTAGCTCTTGTTGCAACAACTTTATTCGTCATTACCGGTTCTCTTGTTTCTGTGGTTCTAAACCATCACCCGGGGTACTTCCCTAGCCCAGTATCACTTCTCTCCCATCCAGCACCTTGTGCCATTCTTGGCAAATGAATTCTATTTCTACATGGTATAGCTCCAGTGGTCCATGCACATAGAATTCTACACAATGGCCATCGAAGTCTGCTGTGGGAAGAATGCAGAAGCGTAAATGATCCTGCATTTTGGAATTACAAGGTTACTTTATTGATGCTCTTGTTTTTTTCTTGTGTGTGTAGATTTCAATGACTGTGCAGGGCACTTGCTTTGAGCCTGAAGAGCTTCCTTTAGCATTTCTTACAATGTTCGGTTTTCGTTTATCATGCATGTCTTTATTTTGCCTCCTTTATTGTATTTGCGCATACATTTTAGAATTAGCTTGTGAATTTTTATAAAAATATTGCTAGAATTTTGGTTGTGATGACACTGAATCTGAATACCAGTTTTGGCTCATCTTTTCTCAAACTCATCCCTAAATAATATCCTTTTGTTTCTGTATTTTCACTACGCCAAAGCGCCAGCCCATTGTTTCTGCATTACATTTTAAACAAAATTCTCATTATTCTCTTTTAATTCACAGATTCTCTCTTAATGAGAAAACAGATGTTTTTAAACCAAAATGTTGGCATAGTCAAATTAAAAAAAAAAATGTTCTCAAGGGCAGCGCCCAGGCCTCCCGGTGAGCTGCCACCGGACAGGCGTAGTGACAGATGTCTTAGCAAGGCCCGCGTCACCACCCACCAGACTCGCTCCGCTTTGAAGAAACACCACGGAGACCAAGTGAGAAGAAGCTACAGTTTAATACAAACCTGCACCAGAACACAACAGGCCGGGTTGTTTTGTTTTTGCCTCAAACGGGTGGCCAAAGCACAGGACCACGTGTCGTCTTGGGCTTGACACAGTCTTAGCACCGTGACACTTACAGGGGAGTGAGGAAGTCGCCTGGGTGCTGGGCTGTCAGAGGCTCCGCCCCCGGCCCAGGCTGCACCTGGCGCCGCAGCAGCCGGAGCGGGTGTGGGTTTCTGTGTGGTTCTGTGGCTCCTGGGTCATATCGGAAAAGCCCTCCCATGGCATTGGCTTGACAGAGACCTACTGTGGGCTCCTAGCACTACACACACGCACGCACACGCACACACACGGGAGCACAATTTTTTTTCTGGTAACTTCACCCCACAAACCTAGAGAGTGGCTAAGGCAAGAACAACAGTATTTATTCAGCAAGTACAAGACCGGTTTGAGAGCTGCATTCAGTGCAACCAGAGACCCTCGCGTTCCGACTGGGAGCCAGCGGGGCTGCGGCCGGGCAGGGGCTCTGCACGGGGCCAGGAGCAGGGGGAGGTGCTGACCACTCATTGGCTCCTTGAACTTCCTCATGTCCATCTTCCAAGCTCCTGGGCAGGGGCAGAGTCTACGTGAGGACGGGTGCGGGGGTGGGGGATGAAGGGAGGAAGGCCCACAGTGGGCCACCCCAGGCGTGGTCTCCCAGCACCACGGCTCACACATCTCAGGCGGAGGCACTCAGAGAACATAAAGCTTTCCTGGCCCAGGCACGGACGCGCTGCCCAGCTGGCCACCAGCACTGCCAGGCTCTTTGGCATCTGCCCAAGGCCCATGACCCAGCAAGGGCCGAAAGGGCTGAAGATGACGGGCACTGGGCCAGGGGAGAGCGTCGCGGTCTTACCCACCCTTATCCACAGTGGCTCTCCCAGGCCCTACCTTCTGTCCCCAGGGCTGCGTCTCTCCACGAGTCCCCTCCCTGCCTCTGTTCCCTGGCTACCATCCCTGTCCTATGAGCCCTGGCATGAGGGACGTGACTCAGCTCACACCACATGGTGAGCCTCCGCCTTCAGACTCAGCTCACACCACACGGCCAGCCTCCACCATCAGACTGGTTCTCGCTCAAACAGAGACTATGCATTCATGTTTTTGTAATGGGGATGAGAAAAATCTATATCTACCTGTGCAAAACAAAGCGGATGCATCCCGGGGAGTTGGCTACATGCTTAGGTGGGCTCTGCAAGATACCTCCCCCCAGGCCTCCTCCCCACAGCTGGGGTAGACAGCCAAGGTCATATGGGTGTCCGTGGACACTCCTTGAGTCCTTCTGGGCCTCAGTTTCCTCATCTTTAAAATGGGGAGAATAATATGTGTTCCACTGTTGTGGGGAGCAAAGGAGGATGCCGACGTGGAAGTGCTCTGAAGATGTGAAAAGCACTGTGGGAAACTGCAGGGTTAAGACCGTGAACCTGAACACATCCAGGGGCCTCGCACAAGCAGGTGTGCACCACCAAGTCACTTCCCCAAGGGGGAGTCCAGGCCTGACCGGGACGAGGTGGCCAAGTTCCGGCCCAGACGACCCAGCCGCCAGGGTCTCCGTGGGAACCTCTGTGGGGCTGTGGAGGCAGGGGGGCCCACCGAGGGGGGCCACCCGGACAGGGGAGGAGACGAGGCACAAGCTGGCGTGGGCGTGGTGCCCACCACAGGGGACCACAGCATCCGTGCAGTCTTGCGGGGTCTACCGCCAGGTCCCGGGCTCTGGGGTCTCCCTCCCTGGCAGCTGGCCAGCCCCTCCCGCTCCCCCTCTCTCAGCAGGCGTGAGGCCTCCTGCCAATCACACAGGAGGAGCGGCGAGGCCTCTGTGCGGCAGGGAGAAGTTTCCGGAAGCTGTGCACGTGTGGGGGGCAGGGGTTGATGCTGGGGGTGATCATGGGCAGAGATGAGAGAGGCCACCCTGCTGCCTGAAGGTCCCCAGGGCCAGCACCCAGGGCCCCTCCCAGAACGCAGGAACCCAGGCTAGGAGGGCAGGGGAGGGCAGGGGGCCTGGACCGGGGCCTCTGGCAGCCTGGGCACCCGGGTGGGGAGAAGAGGGGCTGCGTGGCCAGCCCCCCGCTGTCTTGCTGTCTCTGCCTGTGCTGTCTGGTTGGTGTCGAGTGCAGCATCTCCTAAGAACCACAGCTACTCCTGTTTCTATGCTATGCTAGTGACACGAAGCACCGTTATTATCACAGGATGCACAAACAAGTCAAACCAAACCACTGCGCAAACCAAACGTGCAAAACAAAATCATTTACACGCACCTGGCACCAGCCCCACGCCCCGCCCGCCTCACTTCTGGGCCCGAGCCTCCCAGCGGGCGCAGGCAGGAGGCAGAAGAAACTGGCAAAGGGCACAGGGTGTCCCAACCACACCCGCACAGGGCCGGGGGTGGGGGTGGGGGGGTTGGGGGTGGGGAGGCAGGAGAGCCGGGGAAGCTGACACCTGTCTGTCTGACTTGGGAAGGGGCGGGGTGGGGGAGGGAGGCCTTTTAATACACATCTGCTAAAGTGCTCCGGACAGCTGGCCGCCAGCCAGGGGGCAGGGCACCAAAGTCGGCCTTCCCAGGGCCAGCAGGTGGAGGCAGGTGTGAGAGGAGGGGCTGGGCCTGGGCTCGTGCATAGTGTGGGCTTTCTGGGCCCAGAACAGCCCGCCGGGGCCGAGGCAGGACAGGACCACAGCAGAACAGCTCAAAGTGCCTGTTAGGGTTGGCTCGAAGCACAGTGAATCACGTTCAGGCTTGGGGAGGGCTCCCCGGGTCCCGGGGCCCCCGCCGGTGGTGCGCCGCCCAGCCCAGCCTCTCCCGCCCCCTGCAGCTGCGGCCGGGAGGTGCGCGGGCTGGTGGCAGCGGTGCAGCCCCGCGGTGGGGGCGCCGGTCAGTGCCTTTACCAAATGCCGCTTGACCTGCCGCCAGGGGGCGCGAGGATCCGGGCCGAGGCTCGCTTTGGAACGTGGTCGTCGATCTGAGAACCTGCAGGAAAGGCAGTGCGGAGGTGAGAGGGGGGGTGCGCGCCGTGCTCCTCTCGCGTCTGCGCGGTCTCCCCCTGCGCTCCGCCAGCCCCGGCCCCCCCCGATCCTTTTCAAGTGCCAGCCACAGTCCCCCCACCCCAACAGTCCGAGGGAGCAGGCATCCCCCGGCCTCCGCTGGCTGCCCACCGAGGGTCAGCTCCGAATGTGGTCCCCCACTCCGCGTGCTGGGTCTCGGGGGCAGAACCCAGGGATTCCGCACATGCCTGGGGCCAGGGGCCCACCCGGGGACAGGATAAGGCAAGAAACCAGCAATCAGCGGTGCGCCCGGCTCTTACCAGAGAGGCTGAAGCTGGACTCGTGGAGGTCCCGCATGCCCCCGTGCCGGGTGACCGGCCGCGTGGGCGTGTCGGCCAGCGGCGTGCCCATCTCCTTTTTCCCCGTGTGCACGACAACGGCGACGTCCCCCAGGTAGGGAGTGCGGTCCACTCCCTTCATCTTCAGGGTCTGCAGAGGATGGGGAGAGAGGCAGAGGGGAGAGACGCCGGCCCACTGCCTGCTCCCCCACGGGACCCAGGGGACTGCCGACTGCTCCAGCCCAGGGCCTGGGGAGTTTTCTTGTGGCTCTGGGGCACCTGTCACACGAAGCCTTTGCCTGTGGTCTGACAGAGGCTAAATAGGCCACCGCTGACACCAGAGTCCCCCAGGATAAGCCCAAGTAGATTAGGCAGCTTTTTCCCAAAAGTTGCTTCTTGTTCTCGCTGCCATCTTTGGCCTTTTTTATTTTTTAATTTATTTTTTGGCAGGCAGAGTGGACAGTGAGAGAGAGAGACAGAGAGAAAGGTCTTCCTTTGCCATTGGTTCACCCTCCAATGGCCGCTGCAGCCGGTGCACTGCGGCTGGCGCACCGCGCTGATCCGATGGCAGGAGCCAGGTACTTATCCTGGTCTCCCATGGGGTGCAGGGCCCAAGCACCTGGGCCATCCTCCACTGCACTCCCTGGCCACAGCAGAGAGCTGGCCTGGAAGAGGGGCAACCGGGACAGAATCCGGCGCCCCGACCGGGACTAGAACCCTGTGTGCTGGCGCCACAAGGCGGAAGATTAGCCTAGTGAGCCGCGGCGCCGGCCATAGCCTAACTTTCTGTGTCTGTTAGCAGGAATAGCCCCATCTTCAGAGACCCCCTTCCTCCTAGAGCTGTGAGCAATGAGTCCTTCTTCGCAGCTTTCTCCATGGGGGCAGGCTGCGGCTTCTGCACCAGAACTGCTTTCTGCCTCGGCTTCGTTAGCCAAGTCCCGGGCAGGTGCTCAGACTGGGTCTGCGCGGGTCACCGGCCCTCACATCCCTACCGCTGAGCAGGTGGAGACTAGGAACGCGCCCCTTGGGGGCAGCCTGTGATCTAGTGGCTAAGACGCCTGTGTCACATGTTGCAGTACTTAGGTTCCACCCCGGTCTGGCTCTGGCTCCAGACCCCGGGGACAATGATGCTGGCTCAAGTACTTGGGTCCCTGCCGCCCACGTGGGAGACCTGGACTGGGTTCCCAGCTCTGGCTTGGTCTAGGCTGTTGCAGGCTTTTGAGGAACCAACAAGCAGATGGGGATGGCTCTCTCTCTCTCTCCCCCTCCCTCTCAAATAAACAGCAATTTCTTAAAAATTAAGAAGAAGAAAAATGAAGCACACCAGGAGTTGGCAGCTTTTCTACAGTCCCAAGGTCAAGTTGGAGGAAAGAAGCTGCTGCCCAAAAGGACAGACACATCACTCCCGGGGTAGGCAGGCTTCCACTGTGGGCCTCAGTGAACAGCACTTTCGTGTGGACACACACGTCCCGCCTCTCCTGGACACACCCGAGTACAGCCGCCAGCATACAGCAGCTCCCTATTTAACTGTGGGTAGCTGCCAAACCGCCTTCCGCACGGCTGCACCGCATCCTGTCCCTTCCAGCAATGGCGGGAGCTTCCCGTGGCCCTGCCTCCTCGGCTACACTGCTGAATCCCACGTGTGCACACGGTAGCACCCTCTGCACCTGAAGCCACCGCCCTTCCAGGTGCATTCTGGGAGCAGGGCACGGAGCCTCCTATACCCCTGGAGGGAACAAATCTGCATTGGGATTTAACATTGTTTTCTGGAAGCCCAAGCCTGCTCCCCACGGCAGGCCTGGCTTGACATGTCTTCATTTGTTGGCTTCTGGGAGAGAAGGGGCCTTGGTGACTGAAACTAGGCCCTCCCGCGGGGAGACAGAGCAGCAGCCTTGATCTTTCTTCCTTCCTTTCTTTCTTTCTTTCTTTTTTTTTTTTTTTTTTTTTTTTTAAGATTTATTGATCTGGAGGGCAGAGTAACAGGGAGAGGGGATGGGGGGAGAGAACTCCCACTTGCTAGTTCACCTCCCCAAATGCCTGCACAAGCTGGGGCTTGGCCATGGGTCTCCCACGTGGGTGGCAGGGACTCAAGTACTTGAGCCATCGTCTGCTGCCTCTTAGACACATGAGTAAGGGAGATGGATCAGAAGCAGAGTATTCAGGACTGGAACTGGCACTCGGTGCAGGATGCTGGCATCCTGGGCAGTGACTTAACTCGTTGGCCCTCAATGTCCATTCTGGTGGCCTTGATCTTTTGGTGTTAAAACACCTGCTTACCGTTGGGCTTTCGACAAAACGGCTTCCCAAATACCAGTTCTACCCCCACTGACTTCCTCAAGAGCGCAGGAGGGAGCCAGGCAATAGCAGCCCCCCCCCGGGGGGTGGGGGCCCCTGAGCGCACATACCAGTGGGCACACATTGCCATCTTGGGCCTCAAAGAACCCGGGACTCTGTCTGCCTGGTCGTTTGAAGCCCTACCTATCTGGTATTCAGAGAAGGGACAGGGAAGCCAGCACGTGCCACCTCTAGCACGCGCCTTGCTCAGTGCTGGACGGAAGGCAAGAAGAGCGGGTGGGAAAGCAGGGCGGGCCAGTGCTGGCAGGTGCGCCTCCCCGCCCCCCCCCCCCCCCCCCCAGCTTACCTTCTCTCTCTGGACCAGCTTCTTGTAGACTGTGTCTGGGAAGGACCTCAGCGGGCAGAACTTGCCGGTGCCCTCGGCGCACATGAAGACGCCGTTCTCGTAGACGACACGGCCCCGGCTGATGGTGACCAGGGGCACGCCATGACAGCGCATGTTCTCGTACAGGTTGAAGTCTCCCCCCTGCACCTGGGTGCTGGCCGAGATGGTCCTGGCGGGGGAGGCAACGGTGGGAGAGGAAGCTCTGAGAAAGAAAATGGCTGTGACCGCTGGACAGGACGGGACGGTCCCCAGGGGCTCCCCTAGTGAGCTGCCAAGATTCACGGGTTGAGGTCTTAACACCAGAACCTCAGAACGTGATCGTATTCGGGGACAGCGCACTTTGAGGGTAACTGAGGCAAATGAGGATATATAGGTGGCCCTGGTCCAATCAGACTGTGTCCCTGGAGGAGGAGGAGGCCAAGACTCTGGCCACGGGGGTCCCACAAAGGCAGGCCCACGTGAGGACAGCGGGAGAAGCTGGGGTCCTCTTTCTCCCGGCTACAAGAAGGGCAAGGAGTGCAGGCTTTGGGCGCTGGGCAACACAAGTCCCCTTAGCACCCCCAGGCCCTCTAGCGCTAGCGCCCAGCGGCAGAGTTTACTTCGTGGCTTCCGGGTCCCACACCACCACGTCGGCGTCGGCGCCAGGGATGATGCGGCCCTTGCGGGGATACAGGTTGAGAATCTTAGCCGCGTTGGAACTGGTGACGGCCACAAAACGGTTCTCATCCATTTTTCCTCCAACCTGAAACATTGCAGAAGTGGGAGGTCAGCCGGGTAGGTACCCGGGGTGTGCCTCAAATCCCTTGTCCTCTTTTTGTTATTTTAATCATCTTTTTGCTTATGTGAGAGAGACAGACAGACAGACAACAGGGGAGGGGCAGGTGGGGCCAAAGCTGGGAACCAGGAGCTCCATCCAGGTCTCTCATGGGGGTGGCAGGGACCTGAGCCATCGACTCTGCCTCCAAGTGTGTGCATTGGCAGAAAGCTAGAGTTAGGAGCCAGAGCCGGGAAGCAAACCCAGTGCTCCAGTGTCAGATGCTGGCCAGTTAACTGCTAGGCTGAACTCTGCAACCTGTGACCCTGACCTGTGACCTTCCAGCTCCCTTGCTCAGAACAGCAGCCCTAAGGAGACCATGCTGTGGGTGCCAGCTGCTGCCTCAGTGCCGTGAGCTCACTCCCACCCTTCTCCTTCCCCAGGCAACAGCGCCCGGTATGGACGAGCCAGGGGCTCCCGTGTGTGTGCAAAGGGTCATCCTGTCATCTCCCCTCGGGTGTGGGGGTCCCGTTCCAAGACCTCCAGTGGGGGCCAGGAGCTGAGGTGGGGACTGAGCTCCACGGGGCCAGCCCCCTCTATCTGCAGGTTCTGCATCAAAAATATCCGGAAAAAACTAGGTCTGCCCGCACACAGACAGACTTCTTTTGCCTATCATTATTCTCTAAAAATAGCCACTATCTACGTAGCGTGTACATTGTACCAGGAATTATAAGTAATCTAGCATAAGGGAAGACAAACCCCATTATTTAGAAGGGCCCTGAGCATCCGCCGATTCTGGCACCTGAGGAGGGTCCTGGAACCCACCCCCGACACGTCCCAAGGACAACCATATCCGTGTGCTGTTCCCCCCCCCCCACACACACCTATGATAAAGTCTGACTTAGAAATTAGGTCTGGGAAGAGAGCATCAATAACTAACACACAACGTACTGCAATAAAAGGTACTTAACCCCCCCGAGTTGTTCATTCGTGGAACTTTCCATTTAGTATTTCTGGGCCGTGGTTGGCTGTGGTCACTGAGACCTTGGAAACCAGGCGAGGAAGCAGCGTTTCCCGTGCTCCGGGATAGCATTCCCCCCTCCCCGCCCCTGCCCCCCACAAGCCGCGAGGACACCGGGGACCTCCCAAGCTGCTGGCTTTGTCTCCAGCACTTTAGAGCTCGTACTGTGTGCTGAATCCAATCCGTGATAGATCAAGACCGAAAATACTCACTCCTCACGCGCAGAACAGGTGGTATTCAAATGAAGCCCCAGCCCCTATCTTTTTTGAAGTGCAATTAGGCAAAATTTATCAACAGCCTTAAAAACACTTTCTTACATCGTGGCCTAGAAATCCACTTCCAGGAACCCACGCGAAGGGAGTGGCTGGAAAATGCTGTTGAGAGACTCAGGAGCAAGGGGGTCCCCACAGCATCATTTCTAAGAGCGAAAATGAAAGAGCCCAGAGCTCCCGGCACTAGGAAGGATTAAATAAAGGGAGGCGCTTCACTTCCTGCCCTGGAGGAAATGCGATTCAGCCATCACGAGGATTGTGAAGAATCTCTGCGGGTGGGTTTGGCACGGTGGTTAACACAGCGCTTGGGATGTTCGTGTTCCACACCAGAGTGCTTGGGTTCCAGTCCCAGCTCTGCTTCCAATTCCAGCTGCTGCTAATGGGCACCCTGAGACAGCAGGCCACGGCCCAAGGACTTGGGCCCCTCCCCCTGCGTGGGGGGTCCAGATTGCGTTCTGGACTCCTGGCTTCAGCCTGACCCAACCCTGGCTGTGGCAGGTATTTGGGGAATGAACCAGCAGTTGGAAGATTTTTGTCTATCTTTGTCTCTTTGCCTTTCAAATAAGTAAAAATAGATGAATAATTTAAAAAACGGACAGCAAATAAATATACTTAAAAAGAATTTTTACTGACATATGAAGACACTCAAAATATACTGATACTTAAAGGCAAAAAAGGAAAAATTGAACCCAGTTATTAAAATAACATATAGTGCATCCCAGAACTAGAAGGAAATTCATCAGAATGTTAATAGCTTAATTTCCAGGCATGGAGTTTTGGGGACTGTCTTCTTTCTTTCTTTTTTTTAAAGGATTTATTTATTTATTTGAAAGGCAGAGAAAGATCATCCATCTGCTGGTTCACTCCCCAAATGGCCACGACGGCCAGAGCTGGGCCAGTCTGAGGACAGGAGCCCAGAGCTGCTTCTGGGTCTCCCCCATGGGTGCAGGGGCACCAGCACTTGGGCCAGCTTCCACTGCTTTCCCAGGCGCATTAGCAGGGAGCTGGATCAGAAATGGAGCCCATATGGGAAGCCTGGCACTGCAGGCAGCAGCTTTACCCCCATGCCACAGCCCACAGCACCCGCCTCGTGGGGAATGATTTCTTACACTTTTCTGTATTTTCCCATAACTGGGCGAATACCTTTCTCATCGGGGGTAAGAGATCCTTGGTGGAACCTGCTCTCCCAAGGGCCTTCTTCACAACAGTAGCATAGAGGGGCTTAGGGAGAGGAGGGCCCGGGGACGTACCACGCCTCTCTCCCACACGACGCTCATACGGTCCTGCACGCCGCTCACTCCGTGCGGGATCTTGGTGAAGTCCTCCTTGCCCATGGCCTTCTGCTTCGTGGTGAACGGCCGGTGATCTGACGCCACGATGTTGAGAGTATCACTGGGCAGACAGAAAGAAGGGACGGGTGGGAGAGGGAAGGGACAGGTACAGGGAACACCTGTGCTCAGGGAACCTGAGACAGCCAACTCCCATCTCAGCTCTGCCACTTGGTAGAGTCACTTCAGCTGTGTGAACCTCAGTTGACTCATCTGCGGAATGGGAATATGAACAGACTGCCAGCATCAGAGGGACTCCAGGGACTGCTTTTGGGATGGCAATTTTTTCTCAAAGATTTATTTTATTCATTTGAAAGGCAGTTACGGATGGGGAAGCGGGGAGAGGAGAGAGGTCTTCCATCCTCTGGTTCACTCCCCAAATGGCTGCAACAGTTGGGGCTGGGGCCCAAGCGCTTGGGCCATCTTCCGCTGCTTTCCCAGGCACATTAGCAAGGAGCTGGATAGAAAGTGGAGCAGCCAGGACTGGAAGAAGCACCCATGTGGGATGCTGGCATTGTAGGTTGTAGCTTAACCCACTATGCCAAAGTGCTGCCCTGGCATGGCGGTTTTTCTGGTGAAGATACTGCATGGAGAACAAATGGACTTAGGGTTCGGCTAACGTGAGCCTCACGCCAGCTCCCTCTCACCAGCTCCGCGGCCCCAGCAGTGCCTGCTGGCAACGGGCGGGTGCTCAGTAAGACACTCACAGGATCAGTGTTAAACTCTGCTAACAACTCAAAGCCACATCCTCCCTGGACGAGGGGCTCTAACGTCCCAGAGGGAAAGAAGGAATGGACAAGACGGCAGGGAAGCGTGACTTAGCAGACCCAGCAGGCTCTGCAGGTCAGCGGGTTTGTCACCAGTGCCATCCGTGACCACGGTCTTCAGGCCATTATCAAGGCCATCTCCAGGCAAGGCTGCAGGTGGCAAAGGCATTGCCACACTGCCCAGAGGCTCTACAGGTGGCCAAGACCCAGGGCCAGCCGGCAGCAGGCCCTCTGCCAAGCTAGGGGGCAGGCCCAGGACCACGTTTAGAAAGCGAGGGCTCACGGCAGAGGAGCAGAAGGTGCGGTCCAGCCCAGGGCACCCTCAGGAGGAAGTGCCCTTGCAGGCCAGGGTGGGGGGCTGGCTGCAGCAGGCTTCATGCGGAAGTGGGAGGGCCCCGAGGGTCAGCTGGGGGGGTCTCATTTCACTCCACGGGAGATGCACAGCCTTGCACGTAGCTGTGGCGTCCACGGTGCCTACTGCGGGAGGGGGAGCGGGTAGCAGGGACCTTCTCTGCGGTGGTAACTCTCTCGGGCCATTTGCAGTCAGGCTACCCAGAGGGACCGCTGCCGGGGGCTTGGCTCACTGCCCACGGCTCTCGTCAGACGACTAAGGGCCTTGGCCAAAGCCACAGTAAGATGATGACTTGGCGCTTTCCATGCCCTGGGCAGGAAGTCCCTGGGCTTCGGAGGCTGCTGGGAGCCCTTCGTGGGGATGCGGAAGACGCTGCTCCGTGGTGCTGAGGCTGTGTCCCAGACCCCTGAGGGACCCCCTCCCCTAACCACGTCCTCTACACCGACAGAGATGAATGGAGTCGCCTGGGTTTCGCTTTCTCCGTGGGGGTCTCTGATCCCTGGGCAGGGCCTGGGTCAGAAGGGGTCCCTGTCGCAGGGTCACAGATGGCAGGTCAGGCACCCTTTAGCACATCCCCAACTCCACAATTTGAGCACCCAACGCAAAAGGCTCCTACACAGTGGACGCCCACTACGCAGGTGCAAACGAACAAGGTCTCATCTCGCCCCAGAAGGGATTCTGGGTTCTCACAGCGCTGCCTGAATCCAGGAGATGGGAAACACCATGCAGATCCCTGGGAGTTTAAATCATGAATGGCTTTGTCAAGTGCACCCTTTTAAAAATGTACCTGTTCAAATGAAAACATGCGAGCCCTTTAAGAAATCAGACTTTCAGTAAAGGACAAATCTTTATAGATTGTACTTTTTATTACTACATAGCCCGAGAAATCACTTTCTAAAGTAGATAATTATGAAACAGCTCATATTTTCTTATAGGAATGGGAATTGGTGTCTGGATTTTCTATCATGAATTTTGCATCATATAAATTACAACCAACAATAAACTCTATATAAAAGCAAGATGAAAGTCATCTTACATTCCTATAAATAAGTATTAAAGTTACGCTCCAAATCCCATGAAACAGCGCACATTATGGCAAGCACTGATTTCAAAAGGGATTCAAATGCTTCTTGTGACACATGAAACCATGACTTTACTTAAGGAAAACCAATTAGAGCGATTTGACAAGACAGGCTAGATAAACTCACCCTGCTCAGTTCATGACATTTCCTTCCCTGCCTACTTGGATCTGCACGGGTTGGGGCACTTGTCATCTTTCTGTTCTTTCAGTAAATTGTGCGTGCAGCAAGCAGAGGTATTTAAAAAGCTTCTTTGGCCTTGGAAACAGCCCGAGCTATTATAGTGAGTTCTTGATCATCAATTGTTCTGTTGTCTTAAAAATAATGGACAAGGGGCCAGTGCTGTGGCATAGCTGGTAAAGCCACCTGCCACCTGCAGTGCCGGCATCCCTCAGGGGTGCCGGTTCGAGTCTCAGCTGCTCCACTTCCGATCTAGCTCTCTGCTGTGGCCTGGGAAAGCAGTAGAAGATGGCCCAAGTGCTTGGGCTCCTGCACCCTTGTGGGAGACCCGGAAGAAGCTCCTGGCTCCTGGCTTCGGATCAGCGCAGCTCTGGGCTTGATTTCCCACCAAGGCAGGCCCTGGAGGCAGTGGTGATGCCTGAAGTAGTGCGGGAGACCTGGACTGCGCTCCTGGCTCCTGCCTCCACCCCCAGCCCAGCCCTAGTGGTTGCGGGTATTTGAGGAACACATGGGCGGATGGCAGCTCTCTCTCTCTCTCTCACACAAGTAGGTAAAGAATAACAACGGTGACGAGGAGCTGACCTTGCATTTCTCCTTCCATCTTTACCCTCCAAACTTACTTAGATCTGTAGGGGCTGCTGCTTTTCCCAACACCGAAACGGTGGGACCGGACAAAGCCATCGCCGCTGTGCCGAGGCGCACGCTGGCCCTCCCCCACACAGAGCCCCTCGCTGCCGTCCTCTGCGGAAAACCCCCCTCCCACTCCTCTCTCTAGGCCTTTACCAGACCAGGATGACTAAAAACTAAGGACAGGGATGAAATAAGTGCCCCGTCAGCTCAAGAGAGCCACCCTCCGTGGGGCCGGTCACTTCCTGCCACCTCCCCAATTCCCCCGGAAGGGGGCGTGTCAGCCCTCAGCCCCCTGGAAGTAGGAGATGGGGCAGAGAGGGGCCCTGCCGAGGCTCCCACATGCTGGTCTGTTGGTCTGCATCTCCCCCTGCTGGAGCTGAGCGGTGCTTCCACACCCTGTCCCCAAAGCCTAGCAGGGGACAGTTCAACAGGTTCCCGTGTGGAGAATGGAGGTGACAGCCGAGGGCGCCTGCCTGGGGATGGCAGAGCCGTGGGTGCTTCCTCTGGGGCCTGGCTGCCTTGCCAGGGTCCTTGCTCATGGACACTGCCAGTGCTGGGAGCTGGGTGTGGATAAGAATTCGCCCGCAGAGCCTGAGGTGGGCAGGGGGTGGGGTGGGCGGGAGAGTGGCTTTCCAACTGGTGGGACTTTAATATCCAGAAGCCACGAAAGCAAGGGCCACGCCCCAGAAATGTCACTAGAGGCAGAAAGAAGCTGCAGGCAGGTACTGGGGCGAAGCCACACCTCGCGGCTGCACCCCACCCCAGTCAGACGCTTTCTCCAGCTTAGGAAAAAGCAGCGCTGGAAAGAGGGGAATAGAGATCTGGAGGGAGGGTGTGGGTGGAAAGAGGGAGAAAGTGCAGAAGGGGCCGGCGCTGCGGTGTAGTAGGCTAAGCCTCCACCTGCGACGCCAGCATCCCTTATGCGTGGGCAGCAGGTTCGAGTCCTGGCTGCTCCACTTCCGATCTAGCTCTCTGCTGCGGCCTGGGAAAGCAGTAGAAGATGTCCCAAGTCCTTGGGCCCCTGCACCTGCGTGGGAGACCCGGAAGAAGCTCCTGGCTCCTGGCTTCGGATAAGCATAGCTCTGGCCATTGTGGCCATTTGGGGAATGAACCAGCAGATTGGGAGACCTTTCTGTCTCTGCCTTTCTGTGGTTCTGCCTTTCAAATACATAAATAAATCTTTAAAGGCAGAAAGTGCAGCAGCAAGAGGGAATGAGGAAGGAAGAAGAGCGCACAGAGGGGTCGTGCACACAGGACAGGGAGACACAGGCAGGGGCACGTGTGCTCCATGGTGTCAGAGGCCACGCCCGACAGCTCCCCGCTGGGCTGCAGCCTGAGTCCAGTGCTGGCAGCTTGCAGAAACTACCGTCGCAGGCTTAAGTATGTCTTGGACTCGGAAACTCTCACTCCAAACCATGTGGCCAGAGAGGCCTCACAGCACGGCCATCATCTGCTGGGCCCCCGAGAAGGTAACAAGAGCAAATGCCACCCTGCAGGCACAGGGAGCCCCGCCCTGGTCACATCTGCTTCCGGAACACCCACCGAGTCCCCAGGCGGCCGCGCAGGGCAGGCCCCCGCTGAGATGTCTTACTTGGCCAGCAGGCTCATGAGGTAGGTGGAGGTGTTGGTGTCCAGCCTCAGGGGAGGCACCGTGACGTAGGCGGCCGCGTGGGCCCAGTCCTGGTGGTAGTAGTGCAGGCCGGTCAGCGTGGCGTGGGCGGTGGTGGTCTCTGCCAGCACAACCTTCCCTGGAGGAAGAAGGGTCCCAACCATAACCAGGGGGCCACGGAACCCGAGAGACCACGGATCTGAGCCTCCTGTTTTACAGGTGTAGGGGTGGAAGTGGGAGACAGTGGGGTCCGGTCCAGGCTGGCGGATGGCTGAGAAGCCAGCTGGGGTCCAGCTCCCAGACGGCCCTGTTTTCCTGTGGACTCCTGGCAAGGGGAACAGGAGGCTGTGGACCCCCGGGCTGGGCAGTCCCAGGGCTGCTTGTAGGGGTCTGGCTGGGCTGAAGCATCAGTGTGTGCAGGGAGCCGTGGGACATGAGGCTGGACAGCGGGGTGGGAGCGAGCAGGGCTGCCAAGGCCACACCAAGGAGCAGCCTGGGCAAGCGGGCACTGCAGCAGCTTCAGGACAGTCGCGGGGGGCGGGCACTGTAGCAGGGCCAGGGTTCAGGGTGCTGGTGGGGTGGGGGAGGGTCAGGGCAGAGGAGCCACAGCAGTCCAGGAGAGACCCCACAGGGCTTCTATTGGGGGTCGAGTGGAGGGGTTGCCGTCTAAAGCGCGACCAGTGGGGAGGCTGCCATGCCCTTGCCTCTGAGTTGCAGCCCAGGGCTGTGACTGCCACTTTGCTGCGCTAAGCCACAGCACGGCCAGCGGGACCGCAGGTGTCAGCCCCAGGTGCAGCGCCGGCGCCCCCCAGCGGCCAGTGGGATGTAAGAGAAGCTGGGCCCACTGGCTGGCATGTCCCCCAGGGACTTCCCAGACCACCATCCACCCCGGAAACGTGCACTGGAACCCGTCCAGGATTTCATGCTGGATGCCAAGGCAACCGCTAGTGAAACCCGAGAGAGATGTTCCCAGGCCCGATGGTGGTGCCAGTCTCCCCAGAAAGCTGCTACGCATGCAGGCGTGCAGAGGAAAACACTCTGATTGCAAAGGACTGAGCCAGGTGAGTGCAGGGCAGGGCTGAGGAGAGAGGGGCAGGTGCTGGCCCTGGGCGTGCTCGGAGCCGGGGGGGGGGCCCCCGGCATTCTCGAACCCCACCTCATAGCCGAGCCCTGTCCGTCCAAGCCCAAGGACTCACCTTGCATCTTAGCAGCTGCGATAACGTCACCAGCCGAGATGCTGGACACGTTGACCAGGTAGATCGGACAATGAGTCTAAACACAAGGAAGAGTGGGAAGTGGGGGGGCAGCAGCCCATGCACTTGGCAAGCACCCAATCACCCGGCCACATGATCCTGCTCCCGCCCCAGGGGACACAGGGCTGGCAGCCAGAGCGCAAGCGCAGGCCAAGGACTGAATGAAGTGAGGGTGGCCGGCAGCAGCCAGCACCAGAGCCCCCCACCCCCGGGGCGGGCCGGGGGAGCCCACCCACGAGGCAGCCCCGTGGCGGGACTGCCTGCACCTCACGTTCTCTCCCATCCGACAACCACGACCACTGTAATTTTCCCGTTCATAACCGTGATGGCCTGAGACAGTGGGGATTAGTTTCCATGTCTAAAATTACGAGTTCTGCCACCTCGAGGCTGCTCTACCGGCGGACAGAAGGTACCCTGGAGAAGAACATGCCGGGGGCCTACGCTCAGTGTCTCGGCCAGACGACACCTGGACTGTCCTAGGATTAACTCTTCCTCCGCTAAAGCTGGGTGACGTGGTCCCTGGCTTAACTTCTCTGGGCCCAAGCTTGAGCCGAAAACCAAAGCTGCCCATGCCTTTCCTTACTGTCCGTGACGTTTCCATCGGGAAAGAATGGATGAAATGACTGTTGTCATGACGACCACACACCGCCACTGCTGGCTGCCCACGAGCTAACGGGAACCTGTTCCTTACTCCTTGATTTTCAGAGGAGGAGGAACTGGCCTGAGGGTGATGTGATTGGCACAGCGGACGTTCTGATTCTGCGACTGGCTGCACCTGCTGCCTCTCTGTGTCCCTGTAACTTCTCCGTGCACCTTCCCTCCTGCCTGCATCCTGGTGGGGAGCCCAGGCTGTCTCAGCAGGGAGGTTCCCAGAGAGAGCCCATTAAGGTCATGGCGCCAATGATCCCGACACAGACAGCTGGGCTTCCCACTCCAGTTTCTGTCTCAGTCGGCCTGCAGCCTGGGAATTTGCGTTTCAAAGTTCCTCTTTCCAAGAAGTGAGGCTGAGGCTGCTGGTCTGGGGACCACACTATGGAAACCAGCAATCTCGCTCAGAGGATGTGAGAACGGAACCCTTTAGGGGTGGCCTAGGAGAAACTACCTGTCTAAGGGCTCCACACTTATAACGTGCTCCCCGCCCACGGCACGGCGGAAAGCTACCAATGCTCTCGTCCCAGTGCTCTGTGATGCCAGGGTTATATTTGGCACAGGCCAAAGCTAGAATCCTGGAGCCACATCTCTCCCCAACTCCTCCCATCAACACTGCATCACCCTGAACCACACCCCGGAAATAGCGTGAGAAAGTGGCCCGGAGGCAGTTTGCAGTGACGGTTCTGGAAGACAAAACTACCTACGTCTCTGAAAGAGATTCCAGCTGGGGGAGGCTCTGCGGCGCCCCCACACCTTTCCTGCGCCCCTCGGGAGCCATCTGCACCTGAGCAACGAGCTGAGGTTCCAGCAAGCGCAGCCTGGCGGGCTGGAGAGCCGGGCGGGGGTCGACGGCACTGGCCCAGCCGTCGGGGCCGGGGTCCCGGGAGCCAGGCTCAGAGTGGCCCCCAGCGCGGGAGGGTGCACCGCGAGGCTGGTTTCGGATCCCGTGGTGATCGGGCCACTTACCCTGTTGGCGATGGTGATGACGCGGTGAGCAGCTTCCGCTTCCAGCTGTCGGCATAGAGGACAGGGAGAAACCAAGTGTCACCATCCGCTCCCGGCCTGCCCACCCCAGCTGAGAGCGCTCGGCATAGAAAGTGCCGGGACGTCTGACAAGAGCAGGAGGAGCCGTCTGGGCCCACGGGGGCTGCCTCGGGGGCAAGGGCTAGGCAGGATCACCAAGCTTCACCCCCTGGGGCTCCCACGGAGGGAGAATCCTAGGACTCAGAACACTGGGACATCCTCACGGGACTCTAACAGAGTTCAGCAAAGGCAACGAAATTAAGCTGATGAAAACCTGAGGCACGTCTTGTCCATTCTCTCTGCAGCCTCCCCGGCAATGCAGTACAGGAGTAATAATGACTGAATTCAGCCTGGAGCAGGCCCCCTCTGCACCTGGCACTTCTGACCCTGTTAGCCTGAGAGATCCTGGGGCGGGGTGTGGGCTCAGGTAGCTCCTGGTGGGCAGAGGGGCTCGGCTGCAATACAGGATGTCGGGCAGCGTGCCTGAACTCAGCCCTGCACCTGCCAATAGCTCTCCACCCCTCCCCCTCCCACTGGAACAACCCAAACTGTCTCTCAACATTGCCCACTGCCCCCTGGAGAGCAAAACCTGGCCTGCCATGGACAAAAAACCTTGCACTTCACCGACACGTGCGGCCAGGACTGCGCCCTCTCTCCCTCATGTGACTTCACAAGGAGACCGCGTCCTGCGTCCACTCCAGCCCAGCTTGGCCCTGTTCGCCCGGGGACACCCTCGTGGGTTTGTGGCATTGAATCCACCGTGTCTTTCTTGACCAATTCCGAGGGCCCCGAGCAGGACCTGTGGCCAAGGCTCTATGAAAGACAGGGGTAGACCCCTGGCAGGAGAAAGGTGATGGTGCCGCTGTGAGACTCGTACCACACACCCGGGCCCCAGCCCCTGGCCCCTCAAGGCGGCCCCTCCATGCCTCAGGGGCATCCAGCCACCGCTGTGCATTTAAGACTTCGAGGGGGCCAGAGCATAGATGCGCCTCTCGTCTCGGTGGGAAGGGTCGGAAGTATTCCACAGGTGCTCACAGGGACTCACCCCAGAGTGCTGAGTCCCTGGCTCAGAGCTGGGGATGGGTGCTGGTATCCGAAGGCCCACTCTCTGTCCTTCGTCTTCCAGCTAGGTTTTGGGCTAAGCAATCACTGGTTGCTGATCTTGTCTCCCCCAGATCTTTGAAATCAGAATCAAGTGGAGCCAGCCGACCCACTAGGCTAATCCTCTGCCTGTGGCACTGGCACTCCGGGTTCTAGCCCCGGTTGGGGCGCCGGTTCTGTCCCAGTTGCCCCTCTTCCAGCCCAGCTCTCTGCTGTGGCCCGGGAAGGCAGTGGAGGATGGCCCAAGTGCTTGGGTTCCTGCACCCGCATGGGATTCCAGGAGAAGCACCTGGCTCCTGGCTTCTGATTGGCACAGTGCGCCAGCCATAGCGGCCATTGAGGGGTGAACCAGTGGAAGGAAGACCTTTCTCTCAGTCTCTTTCTCTGTCTCTCTCTCTCTCTAACTCTGCCTTAAAAAAAAAAAAAAAAAAAAAAAAAAGAATCAAGTGGAGCCGGTATAGTTCCCCCTTGCTGTCTCTTTCAAGCAAGCTCAAGGTCAAGTGTCCTCGGCATGGAGGAAGCTTACATCCTGGACGTCTCTCCTAAAAGTGTCTGTAAATCTGCATGACAAGGGCCAGCGCTGCACCGTAGGGTTAAGCCGCACTGGCATCATATGGGCGCCAGTTATGTCCCGGCTGCTCCACTTCTGATCCAGCTCCCTGCTAATGCGCCTAGAAAAGCAGTGGAGGAGGGCCCACGTGCTTGGGCCCCTGCACGCACGTGGGAGACCCAGAAGAAGCTCTTGGTTTTTGGCTTCAGACTGGCCCAGCTCCAGCCATCACAGCCATTTGGGGAGTGAACTAGCAGATGGAAGATCTCTCTCTCTCTCTCTCTCTAGTAACTCTGTCTTTCAAATAAAATAAATAAATCTTTTTTAAAAAATCTGGAGACAGAAGTTGGTAAGGGACACAGGGCCTTTCTTACCTCCTCCGGACGGCTGATCTCGATTCCTTCTGGGCCTGTGATCCCCAGATCCAGGGCCTCCTTAGCACCCTGAGTAAGAGCACGAGAAAGAGAATTGAGAGAAGTACAGAGAAGAGGAGCTACTGAGCCCGCTTCAGCCGCTTGCCACGTCCTCACTTCTGCAAGGCTCGGCTCCTACGGAGCGCAGAATAAACACGGGACGCCCCAGGCACTGAGGGTCTCCCGATTCTTCTATGTGACCGAACATATCTTCTTCTCTTAAAATGCAGCTCAGTGATCAGCCAACAGATCTGGGACGCCAAAGACAAGCACTCTGTATTGGCCTCAGAGTCGGGAAATGTGGACAAATCTGTAGCTCCTAGCAGCTGCCAGACCAGCAACCAAGACCTACGTGCACAAAAGGTTCAGCTGTCTTGGGACCCGTGCATGGATCCCTGGTGACTTCTCAGCTCCTCTGCACAGCTACTGGACATGACACGCTGATCCTGATATTTATTCTGTGTGTCAAAACTCATTAGAAAGACTGCTAAGAACTACTGCAAATTCAGCGGCCATAGTGGAATTTAAATGTCACACCGGGCACCATCCTCGGAAACCCGAGAAAGTGTTTGTGCTTGAAAGAGACCTTGCTTTTTCAGGACAGTGGGAGAGCTTGCATGTTCTGACTGAGATTTGTCACTGGGGGTGTTTGCATCTCACACTTCATTTTACCACTTATTTTGTCTGAGCCCTGTTGGATCAGTGGCGGGGGAGGGGGAGAGGGCCAGGAACCCGCCCTGAGAACCGTCTCCACTGGTGCCCCCATCCGACACCCTCTACCGCAGAGACTTGCCTCGGCCACCAGCTCCCCGTTTTCCGCGTGGACCCGGGCAATGGCCCCAATGTCCTTGCACGCGTGCAGCACTTGGTACAGCTCGCTGTCCCGGAGCATGTACAAGTCTTTGTAGGTCATGAACATCTGGAAGGAGTTGACGCCCTTCTCTCGCACCAGGGTCTCCATTTCTGCTTTCACCTGGAGCGCGGGAGGCAAAGGCGACACCACGTGAGGTCGGACGTTCCAGAGGCTGACCGGCAGGCAGCGTGGGCCACACGGAGGAGCCGTGGGGCCCACCTGGCTCGGTCTAGGCCCACCCACCCCTCACGGTGTCTCCCTCGTTCCCACTCCTGCAGTTGCTGTGAGCAAATGCACTCAGATCAATGACAACGGCCAGGCACGACGCAGTCGTGGGAGCTCTCGCAAAGTGACGGCCATGCTTCCCCTGTTATACACCCTTGTCCTGTGTTTCTACCTCCAAACCAACCTTCTAGGTAAATGCAGCGACTTTTCTTCCCACTGGCCTTTCCCCCATCCCCCAGGACAGGAGCAGAATGGCACAAAGACACCAATGCCAAGAACGCAGAGACCCAGGGGAAAGTGAACCCAGGAACACAGCAAAAGCATGCGTAGTGTACTTGCACACAGCGGGATGCACCCCAAGGTTGTTTATGCTAGGGGGAAACGGGAGGACCGCCGGTCTACAGGGGAAAGCAACTTGAGGGTCACTGGCTGACAGCCGTGGGCGGCCAGGACCTGGATGGTCATGGAGGACCCTGAGCCAGGTGGAGCTCACATCCAAGCCACAGTCACAGTGGAAAAGGCAAGGGTGGAGCAGGCCGGGAACAAAGAAGCAAACCCAGTGGGGGTTGTTGGGGTTTGAGCTTCTTTTCTTGTCTGTTTTTTTTTTTTTTTTTTTTTTTTTTTTTTTTTTTGGACAGGCAGAGTGGACAGTGAGAGAGAGAGAGACAGAGAGAAAGGTCTTCCTTTGCCGTTGGTTCACCCTCCAATGGCCGCCGCGGTCGGCGCGCTGCGGCCGGCGCACCGCGCTGATCCGATGGCAGGAGCCAGGAGCCAGGTGCTTTTCCTGGTCTCCCATGGGGTGCAGGGCCCAAGCACCTGGGCCATCCTCCACTGCACTCCCTGGCCACAGCAGAGGGCTGGCCTGGAAGAGGGGCAACCGGGACAGAATCCGGCGCCCCGACCGGGACTAGAACCCGGTGTGCCGGCGCCACCAGGCGGAGGATTAGCCTAGTGAGCCGCGGCGCCGGCCTGTCTGTTTTTGAAATCTGCAACCAGAAAAAGAATTACTATGCAGAATTTAAAGGGGGTGGCGCTGTGGCTCAGCATGGTGGACTCCCGGTGCAAAGGGGATCTGATCCTGCGCAGTGTCTGAGCCCTGCTCGGCCACTAGGGGGCAGTGCTCCCCACTGGGTGCTGGTGGAACCTGGTGTGACCGTCAGGAGGCGCTAAGAGCTGGTGGTCAAAGCAAGGAGCTAGCGGGCTGCAGAACTGGCCTCTGTCTCCGTTTGGTGCGGTGCCTGCAGAACGGGCTCTCTAAGTTAAGCACGACAGACCCCTCTGGAATCCTAAATGTTTATTCCTTTGGCATCTGGGGGAGTCAGGCTGGTGGTGGAGAGCCGGAGACCCCCGATGGCTCAGCCCAAAGGCCCCTGTCTTCAAGGCCACTGAGGCCTCCTTGTGGATCCCGCGGACTGTTACCTTGGGCGCCCACCAGGTGATCCCCACGTGGAGGGCGTAGTCGCAGCAGACCTTGGGGTCGGCCAGGGCCCGGCACTTCTCATAGGCATCCACAAGGGAGGTCTCCTTGTCAGGCAGGACATGGCCCATGACCATGGTGGTGCCTCCCACGAGCGCCGCCTGCAGGAGGGGAGAAGAGGCATTGGTCACAGCTCTGCCTACAGCCGCTGAAGTCGCCGACATGATGACACACAGAGACAGGGCAGAGGCCACTTCGCGAGAGGCTGGGAGGACGAACCCAGCCATGTCTGGGCAGCCATGTGGGGCTGGACGGAGGTGGAGGGGCACCGTGACAGTGGGGTCCCCCACACAAACCTCTCCTTTCTCATCTTGGGTCTCAGCTTTGGAAAAACCTCCATTTGTTACCACGCCTAAGCCAGTCCCTTTTTCTCAATGGGAAGCCCTCCCTGCAAACGACTTTCAGTCATCTTATGTATATTGATGACATCATCAAATGTCTATACACAGTGTGGAAATAACAGGATATAAGCTCTGGACTCGGGTTGGCCTGGTCCAACCCTGGCAGATGTGGCCATCTGGGGAGTGAACCAGTGGATGGAAGATCTCTCTCTCTCTAACTCTGCCTTTCAAATAAATAAATCTTTTTTAAAAAGAAAATAATGATATGGATGGCATAATCAAATGTCTTAGCTATACACAGTTAATCATAATGCATACAATATTAAATTGGATATATTATTTTATTGTCTCAAATATATGGAGTAATTTTTAAGGACATTTATTTATTTGAAAGGCAGAGTTAAAGAGAGGCAGAGGCAGAGAGAGAGCGAGAGGTCTTCCATCCACTGGTTCACTCCCCCAAATGGCCACAGCAGCCAGAGCTGTGCTGATCTGAAGCCAGGAGCCAGGAGCTTCTTCCAAGTCTCCCATGCAGGTACAGGGACCCAAGGACTTGGGCCATCCTCTACTGCTTTCCCAGGCCATAGTAGAGAGCTGGATTGGAAATGGAGCAGCCAGGTCTTGAACCAGCACCCATATGGGATGCTGGCACTGCAGGAGGCGGTTTTACCCGCAACACCACAGCACAGGCCCCATGGAGCAATTTTATTCAGATTTTTCGTATGCATCTTCAATATCAAGGTCTTTGCCAAAAACTTTTTTCAAGCGTATTATCTTCACTTCCAGCTTATTTGAGACAGAGTAGTTTATTAGATGCATGTGTGATTTATTATTGAAAAATGATCCCATAGCAATCTCCACCAGATATTATTCTGTTACAAAGAAATCATTAAAAAGTCTCTCTTGCAACTATAAGTTGTATAGTAATAATATGAGAATAATGATTAAATCTGGATTAAAGATCCCCATCTTGACTTTTTATTTCATAGGTGACTCCCAATATTAGCACTGCCCAAACACAGGCACTGGACAGAGCCTAACAGTGCTTACAACGAAAAAGCCGGTGATCTTGACTCTTCCACCCAGCGAGCATATCTCCCCTCCGAGACATTTGATGATGTCATCAATATACATAAGATGACTGAAAGTCGTTTGCAGGGAGGGCTTCCCACTGAGAAAAGAGGGACTGGCTTAGGCGTGGTAACAAATGGAGGTTTTTCCAAAGCTGATACCTGAGGGATCAAACTGAGGTCGGATTTCTTGCAAAGCTTAAAGCAACCAACAGAGGGAGGTAGCTCCAGGATACAACTGTGGGAAGCGGGCTGGAGGCGGCCGAGAGACAGAGGGAAGGGGAGCGCGCCGGGCAGATTGTAGCTTTACTCGCTGGCTCCTATTTCTGATTCTGCCAGAGGGTGCCAGGCTGACGCATTCTCATAGCAGGTGGTTGTACTCGCTTTTATCCTGAAATGCATTTCTGGCTTGTGCACGTGCACCCGGGGGTGTCTGGCATATTGGGATTTTACACACTCAGTTGCTTTATTTTTCTGTGGTTCTAGATCATTTTCCTTTGCATCCCCCTGGTACATCTGCAGCCTCGGGAAGAAGATGGGGAACCTGCAAACAAACAGCACAGGCGACAAAGGAGCCGGGACTGCCTGGAGTTGTAGGATCCAGGGTAGGAGCAGAAACAGGCTAACGGGCAAACCTGTAAGTATTTAAGAGTTACAGAGCAAGCCAACGAAATCACACGGAATGTATTCTGTCCTTCGCCTCGGACAAATCCATCTTCATAATGACCAAGAAGAGGGCCAGGCTTGATTTTAGAACGCTGGGGCTCCTCGCTGTCCTGCACCAGCCCCTGCCTGCACCCTGCCTTTATCCTGCAGCCTGCAGGCCTGTGCTCCGCCCACCCTCTGCAGAACGCTGCCTGGGGGGCCGTGTGCACGGCCTGGTGGTGTGGTCCCCCAGCACAAAAGATCTGGGCTTGTTTGCGTAGGCCCTGCTCTGGGTCAGTTGCCAAGGAACTTAGGGACCCAAGGTGGTCGAGGGATTGGCCCCACAGGAGGCGGCACCAGCTATCAGCCTGAGCAGGGTGCCGTGGGGTCCAGAAAGCAGGCCACAGACACCTCCTGCCTGGGTCTAGCGACAGGAACCAAAAAGAATTCTGGCAGCAGTCAGGAGCAGTGGCCATCACCACTTGCTCATCGTAATCGCGGGGCCCCTCCGTGGCCCACCTCCCTGGGGGGAACGGCCGGGGCAGCATCTCTAAGCTGGAATGCTTATTCCTCTGGTCACAAGAACGTCACAGGAGCAGCAAACACCCCTCCTCCCCCCAAGCAGCTGCAGGCCCCGGAGCCCAGAGCAGACGCTGCCCAGGTGCATCCTGGTTTCTCCTCTTAGGCGGGATACACGTGGAGCTGGCTTTCTCAGCACTTGCCGCTCCGACGCACGGGAGGGAGGGAGTGTGCCAGCACAGATGTGACAGACCTGCTCCGTGTCAGCCCCCACGGAACGGCCCTGCAGAAGCCAGCGCCGAGCGCGACCCCCGCTGGCTCCCGAGGCTCCAGAAGGGTTATGTTTCAGGGGATGTGACGACTGTCGGGCGTTCACGGCTGCTCAGGCCCAAAGCCGGGGCGGGCTGGGTGAGCGCCAGGGCTTTCACAGAAGTCCATAGAACGAGGCTGACTGAGGATGGCAAAGGGCTATGCTGTGCCGAGTGGGAAAGGCGGAATTCTAGACGTGTCCGAGCTGCTCGGAGCTGTGTGTGAGCGTGTGGATGGGATGGGCTCTGAAAACCAGGAAAGCCGTGCAGATGCTCCCGCGCCTCTGGATGCCGCTGGGAGAGCCAGCATTTGTTCACGCGCATCTGCCTGCTTGCATGTCCCCATTAAAATTCCTCCCAGTGGTGCTAACGGTTTCGCCAAGCAGCAGAGCACCTGAATTCACAACTGGCTCTGGCTCCTGCCTCCAGCCAGTGCAGACCCTGGAGGCTGGTGGGAGACCTGCATTTGCATTCTGAGCTCTGAGCTTAGCCCGAGGACAGCCCTGGCCATCGCAGGCATCTGGGAAGTGAACCAGTGGATGGCAGCTCGCTCGCTCTCTCTCTCTCTCTGCTTCTCAAATAAAAATATGTATACGTTCCATCTTTTACACTCTACCCAAGTACCAAAGACACAGACCAGCTCAGCAGCTTCTCTCTTGCTTGGGGCAACTTCCTTCCCTGCACAGGGACACGAGTGGCCACCCAAAAGAGGGGGCTCCCGCATTTCATCAGGCGAGCCTCACGGGCGTGTGACCCGCACAGCTGCACAAGGGCCCGCTCTCGAAAGGCCGCTGTGGTCACTGTTTGGAAATTCTTAGTAAGTTTTTTTTATTTTTATTTTTTTGACAGGCAGAGTGGACAATGAGAGAGAGAGAGAGACACAGACAGAGAGAAAGATCTTCCTTTTTTCCGTTGGTTCACCCCCCCCCCCAATGGCCGCTACGGCTGGCGCACCGCGCTGATCCGAAGCCAGGAGCCAGGTGCTTCTCCTGGTCTCCCATGCGGGTGCAGGGCCCAAGGGCTTGGGCCATCCTCCACTGCCTTCCCGGGCCACAGCAGAGAGCTGGCCTGGAAGAGGGGCAACCGGGACAGAATCCGGCGCCCCGACCGGGACTAGAACCCGGTGTGCCGGCGCCGCAGGTGGAGGATTAGCCTATTGAGCTATGGCGGCGCCGGCCCTTAGTAAGTTTTAAAACCATGAGTCTCACATTTCCTTTTGCAAACGGGCCTCATAAATGATGCAGTCATTCTTGCCTCAACTCCTCACCTGTGCCGGCCCGGAGGAGGGGACCAGACTCTCAGCCTTGTGCTGGGCTGCACCGGAACTAACACGGCCAGGTCCCACTGGGGACTGAGGACACACCACCATCACTCCAGTCTCATCGGCTCTCCCATCACCATGCAGCAAATGCCTCAAATGCCGAATCTCTTGGAAGTAAACAGCTGCTTCTGGGGCCCGGGAGGGCTGCACGGCCACTCCCAGGGGCCACCCTCTCTGTGCCTCTGGCTACACACAGCTCGCAAGCCTCTCCCTGCGGCCTGGTGAGCTCACCTGCTGCCGACTGGTTTTCCCTAACTTGCACATCTGGGTTCGGTTGGCTCCTGCACTTCCGTTCACTCCCCGGTCCTCCCTTCCGGCTGCACCACCTGGGCACGGGCCTTCCCTTCCTCTCAGGCTCTGTGCTGTCACCCCTGAAACTCACCTGCACGCTGCTGGCGTGTTCCACAGGGGAGACAGGCAGCAGCCGACCCACAGTACACTTTTCCCCAGCTGGATCTGCCTTGCATCAAAGCACATTAATGCCATTTATGGAGGTGAAACAGTACAGTGATGAGAGCCGGACTCCGAGGCAGGCGGATGGAGGTTCAAATCCCCACCCCGCCACTTCCTGGTTGCAAGACCCTGAGCAAGTCACCTACTTTTACAAATGGAGATGATGATAATTGGTGCCTCAGGGGTTACCATGAGGATACAATGAGGTAAAGCACGTGAGGTCCTAGCTCATGCCTGCACACAGACGGAGCCCCACAGGTTGGATGATTTTTAGCAATGAGCACCACGCGCAGGCAGGCCAACATGTGCACTATGTGGCCTCTGTTAAACGCACTGAAGCTTCAGAGGGGAGATGCCGGCCTCTCCTTGTGCATGGAGTCCAAGTGGCAAACAGGACAAGAAGGAAAGCTCACTGTGAAGGGGGGCGACTTCGGAATACTCGGACACTGTCTGGCCGCACAGGACAGTATTCCACAATGGTGACGGACAGCAGAGGAAGGAGAGGCCCTGTTAGGACAGGAAGGCTCCGAGCTGGACAGAGCGGGGGAGGGGGGGGGAGCATGACCTGACCAGGCTGGGACACTCTAGGGTAGGAAGTGTTGTGGCAAAGACGGGGCACAGCTGGAGGACAGAGCATGGATCTGTCTGGTTAAGGCCAACACAGGCCAGAACTGGGTGGACCTTGATTAAGCTGGATTCCATCAGATCGGCAAAGGTTGCCAACTCTTAAGTACAGAGGAGGTGGCATTGAGAACGCTTAGGGAGGGTGGGATTTAGGAGCACGGGTACTAAGGTTACACCCCCATCCCTGGACAGGTCTGAGGCCCAGGAAGGGAGGTGGGCAGCAGAGCTAGGATGGACTTCTGGTCAACCTCGGCTGTGAGCCAGGTGCAAATAGTGGGTCTGAGGGCAGAGGACAGGAGCTCACAGGGGCGTGACACATGAGCTCACAGCAGTGTCGGGATGAAGATCTGGCTGTGAGGACATGATGGAAGCAGCGTATGCGGATGGGGCATCCTGGAAGAAGCAGGTTCTGACGACAGAAGCAGCCTCTTTTCACCTTTGAGGGTGTAGAAATAAATAACGTGGAAGGTCTTATGCTTGAGCTGCTAAAAAAAATACAAGGGTGTCTCAGAAAGATCGGGGGAATGGAATTAAATTCTAAGTTTATTTTGGTTAAAAAATTTTAAATCCATGAATAAATAGCTTTTTCTTAATATAACATTTTCCACAAACTCCGCCCCTTCACAGTATCAAGGGAATGGAGATCAATATTTAGGAGCCAAGGAGTTTTTAGCGATTTTGAGATAGAGCTGATTAAGGGGCATTCAATTGGAGATGCAGATTGAACACCAGTAACGTCACTGAGCACCTGCTGTGTGCCTGCTTAATTCTCACAACAGCGCCACCAAGTGGATGCTATTTTTATTCCCATTACTCAGACAGGGAAACTGATGTTCGTATCTGTCCGGCTGGTGCAGGGGACATTCAAGCCTGGGGGGTCAGGGAGGAGACAATCAGGTGACACGGAAAGCTGAGGGTGCATGGGCCCTTGGTCCCAGACTTCTTAGCAAAGCAAGAGATCCCAGAGGGAAGGCTGTGGGGAGATCAAGAGTGCTGGTCTGAGCGAGATGAGGATCAGGAAAGCCATACGGGAAACGCACTGGGCGTCAACAGGACGCAGAGAGGGGCTTGGCCGAAGCTAACATGCGTTTTAAGGGGCCAGTCCTGTGGGAAAGGCGCTGGGCCCAGGCAGCAGGCTGGGAGGTTTGAGGGGTTGGGACCCTGGGGCCAGCGCAGGTTCAGTTCAGACACAGGCCCACACAGGCTGGGCTTGGCTGAGAGTGAGAACTGTGTGCCTCAGTTTCCTAGAAATGCAATCAGTTCTCTGATGGTGTGCGGAGGCCGGAGGTGAGCGGGAGGGAGGAGCCCGAGCTTCGGAGCCTGGCAGACCTGGATGTGAGCTCTGGCTGCATACCGAGGGGTCCGGGGTCTCAGCGCTGAACGTGTTAAGAGTGGGGCTCTGGGGGTCCCCAGAGGCAGGTGCACAGAGGCGTGGGCGGCCTGAGCAGCAGATTTCCCAGGCAGGGAGAGTGGGAAGAGAAGACTATGTGGGATAGAACCGGAGGGGCAGCCCGAAGCAGGGCATGGTCAAGGTGCAGGCCAGGTCAGGAAGATGGGGCCTGGCCGAGAGGCAGGAGGAAGCTTGGGCGGGCAAGGGCTAATGGAGGCCAGGCCGAGCCTCGTCCCAAAGCCCAGAAGCTTCCTGGCCCCCCACAGGCTTCACAAGGAGGCGGGCTGCCCTCGGAGGCGAAGATGCAGGCCCTCCTGGGAGAACCGGGATGCCGCTGTGACGCGCACCAGGTGTCAGGGCCACAGGCCTCCGGCTCAGGAAGCAGATGCCATGGGCAGCCCTGTTACGGGCAGCGGCGCCCACTGCCGATTCCACGGGGGGAATCCCCGTTTCCCCTCCCGCTGGCCTCATCCCACCCAAGGCAGGCAGATGGCCGTGTGGGGCGGCCGGGTCCTGGGAGGCCGTGTGGGCTCCGTGTCCGCCTTCCCTTCCACCACGAACACCTCAGCACAGAGCAGAGCTGGTCATACCCAGGGCCGCGGGCAGGAGCACAACCAGGGACGGGAAAGCTCACCGCAGAGGACCGCACGGGAGCGAAGCCCCCAACATCCGGGTTCTCACCCCATAACGGGTGCAAGCAACAAGGGGTGCGCCCGACAGAAGCTTCGGGATGAAACCAGCCCCTCTGCCCGGGGAGGGGGGGCATTTGGTGAACCAGTTAAGAGGATACTTGGATGCCTGCGTCCTGCATCAGTACCTGGGTTCAAGTCCAGGCTCTGCTTCGGGTCCAGCTTCCTGGCAGCGCGCACCCTGGGAGGTGGCAGGCGATGGCTCGAACCCGGTTTCCCTGCCACCCACGTGGGAGACCCGGATGGAGCTCCTGGTTCCTGGCCTAGGCCTGACCCATCCCCAGCTGTGTTGGGTATTTGCAGAGCAAAGTGGCAGATGGGAGAGCTCGCCCTGCTCTCTCTCCTCCCACCTTCCTCTGGCTTTCAAACAAGATAAAAACGTAACAAAATTTTATAAAACACAATGGAAAGAAACCAGATGCAGAGAGACTCTTGACAGCACACCTGTCGGAGGCGCTGGCCCTTCACCTGCAGAGCGCCCCATAGCCAGTCACTGTGACAAAGCGCGTCCCTGGTCGGCAGGCACACGCGGCCGTCGCCCCTGTGTCTGAGGTCGGCCGGGGCTGTGCTCCAGGAGTTCTCACAGCGCCCCCCGCCCGCTCTCCTGTGACGCCGAGAGTACGTGTGACACTGCTGACACCCTAAGTTAGCGCAGAAGTCCCCAGCCTGGGGCGCTCCCAGGGAGTGGCCTTAACCCATGGACCACGGACCCATCAATCACTGGGAGCGCCAGTCAGGGGGAGAAACACAGAGGCACGCGTGGTTTTTAAGGGAGACGCGATGCAGGCGGCCGCGATCGAGACGTTCCTGGAAACCCTGGGATGAGCTGGGCTGGCTCTCAGACGCGGCAGGCCAGCAAGGCCAGCGAGGGCGGGCTGCCCGCCAGCAATGTGCAGCAGCACCCTCAGCAAATCATCAGTGCCCTGTGGCGGTAGCGCCTGCGTTCAAGTCACTTTCAGGAAGAGAATGAGCGTTTGTTGACGGCGGACTACGTGCAATGTTCCTAACACTTATTATCTTGTTTGGTCCTCAAAATGACTCTGCAATTAAAAACGGGGCCTTGAACAGATGTTCACAGACCTGTGTCCAGAGCAGTCCTAACAGCCAAGAGGCGGAAACAGCCCAAGTGCCCACCGCTGGAGGAAAGGCTAAGCAAAGTGTGGTACCCACGTAGCTGGAATATTACCCAGCTGTCGCAAGGAGGGCCATCTGACACACTCCTTACAGCCGTTAGGTTAAGTGAAGCAGCCAGTCACAAAGGACAACAAATACTGTGCAAGGGTACTTTAAAAGGTTCATGGGAAAATGGAATTAAAATTTGGGGGCTGGTGCTGTGGCGTAGCTGGTAAAGCCGCTGCCTGAGACACCAGCATCCCATATGGACACCAGTTCAAGTCCCGGCTGCTCCACTTCAGATCCAGCTCCTCGCTAATGACCTGGGAAAAGCAGCGGAAGATGGCCCAAGTGCTTGAGTCCCTGCATCCATGTGGGAGACCTGGGTGAAGCTCCTGGCTCCTGCTTGGTCCAGTACTGCCCATTGCGGCCATCTGGGGAGTGAACCAGCAAATGGAAGATTCTCGCCCTCTCTCTTTATAACTCTTTCAAATAAATAAATAAATCCTAATAAAAGAAGATCTGGGGCTGGCATTCCATACGGGAGTGCTGGTGTGTGTTCTGGCTGCTCCACTTCCCACCTAGCTCCCTGCCCAGACCTGGCACTTGTGGGCATTTAGGGAGTGAACGAGTGGATGGGAGTTCTCTCTTTCCCACTGTATCTTTCAAATAAATTTTAAAAAATATTTTAAAAATTTATTTTAAAGGCACAGTTAGGGAGAGAGAGAGGTCTTCCATCTGCTGGTTCACTCCCCAAATGGCTACAATGGCCTGGCCTGGGCCAGACGGAAGCCAGGAGCCAGAAGCTTTTTCTGGGTCTCCCACATGGGTGCAGGAGCCTAAGCACTTGGGCCATCTTCTACTGCTTTCCCAGGTGCATTAGCAGGGAGCTGGATTGGAAGTAGAGGAGCCAGGTCTTGAACCCGTGCCCATATGGGATGTTGGCATCGCAGGCAGCAGCTTTACCCGAAATGTCACAGGGCCAGCCCCTCAAATAAACCTTAAAAAGAAAAAGATATGCATTTTCCATCAACTTTCTGAAGACCTCACGACATATGATTTCTCTTCTACAAGTTACCTAACAGGAGTCGAACTCACAGGGAAAGGAAATAGAATACGGCTGCCACAGTGGAGGAGTTGGTATTCAATGGGTAACGAGTTCCAGCTGGGTAAGGTGACCAAGTTGTGCAGGTGGACAGTGGTGGCGTTACCTTAATCTCTGGGGTCTGCACACTTGTGACCGGTAAGCTTTATGTTACGCATACTTTACCCCAACAGAAAAATTTAAAAAAGAAACTCTGTAGGGTAGAACTCCCATTCTACACATGCGCAAACCCAGGCTCTGAGAAAAATCGCACAGCCAAGCTTGGGCCAGGGTCACTGGGCCCCAGAAGCCCCAGGTTTCTGACACAGGAGGCTGCCCTGGTCAGAGCTCTGTCACAGCAAAGAGAGAAGCCAAGAGAAATCAGATCTCAGTGCAGCGTGGCCACGGAGCGGTGGGCCTGGCTGGGGAGACCGGAGCCAGGGACCAAAATGATGAAACTAGGAGCTGGGGGCTTCCCTCTAGTCCCGAGTCACTACCTTCACTGCCTAGCATCCAATTTAAATTCATTGTGCTTAGTACAAAAGCCACAGCCCCCGCCGGCTGTCTCCTGACATGCGGTTGCCATGGAGACTGGGGCTGAGCCTCCAAGGGAGGGGACCGCAGCCAGCTCTGGGAGGCCACGGGGGCCTTTGTCACTGGCCTCCTTGGCAAGGCCCCTCTGCTCCCCATGTGGGGAAGTGTCCAGGCCAGTGGGCCACAGGGATGTTTCTTAAAAGCCCTGGCTGCCCCCAGGAGCCAAGAGGAGGGATTCATCCACAACCTGGGACAAAACCACGGAACCCACGACTGCATCCCCGTGGCACAGCCCGGCGTGGCAAGGCCATGGAGCTGCTAAGGGCGGCTGCCCGGAGGCCTCCCTGGGAACACAGTGCTGAGGGGTGGAGGCTGCCAGGCCACAGGCAGCACACACCCTGGCCTGCGACCCCAGGGCCCTTCCCAGATCACAAGTGACTCCCAACTGGTGGATGGAGGTGTGCTCAGACAGGTGCATGCTGTTGGAAGAGGTGGGGGTGGGGTCTGTAGACAGACAGGTGCTGTCTGTCCCCTGACAGATCTGGGACTTTCTGGCAGGAAAAGCACTCTCGGAGGGTCACTGAGTCCTAGAATGTGCTAGAATGTGCCAAAGGAGAGTCCTGGCACTGAAGCCGGAAGGGAGAAGCCGCAGGCCTGACCTGGTGGGAACAATGCAGGCCACGGCGTGGGAGCCCGAGGGGGGGGGGGGGCTGGTGAAGGCTCAGTGGTTAGAATTTCAGTCCTGGCCAAGTTTCACCCCAGTCCAGTCTGCTCAGGACCCCCAGCCCACCCGATTCTCCACTGACTCTAAGGTTAGGCGCGGGGAGGGGGAGAGTTGTGGTGCAGGGGGTTACTCTAGGCCTTGCTACGCCTGCATCCTGCACCAGAATGCCGGTAGGAGTCCTAGTTTCTCTGCTTCTGATCCAGTGTCCTGCTGAGGCGTCCTGGAAGGCAGAGAGGATGGCTCAGATGCTCGGGCCCCTGTCAGCCACGTGGGAGACCCAGATGGAGCTCCCGCATCCTGGCCAGTCCTGGCTGTCGTAGGCATTTAGGGAGTGGACCAGTGGAGGGGGCATCCCTCTGTATTTTTCTGTTACTCTTCCTTTCAAATAGATGAAATTTAAAAAAATAAGTGCAGGGCTGGCCCTGTGGTATAGTAGGCTAAGCCTCTGCCTGCGGTCCTGGCATCTCATACGGGTACCAGTTCATGTCCTGGCTGCTCTTTTTCTGATCCAGCTCTCTGCTTATGGCCCAGGAAAGCTGTGGGAGATGACCCAAGTGCTTGGGTCCCTGCACCCAAGTGAGACTGGGATGGGGGTCCTGGCTCCTGGCTTCAGATTGGCCCAGCTTCGGCCGTTGCAGCCATTTGGAGAGTGAACCAACCAGTGGATGGAAGACCTCTCTCTGTCTCTCCCCCTCTCTGTAACTCTGCCTCTCAAAAAAACAAATGCAATCTTAAAAAAAAAAAAATAAATGCAAGGCAGCGAGTGAGCAGAATGGACTTTATCCACAGACAGTACCCCTATGTCAGTACTTACAATATGTCATAGATATTTTTCCTTTAAATAACTGGAGAATTTTACAGACAATTCTAACCCTTAGCTAATAGGAAGGGGCCACTCCAAGGACAGGGAATGTGTATCCAGCACTTGGTTAACACCCTGGGTGCACAGCTCCCTAAGTCTGTGATTTACGGCCTGTCCTAATGACGTTTGCCTCCAAGGACATAAGATAACCAAAATAACTATGAAAAAGAACAGTGAGGCTGGAGGTCTTGTACTGCCGCTTCCTAACTTACTGGGAAACCACAACCATCAGGAGAGCAAAGCACAGATGTAGAGACTGACAAATAGATCAAAAGAACAAACAGAAAAGAGTCCAGAAATAGACCTGCACAGGCACAGCCAACTCTTTTTTTTTCTTTTATTTTTAAAGATTTATTTATTTATTTGGAAGTCAGAGTTACACAGAGAGAGGAGAGGCAGAAAGAGAGAGAGAGAGAGAGAGAGAGAGAGAGAGAGAGAGAGAGAGAAAGGTCTTCCATCCACTGGTTCACTCCCTAAATTGGCTGCAATGGCCGGAGCTGTGCCGATCTGAAGCCAGGAGCCTCTTCTGGGTCTCCCATGTGGGTGCAGGGGCTCAAGGACTTGGGCCATCTTCCACTGTTTTCCCAGGCCACAGCAGAGAGCTGGATCGGAAGTGGAGCAGCTGAGACTCAAACTGGCGCCCATATGGAATGCCAGCGCTGCAGGCGGCGGCTTTACCCGCTACGCCACAGCGCCGGCCCCAAGCCAACTGGTTTTTGACAAGAGATAATCTTTTCCACAAATGGTGTTGGAACAGTTGGTTATGTGCTATAGAATAGCTATATGTGAAAACATTGAACATCTATCCTTACCACATCCCTTATATAAAAATTGACTTAATATGGATCATAAATCTAATTGGTAAGAGCTAAAATTCCTTTTTTTAAAAAAGTTATTTATTGTGAAAGTTAGAGTTACAGAGAGAAAGAGAGGCAGAGACAGAGAGAAAGAGATCCATCTTCTAACTGCTGGTTCACTCCACAGGTGGCCACAATGGCCAGGACTGCGCCAGGCCAAAGCCAGGAGCCAGGAGCTTCTTGCAGGTCTCCCAAGTGGTAGCAGAAGCCAGAACACTCGGGCCATCTGCTGCTGCTTTCCCACGCCTTTAGCAGAGAACTGGATTGGAAGTGGAGCTGCTGAGACATGAAACAATGCCCAGGCAGGCGGCAGCTCTACTGGTTATGCCACAATGCTGGCCCCAGAACTAAAATTCTTTTTTTTTTTTTTTTAAGGGAAAGGGTTTATTGGGGGAAAACAGACAGATTGGAGGGAAGGGGCGAAGAAGGAAAAAAGGGAGAAGGAGAGCGTGAGAGGTCAGAAGACGGAGAGAAAGAGTGAGAGAGAGAGGAGAGAGGAAGGAGAGAGAAAGAGAGGGAGCCTAAAATTCTCGAGAAATCTTACTGCTCTTCAATTTTGCAAAAACAAAAACAAAAAACCACAAAGATGTATTTTATCCTTTATTTGAAAGGCAGAGTTAGAGACAGAGACAGAGATCTTCCATCTTGCTCGTTCACTCCCCAAATGGCAGCATTGGCCGGGGCTGGGCCGATCAGAAACCAGGAGCCAGGAGCTTCATCCAGGTCTCCCACGTGGGTGCAGGGGCCCAAGGACTTCAGCCACCTTCTGCTGCTTTCCCAGGCACATTCGCAGGGATCTGGATCAGAAGTGGAGCAGCTGGGACTCAAACTGGCAACCATGTGGCATGTTGGCGCTGCAGATGGCAGCTTAGCCCACTACACCACAGCGCTGGTAAGTGCCTGAGTCCCTGCCACCCACACGGGAGACCTGGCTGGAGTTCCGGGCTCTTGGCTTCAGCCTGGCCCAGCTGCAGTTGTTGCGAGTCATTCGGGGAGTGAGCCTGAGAATGGAAGATCTTGTCCTGTCTCTCTCTCTGTTGCTCTGCTTTTCAAATAAAAATAAACAAAACTTTAAAATACGCAGTTTTTTTAAAAGAGGGAGGCATTGTAAAAATGTCATTCACACGTGACAGGTGTCCCTGGGGAACGCATGGAGCTCCTGCCAGTTTTCTCCATCCTCCTTCTCTACACTCCAGATGACCAACACGGCGAAGCTTCTCCTACCGGCTATTTCCGGGATGTCCGGGCTCAGCCTCAGGGGGTGCGTCTGTTTCTATTCAGAACCAAAGCTTTTAAAATGCAAGGACTCCCCGCATGGAAACATTCCTTGCAGACACTCTGTTCTAGGAACCGAGCAGGTTCTGGTCACCTGAGCGGTTTTATTCGTAAGAGCTGGACACACTCACGCTTGTTCTCAGGAGGCGGGGCCTGCTCCGGTTGGCCTGCCGGAGGTGGCATGTGGCCCGCAGGGTCTGGAGAAGCAAGAGTGCTGGTCCGAGGCAGAACACCCTGACACGGCTGCCGGGGGCCTGCCGAGTCCCTAGCAGGCTAGTTCTGCGTCTAAGAAAAAGAGGGGATTCTCTCGAATTCATCACTGTCACCATTCCGCTCTATCTGAATGTAGAACACGCACGGTCAAACGGACAGTGGACATGGACTCCAGGGTCTCAGTGCCCACCTGCTGCCCAAGAGCCGGATGTGCTTGCTCACGGGGGAGCTGAACAAACGAGGTTCCAAAGGGCTGCTCTGCCATCACCACCGACTACTCATTCGACAAACACTCGGACAGCGCTTAATAGGGGCGCCGAGTACAGGCAGAAGCTCAACTAGCGCCCCCGCGTGGTTACAACCTTCATGTCCCAGACAAGGAAATCGAGCGACAGAGCCGGGTGCCCGGCTCCTGCAGGTGGAGGGGTAGCCCAGGGCCAGTCTGTGCTCCTCACTGACACGCTGTGCTGGCATCACCCATCGCTGGATGTCACCACGTGCTCAGAGCTGTGTGACACTTGTGGGAGCCACGGGTTAAAGACCCATCCATGGTGCTCTCTGCCCCTCCGAATCCCCAGTCCGAAGAGAGACAGGCCTAACACAGGTGACAGCTGGAAAGCCCCAGGGAGACAAATGACTTCAGCTCCTAGGGAGAAGAAAGCGGGATCCTGCCGCGGAATCTTCCGGGGCACGGGTGACATGAGGGAGGTGGCCTGGAAGGCAGGGCCCTGTGCACTGGGGTGGGGTGGGGGGCAGCAGGGAGCCTGGAACGTTCGGGGCTGGGGTGCTGGGAAAGCTGTCTTCCCAGTGTAGGCTGGGGAGAAGCCGGCCACAGGGCTGGATGGGGGCCAGGGTGAGATCGGGGCTGGCCCAGGGTGAGGCTCCAGAAATGCAAAGCTGACATCTTAAACAACAGGGAGCCCACGCAGGTTCTGAAGCGGGAACACGCAAGACGCAGACGGAACGAGCTGCGAGGGGGAGGGTGCCCCAGGTGATTTCTGATTTTAACAATGTGCATGCGGAGCCTTCAGAAGGTTTATGTAACTTCAGCCCGGTGTGCACAGGACAGCCACGCTCTGCACGTGACACCCCCACCTGGGGAGGTAGGATTCTGAGATGACGGCCAGTGAGGCATCCCCTTGTAGGATCCCTTCCCGCTAGCTGTGGGAGGAGCCCGGGCAGGAAGAGGGGAAGCCAAACCCGGGTGTTCCACAGCAGTTGCCAGCACAAAATCCTCACCTGGCCTGAGCTGATCTGGTGAGCTCAGGAAGGGGACGTAGCCCTTCCTGGTGAGACTGGAGAGGGATCTGAGGGCAGAGTCCCCGTGGCCAGCTCGGCAGCAGGAGGCGGGCACACGCCAGGCGCACTGGCCGCCAGCCTAGCGTGGCCTAGGCTGAGTGTCAGCTGGGGACCCTGGCCCCTGAACTGCAAGAAACAGTTCTGGGCAGAGATCCCGGACTGCCTGCCCACACCTGGACAAAGGACCCAGTCACGCTCTGCCGGGACCCACGGCCTGCAGAACCAGGGGCTAAGAATTGAGTGCTGATTAAAATTGCTAAGTCTGCAGCAACTGGTAATTAGTGACAGCAGAAAACGAACACAAAACTCTCCAGAAAGTGGAGGGGTGAGCGTTTGGCACAACGGTTACGATGCTGCTTGGAATGCCTGCGTCCCAAACTGGAGTGCCTGGGTTTGAATCCCGGCTCCTCCACTTCCAATCCGGCACCGTGCTAATACGCACCCTGGGGGGCAGCCGTGACGACTCAAGTACTGAGTTCCTGCCACTCATGTGGGAGACCCAGACTGAGTTTACAGCTCTTGGCTTCGGTCTGGCCCAGCCCTGGCTGTTGCAGATATTTGGAGAGAGAACCAGTGAATGGAAGATCTTTCTCTGTTTCTCGCTGTCTTTCACATAAATAAAAGTAAAAAAAAAAATTAAAAACTTTTTTTAAAGTTAGTGGAAAAATAGAATTTAAAGATAAGCAAAATTTTTGTTTATTTGTAATCAGAGTTACAGAGAGAAGGGGAGAGAGAGAGAGTTTTCCATCTGCCGGATTACTCCCCAAATGGCTGTAATTTGCTGAGGCTAGGCTAGGCCAAAGCCAGGAGCCAGGACCTCCATATGGGTCTCCCATGCAGGTTCAGGGGGTCAAGCACTTGGGCCATCTTCCACTGCTTTTCCAGGAGCATTAGCAAGGAGCTGGATCAGCAATGGAGCAGCTGGGACTCCAACCAGCACCCATATAGGATGCTGGCATTGTGGGCAGCGGGTTAACCAGCTACGTCACAACACTGGTCCCTTTGAGCTGGCATTTTTTTTTCTCCATTTATTTATAAGGTAGAGAGAGACATACAGAGAAATATTCCATCAACAGTTTCACTCCCTAAATGCCTGCAACAGCTGGGGTTGGAACAGGTTGAAGCCAGAAGCCTGAAGCTGCATTTGGGCCTCCCACGTGGGCAGTAAGGACCCAAGCACTTCAGTCATCACCATACCTCTCAAGGTATGCACACTAGCGGGAAGCTGGAACAGGCGTGGAGCTGGGACCGGAAGCCAGGCACTCCAACAGGGGACACGGGCACCCCACGCTGTGTCTTAACCAAATGCCTGGCCCTCCACAAACTGCAGGCCTCTCGTGCACCCGCAGGAAGCTGCCGAGGTGCAGCAGGGACGTCTCCAGCCGGCTGCGGATGGGCAGTGACATCTCAGGCACTCGGGGCTCTTCAGTGGGACTGAGTGACTGAGCAGAGACAGGGCAGACAGGCACACAGCCACGTGACCCCAGCCAGCAGCGTCAGGACAGAGGGGCAGCCAGGCAGCAGGGAGGTGAGGGCCACTTCCCCGAGACCTGCCAGGATGCCGGGCGGGCAGACGGGGGCATGGCAGCACAGGCACGCAGGTAGATGGGGGGATGATCTCACAGGCACGCAGGTGGACGGTGGGGGTGGGAGATGATCTCACGGTGCAGCCAAAGCGGGTGGGTCTTTCCTCCAGGAGCCCAGGCCCGGCACGGCAGCAGGTGCCGCCACAGGGGACCTGCACTTACTCTGTCTTACACTTAGTCTTGCGTTCCAGGTACTGTGTGAAGCATGTGCCCCGCCTCGCTCCACTGAAACCTCACGACTATCGCTGGGAAACAGTGAAACCCGGCGGTGTGGTTCTGCGGGGCCGGGGAGAGCTCCTGCAGGCAGAGGCGCCCCGGTCCCGCCCCGGGTGCAACCGTGTCCTGACGCCCTCCCTTCCCCGGGCACAGAAGGTGAAGGAAACGACTGTGCAGCCCACTGAAAGTCACGGCCCGGGTGATGTCCGGTGCTGGGGTTTCGCGACACCTTCAGGCGGGCTGTGGAACTCAGACTGGGAGACCTGCGTCTGGTCTCCCAGCCCTTGGGCTGGGACAACTCATCCCTCCTCTGGGTCACTGCCAGCTCCTACGGGAACACCCGTTAACAGGCAAAGATCTTGCAAGACTGGGTCCCTACCAGAGCTTACAGACTGGGAAGATATCTGGGTTGGAATTAAGCAGAAACAGAAGACTAGAACCAAGGAAAAAGAAGAAAGGAAGCGAACAGCCTTTCAAGGCTTCAAGACAGCAAACTTCAGAGACAAAAATGGCAAAAAATGATGGATGACCAGATGCTTGGTGAGATGCGAGCGCGGGGCTGGGCACCAGCGGCAATTCATTTGTGCCTTGGCCTGGTGCATCGAGGCCCTTCCAGACAGGGTCCAGGCCTCTCTGCGGGGGCAGGACGTGGCAGGCTGTCCTAGCTTATGCCACAAGTGTCCCCTTGGCTGTCCCCACGCTCCCGAGGTTAGGTGCTCTCCTGGGTAGCATTTGGCTTCCCCTGTAGGTTGGCAGTACAATCCCCATCGACGCTGATTTTGTTTGTGGGGGACCATCTCTCTCTACGACTGGACTGTGTCTGGCACAGACAAGAAGGAGACTCTGGCCTTGCAAAGAAGACCAGCCCCAGCCGGATTTCTGTTTGATGACGCCGCTTCCACTGCCAACATCTGCCTTACTGATGGTTTCTGTGGGGTACAGCAGGAGGACAGAACACTGGCCCAAGGCAGCTTAGCAAGTGTGTGGGCTGTGGGCCCCAGACCACAGGCCCCTGGAAGTGAATAAGAAATGAAATAAGGAAGACCAGCAAGGGCAGGACAGGCCAGGGCCACGCTTTCAAAGGGGATTCAGGAAGTCAGCCCTGGCACACAGCGTGCAGGGCACCGAGCCATTCAAACAGCAAGGAAACTCCCTCAATAATGGGCCTGCCAGGGTCAGAACCACCAGGGATGCTGTAAAAAAAAAAAAAAAAACAAAAAACCCAGCACTGACGGGGGAGGAGGCAGACCCAGAGACATTAATTGCATTGCTCCAGGCTGGGGCCTAACACTGGCATCAGCTAAGAATTCCCCAGGTGGTTCTAATGCGTTTGCTTGCAGGGCTTGGAAGCCATTGGCCTAGATCGTGGTTCTTGGTCTATTTCTGGAAAGGAGGAAGGCAGAAAAGGCATGTGGGAAGGTTTTTCCCTTGGATACACCTGTCTCTCTCCCAGTGTCTTGGTGAAGGGGCTGTGCAGGCTCTGGGGGCAGGCGTTCGGCCGAGCAACGAGGACACCCAGTGCCTGGGTTCCAGTCCTCATTCCTGCTTCCTGCTCATGTGCACACTGGGAGACAGCAGGCGATGGCTTCAGTGCCTTGGTTTACCCACCTGGGAGGCCTGGACCCATCCTAGCTTTGGCTTGGCTGCTATGCGCGTGTGGGAACTGAACCAGTGGACAGCAGCTCCCTCTCACTGCTGCTTTGTCTGTGTAGCTCTCTCTTTCTGTCTCTTTTTATCTCAAATAATTATGGTGTTTTTTCTAAAACCTGATTCTGATATTTCCACCTGGAAACGGTGGGTGGAGCTCAGTAGCTGCTATGAACATTCTTTACTGGGCAATTATTAGACGCCTACAAAAGAATGTAAGTTGGAAGTCAGCTAAGCCGACAGGAGTTAGCACAAGACCCTGTGACCCCACTGAAACTCTGGCCTGGAGAGTCTCTTTTCCTGAATGGGGTCTGAATTATTGGAAAGCAGGTGGCACCTTCCCTGACACACAAATTCTAGGCCTTGGGAGGGCAGGGCCAGCAGGTTGGAGGGGGTGGGGGTGGGGGTGGGGCTGAGGCTGGAGGAGGATCCAGTGACCCCGCCGGGAGCGAGGGCGCCAGGCAGAGCCTGCCACAGCCTCTCAAAGGGGCGAGGCAGAGAAACCCCTTCAGCCAGAGCACAATGGAGGCCCAGATGCTCTCGGAAAAGCCACGCTTTCAACCGTTTTGTTTTCCCAGCCCTGACTGCTGCTGTCCCATGGCCCAGTAGGCACTCGCAAGCAGCGCAGGGGACCAGGCCCCCGAAGCTCCGCCCCAAGTAGAACAAAAAAGACGCAATCCGATCTCCCCTTCCCTCCTGCCTTATCGCAGGGTGAGCTCCTGCTAGAAACCCAGACACCTGCCGTGAATCGCCTTGTCGGGCTGCACAAACTAGGTCGGCTGCGGCTCTCAGGGTGTTCGCGCGCCACAGCAGGTGTGCCAGCAGGGTGCCAATAATGAAATCCACACGCCCCAGGGTGCCTCTCACCACAACAGCGCTTCCTCTCCCTGGGAGACTTTGAGGAGGGGGAGGGAACAGGAAGCCGGCACCAGGGGCAGGACGTGTATTCTTGGGAGGCGGGGAGGCCAGAGGCAGGGCTGTTGAAGTGGTCCGGGTGGGGCCAGGTCAGGGGCTCCACATGAAGGCTGGGAGATCAGGACAAGGTAGGATCTCGATCTCGCTAAGGGGATGACTGAGGCAAAGGGTTTACTTATTTATTTATTTGAGAGGTAGAGTTACAGACAGAGGGAGAGACCAAGAGAAAGGTTTTCCATCCGCTAGTTAACTCCCCAAATGCTGCAATAGCCGGAGCTGGGCTGTCCCGAAGCCAAGAGCCAGGAGCTTCTTCAGGATCCCCCATGTGGGTGCAGGGGCCCAAGCTTTGAAGCTGAAGGCTTTTGGTGTGGCAGGGGGTAGGGGTGGGGTGGGGGCTGTCATTCCTGGCAAACAAGGCCCCAGCAGAGGACAATGCAGACAGCAAGACAGAGATGGCCAGGCTGCCCACTGTGAGACTGGCAGACAGCGTGAGATCAGGTCCAGGGCTAAAGGTGTCCCAAGACCTGGAGGAAGCTCCTGGCTCCTGGCTCCTGGCTCCTGGCTTCGGATCGGCGCAGCTCCGGCCGTTGCAGCCAACTGGGGAGTGAACCAGCAGATGGAAGACCTCTCTCTCTTTCTCTCTGCCTTTCCTCTTTGTGTAACTCTTTCAAGTAAATAAATAAATCTTAAAAAAGAAAAAAAAAAGTGTCTCAAGGCACAAACAGGAACCAGCAAGCTACAACTCTTGGTCCCAGGACTGTGCACACTACAGAAGGGACCCCAGCATGGACTGGCATAGCTACGTTGACATTAAGTAGTCTGACCGGGGCCAGCACTGTGGTGTAGTGGATAAAGCCTCCTCCTGCAGCGCCAGCATCCCATATGGGCGCCAGCTTGAGTCCTGGCTGTTCCTCTTCCAATCCAGATCTCTGCTATGGCCTGGGAAAGCAGTACAAGATGGCCCAAGTCCTTGGGCCCCTGCACTCACGTGAGAGACCTGGAAGAAGCTCCTGGCTCCTGGCTTTGGATCGGCCCAGCTCTGGCCATTGCGGCCATCTGGAAGCCTCTGCCTCTCTAATAAACAAATAAATAAATCTTTAAAAAATAAAATACATAGTCTGTCCTCTCTTACTACTGCGGGGAGTGCAAACTGTCACAACCCATTTGGAAAACCCTCGACAGTATCTCGTAAAGATGAACATATGTGTGTCCTATGCCCCAGCAACTCCACTCCTTGGAATATGCACACCAAATCATGTACACACATCTGCCAAAAGACACAGAGGCCAGCGTTCATAGCCACAGTATGTGTAACAGCCCTCAACACCTACTGCTAGCATGGGAAAGTCCTGTGTGGGCCGTCGCACCATGGAACACTGGACAACGTGGTGGCCCTTGATAACACGAGCCAGGTTCTGACCCAGGAAGGGTATGCATTGTTTGACTCCAACACATAAAGCATAAACACTCTACAGTCAGTACACCAAAACCCACAGACTTCCACGCTTCGAAGAGATGAACTGCATGACATGCGACTGTCTCGGTTCAGCTGGTTTCTACATATATGACACTGGCGGTCAGGGCCGTGCTTATCCTCGGTGGGGACCAGAGACTGGGAGGGACTTCCGGGTCTGGTGATGCTCCCTGGCCCGGGGAGCTGCAGCCTCACGATTGGTGCACTTCTCTGCGTGCACAAAAGCACTTCCAAAACTGTGTAGGAAATGGAATTAAAAGATTCAATTTGTTTTGGTGCAAAAAAAAAAAGTTGTAATCCGCGTGTAGTTTTTCACACTGTACATTTTCCTTGAACTTTAAAAGTGCTTATTTATTTACTTGAGAGGCAAAGACACACACACACACACACACACACAGAGCGCTCCCATCCACTGGTTCACCCCTCAGACGCCTGCAATGGATGGGGCTGAGCTGAGGCTGAAGCCAGAAACTCAGAAACTCAGGCAGGTCTCCCAGGTGGGCGGCAGGACCTCAGTCACTTGAGCCACCACCTGCTGCGCCCCAGGGCCTGCCTGCACCCGGAGCTGCGGTGGAGTGGAGCCAGGCCTCAAAGGCAGGTGCTCCGAGATGGGACGCAGGCATCCTGAGCAGAACCTTGACCGCTGGCCCGAAGGCTTGGCCCGCCGTGAACTTTCTGAGGTCCTCTCCATGCATGGATGTCACTCTTTTTTTTTTTTTTTTGGCACCAAAATAAATTTATCTTTAAATTCTATTTTTCCAAGACCTTTCTGAAATACCCTGAGATGTTAGACCTCAGTAGAAATGGCAACAAGAACCACAAACAAAGCAGGCCTGGCCCAGTGCCTGGCAGTGGGGAGTCCGACATGGTCACGCCCTGACTGGCACCCGGGTGACCTGCGAGAGGACCCTGAGCTGGTGAGCTCCTCTTCTCCTCCCTGCTTAGCAAAGCTCCTGCAGGGGCTGGGAGTATTCTTGGAGGACAAAGGAGGGAGGGTCTGCCCACTGCTTCCCTCTCTTGCACTCGGCTGGTGTGGCCCCAGAGGCCGAGGCATGAGGCCTGGGGACACCCTTGCCTTAGCACTGGCTGGCCAACTCCTCACGCCCAGCCTTCCTGGGTTGGGAGGGGGCGTAGCCTCAGAGAGACCTTCAGGGCCATCCGCCCAAGGTGGGCTGGCCCACAGGGCTGTGTCCCCCTGGCCAGCCTCCGCCTAACCCAGCATCGCCATCCAGGCTCCCGGATGATGGACTTGGGGAACTTGTGAGTCACCGCGTGGCAGCTGGACCACTTGAGCCTCCAGGGAGACGGGAGATGGTTCCCAGTGGGAGGGCCCTGAGTGTGGGGGTGGGGTTCCCTGAGAACCCCAGGTAAAGAGAAGGTAGGATTTTAGGGCGCAGGGCCACAGCTCCTGGGGCTGTGGGCCAGAGTAGGACATAGGATGCAGCCATGCGGGTGGAAGCTGGGGGTATTAGAAGCCAGATCCTTTGTGAGTCAGCCAGTACCAGGGGCTGTTGCCAGGGTGGGGCTGGGGCCCTGGAGATTCTAACTAAAACACCTTCACTAGCGAATCTGAAGCACAACGGAGCATAGGGACTCATGTGGAGAAACACTGCTTAGTCATTCACTCAACAAGCATTTAGGGGAATGGACACTCTATCGCCAGGTCAGTGTTGGGCTCTGGGGAAGCAGAGGACTACGGCCAGGCCTTGCCTTCTGTCTGAAGACCACGGAGAGGCCAGCGTGGGACAGATAATCGCACTGCAGAGGGATGACAGCAATGACAGGTGACACGGGAAGGGTGGAGGAACCCACTGGTGGCTCTTCCTGCAAAAACAATAGTTCCTCCTGCTTGTGCATTCGCGGGTGTCGGGTGTGACGTGTTGGATGTTGCGTTCAGGAGGGCACAGCAGCTCAGGTGCAGCTGGAGCTGTGGGACACTGCCCATGACAACTCACTCTGCAAAGAGACCCCCCCGCCAGGTCCTTTTCACGCTGTTTTTAAAAATAATGGGCAAGCCAGGTGACCCAAGAACAGGCAGTTGTGTCTGCTTCAAATTCTCTGCCACCTAAAAGAGGTGATTTTATTTTATTTTATTTTATTTTATTTATTTTTTTTTTGACAGGCAGAGTGGACAGTGAGAGAGAGAGACAGAGAGAAAGGTCTTCCTTTGCCGTTGGTTCACCCTCCAATGGCCGCCGCTGCAGCCGGCGCACCGCGCTGATCCGATGGCAGGAGCCAGGATCCAGGTGCTTTTCCTGGTCTCCCATGGGGTGCAGGGCCCAAGCACCTGGGCCATCCTCCACTGCACTCCCTGGCCATAGCAGAGAGCTGGCCTGGAAGAGGGGCAACCGGGACAGAATCCGGTGCCCCGACTGGGACTAGAACCCGGTGTGCCGGCGCCGCAAGGTGGAGGATTAGCCTATTGAGCCACGGCGCCGGCCAAAAGAGGTGATTTTATAATCTCAGCCCTTGGGGCTTGAATTTAGCGTATCGCACGCCGGAGGCCTCGGACCGGCTCCCTCCCCTGTACGTGAGAATAGACGCCAGCCGATTCTCTGCTTCCTTCAGGTCTGTATTACGTGACACACAATACCACAGCAAAATCAGTTCTTAGCCTGGTGCCTGGGTCCGTGACGCGGATCAGCAAAATAGGCATAAAGGCTGCCTTTCCTGTGGCCACGGAAATCTGTGGCACTTGGCTGGAATCCCTATTCCTGCTACTGCTGTGGCCCCTGAGACACCACACCCTTCCCCTGCCACACGGGTCCAGCCTGGAGCAGGCCTCGAGAAAGCGAGAGGGAGCCAAGCAGCGTTACCTTGGTGCCATGGTAGAAGTCGTCCACGCACGTGGCGTTCATGAAGGTCTGGTGGAAGTGGGTGCTGGTGTCGATGCCTCCAGGGATCACCAGCTTCCCCGTGGCGTCGATCACCTTGGCCCCTCCGGGAATCATGAGCTCCCGGCCCACCTGCTGGATGATGCCGTTCTCGATGTAGACGTCGGCCTCGTGGGTGCAGTCATCGTTCACCACCTTGCCTCCCTTGATGAGAATCCGCACGCTGGCTGAGTTGGCAAGCATGTTCCTAGAGTGGGCGAGACGCGCCAGTGAGGTCAGCTTGCCTGTCACTCACCAAGTCCCACCCCCTCCTCACCAGGCTCCACCTTCCCACCAGGCTCCACCCCTTATGCACCAGGTCCCATCCCTCCCTCACCAGGCCCTATCCCTCCCTCACCAGGTCCCACCCCTCCTTCACCAGGCCCCATCCCTCCCTCACCAGGTCCCACCCCTTCCTCACCAGGCCACACCCCTCCCTCACCAGGCCCCTGCCCCTCCCTCAGCAGGTCCCACCTGTTCCACACCAGGTCCCACCCCTCCCTCACCAGGCCCCACCCCTCCCTCACCAGGCCCCGCCCCTCCCTCACCAGGCCCCGCCCCTCCCTCACAAGGCCCCGCCCCCACACTCCAAGGTGGGGCCCACCTCCCCCGGGCCTCACCACAGGACTTACTGGGAATGGTGACAGAGGCACTAAGGGAAGGGCCCGCAGAGCGATTGTTTCTCCCTGAAATGCCCTGCACATTCTAAAGCATCTTCATACCTAGTATCTCCTATTCCCAAAACAACCCAAGGACTGGCACTTTACAGACAAGAGAGCAGAAATGCCAAGGAATTCACAGCTACTGCGTGGCCGAGTGAAACCCGTGTGTCTCGTACGACTGATGTGGTCATTCCTGCAGGAGGCAGCAGGAGCTCGGAGGCGGGGGGCCGTCTCAGGACATTCTTCAGATGGATCCTGCCTCCTTCATGCTCCTGGGTTGGGCACTGGAAGTCCACTGTCCACACCGTTCAGCGCCCGTGCCCCAGCCCCACCCCCAGAGATTCAGATCTTGGTCCCTGGCATGGGCAGTTTTCAGATGCTGGCGAAGTCCCTCTACCCTGTGTTTAGAGGTCGAGCAGCGATCTCGCCCACATGCAGGAGACAGATCTTTCCCAGCTCGTTTCAGGAGGCCGGTGTGACCCTGACACGAAGTCGGACAGAGAACACCGAAGAGAAACCCCGGAGCAGCAGCCCTCGAGGCTGTGGATGAGCACCCTGCACAAGGCAGCTAACACCGCTCAGCAACACAGAACCAGTCACGCATCACAGCGGCGTTATTCCGGGGTTGCGAGGCTGGCTCAGTATTCGAAAATTAATCAATCATGATTTAACAGGGTGAAGGACAAAAACACACAACTCTATCAACCAGCACAGGAAAATCGTTTGAAAACTCAACAAGTCACGACAAAAACTCTCAGCAAAGTAGGAATAGAAGGAAACGGCCTTAACTCGGTGCAGAGCACCTGCAGAAAGCCTGCCGCGTGGGCGGGCATTCGGCCATGGCCAGGACTTCCGTGTCCCACATCAGAGCGCCCGAGTTCAACATCCCCTTCTGGCTCCGGACTCCAGCTTCCTGCTACTGCAGACCCTGGGAGGCGGTGGTGACGGCTCAAGCACTTGGGAGACCTGGGTCCTGGTTTTGGGCTCCCTGGTTGTTGTGGGCATTCGGTAGAGTGAACCAGTGATGGGACCTGTCTCTCTTTATCCGTCAGTCTTTCAAATGAAAAAACCAAACCAAACAAAAAACCTACAAGATCAGACTTAATGATGAAAGACCGGGAGTGCGTCTCCACTAGGCCTGGGAACAAGGCAGGCAAGGCAATCTACTCTTACCACTGCTGTTAACACAGGGAGTTCTAGCCAGCTCTGTAAGGAGAGAAAAATGAAATAAAAGGGGTAGTTGAAAAAGAGAAGAGAAAACCATCCCTCTTTGCAGAAGGCATGATGGTCTAGATAGAAAATCCAAAAGATCTATAAAAAGAACTCCTGGAACAAACAGATTCAGCAAGCTCACAATCAATACACAAAAGCTCTTGGCTCCTGTGTACTGCAATGAACACACAGCCTCTCAAAACATGGAAATGTTTAGGCAGAAATCTAAGAAAACATGTACAAGCGTACTTCCAAAGTTTATGGAAAATGGAGTTAACAGACAATATACATTTTGGACAAACTTTTTTGAGGTACCCTCGAATAGGCTTTGTATGTTGAAAACCACAAAAGAAATCCAATAAGGTCCAAATAGCTGGAGAGACACTGTGTTTATGATCAGAAGACACAACGTCGTGAAGATGTCAGTTCTCTCCCGGAATTGTTGAACACGGCTCCTACCAAAATCCCAGCAGAATTGTTGTTGTAGGTGGGACTCCTGGGGTTGGGAAGCCCCAGGCATGGAACAGGCACCTGCTCTGTCCCTGACAGGGCAAATCGCTGTGGACAGAGCAAAGAAAGCAGGTTTCCTCTGACCCTCGTCATCTCCCACTGCCTGCCCCCGGGAAGGCTGTCTCCCAGGGCGCGTCTGCTGAAGGAATGCCTCTAAGGCTCTCTCTCGGGCACACAGCTGGCTTACACAGTTGGCATATTTTTTTGCAAGCTGGCCAGGCTGGAGTGCCTGGAATCTGAACATCGAGAAAGCTTAGCGTGCCCCTGCTGCTGGGAAAAGCTGGCCCCAGGGACTGCTGTCAGGGATGGGGGTGGGGAGAGTGCTGGGAAACAAGACAGGTGGCTGGGAGTGACAAGCGCACTCCGTGGACACACCTGCTCCCTGCTAGGTATCGTCCTGACCCCTGGGGAGAAGAGACTCTGCACAGGGCAGAGAGGGCTGGAGAGACGGGAGGGTGGCGCTAATCACAGCCATAAGCCTACACTGGTCTAAGCTAGAACAGAGCTGAACACATGTCTGGGGATCCTTTGTCCTAGAAGTCTGACAACCAGAGCTTTCGTTTCATATGCAATGGTCAGAAATGGCTTTGGTTCTCGGGTGGTGACACTCTGGCCAAAGAAAGGAAAGGGTGTGTGTGTGTGTGCAGTCTCTCTTGCTCTCTCTCTAGTCTCTCAATAGAAAGCCAGCAAGGTCTCCAAGATCCGAGGTCTCAGTCTGCATTAGAAGAGGGAAATGGTGGTGGGGGTTGGAGTTGTGCGGATAGCTCATCCTGCCTTTAAGGTAAGAGGATGTCTAGGGCTCCTCCCAGGGCAACACGGCTGCCTGCCTTTGTGTCACCGCTGTGGATGACAGCCCAGGTTTGCTGCCACGTGCACAGCACAGGCCTGGAGCCGGAGGCCCTGGGGGATGATGTGATGATGTGATAACGCCTGACTGCGGATTTGCGGCTGAGCTCTGATGTTGACATGGAGAGCCAAGCGTGCTGCCTTCCACAGAAGCAAGAACACCGCTCAGTAAGCTGCCATTCCGTGCCTGTCACTCTACCCACCTTAATCCACGTGGCAACTCTGCCACGGGGGCCGGGGCAGCATCAGCCCCACTTAGGAGGAGGAAAGGGAAGCGCTGAGAATGCCTGCAGCCCACTCGGTTCACACAGCACAGTCCGGGGGAAGGGTGGGCTGTCTGACCGCTCGGAAAGGTTATGGAGCTAACTCGGGCTTGAAGAGTTACAAGTGACTTTTGCGTTCTTTATAGTTTCTTGTATTTTTCCGATTTCATACAATAAACTTCTATAATCTGAAAGCTTATATTAAAACAGCTATTTTTTTAAGCTACAAGGCAGCTTTAATTCAGGTCCCACTGGCTGCTCCCTTCTCTGCCACCCTTCCCGGTGTGGGGGTTGGGGGCACTTGGAGCTCCCCCCAGCTCCCACACTTCCTTCCCTTCTCCTGGGCCTCCACCACCCCCTGACCTGCCTTGTCCACTTCCTTGTTGGGAACCCCTGAAGAATGCCAAGGAGGAGCTCTGGGACCCCTGTCTGGGACCCTTACCCAGAGGCCTGGGCTAGCCCCGGAGTCCTAGGCTGGACCGCACTCCTCGGAGCACTGTAGAAGGAGCTTGTTCTCAGAACTCAGAGGACCCGATTAATGTCAGCGAGCAACGGCTGAGCCCTCACCGCATCCCGGGCCCTTGCTAACCCCGTCAACACCTGATCTCACTTCATCCTTACAAGGTCCCGAGGCAGTGACCATCGCTGCCCCGAGAGGGAGCCAAGGCTGAGAAAAGTGACAGGGCCTTCCTCAGGTCACGCGGCCAGACTGAAAGCCAATTCACCTGTGGAGCTGGATGGACCCAGGGCGCCCTCTCCCCTAAGTCCATGCGCTGAGGCCCTAACCCCTAGGGTGCCGGGGTGGCTGTGTTTGAAGAGACTGGGAGGCTGGGTTCTTGAGGTTAAATGAGGTCACAAGGTCTGACAGGATGCGTGTGGTCCTAGAGGAGGTCCTCTCTCTCTCCCTCCCTCCCTCCCTTTCTCTCTCTCTCTCTCTCCCTTCATACACATGTGCAGGAGACAGGTCACGCGAGGACAGGCGAGCGGGCAGCCACAGGAGAACCCTCCCCAGACACTGACAATGGGGGACCTGATCTTGGGCTTCCAGCCCCCGGACGAGTGAGAAAGTCGGTCTGCATGTTTTGCTCCGGCAGCCGGGCAGACGGGTAGAAGCGCTTATGCTCTCAGCCTCAGCCAACCTGCCGACATGGTGGGAGGCCGACCCCAGCTTTGACGTCTTCACAGTGCATCCCGGCAGGCCCTGGGGCTGGCTTGACCCCCTCTGGGAGCCACCTCGGCCCTCTGGCATTCTGCGGGCTCCTGTCCTCACAGTGGTCCGGAGGAGGCTGTTGGCTGGCCCGTCCCTCGGGGTTACCCAGGCTGCCCAACACTCTGGACCTGGGCTGATGCGCTTGGAGAACATCAGAGCGCAGCTTCTTAACACGCTTCTATCCGTGTGCTTTTGGAGTGAAATGGACACTTGTGTGCACAACAGTATTCCGTGGCTTCACCCTTTCCAGGGGCGAGCCCTGGAGACGGCTGTGGAGACCACAGACCACAAGTAGCTGCTCTACCAAGGGACAAGGTGCAGAGGGGACACTTCCTGCCTAAAGACGAAACATGAACTTGACAGGCTGGGGTTCTGTGCAGCTCGGAATCCGCCTTGCTGTTGGCTGTTGACACTCATTATGCTTCTCACTTCCCTCATTAGCACCTCCTACCTGCAGCTCCCCCCCACCCCCAGCCTTTGCTAAACTAAACAAAGGAAAGCCCTTGCCGGCATCTCCCTCTGCAGCCTGGGTGAACGGGGCTGGTAAGCAGAGCGGCTCCCCGGGCACTCACTCGAGAGGGGCACCCACTGGGGAGCAACTGTTACAGCCCAGCCCAGGCTCTGGAGCGTGGCTGCGCCCCTGGCCACAGCTCTGTCTGCTCTGGCCGAGGCAGCCTGTCCAGAGGTGGGAGGCTGTGGTCAGGAACAGGAGCTGCACAGAAGGTCACAGTCAGCTGCACCAATGTACGATGTCCCAAATGATCCAGCTTCTTTCCAAAACACAACACTGGTGTGGACACAGTCATTACCTGCCCACTGGTCTCCTACATGCTGTGGACTGAGTGTCTGTGTCCCTCACACCAGTTCCCAAGGCGACGGGCCCTGGAGGTGCTCAGGTCATGAGGGAGGAGCCCTCAGCAGTGGAACTTGTGCCCTTATAAGAAGAAACAAGACAGATCTCTCTCTCTCTCCCTCTCTCTCTCCTCCCCATCATGGCATCATGGCAGGATACAAGAAGGTATTCACCTGCAAGCCAGGGAGAGGGCCCTCCCCAGGAATTAAACCAGCCAGCACCTCCAGCCTTCAGCACCGTGAAGGATCCATTGTATGGTGTAAGCCACCCAGCCTGTGGTATTCCTGTTACAGCAGCCAGAATGGACCCAGACATGACATTGTCAGAAACGAACATCGCAATTGTAAAGCAGCAACTGGGCCTGAAACGCCACCTCCTTTAAAGACTTCTGGCTATGTCACACATGCCCACATGCTTCGCCAAAAACTGATCGCCCAGCTATTTCATCTATGCACATGAAAGAATTCAGACCACGTCTGCCTCTCAGGCAGAACTGGAGAGACTGCCAGATTACGGGGTGCCACAGGAAAGAATAAGCCACAAGTCTGGAATTCTGGGGCTGCAGAGACCCATCATCCCACCCCAGCTTTCCCTCTGATCCCCGGACTTTCTCAACAGTGACGTTGAACTCCAGGGAGCCAGCCACAGGTATTACTCCGCAACCGCAGGGATCCTGCGTTCTGCAACACATCCGGGGAAGCAGGGATGCTTTCCACAGCGAGATGGTGGCTCTCCTCCATCTGCCAAGGTTTCTGCAACTATACCAGTGTGTAGCCCCCATATCTGTTCTCTGGTGTGGACCCGTTATGTCCCCGAACTGTTTTCCTGGGTCAGAGCGAAAGTGAGTGCAGGCTGGGGACAGGCACTTCTGGGCGGGGGACAATGCTGTCACCAGAGGGGTATGTGCTGTCACCAGGAAGCCTCTTCATGTTTAAAATAGTAACAATTATTGCTGTCCAACAACTATGTAGCTAGAAAACAGAACGCCCCCCCCTCCTCCCCCAACACACTTTTGTTTTCACTGCTGTCGAGAGCAGTTCCGATGCTCAGCCCCACGGGCAGCATCTTCCTGAGCGGGCAGTCAAGGTCACGGCAGCTGCGGCGGCTTGTTCCTGAGACGAACACCCCCTGCCCGCCTAGAAGGCGCAGGGTTCGCTCTGCCAAGGAAATGCCAACCCCAGCGCCGTGCCTTGGAATTGGCTGCTCCTGTCATCACCTTCCCCGTTCTCCGAGCCTGCAGGGAGGTGCGAGACGGGGAACCGTGCGGTCTGTCCCGCACAGCTGCCCCCGCCAACAGCTCAGCTGGAGGACGCCGGAGACGCCCAGCCTGCACGGGCACGCGGGGCCCAGAGTGATGGGGAGGGGACGCTGCCTGCATAAAGACCTTCCATGCAGCGTGAGCGTGCTAGCTCTCGGCTTCAGACATGTCAGTCCTCGATTAACAGGCGTGGGTTGGAGATTCACATTTTCTCTTTTGATGGAATCTATAGAAAAACGCATGATCTCGCACCACACAGCCTGTCACTGTGATATCGCGAGGAGGGCCTCCCTAGGGTCCTGCGACATGGAGGGTCTGTGGCATTTAAGCAAACCCTAACAGCCATCGGGGGCTGGCAACTTGAGGGCGAGGGGAAGCCTGCTGGGGGCGGAGGACAGCCGCTGGCCAGGCTGGCCGGCCTGGCTCCAAGCAGAGAACTTTTGTGAAAGGCACAAAAGAATAGATGGCAGGTGTTGGGCAAGGAAGACAAGACCTGCAGCTGTTTTCCTTCTGATCAGCGTAAGGGAAAGAGGAGCAGCGGGGCGGCATTCAGCCGCCTCCTCCGCAGAGCAGTCCCTCAAAGGGGCCGGCAGGGGGGTGCTGGCCCTTCCAGCACCTGCGGGGCACTCAGGAGCCACTTTGAGCTGAAACACAACAAATCAAAGGTTCCACAGAACACAAAAGCCAGAGGGGAAGTTTGAGGTGAGTGGGAGATGAGCAGGGTTTAAATTAATGAATTCACTTTTTGAAAAAGCAAATTTTTTCCTAAAGAATGGATTCCTCATGCGTGACTCATGTTAAGGCACAATATAATTTATGGTTGCTTTGATCAACAGCCGCGTCGATTTAAAATAACACTTGTGACATGCATGTAAGGTGTGCAGAATGATGCAAACCCTGCGTGAACGCCATGCCGTGGGAGCCGCTCAAGGCCTCCTGCTCTGTTCCTCCCAGTGCACCTGCCCCCTCGCAGACGTAACCACTTCCGGGGTGCATTTCTATGATCCAATAACTAAAACAATCCGATGACCAGAAAGATAAGAGGCCCCAGCTGCGTCCACCCCGTGACCACCTCTCCTGATGTCCCATAAGGACGCCTGCCCTGAGACAGAGAGCTCCATGACCCCAGCTCTCTGCTGTTCAAAGCACACAGAATCTGCAAGCCCATTCTATGCTAAGCGGAGAGGGTGTGTTTGAATATTATGCAGACGCCCACTGGACCCCATCCCTGGGCTGTTCGGGGCTCAACCTGTCTAAAACCAAGCCCACCACCCCCAGTCACCTCATCCAGGAGCCTGCACTCCACACTCCTCCTCAACACAGGCCCTGTCACCATCCGGGGCACTGGCCTCCGTGCCGGGCCTGACTTCGCTCACTTGGGAATTACATGCGGAATACACTGAGGGCCTCTGGAAGTGGAATCCGGCCCTGGGGTGGAACCGGGGAGGGTCAAAGGGCAGGTCCCCAAGATCTAGTGGGAGACCTGGATCCCAGGGCATGAAGAGAAGCAACACTTCAGAGGGTATAGGCCCAGGCTGCGGCCAACGTTATAGTCACAGGAGACGCCTTGGGTCTTTGTCCAGAGCCATAGGCATTTTCTGCACCAAGACAGCCAGCAAGGAGGCCTTGGAGAGTCCCACCCCGTCTCCATCAACCAGGGCAGGATCAAGCCCGCGGGCAGCAGGTGTCACCCCGGGGGCCCAGCTGGCCCGTGTGCATGTGACTGGGAAGTGTCTGCACCAGAGCGTGAAACACCTGCACTGGGGAAGGCAGACGGGGACCGGGCAGGACTCCAGGTGAGACGAGCACTGGGGGCAGGAAGAGGCGAGGGAAGGGGTAGGGACCTGGTCCCCGTCTGTCGATGGACTGGGTGGGAACGCGGTGCATCAGGGCTCGTTTTTTTGCTGAGAAAGTTTTAAAAATAAGCTTAGGCCTACGGAGCTGCTGTCAGTGAGGATCAAGGGGCGGGGCCTCAGTGGGCGGCTGCAGCTTGCAGCCTTAGTACTTTATGCAGAACGGGAGCCCAGGCTCCGGAATGAACAAATGACGAGAATGACGGCAATGCTGATCACCACATCCTGCATAAACGTCTTCAAATCTCAGGCCGCACCCCGCAAATACTCCTAGGTACAATTAGCATATGCTAATCACAATGCACAGAGCCCCCGCGGAATGTTAAAAAAAAAAAAGGTTAAAATTACAGAAATACATAAATGCCAGCCTCTTGGGCCCAAGCCACGCAGGAGATGAGTGAAAGAAACAGCTTCTGGAAAGGCGTGGATAAACCCAAGGAGGGGGCATCCTTAACAGGGTAGGAGCCAGTAAGAGGCTTTAAGCCCTGAGCGCGTCTGAGCCGGCCGGGCCCAGCGCGGCTGTACTTACTGGGCAAGCACCCTCAGCATGCAGAGGGCAAAAGTGGGATCCCGCAGGACGAGCTGGGAGAGGGTGGTGGGAACGGGAGCTGCACGCGTGTGTGGCTGGGATAGGTCGGGCTGCCTGGGTGCGGATGCACATGTGTGCATCACAGCCCGTAGGGTGCACAGCGTCGGTTGTGAGCATTTGGACAGAGACCTGGCTCCTTGTCAAGGGCTCACCCCTGGGGGTGCGTGGTTTCACTTGAGCTGATCGAGTAGCAGCCAACAAACGCGTGAGAAATTCCTACTTCTATGAGCGCAGCCTCGGGAAGGAAGGCAGAGGCGGGCACAGGGGAGACCAGCATTCCTGGCTCCTGACCAAGGCTTGGGCCGGAGAACCCCAGGGGTTCCTCTTGCCCAGTGGAGCCACATTGGCCTCGCACGGCCCCTGGCACAGTCCTCAGCCTGGCTGTGTTACCCGTGTCCTCGCCAGCTGTCCCAGGCTCCAGAAGGAATTCCACCAGCTCCCTGGGCAGGGCAGCAGCTGCAGCTCAAGGCCTCCAGTGGCCCAGGGTGGCCGCGTCCTAGGATGCCAGCCCCAGGGAAAGGGGGCCAGTGTGCCACTGCCAGCAAAGGGGGCAGAGGACTCTGGATGGGGATCGAGGAGGTGATGAGTAGGAGGAAAGAGCGCCCTTTCCTGTCTGTAGAAACAGCGCAAGGGGCTGGCGCTGTGGCACAGCGGGTTATGCCCCCAACCTGCAGTGCCAGCATCCCATATGGGTGCCGGTTCAAGTCCTGGCTGCTCCACTTCTGATCCAGCTCTCTGCTATGGCCTGGGAAAGCAGCGGAGGATGGCCCAAGTCCTTGGGCCTCTGCACCCACGTGGGAGACCAGAGGAAGCTTCTGGGCTTTGGACTGGCCCAGCCCCAGCCATTGTGGCCATTTGGGGAGTGAACCAGCTGATGGAAGACCTCCCTGTGTCTCTACTTCTCTGTGTAACTCTGTCTTTCAAATAAACAAAGTAAATCCAACCCCCCCCCAAAAAAAGTAGCACAAGCCCGTGCTGCCTGATGATCTTCAGATTTGGAACAGAAATAGAGAATATAAAACTGCCATTTTTTTCTCTTTTAAACTGGGAAAGAGAAGGAACCAGCTACAGAATATACAATACCTTGCAAACAATAACGGGGAGACAGAAGCAGAAGCGCAGTAGCAAAACAGTAAATGAGGTTTGAAAGCATTCACAGGCTGAGGCAGCTTCCAGGCAGACAGTAGTAAAACCCCCGAGGAAAAAAAGGAGAAACCGATGATGATGCGAAGAGACAGGAGGTGGGGAGGGGGCCTGGGGAGGGCCTGTGCTTGGGGCCATTCCTTAAGATCTGCAAATGATTCTCGTCTGCCTGGGAGCCACGCAGGCACCTGCTTTGAATTCCCGGAACTGCACACATGCTTTCTGCAGTCTTCTGCGTGTAACTCACCAAGCATTCTAAGACAAAATACCTGAGAGTGACGGCACGCAGCATACAAGCAGATGTCACGCGTAGCTACAGCCCGAGCGCACACCCAAGAACAGGCCAGAGGGAACATGGGTGATTTTTTTCCCCTATAATTTCCAAATGTTCTGTATAATCTTGCATTGCTTTTAAAATGAAAATGAACACTTAACTTTTTAAAAAGATTTATTTATTTACTTGAATGGCAGAGTTACAGAGATAGAGGCAGAGAGTGAGAGACAGAGAAAGGTCCTCCATCTGCTGATTTACTCCCCAAAAGGCCACAATGGCCGGAGCTGGGCTGATCCAAAGCCAGGAGCCAGGAGCTTCTTACAGGTCTCCCACGTGGATGCAGGGGCCCAAGGACCTGGGCCATCTTCCACTGCTTTCCCAGGCCATAGCAGGTAGCTAGATCAGGACTCGAACTGCTGCCATTGCCCGCTATGCCATAGCGCTGGCCCCAAATACTGTACTTTTTAAAAAAAATCTTACCTAAGCTATACAAGTTTCATGTATTTCATATATACAGATTTAGGAACAGAGTGATAGTCCCCACCCTACAAATACTGTAGGTTGAAACTGTTTGAAACCAGTTGAGTTCTTTGTAGGAAGCCTGGCCCTCATCACACGGTCTTCTAGAGATTTCCCAGAGGGCTGGGCTTGAGGACAAACCAGCGTCCTCTTCAAGTTAAACAGTTTCAGCAGGACACACAGCACCCCTCTCTCTCTCTGAGATGTGAGTCCTTCAAACAGGTACCAAAAGTGTTGTTCCAAATTTTATTTACGAGGCGGCCGAGAGACAGAAACACCCAGAGCCGCTCCCCTCTGCTGGTTCACTCCCCAAATGCCCCCCACAGGCAGATGAGCCAGGCCAAAGTCAGGCATCAGGGCGTCATCCCCCAGGCGGGAGGCAGGGACCCAGGAGCACCTGAGCCTGCACCTGCTGCCGCCCAGGGTGCACACGAGCAGGAAGCTGGACTGGAAGTATAGTAGCCAAGACCTGAACCGGGCACTTCCCTCGGGGATGTGGGCAACCCAAGCAATGGTTTCACCAAGCACCAAGCACCCAAGCATCCAGCGCTCTCTCCCAAACACAGCAGCTTCCACCTGCCTGACTCGAGGCTGCTAACGTGTCTGCCCCTTCGAGGACACCCCTCTTTCCTGCCCCGCGTCTGCCAGGTGCCTGGGCATGTGCCAGAGACAGACCTCACACTCTTACCCTGATCCCGAACGCCTGGCTGGAGACGGAAGCGTCAGCTGTGCTCCCAACAGGAAACTCATGAGTAATGGAACCTAGGCTGGGTGGGACGGGCACCCAGATGGGCGAGCTCCGTGAGCTGGGTTCTCTCCCTGGGGGAGGCAAACTCACGTGGGTGAGGCACGCGGTGAGCACAGTGCCTGCAGGGGAGACAGCCCACGGGGGTACCCAGGAGGCTTCGAGAAAGGCTTGGGGCCAGGGTAGGGCTGTTGCACGGCAGGTGCAGCCGCTGCTTGCTGGCACCCATATGAGAGTGCGGGTTTGAGGACCAGGGACTCTGCCTCCTGTGTGGGAGATCAGGCTGGGGTTCCAGACTCCTGGCTAAAGCCTGGCCCAACAGCCTCGGCTGCTGTGGCCGTTGGAGGAGTGACCCAGTGGATGAAGATCCATCTCCCCTCCCCTCCTCCCACCTCTGTCGTTCTGCCTTTCAAATAAGTAAATAGCCTTTTTTAAGAAGAAGAAAGGACTGGGGTGAGGATGACCAGTTTCCCTCCTCTGGGGCAGGGGGGACTGCAGCCTGGTGGCACCGGGACTGGAGTAAGACAAATGGGAATGGGCAGGAGGCAAAGGACGCCGAGGACTGGGAAGAGGACGGCGTGGGGGTGCCGTTTGCTCAGCCCTCAGCGGGCACTGACCCCATCAGCACCACATCACGCTCTGCAGTTCTCTGTGTCCGGTTCAAATCCAAGTTCACGTCGATCTTACAGCAGCGCCTGAAGAAACTGAACGTTCTTATGTTGGGCTGGACCTTCCATCTGTTAGACTGGAGCTCCTGGAGTGCAAAGCCCAGGCCTGCTCTCACCCTGCTGGGGACCTGGCATACAGGGGACCCGTCCCAGCCGGCTGATGTCAAGTTGTGGCCGGCAGCCGTGAGCACCAGGGTGCAGGCACGGGCCTCTGCCCACATCCCACAGCAGCCCCGGGAGTCGGTTATTAGCAGAGGGAGCCTCGGCTTCTCGGAGGACAGTTCTGTGCTGCCTGCGGGTGGCTGGTGCAGGGTCTGGAGCTCAGGAACAAGGCAGGCATTCTCTGGGATGGGACAAGAGGCGGCTGCAAGCAGTGCTGGGCTGGGCACGAAGCAGACTCGCTGCCTCGGGGCTGAGATGACACGCGGAGGAGGAAGCGGCTTGGAGAGGCAGGGGCTGAAAGCAGGGGTGCAGAGCCGGGGCGGAGGCTCTGGATGAGAACCTGGCCCAGGCTGATGGGGGTAGAAAGGCAGGGCTGCAGTAAGCCAGGCCCGAGGAGACAGTGGTGAATTAGGCAATGCCCGTGGAACAGAGGGCGCAGGAGCAGAGCAGAGAAGGAGCAAATGCCGGAGGCCCCTGGGGGCAGAGGAGGCTCCAGGTGGCAGCACAGGGGAGCGCGGCACAACAGGGAGAAGTGTGCAGGGACAGAGCAGTGAACGTGGTTTCAGCTTCGCTCTCCAGGAATCTTTCAGATCAGCCAGGAGCTTTGCCCAGCCCAGGGTACAGGGGTGGAGGAGACCAGAGAACTGACCGGATCGTCGTGGTCAGGGCTGTGGGGCTCTGCACGTGGCATTTCGGGGACACCGCTCCGCACGGGCCTTGGGGGCTGCGTGCTGACTCCCCTTGCCAGAAGCCAGCATGGAGCTTATGACCCAGCAAGGTCACCCAGCCTCGTGGACGGGCGGAGGGCCAGGGGTGGGGCCAAAGCCAAGACAGCGCACGAACCAAAAGTCCGGGCTGCGCTAATGGACTGATGTTTTCATTTTCTCGTGTGTCAACTGTCTGGGGAAACCTCAAAGCAAACACTGCGCTCAGACACTGCCAGTGCCACCCACTCCATCTGCTTCTCATCTGTCCTCCTCCAAACCCAGGGCCTCGGGCCAGTCCTTCGGCCCACCTGCACTAGGACATCAGCACTACGCGGACGCCTGTGATGGACCTTCTGGCCCCCACACCGTCAGCACAAAACAGAGGAGGATGTGTCCACCAACTTTGGTTGGATTTGGCTTTGCTTAGCAAAATCCAAAGCCACAAAAAATCAGAGTGGCTCACATCCGACTTCGTTAACAATGAAAGCCTGCGATACGGTAGCACACACGTTCCACGAGTCACTTTAACGAAGACAAAAAAAATTGGTTCTGACAGGTTTGCAACAAACAGCCAGAGACTAACATCCATACTATATATGAGTGCTTGTAAGTCTTAGAAAAAAGACAAATCGGGCAAGAAAGAAGGGGGGGGGCAACTGAGGAGGCTGCACTTGCTAAAGCACAGGTAAAACAAGCCCAGAACGCGTGGGAAAAGCGCACTCTGCACACACTCTCAGGAGGAGGTCAAGTTGGTGCCGCTTCGCCAGAAGGAAATCTGACACCTACACGTGCATCTCACGCCTAAGGGAGTCCCTGAGGGGAGAGCTGCACCGCTCTGCAAAGATGCACTGCGGAGGGCGTCTGTGGCACGTTGCTCATCATCGCAAATATTTTGGGAACCCTGAGGTCTGTCAGTAGGAGGGCTGCTGGGTAAACAGTGGCACAGTCTCACGGCGCAGGCTGGGCACATCGGCTGGTGTTGACCTGGGACGTCAGCCCCGACTCAGTACCAGGTGAAGAAAGCAAGTTGTGCACCAGAACCCCTCGTGTGTGGGTCTGCCTGCATCTCTGGGAACCTGAAATCTCACTTATATATAAATGAGCGTTTTGCACCAGATGCTGGGAAGGTTATTCACCCAGCGATTAACTGTCGTTGTCCCATGGAAAGGGAAGTGCCGTGAGGCTCAGTCTCCTGGACTCCCGATTTTGTTTAAAGATATACTTATTTGAAAGGCAGGACAATAGAGAGGGAGAGATGGAGAGAGAGAGATAGAGACAGAGAGATCTTCCATCTACTCGTTCACTCCCCCAAATGACCGCAATAGCCAGGTCTATGCAAGGTTGAAGCCAGGAGCAAGGAACGCCATCCAGGTCTCCTGTGTGGGTGGCAGGGTCGCAAGCACTTGGGCCATCTGCTGCTTTCCCAGGTGCATTAGCAGGGAGCTGGATCGGGGTGGAGGAGCTAGGAGTTGAACCAGCGCTCCGATATGAGATCCCAGCATCCTAAGCAACAGCTTAACCTACTGCGTCATAGCATTGGTTAAAGATATTTTTACACAACCAAGAGCTGTGGAAACAGCCAGAGCCCCGGCCAGGGAGGCAGCAGCACCTGAGGACGTGCTGAGGACGTCTGTGCTGCGGCAGGCAAACGCTCCGGCCAGCGAAGAGCTCTGGAACACTGACCACAAAACCAATCATCCGTACATCTAACGGGATCTCTATTTAGCTCCCTTGTTGGTCCTTCAAATTCCCCACATCTAAAACTAAGCTCATCACTCTGTCTGCACCTGGCTGCGCTGCCCGTGTTCCTGTCTCAGCCAGAACACTGCCCTCCCTCCTCACAGCCTCAGAGCCAAGCCGGCAGCAAGGGCATCGTCTTCAATGAAGAGAGCAAATGATGGGGACCCATGCAAGCGGCCCCTCCCTCCACTCCCTTCAGGGCGGCCCTGGGACAAGGCAGCATCCCCGCCTATCTGGCTGCCTCCTTTCTTGGACGCGTGGGTGGAGACAAGCAGTAATTGGGAGTTCGGGGTTCAAAAGGCTTTTCCTAGTGGTTGAATCTGCAAAGGCGCCGATACTTTCACTAAAACAAGAAGAGGTAATGAGCCTTCCCTTCCAGACTGCCGCTGGGCTGCGGAGCACCTGCTGGGCTCCTCCCAGGGAAAGAGATGAGTAAGTCTGCATCTCCCGACAGCAAGAAGTGGGAGCGGCGTTGGTCTGCTCGTCAGCACTTCTAATTCATCCCGAACGCCAGCCTTTGCTCTTTTCTCGCTTTCCTGCTCCTGCTAGAAGACAGCTGGAGTGGGAAGTGATGACAGACACCCAATGAGTTTCAGCAACACGTTCGACTTATCTCCCTCTGCTTCCCAGAGGGGCTGGCCGGAGCCCCTGGGTTCTCAGGCCCTGGCAGCCTCCTTCCCACCTCCAGGCCAGCCCGAGGACCACTCTGCACAGGCGAGCTCGGGGTCCAGCAGCTGAGACATGGCCGGGGCCCGCGGTGCTGGAGGAGCCCCGACGGTGAGCTCCAGCTCTTGCGTTGCCAGGCTTAGGCCCTCCCCTGGGCACGCCCCTGTGTCCGGAGAGGGCCTGCTAGCTCCCTCCTGGGGTGCTGGCTCACCAGTTTCTACTTCCCCATCACCTCCTCCAGGGAGTCAAGGCCTGGCCACCTGTGTCCGAGGCCCCCGGCCATCGGCACTCTCCCGACACCCGCTGCTTGTCTCCCCTCACCTCCTGCACCTGCACTCCTGTCGCTGTGGCCTGCCCACCAGCTGCCTGCACAGGTTGCCTTCTAGCTGTTATCTGTGGTCACAGGCGTTGTGTCTAGTGAAAGGGCGGCGCTCCAGCCCCTGTGACGAGTTGTCTCCCCCACGTCCCTCCCAGTCCTGGCCTTCCTGATGTGCCTTGCAGGGAATCAAGTGGTCCACTGCTTTCTGAGAACACGCAGAATGAGGCGGCTGTCGATAACCAAACATACTTATCTCATTTAGATAGCAGCAAAACCCAGGGTGAATTGAACAAAATACGAAGTACAATGAGAACGGCACAACGCCGTTGCGGGAAATCAGCCAAGCGCCGAGTACGTGAACTGTGCTCTGCTCCTAGACTAGAAACCTCAGTGTCGTTAAGGTGTCAATACTCTCCGGTTTCCTCTAAACTCAACACACCTTTGATCAAAATCCGAACACGGTGTGGTACTGGTGTAGGGACAGACAGAGGTGGGTAGGCGTGGTGGCACAGCAGGTCAAACTGTAGCTTTGGAGGCCTGCGTCCCACCCTGGAGTGCCTGGGATCAAGTCCTACCTCTGTTTCCAATCTAGCGTCCTGCTACGGCACCTGGGAGGCAGGGGATGGCCCAAGTGCTTGGTTCCTGCCATCCACATACAGGACCTGGTGGAGTTCCTGACTGCTGGCCTCAGCCCGGCCCAGCCCTGGCTGTTGCGGCCATCTGCGGAGTGAACCAGTGAATGGAAGACCTCTCTCTCTCTCCACCCCATGACTCTTTCAAATAAATAAATAAAATTTGAAAAAAGGACACTTCAAAAAGTCCCTGGAAAAATGGGAAGTCTTGTTGCAAAAAAAAAAAAAAAAAAAAAAGTGAAATCCATGCAGTTACTTCCTAATATGCAAAATGCACATTAAAACCAGCATGAATACTATCAGAAGGGGGGTACTACAAAAAATGCATGAAAATGCATATTATGCAAAAAATCTATGCATGGATTTCAAATCATTTTTAAATAAACTTACCTATTTGTTTTACATTTCCATGGACTTCAAAAAGATTTATTTATTTATTCTGAAAGGCAGAGTTACAGAGAGAGAGGGACAGACAGACGGAGATCTTCCATCCTCTGGTTCACTCCCCAAATGTTGCAACAGCCAGGTTGGGCCAGGCCAAAGCCAGGAGCCAGGAGCCAGGAGCCAGGAGCCAGGAGCCAGAAGCTTCTTCCAGGTCTCCCACGTGGGTGGCAGGGGCCCAAACACTTGGGCCATCTTCTGCTGCTTTTTCCAGGCCATCAGCAGGGATCTAGATTGGAAGTGGAGCAGCTGGAACACGAGCCGGCGCCCACATGGGATGCCAGCATTATAGGCAGGGGCTTTACCCGCTACACCACAGAGCCAGCCCCGCCATGGACTTTTTCCTCTGCCTATCAGAACGGTGCGATGGCTCATTTTTTGTGTCAGCTCCAGTGTGCTAAGGGATGCCCAGAGCTGGAAGAAGACATTCTCTGTGGGTGTGCCTGGGAGGCGGCTCAGGAAGAAATTAGCAAGTAAATCAGCTGTCAGAGAAGAAAACCCTCCCGCACGCCCTCCAGTGCAGGCGGGGAGCCTGAACAGAACATTTACCATGGAATTTGTTCATCGTTTGATTTTTTCCAACTACTTAGATATGTGGGGAAAAAAACATCTAAAGCTTATGGATTGCACGAAAATAGGCAACTTGGTGGATCTGGCCTACAGGCCATCATCTGGGTACCCTGGCCTCTGCCTTCCGCAGGGCTCTTCCATCTTCGGGCCGGTTGGTTCTTTGTTGCGCAGGTCTGTTCTGTGCACGGGAGAAGGTAGAGCAGCGCGCCTGGCAGGTGGCGCCTCGTCAGCTTTGACAACCAAAACTGACTTTGGACTTTGTCTTAGGTGCTCGCAGGGGCGGAATCACCCGAGGTGACAAGCAGGGATCTGTAGGCAGCAGATCCCTGTCTGCCTGGGGCAGGAGGAGGGGAGAGGCGAGCATGGGGGACCGGCTGGAGGGGGGCCACGGGAACCTCTGGGTTAATAAACGCGCTGTATCGTGATGACAGCAGCGATGGCTGCAGTGCATAAACGGATCCTAATTTGAAATGGTTGTGCTTAGTGTGTGTAAATGACACCTCTACAAAGCTGCCTCAAACAGGACAGAAATATTTAACGGAACTGCTGACGCTTCCTGGCTGCTCATGCACAGGGCACAGCCTCTTGTTGTCATCAGATAACGAGGGGCTCTGCCCGCCCCCCAGGAAGTGACAAAGGGGGTTCCAGCCAGAGCAGTTCAGAGAAAGCGAGTCTGCTCCGTGTGTGCACGGGGATTCTAGAAGGAATGCGCGGGTTACTCTTGTAGGGAAATGGGCATTTATTGGACTGCAGTGTGCAGAAGGCAGAGAACTTTTCCCACTGTCCATTTTCAGTACAGAGCAAAGATCAACAAAGGCTGAGGAAGAAGTGCCACTGAGCTTGGACTATGTGGTGCCGTTTTGAGGAGCCCGATTATGAATTTACATCCGGTGCTCCACCCTGTCCAGCAAAGAGAACACAAATCGCGTCTCCTACTTCCGTAACAGGTAAGGGTGAGTAGAGGTAATAGCCGGCTCTCAGTGAACCCCTCCAGCCTCTGCCATCGCCTAACCCAAATTCCTGCTCCCTAATCTCCTCCCCTCAGCCCGCAGCTCCAGGTGGAGGAACACGTGTCCAGCGATCTCGGGCGCACCCTGGCCCAGCTTACCTGGCGCTGACTCGGGAGTGAGGGGGCGGTCCCCTTCCCAGTTCTCCTTCTCTGCTCTGATTCCCTCTCAGCTGCTCAGCATCTCCGGGCGCCTCGCACTTCCTGATCCCCTTGCAGCAAGGCTAGGGCGAGGTCTAATTCATGACTGGGATTTAACGACTTGATCATTGTGTGTGTTCTTCCAGTTCATTCTGTATTCACAGCAAATACCGCCAGTTACGGTGTTCGGACAAGGGGTCTTTAAAAATTTTAAGTAAAACAAGGTAAATCTACTTCCAGAAAAGACATGACACCAACAATTACACCCACAAAAGTGTCCGAGCCTTGCATAACTGTAGCTAAATTCCTAACCAGGTTTCTGTCCACTCACAGCTTTGGAGGTTCACAGTGCAAGGTCAGGTGGCCCTGCCGGTCTGGCGTGTCATGAGGGTGGAGGATGCTACAACTAGCAGAGGACCACATGGTGGGACAGGAGGCAAAGAGGAAAGAGGCAAGTGTGGTCTCTCCTCCACAGCCACCAGGAGCCTAGCGCGGGGCTTCACCCCAGCAACCTGATCCCACGGATCCGGGGACTCCGCCTTCAGAAACAACCGGATTAAGTTCCTGTCCTTAATCTACGGACATGAACATAAAACCCTGGGGACCCAGCCTCTGGGGAACAGCCAGACCAACACTGGAACCACAGCAGTGTCATCTTGTGAAAAAGAGGAGGCGGGCGCCCACCAATGACTCAGATCAGGGGACAGCGCTCCCTCCAGACCAGGAGCCACAGCCCCTGTGTGAGAGGCTTTGTGGATCACAGTCAGGCTGTGCCACTTCATCTTTTCTCAGCTCGCTGGGCTGCACACAACCTCCAACGACTGTGGCTTCTGATTTCTGCTCCAGGAGCTTCGACGTGGTCCTGGGTGGCTGCCACTAGTGACGTGTGGCTTCTGAGCACTTGAAATGCGGTTAGTATGGCTGAGGAACTCAATTTTAAATTGCATTCATGGTAACTCATTTGCATTTAATTACTCAGTGATTAAGGCACTGTCTGGTGCAGCCCTAGCCAATGATGACAGAAATGCCTCCCGTGTCTGGAGAGAGAACTCCCTCTCTAGCTTGTTGTGGGGGGAGGGGAAGAGCCTCACTTTATAAAGCCAGCAGAACCTTAACATCAAACCCTAACAATGGGGTCTGGCGCTGTGGCGCAGCGGGTTAAGCCTGCACTGCCGGCATCCCATATGGTTGCCAGTTCGAGTCCTGGCTGCTCCACTTCCTATCCAGCTCTCTGCTATGGCCTGCGAAAGCAGTAGAAGATGGCCCAAGTGCTTGGGCCCCTGCACCTGCGTGGGAGACCCGGAAGAAGCTCCTGACTCCGGATCAGCCCAGCTCCAGCCACTGCAGCCACCTGGGGAGTGAACCAGCGGATGGAAGACCTCTCTCTCTCTCTCTGCCTCTCCTCTCTGTGTAATTCTGACTTTCAAATAAATAAATAAATATTTTAAAAAAGTGACTCCCATTCTCCAAAAATTCACATATGCAAAAACAATAGTGGAGTTCTTTATAAAAAAATAAAATTAAAATTAAAAAAAAAAAAGCCTAGCAATGACCAAACTAGTAAACCCTTCGACAAATCTCATGGCCATAGAAAACAAAAGACATAAAGTGCAGTACTAGCAAACAGAACGCAGCAGTGCATCAGAAGTGACCTGTTGGGGTTTATTCCATAAGACAAAGACGATATTTAGAGTTTAATAACATAAATTTTTAATTTTTTAAAAGATTTGTTTATCTATTTGAAAGGCAGAGTTGCAGAGAGACAGAGACAGGGAGAGAGAGAGAGAGAGAGAGGTCTTCCATCCACTGGTTCACTCCCCAGATGGCTGCAATGGCTGGAGCTGGGCTGATCCAAAGCCAGGAGCTTCTTCCCGGTCTCTCACGCGATGCAGGGGCCCAAGGACCTGGACCATCTTCCACTGCTTTCTCAGGCCACAGCAGAGAGCTGGACTGGAAGTGGAGCAGCCAGGACTCGAACCAGCGCCCATATGGAATGTTGGTACCACAGGCGGTGGCTTTAACCACTAAGACACAGCACCAACCCCCATAATTCTTTTTAATAAATTCATTCAGGTCTCCCATGTGGGTGGCAGGAACCCAATTACTTGAGCCATCACCGCTACCTCCCAGGCACATTAGCAGGAAGTTGGGGTCAGGAGCCAGACGCAAGCACTGAACACAGATACTGCAACGTGGGGCGCAGGCATCTTCACCCACCTTTTAGCAACATGCTTCCTTTTTATTATTTAAGATTTATTTATTTGAAAGGCAGAACTACAGAGAGAGGAAGAGGTCTTCCATCTGCTGGTTCACTCCCAAATGGCTGCAACAGCTGGGCTGTGCCAAGCTGAAGCCAGGAGCCCAGAGCTGCTTCTGGATCTCCCATGTGGGTGCAAGGGCCCAAGCATTTTGGCCATCTTCTGCTGCTTTTCCAGGAAGTGGAACAGCCAGGTCTTGAACTAGTGTGCATATGGGATGCCCACCTTGTAGGCAGCAGCTTAACCCACTACACCATGAGGCTGGCCTTGGCAACATGATTCTTTACACCAACAAATCAACACTGAAAAGCAAAACAATTCAAATACATAAATGCTGAAAAGACATGGTGAAGTGCAAATCCCGATAAAAATTCGAATAATGGAACAAACAAAATGACTCAGGTGTAATAAAGACAGGTTATCAAAAACACAATCCAGGAAATAGCATCATACAGGGTAGAACCCTGGGATGGGTACCATGGTACAGGAAGCTGGGACACTGCTCGGAATTCACACATCCCATACAGCAGCACCAGCTGGAACTCTGGCTGCCCTGCGTACAGTCCAGCTTCCTGCTAATGCACCGGGGGGGTGGGGGGGCAGCAGATAACAGTCCAAGGACTTGAGTCCCTGCCACCACGTGGGAGACCTGGATGGAGTTCCTGGCTCCTGGCTTCAGCCTGGCCCAACCTCAGCTGTTGGGGCTATTCAGACAATGAACCAGCAGATGGAAGATCTCCCTCTCTCTCTCTTTCTCTCTCTTTCAAATAAATAAGTAAATAAATCTTGAAGAGGAGAATGTTAAGGACTCTGAGAAGTTCTGTTAAGTTTTTTTTTTAAAGGTGATATACTAAAGTCAGCATTCTAACCAAAAATAGAGCAGAGAGGCCCTCCTTACCCCTATTATTCAACAACATTTGTGAGTTACTAGAAAATGCAATAAGGCAATTAAATCCTCAGAATGAACATGGAAAAAGAGAGAAAGTATGTTAGAAGAGTGTACCTAGAAAACCTATGAAAGTTGGAAGGTAATGATGGATTATAAAATATAATAAAAATCAGTATTTTTATACTAGCAAATGGCCAAGAAGAACTAGAAACCACAAAAATTTATGTTCACAACAGTGAAAAAAACCGGACAACACTTAGGCGTGAAGAATAAAACACTCAAGACAGTCCAGAAAAGGCAAAGCTGTATAGGGAATATTTTCCCCACTTTGTTTTGATCAGGGTCTGCCGGGGGGTGGGGGTGGGGGGATGCTGGGGAGCGACTGAATGGACGCAAGGTTTCTCTGGGGATTGGTGGGGATTTTCTAAAATCAGTTTATGATGGTCACACAAGCCGGTATCTGATCTTCAGTGAACTGGATACTTGAAATGGGTGAATTTTATGACCTTCGTAAATATTAAAATATACTATATGGAATCACTTCCATGCAACAGGAGACTGCATGGTACCCGCCCACGACAAAGATGGAGACTGTATGGTACCCGCCCACGACAAAGATGGGTGGAGCAGAATAGTAAGCTTGGCAGCAGACGTCAACTAAATGCAGCGAACGAACGTGATATTTCAGTTCATGGGGCGGAAATGGCTTATGCAACAAACGATGTTGGTGCAACTGGTCTTTTGTCTGGAAGAAAATTAAATTAACCCCTACTTTGACCAAAATCTGTGAACCATCTGGAATGTACTGTAAAACCTTAAACCAGAGATACAGTGGAAGATGACCCGAGAACCTACATACAGAACCAAGGCAAAGAGGAGGCATTTTAACTCAGCCTGGAAATCTGGAAGCCATAAAAGAAAAGACACTTCTCTGATATCATTTTAAAAAAATCTACTATTTGATAAAGTAGAAGATAGTACGGGGGCCGGCACTGTGGTGCAGTGGGTTGTCATGGCTTGCAACACTGGAATCCCATAGATACTCCTATTGGAGCACCAGTCGGAGTCCTTGTTGCTCCCTGCTAATGAGCCTGGGAAGGCAGTAGAGGATGGCCCCAAGTGCAGAGATCTGTCTCTCCACCTCTCCCTCTTACTGTGCCTCAATAAGTCTTTTTTTAAAGATACTATGGGAATAAAGTCAATAGGTAAACAACAAGCTGCCCAGCACACATGCAGCGGCAAGCTCTTATAGAAGGACTGGAAGATGGGCAGAGGGGGAGGGCCAGTCCGAGCCAGTGGCCAGGGAAATGCAAGAGAAACAACCGATGGCAAAAACCCCAGGGTGCCACCTGACGCGCAGGACGCAGCCTCGCACGTCGCTGATGGAAACGGCGTCACGCTCATCCTGGGGAAGCAGCTGAACAGTCCTCTCCTGAAACGTTTAAAAGGGTTCTGACTTGGCATCTCTACTCCTAGGAGCCCACTGGTAGAAACGAGAGCCACGCGACATAGAGAGGGAGGTACAGAGATGGCCGCAGAGGCGATGGAGGTAAAACAAACGGAATGCCCTTCCACGGGGAAGGACAGGATGCAAGTTCAAAGGCAGGTCTACACCACGTGGCCTACAGCTTCCTCCACGATGCCGCAGGAGGCGAGGAGCTGGGATGACGTATTTCACCCTCACGGACACCGAGACTACAGACTGTGACACTCACCCATGGGCATGAACGCTACAGAACATGAACGAACTGGGACCACAGCCAAGTAACCCATGCGCGTGCAGCTCTGTGGGCTGACATGGCCGTGCAGCCAACCACGGGTGGGAACACCTCCACCCCTGGAGGTATCAGAGGGTGAGGGTGTAATATTCAGTTGGAGATGATGAGAAAAAAGTCTTCAGCCTTTAAACAAGAAAGACAAAAACGAACAGCAGAGGAGAAGCGACTTCGTGTGTATTTTCACAGTGAGAAGCTCAGAGGGCGGCCAGCAATCAGCTACCGGTGCCCCAGAGCTGGGAGGCTCCGCCGCCTGCCATTGCACCCCTTACACGTCTCCTTACAGAGTCAGTTACGTTCTTCTCCATGGACACCCGTTCTTGAATCTCGGGGGGGAAAGGCAATGAAATCATTTTTACCCAGGCAAAAACCCTCTACCCATCTCGTAAGCTCATGCGAATTGACAGAAGTCCCACTACTTGCTGTGCACAGTAGGAAACACTTTACATATAGATCCTGGACCTGGGACCCACTGCTGACCAGGATGCCAAAGTCCTTACAAAATATGGCAACATATTCACATATAACTCGCACATCCTCCGAACACCTGTTATCTGCTCCAGACAACTTATGTCTAACATCAGGCAGATGCTCTGCAAGTAGGAAGACATTTCAAAGAGGTCATAGAAATTGGAATTAAAGAGGTTGGCGCTATGGCATAGTGGGTAAAGCCGCCGCCTGCAGTGCCAGCATCCCATATGGGCTCCGGTTCGAGTCCCCGCTACTCCACTTCCGATCCAGCTCTGTGCTATGGTCTCGGAAAACAATAGAAGATGGCCCAAGTGCTTGGGCGCCTGCACCCATGTGGGAGACCTGGAAGAAGCTCCTGGCTTCTGGTTTCAGATCAGCTCAGCTATGGCCATTGTAGCCATTTGGGGAGTGAACCAGTGGATGGAAGACCTCTCTCTCTCTTTCTGCCTCTGCCTCTCTCTAACTCTGCCTTCGAAATAAATAAATCTTTTTTAAAAAAAGAAAAAATGGAATTAAAACATGCACTTTTTTTGGTGCAAAAAATGTTGGAATCCATACACAGTTTTTTCATAATCCTCACTTTCCATGAATTTTTGGAGACCTTTGTAGTTGTTGTACTGTACTGTTTAGGGAATAATGACAAGGGAAAGAGTCCAAACAGATGCATATTTCTTCCCCAAAGATTTCTGATCCACCTTTGGCTGAGTCTGCAGACGGGGAACCCGCAGAGGTGGAGGGCTGAGGACTTCAGGGGACACCATGGATGTGGCCCGGGGGTTCAGAGAAGTTAGCTCTGCTGCTTGATGCCACAGGAACTCCTATGAGTGCAGCCAGGCGGGTCTACACCCAGGCTCACCCCAGGCAGTCGCTGGGCTGCCTGTGCCCTCTCACTAGATGGCTGAGCTATTCACAGGGCCAACCCATGGTTCCACGGTGCTCCGTGTACACAGGCACCTGCCGGGGCCCCTGCGGTCTTGGACGCCAGTGCTGTGGTTCAGAGTGAGTACCCAGGACCCCTGCCTTCAAGAATGGTGGGTGTTCCCATTAGCGTCCAGTCTGTGACTGCTGGAGGGGCCAGGCCCGTGTGTGGGAGATGCTTCTGGGGAACCCCCATGCCCACACGTGGCACAGGCCTCGGTGACTGTCCGATTATCCCCAAGGAAAGCCCTGAGCTGTTGTGCAGGCTCCTGATTCTCCCTTCACCCACAGTCTTTCTCATGGGCCACAACCACTATGATTTAACTTTCATATTCACCTGAACCTAAAGAAGAAATGCCCGGGGGCCAGCGCTGTGGCACAGTGGGCTAAGCCACTGCCTTACAGTCTGGAATCCCATCTGGGAGTGCCAGTTGAGTTCCGGCTGCTCTGCTTCTGATCCAGTTCCCTGCCAATGGCCTGGGAAAGCAGCAGAAGATGGCCCAAGTGCTCGGGCCCCTGCCACCCACATGGGAGACCCGGATGAAGCTCCTGGCTTCACCCTGGCCCAGCCCTGGCCCGTTGAGGCCATTTGGGAGTGAGCCAGTGGATGGAAGATCATCTCTCTGTCTCTCCCTCTCTCTGTCATTCTGCCGCTCAAACAAAATGTATTAAAAGAAAAACAAAACAAAAAAACTCCTATGTCCACACCTTGTCTGGGAAGAGACAGTTCTCCAGTTAGCAGGAAAGGCCATATTTTCTGGGTTTTTTGGAGCACAGAGGGCATAAACAAAGGCTCTCAAACAAGAGAGAAATAAGAGATGTTATTTTACTACACGTTCAAAAGAGGAAAAGTAGCGTGGCATTGATGCCCGAGATTTTTTTTAACACGCACTAAGGCGATGTCTTTTGAACCTTGCCATTGGTTTTCATTAGGAAAGAAGTGCTGATGAGAGTTGGCGGCTTGGGGCGTCTCTCCCACGGCCCCTCCCTCAGCGCCATGGGCTGGGATGGGGCAGGGCACTGCAGGTGCTGGGGAGACAGCACAGGGAGGGGCTGGGCTCCCCAGGAAGGTCCTGAGGAAGATGAGTGTGGAGGGGTTGGGGGGAGGGACACCTCCTCCCCTGGCACAGAGACCCTCAGGGTACACGCACCAGGGGCGCCTCTCTCTCCTATCCTTGCTGCGTCTCCCGGGCTGCAAGTGAAGACCAGCATGGGGAGGAGCTGGGTGTACCTTTAAGATGCCATCTGGAAGTCACTCCTGCATTGTCTGAAATGGGTGTAGGGCTCTCTCCATCGAGATTCCCATGTAAAAATCATGTCCACATAACGTCTTTTCAGAAACCCACAAATATGGGACAGATGCTATAATTCTACTCACAAATAAGAATGGGGAACTCCGTCATTCTGAACTGACACTTTTTGGAGAATTTTTAAAATTATTACTTATTAGAGAGAGAGAGAGAGATGGATCTCCCATCTGCTGGTTCACTCCCCCAATGCCTGCCACAGCTGGGGCTGGGCCAGCCCAAAGCCAGGAGCTGGGAATGTCTCCCATGTGAGAGGCAGGCACTCAATTACTTGCGCCATCACCACTGTGTCCTGGGCTGTACGCTGAGAGGCAGCTGGAGTCGGGAGCTGGGACCGAGAACTGAACCCAGGCACTCTCACCACGGATGGAGGGTCGTACTAACCACCTGCTCTTGGAGAACTGTTTAAACCACAGAAAGCATTCAATTCAAATTTGCTCTTACTGAATTCAAGAAATACAAAATATTTAATAAGTTGGGGGGGGCATTATGGCACAGGGGATTAACCACCGCTGGGATGTCCACCTGCCATACCCGAGCGCTGGTTCAAGTCTCGACTACTCCACTTCCAATCAAGCTCCTTGCTCAAGAGCCTGGGGAGCAGATGATGGTAACTCAAGCACTCGACCCAGAAGGAGCTCCTGGCTCCTGACTTCAGCCTGGACCAGCTCTGGCTGTTGTGGCCATTTGGAGAGTGAACCACTGAATGGGAGATCCATCTCTCTTCTCTCATTCTTTCTCTCCGTCATTCTGCCTTTCAAATAAACAAATAAATATTCTTTAAAAGCTCACCTGTTCCTATTGACCCAGACTTAGGGTTTGTGTTTGGCACAATGGCTAAGAAGCAGCTTGGGGCGCTTGCCTTCCATACTGGGGTCCCAGCTGCACCCTCCACTCTGGCTTCCTGCTGATGTGCACCCCGGGAGGCAGCAGGTGATGGCTCAAGTACTTGGGTCCTTGCCACCACATGGGAGACCTGGCTGGACTTCCAGGTCTCTGGTTTTGGATTGGCCCAGCCCTAGCTGTTATAGGCATTTGGGTGAATATAGAAGATCTCTGGGCCTCAGAATCAGCCCTTAAGGCATTCGGATCTGGCTGAAGAGTCCATGAGAGTATTTTAGGAATGGAAAGCCAAGACACTCTGGGAAAAAAAAAAAAAAAAAAACAAAAAAAAAAAACAAACACCTAAATGAAAGATCTCTGCGAGTGAGATCCCAGTGGAAAGAATGGGGCCATCAAAGAAGGAGGTACCTTTCTCTGAAGGGAGGAGAGAACTTCCACTTTGACTATGACCCTGTCGGAATAAGATCGAAGTCGGCGAACCCAAAAGGCTTCCATAGCCTTGGCAACTCATGACTAGAGCCTAGGGAGATTACTGACGCCATAAACAAGAGTGTCGAATTGTTAAGTCAACAACAGGAGTCACTGTGTACTTAGTTCTCATGTGGGATCTGTCCTTAGTGTGTTGTCCAATGTGAAGTGATGCTATAACTAGTACTGAAACAGTATTTTTACACTTTGTGTTTCTGTGTGGGTGCAAACTGATGAAATCTTTACTTAATATATACTGAATTGATCTTCTGTATATAAAGATAATTGAAAATGAATCTTGATGTGAATGGAATGGGAGAGGGAGCGGGAGATGGAAGGAGTGCGAGTGGGAGGGAAGTTATGGGGGGGAGCCAATGTAATCCATAAACTGTACTTTGGAAATTTATATTCACTAAATAAAAAAAAAGAAAAAAAAGAAGATCTCTGTATCCCTGCTTTTCAAATAAATAATTAATTCACACATACACACACACACACACACACACACACACACACCAAGGCTGTCAAGACGTCATTGGAATGATCTTTGAACTGATGAAGTTATTATAATCTGATTCTCTTCTTTAAAAAACGAGAGAAACAAGTGCTGTAGCAAGACTAAGGCTAATATGCACTATTAGTTTCAGTGCTAGGACTGGACATTTGGCTTCGCGTCAGAGTGCCCAGGTTTGAATCCTGGCTCTGGCTCTTGATTTCTCTTCCCACCAACACAGACTCTGGGACACAGCAGTGACAGTGCAAGTAATTAGGTTCCCACTTCCCACATGGGAGACCAGGACCGAGTTCCTGGCTCTCAGCTCCAGCCCAGGCCCAAACTTGGCCACTGCAGGCATCTGGGGGAGAAAACCAGTGGATGGGAGCTCTTGCTGTCTGTCTCTCAGTACCTCTGACTCTAGAATAAATATAAAATACAAACATATTTTAAATCAATAAATATAAGTGTGTATTTCAACCAACTAATCAGTCTCTTCAATTCCTGAAAACTAATCCAGTTTTTTTTTTTTTGAATGACAGGTGACTGTGGAGTCAGAGACAAAGCTTAAAACACTACTTTTTGCTAAAGAATAAGTTTCAAAGCAATCTCTAGTCAAGCCACAGCATTATGCCAGCTCTAGGATGTCTACAACAGGTCCAGGACGGGCGCTGTGGCGTTAATCCTCTGCCTGCAGTGCTGGCATCCCACATGGGCACTGGTTCTAGTCCCAGCTGCTCCACTTCCGATCCAGCTCTCTGCTGTGGCCTGGGAAAGCAGGGGAGGATGGCTTAATCGCTTGGGCCCCTGCACCAGCATGGGAAACCTGGAGGAAGCCTCTGGCTCCTGGCTTTGGATCAGCTCAGCTCCAGCCATTGTGGCCATTTGGGAAGTGAACCACCAGATGGAAGACCTTTCTCTTTGTCTCTCCCTCTCACTGTCTGTAATTCTACCTCTCAAAGAAATAAGTAAAATCTTAAAAAAAAAATGCAGTCACATCACTGCATGCCTTGGAGTATTTCTCCTTTTTCTGTAAAAATCTCACCATCACGCTTACTGTTTGGCACACTTTACTAAAATACAACCCATCACCCAATAATTCTACTCTGAAACATACACCCCCACACTCAGGTTCACCAAAATACACACCCTAGAATGTTCAAAGCGGCAGTGTTCACGCCAATCCCAGACCGGACACAACCCAAACAACACCCCAGTAACAAACGGATAAATTGTGATATCTTTCCACAACAGAATGCTATACAGCAATGAAAAATGAGTAAGTTAGACGCAACATTACAAAGAAACCCACACACATAACAAAGGCAAAATAAGACACTCAGGAAAAAAGATTCAATGGATCCATTTGTAAAAAGGCCAAACCTGCGTTCTATTCTGTTCCATGTCAACACAGCGCTTAGCTCCCGCGGAGGGGGAGCAGGAATTAGGAGAGGCCGCAGGGGACCTTCTGGGCACAGGCATCTTATTTCTTGATGTGGTGCTGATGACACCGTTACGTTTAGTTTGCAAAAATTCACCAGGCTCTGAGCTTACAATCTGCAGGCTTTCTGTGCATCTGTCATGTTTCACTAAAAGGTTAAAAGCATGCATTTTTCAAAACACACCCTCAGCCACTCTACTGCGAAAGTCACCGTGTGTGTGTGTGTGTGTGTGTGTGTGTGTGTGTGTGTTTTGCCACTCGGCAACATGGCAACCTTAAAACAATCCAAGGAACGTCATCAAAGTGCCAGGATTTCCCATATGGTGGAAACAGGAGTGAGGGCGTTCAGTGAAAAAAATCAGGGTGGCATTTGAATTTTAAAATAGAAAGAACAAATCAACACGCAGGGACAGGGACCTGGGCGAAGCGGGGAAACCGAGAAGGGAGGCAGCGGGCGGGCATCAATGGTGGATCTTGCTAAGCAGAAGGACAAAGAGAAGGACCGGCACAGACAAAAGAGGGGAGAATAAAGCCCCACGGCGGGAGAGTAAGAGCCGGCCCCCAGCGATTACAGACCAACAAAGGGGGCAGCCAGGAAGGGGGCAGGGGGGTGACACAGAGATGGAGTGGCTGTGGCCTGGGCCCCGCTGATGTGTGCGGGAGACCCAGGGCCGCAGCGGTGCAGGCAGCAACAGACCAGGAAACTTGGCCAAGCCAATGAAACACACAGCTGTCAGGGGGCGTCAGTGGCACCAGAGCTCAATCCAGGATTCGTAAGTTCTCCTTTCTCAAGCCAATCTAGTCATTCATAAAATCTCTGGGCCAAAGGATTTACATTTCAATGGCGAGCCAGAGGCCTCGATGGTTGGAAAACCCTACAGAACATCACCTAAATCACTCAGTCAGGTGTCCTTTTCCATAGCGTCTGCCGAATGTTCACGCAGAAACACCACGTGCTAGAAGCTACACAATGAATGACAAGAGGCACCATTGTGTAAGTGATCGCCCATCGCTGAATTCCTTCCTTCACTGTTAAATCTTGCACGCAGCTAGTCAAGTTCTTAGCTTGGGGTAGTATTTATAAGCATGGTTCTTGGGACGGTCAGTTTTTTTTGGTGCCAACGTGGCAAGGTTCCAGTGCCCAGCTATTCAAAGACTCATCTTAAGGTTGACGTGAAATAAAGGGGATTTCTCTCGAAAACGTGGGTGGGTCTCATACAGTCAGCTAAAAACAGGGAAAACGGAGATGAAGAATTCTGCCTTAGGCCTGCAGCATCAGCTTGTGCTGCAGTTTCTGGCCAGAAGGCCTGCCCCACAGACCCTGGCCCGGCCTGGCCCCTCCGTTGCATTAACCAGAGTTGCTGGTTCTGCTCTCTAGAGACCATGGAGTGATCCAGACCCTCAGCTGAGCCCTGGGGCTTCAGCTCCAGCTCTGCCTTCCTTATGCGGGTGACTTCGATCCCTCGGCTGCCTCCCCTGTAAAATGGGGCTAATCAGAGCGCCTAACTCACGGGCACCAGATCCACCCCTAGCACACAGCAACTGCTTAAGTGTCTGCGACGTGACTGGGTCTGCAGCACAGTCGTAGGATCTATGCCGCTTATCTGGAAAACGAGAGATTCTCTTCCTAACGGTCACGTTTTTCCCCACTCCAAGAACACAGTGGCCTGAGAACAGCGCCTCCCCAGTCACAGGTGCCCAGGCTAACCCCACGAGAGGGGCGATGCCGCAAAGTTGGGGTTGACCAGAGCACTTCTGGAACATTCGCAGCCCTCCATGTCCTCAGCTGCTGACAACAGCTGTGCTGCAGGGGTGCCCAGGGAACAGGCTGGAAGCAAAGCTCTGGCTAGGATTTGCGGAGTGGGGGTTGCAGAAAAGACTCTTCCCACTGTTGATCCCTTAGCAACCTGCCCTAGTCCCTAGGGGTGAAGGTTAAGTGGGGGATATACGGTTTTGTGGGAAGAGAGTGGGGTGTCAATGACAGCGGTGAAAACCCCTAATGAGCACTCATGGGTGATACTTGTCCTACCGCTCTGAATGGATGTTCAGCCACAGAATCCAAGACGGTCCTTGGGGGAGCTCCTACAGCCATCCTCACTGCACACAAGGGGAAACTGGGTCCCTGGGAGGCAGAATGTGGCAGGGCTGGGCCTCGAACCCAGGCTTTCTGGCTCAGAGTGCAGCTCTCACTCCGGTGCACCTCGCCTCCCTGGATTTGGGGGGAGGGATCTACGTAGGAGGAGGCAAGGAAACAAGGACAAATCAGGGCACAGAGATAGGGGCACTGATGGGCTCAGTAGATGACACCGTTCAGTCCACTGAACGCCATGTGGGTGCTGGTTCGAGTCCCGGCTGCTCCACTTCTGATCCAGCTCTCTGCTGTGGCCTGGGAAAGCAGTAGAAGATGGCCCAAGTGCTTGGGCCCCTAAAACCATGTAGGAGACCCAGAAGAAGCTCCTGGCTCCTGGCTTCGGATCAGCACAGCTCTGGCCTTTGGGGCCATCAAGGGAGTGAACCAGCAGATGGAAGACTCCTCTCTCTGTCTCTCCCTCTCTCTCTCTGTAATTTTACCTCTCAAATAAATAAAAAAACAAATCTTAAAAAAAAAAAAAGTGAGTCTCAGAGACTACAACAGAACAATCACAATGTTCCTCCATGAATCGTATAGAATTGTGCCCACTTATAAATATCAAAGTTCATAAAACATTCACATTATAGCACTTGAGGCTTTCATCTTCATATAAAAAATTTAAGGCAAAGCAATATTGAAATTATTTCATATTTATTAATCTGCAATGCAATCAAATCATTGCTCACTTGAAAAATGAAAAGTAAACCACAATTATTCTTATTTGCTCTCATATTAGAACAACTTCTCTAAAGACTTTCTGCATTGCTGTTCTCCTACAGGATCCTATCAAAGAAGCCGTAGAAGATTTCTCTGCGATCTTTTCTTGTAGCTTAGAAAGCAGCACAAAAGGACACACTGGATCAGCGTCTTTGAGAAACTGGTATGTCCACCCCAGAAGACAGAGTGGGTCTCAGATATTCTGTCCACCAACGCCAACACCTCTGCTTCTAGACATTCCCCTAAGCCCTATCTCCAAGATCTACAGAAACAACTCTCTCCTGCCCTGAGGCTTGCCCAGGGTGGCTATGGCCTGTGACTGCAGCTTTGTAGAGCTGACGTGAGATCACACTGAACCTGGGTCAGGGGGCTTTCACTGAACCTGAGTCAGGGGGCTATGAAGGACAGAGGGAGGTGGAGATACCACACACCAGGCCCCTAAACCTGATCTGGCCAACCTCGTAACCGGCCTTGGTGTGAAGCTGTTTTCAAAAAGAGGGAGCTCACAGAGCCTCAAGAACAACTCACTACCCTGGCTCTGTCTGCAGCCCAGGGAGGTGATGCTGACCCTGGCTCCTGTCTGCAGCCCAGGGAGGTGATGCTGACCCTGGCTCCTGTCTGCAGCCCAGGGAGGTGATGCTGACCCTGGCTCCCCTCTGCATCCCAGGGAGGTGATGCTGACCCTGGCTCCTGTCTGCAGCCCTGGGAGGTGATGCTGACCCAGGCTCCCCTCTGCATCCCAGGGAGGTGATGCTGACCCTGGCTCCTCTCTGCAGCCTTGGGAGGTGATGCTGACCCAGGCTCCTCTCTGTAGCCCTGGGAGGTGATGCTGACCCTGGCTCCCCTCTGCATCCCAGGGAGGTGATGCTGACCCTGGCTCCTGTCTGCAGCCTTGGGAGGTGATGCTGACCCTGGCTCCTGTCTGCAGCCCTGGGAGGTGATGCTGACCCTGGCTCCCCTCTGCATCCCAGGGAGGTGATGCTGACCCTGGCTCCTGTCTGCAGCCCAGAAGCAATGCTGAGGAAATCCAGATCTTCCCAGCCAGCGAAGGTCTCTGCGTGTAGCTCAGAGCCCCAGGCTCAGGGAAACGAGAGTTAAGCGTCGAATTCTGGGGACACCAAGTCCTTCTCTGGGACCACTGGCCTCTCCACTTTCTGGGTTCTGTCCCCCAGGTGTTTTCACAGGGAGGTGGGCGCAAGTGTGTGTGGGGGTGCTGCTTTCTATCCCCCTTCCTTGTAAAATTGGCGTGCTCATCCTGACTGGCGTTTCTCATCTATGGGCTCCATGGATGGGCTTTAATCAGATGGCACCCTTTAAAAATCCACATAATTATGCAGAAAGGGTAAACCCACAGAACAGTCCCTCCTGAAACCTTTCCCCTTTGGGCAACAACACGGAGCACGCACTTCTGATTGCAGCTCTCCCATAAGAAGAACCCTTCATTGTCAGGTTTCTGGCTTTCCGACGTTGGGGTTCCTAGTTTTAAGTACCCTAGCTGAGCGGGCTCAGACACACAGGTGTGTGGATGATTTAAAGATGCCGGTGAGCAGCAGGCAGGATCCTCCCCCCAGACCAGACTGGCACCTCCTGAGCACCGCCCTTTACAGCCAGCAAGACAGGGCCTGATGCTGACTCCTGGTGCCGACACCGTGAGCAAGAGAGACCTCCACCAGAGCGAGGGCCAGCTGCCTGGGCAAGAGCCAACAGACGCATGACAGCCCTCACCTGATGTGTGCACCAGCCTGGCTAAGCAGGAAGACCCTAGGGTCTCACGGCTGGGGTAAGAGGGGCCAATGTAAGTGATATCGATTAGTTCTAGGATGCTCTGTTTTCCAACCAAGTGCCCTCCCCTCTTGGAGTAAACAGGCTCCTGCCTTGCTTTTTAAACAAATGAATGATGGTTTAAAATGATGGGCTTTCTGATGCAGATTCACCTTTAACTTACAAGCTAACCTACTACCATAGACTTTGGAGCATCACTTCCCACATCCAGGTCCAGGCCCTGCCGCGGTCAGCAAGGCCAGGAGCACCAACACAGCTCTGCTGAGCCGGCTCTGTGTGTCTCCCTTCTGTTCATCTGCTTTCCCACGGGCAGACAGCCACCACCTGTCACGCAGCCATCCAGTCTCAGGTCAGCAGACAATACCAGCGAAGTCTGCAAAGGATGCACTGGCTTGGGCGTGGCCACAGGCAAAGGCCAGCACTGGCCCCCCACCCCACCCCCCCACGCCGCAGCGCCGACACAGGAGCCGCACCCCGGGCGGGTAACGCACACTGCCGCTCCTCCGCGGTTCCACCCCGGTCCGCACCAGCCCTGATGGCTCCCGCTAGGAATGCACAGCCGCCCCTCAGCCCCCGGCCGTCTCGGTAGACAAAGCCGGCTGCTCCGAGGAGTGGCCTCTGCACCTGCTCCGCACCGAGGCGACCTCTGCCTCTGGGATGTGCGTCGCCGCGCGCCACCGACCCCACCACGTCTCAGCTGCGAGTGGACAGCGCGGGGCGGGCGGCAGCGCCCGGCCCGGGGGCCCCACAGGCTGGGGGATGCGTGACTCGCACCTGGAATTCCTGGTGGGGCCGCGTGCCCCCAGCGCAACCTCCAGAGACACCGCACGCGCCCAGGCATTTTCTGCACGAGAACACGGCGCACGTGCGTTGCGGGGGCCGGGGTGCGCCGCCGGCAGACGCCGGGGCCGGCTATTGTTCTGCACTCAGCACGGACGGGAGCCATCCCCGCATCCGCCGCAGCCGGGCGGGAAAAGGGCGTGCCGGGGCGCTGCGCATTCTCCCCAGATCTTGCGCGTGTCCCTACGGGCGCGTTCCGAACCGGGAGACAAAGCTCCTCTAGGGGCCGGCCCAGCCCTGTCCAGGATCCGCCATCCCGGTGCCTCGGCCGGCTCGGAGGACCACGCCCAGAGCCGGGGGTCTCCAGGCCCGAGACCCGCCCCTCCCTCGCTTCCCCAGGGACCCCCTCCCCCGCGCAGCGCGGGTCTCCTCCTCCCTCCCTCCGGGCTTCCCTTCGCAGACGCCGGCGGCCTCCACCCTCCCATCCGCCCTCCCTCCCCATTCTCCCTCTCGCCCAGACGCGCCTCGCGCCACCTGCGCCGCGCGCAGGGGAGCCGCCCCGCCCCCTTCTCGCTGCTCCCCAAACCCCGGTCCCCGGGTCCCCTCCCCCAGACCTGGGCACCACCCAGGTCCCCAGCCTCTCCCAGCTTTTCCCGACCCCAGGCCTCTGCCTCCACCTCTCCCCTTCCCGGCTCCTCTGCAGCACCGCCAGCCGCAGGCCTGGGGCGTCGCCGTCCGTCGCCCGCCAAGAACGCGGCTGCAGGGCGCGCTCCAGCCGGGCGCTGCAGCCCAGGGAGCCCGCATGGCGCCTGCCCCGGGCTCGGCAGCGGCTGGAGGCCTTTGTGGCTCGGGCAGGTGCCTCACAGGCAGCGGGCTAGCCCTCCGCGGGCGTCCGCGCCGTTAGCCTGGGGGGCGGAACGGACCACGGGTCTGGTCCGGGCTGGGCAGATGGCAGCCCAAAGGCGCGGGGCGCACTGTGCGTGCATGGGAGGTGAGCCCGGGCGGGGGATGGCGCCGACCTAGGGACCCCGCGGTAGTGGCCGACGGCCAGCCTTGCCCCCGCCCCACCCTCCAGCCATTCCCTGCACCTGGACGAGCGAGCGGAGGGCACCTACTATGTGCTGGCCGCGGAATCCCTTCACTCTAGTCGCCTCCCCGCCCCAGTTCTTTGCAAATCTCACGAGCACCCATTTAATGCCTACTGTAGGCGAGGCATCGCACGGTGCTCCGCGGGCGTACAAAGGGGACTCGATCAGCCCCCAGCTTCTCGCGGGTGGCGGCCCCCTCACCCCAAGCCACTCCCCCGCCGCGTCCCCAGCGGCCGGGCCCCTGGGCGCACCCGGACCCGTCCCTTTTGTGCGCCCGAGGGAGACCTGAGAGCGAGCGAGAGGGATGTCCCAGCCCGGGGTGGACAAGCCCCCCGCCCCCCGGCCATCACCCACTCCTCCGGGATGCTGCGGCCGCGAAGGTCCGTGGGTCCGTCCGTCTCTGCGTCTCGCCGCGGCGCCGGAGCTGCGGGTGCTCGGGGCGGCGGCGGCGGCTGCGGGAACGCTCGCTCGGTGGCAGCCTCTGCGCGCCGGGCGCGGGAGTCCGAAGTGGCGAGCGGGGGAGGGGGACCGGGTGGGGGCTGGGAGAGGCCTCGGCCAATCAGGGATCTCGTGGTTCCTCCTCTGCGCTCCCCACCTCGAGTTAGCAGGTTAGGGGGAGGCGGGGACAGGCGGCGCCCCGCATCCCCGGCGCCGCGCGCGGCCACCGCCCTGGGACTACAACTCCCGACAGGCCCCGCCGCAGGGCCGGGGTCCGAGAGGGGACGGAGGGCTCGGGGGCCGAGACCCGCTGACCCCTCCCCCCGCGGGGCCCTCGGCGCGTTCCTTTGGGTTTCCCTGGTGACTCCAGACACCTCACAAAGCCCGGGCGCCCGGGCGCGGGTCCCCAGGGAGGGCGACGGGGCGGCTCCCGAGGAGACAGCACCTCCCCTCCCCCTCAGGACCCCACCCGAGGGGCGGAAACAATGCGGCCGCTCCTCCGCGGCTTGCACCCGGACCCGCCCCGACGCCGGCGGGAGTGCGGCGTGGAGAGGGCGAGGGGCTCGCCGGCGCAGCGCTGTCCTGGCTTAGCAGGCAGCCGCCTCCCGCGGCGTGGCCCGGGGTCGCCCCTGAGCAGCGGGCGCCCGGGCACCTCCCCTGGACACGATGTAAAGCCCAGCCTACGTCGGCTTCGTCTCTCAACAAAACAACTCTGGAAAAGGAGAAGGGTCCCGGCCGCAGCCCCGGCCTCGGCCGTCCAGCCGTCGTCTCCGCGGATGGCGAGGAGCGCGCAGACGCGCGCCGGCCGTCGCTGAGTGCCACCCCGGGGGCGCAAGCGGACGGCGTGGGGCCCGGGCTCGCGACCCCGGCCAGGACTCCCCGCGCGGCGTCTGCGCGGCCACGCCCCGACCGCATGGGGCCTTCTCCGCGGGACGCCTTCCCACGACGCGGGGCGCCGCTGCTTCGGCGCGGGGCCTCAACCAAGCCCACGCAGGTGCAGAACCAGGGCCGGCGCGGGCCCTGTGGGCGGCTGTGCTTGGCGCGCTATGTGCGGGACCCGGAGCTGGCAGTTGTGGGTTACTCCCTTGGGTGTTCCCTGGGAGACTCGCTTCTCTGCACTCCCTCGCTCCCCTGTGCTGGGTGTGCGGCTGCAGGGCGCCCCGGATCGAGCCCAGGGCCAGCCCCAAGGCATCCCCGACCCCAGGAAGCCGCGACGCGGCGGCGAAAACCACAGCGGCGTGGGACACTGCCTTGTGAATTCTCCAGGCTCCCAGGCTCTGCCTGGCCCGAGAATTTCGGCAAAACCGATTGCGCCTCGCTGAGCGCAGAGCGGAGAGCCCAGGGGCTACGCCACGGGGGCGGGCCCCCGCGCTCTGGCTGCCTAAGGGGGAGCGCGCCCTCTGCTGGCAGCAGGCGTCTTCTGCAGCGTTCCGTGGCCCTCCAAGTGCATCCCTTCCCCTGTTGGGAGAAAGAGGTGCCATCCCGGGGCGTAGATAAAGGTGGCACCCAAACCCGAGGTTGTAAGTGTCCTCAGACGAAGATACCCAGGCTATCCAGAGCTCAGAGTCGCGTCTCGGGCTTGCAGTCCTAGCTCCGCCCAGCTTCGGGCTACTCGACCTTTAAGGTCGCATTCTTAGCTCCCTCGGGAATCTGGGGGCCTTGCCCTGGTGTTTGCAAGCAAAGCTCACGAGCAGCACGGGGCCCTGCCCGGCGTGTAGAATGCCCTCACCAAATGTAGCTCTTGTTCGCTTGGTCGATGGAAACGGTCACTGACTGGGGTGCTGCATGCAGGAATACGGGACGCTTCCGCGGCAACATCCGCAGAAGCGTCGCGAGTGACTTGGGACCGGGTCTGGTTAAGCAGCGTGGGCGTTCAGGTGAGAGCTCAGTGCGGGGCACAGGGGTGACCCCGGGGCGAGGCCGCTGCATTCGGGTTTCTCAGGATGCTTAGTTGATGGGCGGTTCTAAGCGGAGCTCTCAGATTCCAGGAGGAAGGAGGCAAAGCTGGGGGGTGGGGAAGCGGACGGGTGTTTGGAAGACGCTGAGGCACCCTCCAAGGCTTCAAAGTCGAGTTCACGAACGGGTGGTGGGAAGTAGGTGGGCCCAGACCTCGCACAGCCCAGGGCTGCTGGTTGTTCCGAGCATGCGTGTTCTGGGTTCCAGAGAATCCTAGCAACACACTTCAGTAAAGGACAAATTAGCGCCAAAAGAAGGGGGGACTTCCCCACAGCAGCCAGGGTCTGGCAGGGGGTTCCGGTCCTGGCAGCTTCACACGGCGGGTTTCTTCCAGACGAGGCTCTCTGGGGTTTGCTTGGAAAGTCACGGCCGTGAGCAGCCGGGATTCCCAATGCCAGCGGCCAGATCCAGGCTGAGCCCTGCCCCACCGTTTGCTGGTTCACTTCCCAAATGCTTGCAACAGCCACTGCTGGGCTGGGCTGGGCCTAAGCCACAGACTCAGTCAGGGTCTCCCATGTGGGCGGCTGGGACCCAAGCACTTGAGAAAGGCACTCCAGTAGGGGACTCGGGCTTCCCAAGCGGGGTTGTCACCACTGTGCCAAATGTCTACTGCTTGTTCCTCCCCTCCCCCAATCCCCTGTTTCTCATCCTGCCCTAGTGCAAACAAACTACTGTGAAGCCTTCTTAGCCGTGGGGAAAACTGAGCCAGCGGTCAAATCTCTGTATTCAGATCCGTGGCTCCGGGCTGGGGACAGACAGGTGGACATGGCAGAGGGAGGCAGGACAGACAGGTGGACATGGCAGAGGGAGGCAGGACAGCACAGGAAAGACAGGTGGACATGGCAGAGGGAGGCAGGACAGGACAGCACAGGCAGCATGAGACAGATCAGAGATACCAACAGGGGAAAGAGACCAAGACAGAGGGCAGGCTCAGGTCTCCACACGGGGGTGGGGGGGAACGTGGGCCTGGGTTGGGGTGAGGGGGGGCGGGTGCAGGACGTGCAGACACCAGAGCCTGTTCCCCTGGCCGTCACCACCCTCGAAGTGCCAAGGAACTCTCCAAAAACCAGAACTCCTGCCTTATGGCTTGCAGAATCCCTTTGCTGCTTTTAGCTTTACATTTCAAAGTTTAATTTTGAAACGAAAGTTCGTCTTCTCTTGCGACTAGAATGGCTGCCAGGCAGCAGGAAGGAGGAATTGCTAGAAGATTCTGGCTGCAGCTTCACGTTTGCTGTATTCCCCATGCACGTGCCGAGCTCCTGTAGGTCAAGGGGACCCTGGAACCTGCCCCCAGCCTGCACCGCAGGGCTATGAGGACAAGAAACCTCACTCAGATGTAAAGTCACCCCCAGAGAGCAAACGAAGCCCGCTGAGAGCCAGCTCCCACCCCGCCCCCGCAAGCCGAGGAGCCCCTGCACCCTCGCCCCCAGGTGAGCTTGTATTTATCAGGTCAGTCCACAGAAAAGGGGCAGAAGGAAACACCCATTTTTACCTTTCCCAGATCTTGTCTGATTTTATTCCATGAAGCCAGCCCTTCCGCGGCCCTCACTCCTCCTCCCCGGCTGCAGGCATAGGAACTCATCTCAGTACAGGGCAGAGCGAGCACCCACTGAGGCTCCAGCCTCCGGGGAGCCCCACAGCACTGCTCTGGCACTTGCGTGCAGGGCGCCAGGACCCTGAAGGCGAGTAGCTCGCCCAAGGCCCCAAGGCGAACGACTCAGGGAGACACAGCCAAGAGCAAAACCCCCTTTGGACTCCAGGTCGTCCCAGCCTTGTCATTCGACCCCATTGCCTGTTACTGAATGCACTTCTGTCTATGTTTGCCCTTTTCTCAACCCCACGATTTTGAATTCATATCGTGGTTTTCAGGATGGTGGCCACTCCGCCCAGCTGGGAAATGTTGCTGAATTTGGCTGCTCTGCTTCCCTGTTTTCAGGAGAAAATCCCTGTGTGGTTGCTCTGTGGAGCGCTCAACCCTCCAGGTCTCCACGTGGCCGGTGGTGGCAGGTGCCAGGGTGACCCGGGAGGAGCCACTTCCCTCGGACGTCGCTCTTTTTTCCCCTGTCGGGCAGTGATCCCTGGCTCTGCCTTTCCCAGAAAGAGATCAGATGCGGGCCCAGGCTTTGGTGCTAACCTTGGGCACCTGCTGGAATCGTCCGCCCAGCTGGGGAAGCATGTGGGCTTCTGCAGCCTCCCCAAGGCCCGGCTTCCTCCTCTGTCCCAGAGCTGCCCCTAGGGTGGCTTTGGGGAGCGGCTGAGCGCTCGGGGTTGGGTCGGGGTTGGGTCAGATTTGCAGGAAGTTGGACTCTGACAAGGTAAAGCACCGAGGAGAGGAAGTGTGCACTGGATGCAGCTTCTGCTTTTGGGGGTGCTATGAGGATTCCCTCCCGCCCATATGGGATGCCGGCACTGCAGGCGGCTTTACCCACTATGCCAGAGCGCCGGCCCCATGAGATAGCATTTCAGCTCTTTGTTGGATTGAATATAAAGCTGTTCTCTCAGGGTCGTTGTTTTGCTGTTACGATTTGATCGGAGATTCCGCAGGTTTTGTCCCTTTTGTGTGTATGTGGGGAGCTGGTCAGCAGCCATGCGCCTTGGAATTACACATCCCGCAAGATTGGTGGCAGTGTGACAGGTGTGGTTTACAAAGTCTGCAATTCCCCTGGATTCCAACTACGAGATGAGCCAAGCAACGAAGGCGATTGTTGAAAACCCTCCCAGACAGAAACTGGCACAGCTTTATCTTGAAGTAGAGATTTAAATCTCAAACCGAATTTAAGGTGGAGAAGGAAATTCACTGCTTAGTTAGGGAACCCTTTCTCTTAAGCATGTAGGGAAGAAATGGCCATTGTTAGATAGAAAGAACTCAGATTCAGAGACCATCCCTGAAGTCCTTGGGGTCAGATGGTAGAGATTGCTCATAAAATTCTATGTGTAGGGGTCGGTGCTGTGTGGTGTAGCAGGTAAACAGCCATTTGCAATGCCAGGGCGCTGGTTCGACTTGGCTGCTCCACTTCCAATCCAGCTCCTTGCTGATGGGCTTGGGAAAGCAGTGGAAGATGACTCAATTGCTTTGGCCCCAGCCACCCTCGTGGGAGACCTGGTAGAAGCTCCTGGCTTCTGACTTTGGCCTGGCCCAGCCCCGAGGCATTTGGGGAGTGAACCAATGGATGGAGAAATCTCTCTCTCTCTTTCTCTCTCTCCCCCTTCTCTCCCTGTGTGTGTGTGTCCCTCTCTATAACATTTCAAATAAATAAAATCTTTTTTAAAAAATGAAATTAGGTTGTTTTCTTTCTTGTTGAGTTTGAAGACTTTTTGCCACTCATCCTGTGGGTCCAGCACTATCTTAATTCTAAAACCAGACAAGGATACAACAGGAAAAGAAAACTATAGACCAATAGCCCTGATGGACACAGCTGCAAAAGTCTTACCAAAAAAACAAACCTAGCACATCAAGGAGGTCATTTGCCCTGATGAAGTGGATTTGCCCCAGGAATGCAGGGATGGTTTGATACAGGCACATCTTTGAATGTGATATATCACATAACAGAGTGAAGAATAAAAATCATGTGATCATCTCAATAGATGGAGAAAAAATATTTAAGAAAATACAACATTCACTCATGATTAAAACAAACCAACTTAAACAAACCAGCTATAGAAGGAACATATCTCAACACAACAAAGACTTTATATGACAAGCCCACAGCCAACATCTTATTGAATAGGGAGGAGCTGGAAGAATTTCCACCAAGATCTGGAACCAGATACGGATGTCCGCTGTTGCTCTCTTCATAGATATAGTTCTGGAAATTTAGCCAGAGCTATTAGGCAAGAGAAAGAAATAAGAGGTATACAAACTGGACAGGAAGAAGTCAAATTATTCCTGTTTGCAGTTGACATGATTGTGTATATAAGGAAATCAAAAGACCCCACTAAGAGACTATTAGAACTGATAAGAAAATTCAGCAAAGTTACAGGATACAAAATCAACACACAAAAGTAGTAGCATTTTTATATGCCAAAAAATTGCTGAGAAAGAACTTATAATAGAAATCCGATTGACAGTAGCTACAAAAAAATTAGATTCTTTGGGATAAATTTTACCAATGATGTGAAAGACCTCTACAATGAAAATTATAAAAACATTAATGAAACAAATGGAAGACAAAAGATTGGAAAGAACTCCCATTTTCATTGATTCTAAGAATTAATATTATCAAAATATCCATACTACTGAAAGCAATTTATACTTTCCATGCAATTCTTATCAAAATAACAATGACATTCTCCACAGAACTTGGAAAAACAATCTTGAAATTCAGATAGAAACCAAAAAGGCCCCTGTGGGGAGCAACTCAGACTAGACTGTTACTCGAATTAAGACTTATTCTATGCATCTGCTCTCCCACAATATGGCGCTGGGAGAGGAGGAAACAGCTTCTGCACAGCTGCCTCCAGTTCAACCAATAAACTGTAGGACCTGCTCCTGATTGGAGGAGAGCAGCGTACTCGGCGTGTGGGTAGCAGAGTTGGGATTGGTGGAAGAGGACTATAAAGGAGGAGAGAGACAACATACACCAGGAACATCTATCTGAAGGAACACCTGTGCAGCCCCCGAGAGAGCCGGCCGGCGGTGTGCCGCTCCCCCGCGGAAGTGGGGAAAGTGGCAGGGGGAACCGCCCTTCCACGGAGGTGGAAGGGACGGTAGCCAACCCGGGAAGAACCAGCAGCAAACCCAGGGAGGGCCGAGCAGGCGAAAGAACAGCGCAGGGTCCTGTGTCGTTCCTCCACGAAGAGGGGGAGCGACAGGCCCCCAATAGCCAAAGCAATCTTGAACAACAATTAAAACTGGGGCATCACAACACCAGATTTCCAGGCATGGTACAGGTCCATTATAACCAAAACAGCATGGTACTGGCATAAAAAAACAGACATGTCGATCAGTGGAACAGAATAGAAATCCCAGAAGTAAATCCATGCTTCTACAACCAACTTACCTTTGACAAAAATGCTAAAAGCATTCCTGGAGAAAGGAAAGTCTCATCAATAAATGATGGTGGGAAAATTGTGTTTCCACATGCAGAAGTTTGAAACAGGACCCCTACGTTATGCTTATAGAAAAATCAACTCAAAATAGATCAAGGATCTAAATGTTAAGACCTGAAATTAACTCTACAGGAAAACATAGAGGAAGCACTCCAAGACACTGACATAGGTGATAACTTTTTCCATAAGACCCCCAAATCACAGGCAAAAAAAGCAAAAATAGATAAATGGGACCATATCAATCAAAGTTTCTAAACAGCAAAGGAAGCAATCAACAGAGTGAAACAACAACGGACAGAATGGGAGAAAATATTTGGAAGCTATGCATCTGATAAAGGATTAATACCCAGAATTTGTAAGGAGCTAAAGCAATTCACCAACAAAGCAGATAATCCAGTTAAGAATTGGGCAGAGGATTTAAATAGACATTTTTCAAAAGAATAAATACAAATGGTCAACAGACGCATGAAAAAATGCTTAGCATCACCAAACATCAGGGAAATGCAAGTAAAAACCACAACAAGGAATCATCTCACTGCAGTTACAATGGCCATTATCCAAAACTCAAAAAATAACAAATGCTGGCAGATGTGTGAAAAGGGGAGCCCTGGTGCACTGTTGTGTGAATACAAATTAGTGAAGACATTATAGGAAACAGTACGATGATTTCTCAAAAAATTAAAAATACATCTACCATGTGACCCAGCTATCCCACTTCTGGGAATAATCCAAAGGAAACGAAATCAGAGTGATAGAGATACCTGCATTCCCATGTTTATTTCAGCCCAGTTCACAATCACCAATCACAAAGATATGGAGTCAACGTTGATGTCTGTCAGTGGATGACTGGATAAGAAAACGTCACACTCACACACACACACACACACACGAATACTACTCAGGCATTAAAAAAAAAATGAAATCCTGACACTTTCCACAAAATTGATGGAACTGGAGATCATTATGTTAAGTGAATAAGCCAGACACAGAAACATTAAATAGGGGCTGGCAGTGTGGTGTAGCAGGTTAAGCTGCTGTCTGCAGCACTGGCATCCCACATGGGCCCTGGCTGCTCCACTTCCGATCCAGCTCTCTGCTATGGCCTGGGAAGGCAGTGGAAGATGACCCAAGTGCTTGGGCCCCTGCACCCACGTGGGAGACCTGGAAGAAGCACCTGGCTCCTGGCTTTGGCCTGGCCCAGCCCTGGCTATTGCAGCCATTTGGGGAGTGAACCAGCAGATGGAAGATCTCTCTCTCTGTAATCTGCCTTTCAAATACATAAAATAAATCTTTTTTAAAAACCACAAAAATACCACATTTTTTCACAAATGTGGAAGCTAATATATAATATATACATAATTATATTATATATTAATGTACACAGAATATAAATAAATATATAATATGTGGATATCATATTATTTGGTGTATATGTACATATATATTTACAAATGTTATTTTCACTGATTAATACCCCTTATGTAATAATATACTTTTGGGGGCCAGTGCTGTGGCATAGCTGGTAAAACCATAGCCTGTGATGCTGGCATCCCATACTGGGGCTGGTTCTTGTCCCAGCTGCTCTGCTTCTGATCCAGGTCCCTGCTAATGCCCCTGAGAAGGCAGTGCCGCCCCCGAGGAGACTAGGATGGAGTTCCAAGCTCCTGTTTCAGTCTGGCCCAGCCCTGGCTGTTTGGGGAATGAACTAGGGGATAGAAGATCTCTCTCTCTCTCCCTCTCTCCCTCTCTCCCTCTGTCTCTCTCTCTTCTTCTCTCTTTCAAATAAAAATAGACAAATCCTTAAAAAAAGAAAAATAGTATGTATGTACATATGTATTCATATAGGATGTATATATGGAAAAATGTTAAAAATTGTTCAATCTGTATGTGCTTATTGAACTCTTCTTTATACTTTCCTGTATTATTTGAAATACTTTAAAAATTAAAAAGGCAAAAAAGCATTTTAGATATAAGTTTTAGATATAAGTCCTTTATCAGATGCTTTCATATATTTTCTCAAGTCTGTGGCTTGTCTTTTCATTCTCTTTTTTATTTTTTTAAAGCTTTAGTTTATTTATTTTAAAGAGTTACAGAGACAAGTAGAGACACAGAGAGAGAGGTCTTCCATCCACTGGTCCACTCCTCAAATGGCTGCAAGGGCCAGAGAGGAGCCGATCCAAAGCCAGGAGCCTGGAGCTTCTTCCCGGTCTCCCACATGGGTGCAGGGGCCCTAGGACCTGGGCCGTCTTCTGCTGCTTTCCCAGGATGTGTTAGCAGGTTGCTGGATCGGGAGCAAAGCGTCTGGACTTGACCTGGGCTCTGATGTAGGATGTCGATGTCCTAAGGTGTGGAAGCCACAACAGCCACCCCACTCCTTTCACATTGACACTTTCTCTTCCACTACACCTGAGGAAGTTGTTGTCATTCACTTCACTTGTCCGTACTCCATAGTCTCCCAGCACACTGCTGCGATATCATCAACAGCTGCCCACTGGGATCAAGTGAAAATAAGAGAAATAAAAGATGTTCTTTCCCTTTCCCGTGAGTGAAGAGGAGTGGAGGAAGAGTTTCCTCCACGCAGCTCCACGACCTCATCGCGTCCGTTCCCTTCTCCCTGAAGACGTCCTAGTCACATCGCTCACCCGGCAGATCTGCTGGCTTTCTGAGAAAGCTGTGAATTCTCCTCTGCTTCCGAAGCAAAGTCCCACTGAATGTAGAATTCTAAGGCCTTTCTCTGCCGGCAGTGTAGGCGTTGCTCTCCGTTCTCGTCTTTCCCTCCCGGTTTCTGATGAGAAGGCCACCGCAGTTTGTGACGTTGACCTTCTCTGGGGCAGGGGTTTCTCTTCTCTGCTCCTTTCGAGGTTTTCCCTGTGGCTTTGGCTTTCTTCAGTTTGAGTGTGATGCACGCGAGAGCAGGTGTACTGTACTTATCCTGCTTTGTGTTCTCTGGATTGAGGTCTGACACTAAGTTTGAAAAGTGCTGAGTTGGGCCGGCACTGCGGCTCACTAGGCTAATCCTCCGCCTTGCGGCGCTGGCACACCGGGTTCTAGTCCCGGTCGGGGCGCCAGATTCTGTCCCGGTTGCCCCTCTTCCAGGCCAGCCCTCTGCTGTGGCCAGGGAGTGCAGTGGAGGATGGCCCAAGTGCTTGGGCCCTACACCCCATGGGAGACCAGGATAAGTACCTGGCTCCTGCCTTCGGATCAGCGCGGTGTGCCGGCTGCAGTGCGCCAGCTGCGGCAGCCATTGGAGGGTGAACCAATGGCAAAGGAAGACCTTTCTCTCTGTCTCTCTCTCACTGTCCACTCCGCCTGTCAAAAAAAAAAAAAAAAAAAAGTGCTGAGTCATTATTACTTTCATGATATTTTTTCCTATTCCTTTCTCCTTTTGTTGTCTCCTGGTGCTCCCATCACACCCATGTTCCACCTTTCCTCACCGTCCCCTCATTCTTGGGAGTTCTTCTTTTTCTTTGTTTCGCTCTGTTTTCTCTCTGCGTTTCGGTTTTGGAAGCTTCCACCGAGGCCCATCGCCGGCATTCTTCATTTCTGGGATAGTGTTTTCTTTTTCAGTTCCATCTCTTTGCTGCTGCAAATCTGTCGGAGCTGAGTCTTGTTCTGAGGCTGCTTTGTCTCCTCAGACTGTGGTTTTCCTCTTGCCTTTTCGCCTGCCTTGAGATTTCTTTGTGGAAACCCAGACACACCGTACCGGGCGAGAGAGACCGAGGCGATCAGGCTGCTAGCGTGGGGCTCTCTGGTAGTTCAGCTCCAAGCTGAGCTGTGCTTACTGTTGGCTGTAGCTGCGGCACCACAGCCTTGTTTCTGCCAGCTTCCTTGTTACTGGGTTTCTGCTGTCATCAACGGGCTCCCTCTAAGAATAGTCTGTGAGCTACAGCTCTGTCTGTTGTGAGGCACTGATATTGTCCCGGGGCCCTGCTGGTGTGGTGGTGAGGGCTGGGGAGGAGCAGATGCCCCCTCTAAAATTATGATCTGCCGTCTGGAGGAGAGGAATGCTCAGCTGGAACCCAGTGGCGCTGCTGGGACTTGAATTCAGTCCACCTCACTCCTGACCTTGACCCTTACGCTTTGACCTTTAGGATGTTTAGTTCACTATCCCTTAGCATGTTTTTTTTTTTTTAATTGATTTATTTGAAAGGCAGATGGAGCCGGCGCTGTGGCGTAGTGGGTAAAGCCGCTGCCTGCAACACCAGCATCCCATATGGGTGCCGGCTGAGTCCCAGATGTTCCACTTCTGATCCAGCCCTCTGCTATGGCCCAGGAAAGCAGTAGAAGATGGCCCAAGTCCTTGGGTCCCTGCACCCGCGTGGGAGACCTGGAAGAAGCTCCTGGCTCCTGGCTTCAGATCAGCACAGCTCTGGCCATTGTGGCCATTTGGGGAGTGAACCAGCGGATGGAAGATCTCTCTTTCTCTCTCTGTAACTCTGACTTTCAAATAAATAAAGAAAAGCAGAGTTACAGAGAGAAAAGGAGAGATCTTCCATCCACTGGCTCACTCCCCAGATGGCCACAACAGCCAGGGTTGGGCCAGGCCAAACCCAGGAGTTTCATCTGGGTCTCCATTATGGGTGGCAGGCGCCCAAGCACTTGGGGCACCTTCTGCTGCTTTTCCTAGGCCACTAGCAGGGAGCTGGATTGGAAGTGGAGCAGCCAGGACATGAACCAGTGTCCCTATAGGATCCTGGTATCACAGCAGCAGCTTTACCCTCTATGCCACAAAGCTGGCTCCTCCCTTAGCATTAAAGAATGTTTTTTAACTTGAGGGAGAGAGAGCTCCCATCTACTGGTTTATTCTCCAAATGTCCACAATGGCCAGGGCTGGGCTGAGCTGAAGTCAGGGACCGGGGACTTGGTCCAGGTCTCCCACACAGGTGACAGGACCCAGCGGCTGAAGTCATCCCCTGCTGCCCCGCAGCTTCTACATTAGCAGGAAGATGGAATTGACAGCCGGAGCTGGGACTCAAACCGGCAATCCGGTGTCCTACTTGGGTGTCAGGGACCCAAGTGCTTGAGCCATCGCTGCTGCCTGCCAGGTGCCCACGAGCAGGAAGCTGGCATCAGAAGCAGAGCCAGGACTCCAACCCAGCCGCTCCAATATGGCGGCACCTTAACCCCTACGCAAAACATCCACTAGCTGCAACTTCCCTGCAATGTGGGGGCCTGGGGCCTGGGGAGCATCAGAGCTGAGACGCTTACCTGAATCGGAAGCCACTGGATCCGGTGTGTGGCAGGCGCACTGCTGGAGGCTCTGGGACCCTGCCGGGTTCTCATGGTGCCTTTGTTTTAACTGTCTGCGACACATTTATAATACGTTTCCCTACCAGATTTTCTGTGCAAATTTTAATTTTTAAAATATTTTTGACTGACACGTAATAATTGTACACCAACCAATTTTGATGATGTAGTCTTGCACTACCTCTTCATCTGACCACTGTGTGTGTGTGTGTGTGTGTATGTGTCCAAGCATGCATAGGTGTGCACACCTGTGTGGGGCTCAAATACATGGGTTTATTTTTCTGCAAAAAGAACTGTGGAAGCAGGCAGTCAGGGGTCCAGCCACAGGTTTTTCTAGCTTTTAGCTTTATTCTCCTTAGTGTGTTCTTGTTGTCCTCATGCTCCTGGTTGCAAAGTGACTATAATATGTTTACAATAGCATTTTCTACAGAGAAACACATAATTCACTTTTTAATAGCATGGTTGACCAAAATTTTTTGTATTATTAATTATTTAGAAATTTCTTTTCAGCTCTTCTTGTTTTTTTTTTTTTTTTTTGTTGTTGTTGTTTATTTATTTATTTATTTATTTACTTGTAAGGCAGTTACCTGGGTGGGGGCGGTGTGGGGGGAGAGGGAGGGAGGAGAGAATCTTCCATCTGCTGATTCACTCCCAAAATGGCTGCAGTGGCCCGGACTGGGCCACGCCGAAGCTAGGAGCCAGGAGCTTCTTCTGGGTCTCCCACGTGGGTGCAGAGACCCAAGCACTTGGGCCATCCTCTGCTGCTTTCCCAGGCACATTAGCAGGGAGCTGGATCAGAAGAGGAGCAGCCAGGACTCCAACTGGCACCCATATGGGATGCTGGTGCCACAGTGCCCTTGCAAGGCCTTTGAACACAATGAACAAGGCAGACAACCTAGGGAAGGCCCCTGGCTCAGACCTGGGTGTCGCAGCCATTCTGGAGAGTGCCCCAGCCTATGGAAGATCTCTACCTGTCTCTCCCTCACTGTCTGATAAAAAATAAATAATAAATCTTAAAAAGAAAGAGAGGGGAAAAAAGGAAGTAACCTGTGTGGGGCTGATGGCGATGCAAACCATCGCTGTTGATGGGAAGGGAAACACATTTTTTTGTGATAAAGATGAAGCTGATTCTGCCATGTGGCGGAAGCCTCTCTGTCTCTGTGAGCACTTTTTCTTTTTCTATTTTTTAAAAGATTTATTTGTTTATTTGAAAGGCAGTTACAGAGAGAGAGGAGGAGAGGCAGAGAGAGAGAGAGAGAGGTCTTCTATTCGCTGGTTCACTCCTCATTTGGCCACCAATCCAAAGCCAGGAGCCAGGAGCTTCTTCCAGGTCTCCCATGTGGGTACAGGGGCCCGAGGACTTGGGCCATCTTCTGCTGCTTTCCCAGGCCACAGCAGAGAGCTGGATTGGAAGTGGAGCAGCCAGGACTCAAACCGGTGCCCATATGGGATGCCAGCGCCACAGTGGGCAGCTTTACCCACTATGCCACAGCAATGGCCCTCTGCGGGCACTTTCTTCCCAGCATTCCTGAGGGCCTTTGCATTCTGCCAGGCACCGAGTTTAACAGGCACAGGTTCCCTCATTAATTGAAGTGCCAAGTACATATATGGTGTGTGCTTATTCTGTGTTGCTTTAGCTGATCATGGAATTCATAATTTGCCATTGAAAACATTACCCTGGGGTGGGGGTGTGGCCTGCTGGTGAAGATGCACACGGCCCTCTTCAGAGCACCTGGGTCCACTGCTTCTCTCGGGCTCTCAACTCCTACTTCCTGCTAATGCAGATCCTGGGAGGCAGTGGGGACAGCTTAAATAGCTTGCTTCCTGCCATTCACATGAGAGACCTGGGTTGAGTTCCTGACTCCTGGCTCTGGCCTGGCCCAGCCCTGGCCATTATGGGCATTTGGGGAATGAACCAGCAAATGGGAGTCATTTCTCTCTCTTCTCTCTCTCTCTCTCTCGCTCTCGCTCTCTTGTTCTTTCTCGACCAAAATACCCAGTGGATTCACCCGGCAGAGCCGGAGACGCTTCCCTGAGGGAGGCCGAGCCCAGCCATGTCTTTTCTTGGCTTCCAGGGTGCCTGCCAGGGGCGAGAGACTTCATTCTGCTCTCTGCTCCTTCCCCTCTGCACTGACACTGGGTTTTCCCTCTGTTTCTGGTGTGTGCACAGTCGATCCCATCCCCCTGGAAGCTTGGATTGATGGTCTGAGCGCTTAGGAATCTCTGTGAATAGATGACAGAAGTTATCTGCCACTGGGTGAGAGATGGCAGAGCGTCTTTCGTCTATTTTGAGCTCAAACCAATGAAGACTGTCATGGCCAGCGGGAAGAAGGCCGCAGTTTGAGGGTAGATCTGGGAGTTGCTGCATTTTCTCTTGATCTGCCTCGGAAGCTGCAGAGAGCTACTTACTGTGGCCCGGCACGCGGCTTGACTCTGACGAGCTGTTACAGTCACCGTGGTTATATTTTACAGTATGTCATCTTGATGACTTTTAAAAATTAATTACTCAATTGATTTGAAAGGCAGAGAGAAAGAGAGAGTGAAAGAGAGGGATCTTCCATCTGCTGGTTTACTCCCCAGATGGCTGCAACAGCTGGGTCTAGGCTAGGCTGAAGCCAGAAGTCAGGAGCTCCATCTGGGTCTCTGACATGAGTGGCGAGGGCCCAAGCACTTGGGCCATCATCCGCTGGCTGCCCAGGCGCATTAGCAGGGATCTGGGTCAGAACTAGAGCAGCCAGGACTCAAACTGGCACTCCATATGGATGCTGGTGTCGCAAGCAGTGGCTTAATCTGATATACCACTCTCCTGACAACTCTCGAAGATTTGCCTTCCCAGATCTGACCCCAAATTTAGAAAACAATGAAATAAGATTTTTAACAATTTTATTTTACTCCACTGCTTCCCTCCCCAGTTGCCTGCAACAGGTGGGGCTGGGCCAGGCCAAAACCAGGAACCAGGAACTCAACCCAGGTCTCCCCGATGGGTGGCAGGGACCCAGGTACCTGGACCATTACCACTACCTCCCAAGGTGTGTAGCGGCAGGAAGCTGGATCACAAGCCAGGACTGGGGCTTGAATCAGCATTCCAAGGTGGGATGTGGGTGTCCCAAGTGGCATCTTAACCACTGAGCCAAATGCTCACCTCTGAAACAAGACTTTCTGTAAATCTTTTATACCTAAAACTGAGATTCCTCAGAGGACACCCTGAAATATTGCAAAATGTATCTGAATTTCAGCTTCTAGAAAGAGAGGTGCTAGAAATGATTTTGTTTAATGTATTACTATTCTGTATTGCATGGGGAATATATAAAACTGGAGATCTTCCAATGACCTCGTTTTCTATAATAAGATTTTATGCTTAGGAAAAACACTGATCAAAACTTTTTTTAAAGATTTATTTGAAAGTCAGAGTTACATACACACACACACACACACACAGAAAGAGAGAGAGAGAGAGGTATTCCATGTGCTGCGTCACTCCCCAGATGGCCCCAACAGCCAGGGCTGGGCCATGCCGAAGCTAGGAGTTAGAAGCTTCTTCCAGGTCTCTGATGGGGGTGCAGCGGCCCAAGCACTTGGGCCATCTTCTGCTGCTCTCCCAGGCACGCTAGTAGGGAGCTGGATTGGAAGTGGAGCAGCTGGGACTCCAACCAGCGCCCATATGGGATGCCAGCATCACAGGCGGCGGCTTTACCTGCCACGCCACAATGCCAGCCCCTAACCAGAACTCCTATGAAATAGCTACCATAGTTCAGTAGGGAATTTTGCTCTCCTCCGTCTTGACCTTACTGGTAAATAGATTACCCACAGCTGTTACGATTCTACCATCTGCACATGGGCCTGGTTTTGCTCTGACGATTATCTTGTGTCTTGTGTCTGCACCTGCCTTGGTCTGAATGTGTCCCCCAGAAGTTCCTGTGTTGGGAACTTAATCCCCCGATTTATATGCTAATGGTATTTGGAGATGGAGCCCAAGGAAGGAATTGGGGCGAGAGGAGGAGGTGAGGCTGGGACCCCACGTGGCTGTCTGAGGAGCAGAGACCTGGGCCGGTGGCACTCTCTCAGCATGTGACGCCCTGAGACCCCCTGCAGACACTGCCACCGTGCTCTGGGGCTGGCCAGCCTGCAGAGCCGGAGCCAAGCCTCTGTCCTTGACGTTACCTGGTCCCGAGTGTTCTGTCACAGCAACAGGAAATGAACTGAGACACCAACAGAGAGGACTCCGAGCCTCATGGAAAACTACTGCAGCCGGTGCCTTAACTACTGGGGTTTCAGAGAGCAGGTTCTCGGGTTCAGAGCTGATGTGAGACTACGCACCCCCACCGACAACTTGGAGACTTCACTTACAGAACAGTCCAGGAAAACTAGCCAGAACCTGCCTTCCAGCTCCCAGTCTTAAGTCTGCCCAGGCCCCTTGGGCGAGTTTGGGGACTTTGAGAGGAATTCATCCGAAATTTTATATAACATCAGTGAAATATGCTGGGAAAACTTGCAGGGGAGGCTTGGCTTCCTACTCTGGGTGAGCAAGAAATCGAGGCTCTTTAAAAAGCCCAGTCTTGGGGCCGGCGCTGTGGCATAGCGGGTAAAGCTGCCACCTGCAGTTGCCGGCATCCCATATGGGAACTGGTTTGAGTCCTGGCTGCTCCACTTTCTATCCAGCTCTCTGCTATGGCCTGGAAAAGCAGTGGATGATGGCCCAAGTCCTTGGGCCCCTGCACCTACATAGGAGACCCGGAAGAGGCTCCTGGCTCCTGGCTCCTGGCTCCTGGCTTCGGATCAGCTCAGCTCCAACCCTTGTGGCCATTCGGGGAGTGAACCAGTGGATGGAAGACCTCTCTCTCTTTCTCTCTGCCCCTGCCTTTGCCTTTCTGTAACTCTGCCTTTCAAATAAATAAATAAATCTTGAAAGAAAGAAAGAAAGAAAGGAAGGAAGGAAGGAAGGAAGGAAGGAAGGAAGGAAGGAAGGAAGGAAGGAAGGAAGGAAGAAATGGGGCAGCCCTGCCTGCCCTCCTCCGAGTGCCACTGGGGACGCGCACCAGAGCCCGGTGGACACCAGGAGGAGGCACAGTGTTCCACAGCCCAGGCCGACCCCGAGCCTGCGTCGAGGACATGGATTTTTCTCCCCAGCTGCTTCTCAGAGATGCTCAGAGGACGGCCACGGCACATCAGTTGTGCTTTGGAACTGGGGGTGACCAATGGGGTTCCACGGCTGGGGACAGCCTTTGGGAATTGCTTCCCCCGGGCCCCAGCACCCTGGCCCCCAACACGCCCCCTTCCGCTTCTTCACAAAGGACCCGGGACGGGGCAATGAGTGAAGGGCCCACAGCTATGCCCCCAGCCGCCTCGCCTGTGCCAGTGTGGCCTCCGTGGGAGCTGCTCCCAAGATGTGGCTGTGTCCAGGCCCCGGCTCCGCCCGTGGTGGCTCAACCTCCCTGAGCCCCTGTCATAGACCAGTGGCAATCACGCAGCTTTCCACCCCAGTGAGGAGGGTCTCTTGTACCCATCTTCCAGATCAAATAACTGAGGCTTGGGGGAGGGAGCACTGAGTTCCAGGGTCAGAGTCAGGGTCCTCCTGTGTTTGGCTGCCTCCTGTGGCCACTGGAGATCCTGGTGGGAACCTCACAGGGAGGGGTGCCAGCCTGCATGGACAGTGGTTGCCCAGAAGCTTCCTAATCCGTGTGCCCGGAGCAGATATGGTAGCTGCCCCCCCCCCCCCCAGTATCTCTTGGGGGCTACTGCAGAACTGCAGAACTCAGGATGGCGCTGGGTTCAGGGAGAAGGAGAGAGGCCCCAGGTTAGCCCTCATGGCCCCTGGGCTGGAGTGCAGGCCACAGAACTGCTCTGCCTTCCCCCAAACACCCTCTCAGGGTCTGAGTGTCAGGATCCTGGTCCCAGTGGCCTTCGGTTAGCATGTGGGACACACACGCACGCACGAGGTGTCCTGTTGATTGCCACACTGACCAACCCTGCGCTCCTCCTTGACCTTCCCTGCCCCCTGAACTGTTGAACAGTCGCCCCAGTTAGAGTAAGTTCACCTGCTCACAACTTTAAGCCATCAGTAAAATCACTGGCTCAGTTAGGGGAAGGACAGTGTTACGCAAGAAGGGAGCCAAGGCCGGGCCGGAGGATGTTGTTTTTGAGAGAGAGAAGAGAGAGAGAGAGAGAGAGACTCATCTGCTGGTTCACTTCTTAAACGCCTGCAGTAGTTGAGCCTGGGCCAGGTCAAAGCTGGGAGCCAGGAACTCCATCCGGGTCTCCCACATGGGTATCCCAGGCAGCTGAACCATCACCTAGAGGGTACATTAGCAGGAAGCCGGAACCGGAAGCAGAGCCAAGGGTCGAGCCCCAGGCTCTCAGCATGGCGTGTGGGCACCCTGAGCAGCGTGTTGCCCTCTGTGTCCATCGCCCTTATCTGCCAGAGGATCTTGACCTCGGTAGGTAAAAGCCCAAGAGGGCAGCAGAAGCCAGGGCAGCCGCAGAAGGGAAGGCTTGGTTCACCCCTCGGCGGGGCCGGGCCTCTCGCTGGAGCTTCAGCAGCAGGTTCTAAGCAGACCTGTTCACACAAACCTCCTGGAGAACTGGAAAGTCGCCAGCCTGGGTTCCCCTCCATCCGCACTGCGGCCAGGAACACCCCCACCTGAGTCCCTGGGAGGCTGAGAGTGGCCAGAGGGTCCCTGGAGTCTGAGGAGGGGCCTTGGTCTGGGCCTGGAACCTCCGCTTTGCACGCCGACTTGGATGACGTTGCAGCTGTCCCATGGCTCACTTCAAAAGGAACAAGAGCTGCCTTTTACAGGAACGCCTGTCCCGTCAGGGAGGGCTGAGGTCTGTTTCTAAGGTCCCAGGAGGGAGAATTAGAACGAGGCAGTAGAATAGTCTGCCCTGGGAGGTAATGAGCTTCCTGTCAGCAGAGGGATCCAAAGAGAGGCAGGGGCTGCTTTGCAGGGTGGGGTGTTGGAGAGAAGACTTGGCCATGCGCGTGGGTCCATGCTGGCTGGGCCCTGGAACCATTCTCAACCTGAGAGTCTGATTCCATGAAAGATTTTTTTTTTTTTTTTTTTTTTGGACAGGCAGAGTTAGACAGTGACAGAGAGACAGAGAGAAAGGTCTTCCTTTTTCTGTTGGTTCACCCTCCAAGTGGCCACTATGGCTGGTCTTTTGTAGCCGGTGCGCTGCGCCGATCCAAAGCCAGGAGCCAGGTGCTTCCTCCTGGTCTCCCAATGGGGTGCAGGGCCCAAGGACCTGGACCATCCTCCACTGTACTTCTGGGTCACAGCAGAGAGTTGGACTGGAAGAGGAGCAACCGGGACAGAATCCGGAGCCCCAACCGGGACTAGAACCCTGGGTGCCGGCGCCGTATGCGGAGGTGAGCCGCAGTGCCGGCCCCATGAAAGATCTTAAAACTAATTCTCCTTCAAAGCACTTAACCGTGACATCTCACGTGTTTTCTGGTGGAATCTGGGTCCAGTCTGACGCTGGCTGCTTCCTGCTCCTGCTGTTTCCATGGTGAAGTTGCCGGTGAGATCCATGGAATTATGGAAAGCAGAGTTGGGTTTTCAATTCTCCGGGGTATCTGAGTGTGATCCGATAAAGTGGAGCAGGAGGAGCGCACCCCACGAGGCCGCACGCATGCGCTCACGTCTGCCTGTCTTGCTTGATGAGCCCAGCCAAGCAAGTGCTACCTGGGGGCCCAAGCGTCTTCCCACCCACAAAGCTGCCCTGCCAGGGCCTCCTGCAGACTGTCCAGGAGTTGGCTGGTGACCTAGGAGCCAGCAACAGTAGCTGAGAGGCTGGGGGAGTCGTGAGTGAAGAAGGGGTAGGACAATTTTCCAGTCTGGTGCAGGAGATGGGACAAACCTACAGCCACTCAGAGTCGTAGCAAAGAAGATGCGTGAGAGTGGCCAAGCGTCCCAAACTCCCTGGGACTGCGCCTGTGACGGCCTCGGAGGGCCCCTCCTAGGGGTGACGCGTAGGAAGTGAGTCGGGGCCGGAGGCAGCAGCTGTGGGCTCCCTCTGGAAGCCCACTCTGCTTTGTTGTCATTTTCCCCAACAAGGAGCGCGCCACAGCGATTCCCTCTCTGCCTGCTGTGGTCTGGGACCCTCTGAATGTGGTTTCTGTAACCGGCGAGGTGCTTGACCGTAGAAGCAAGAAGCCAAGCCCTGTTCTCCACCGGCTTCTCTCCAGTCCCTTGTGGTTACTTTCATTCTTGGCATTCTTTGATTCCCTGATTCTGAAACAAGCCTGCCTCATCCAAGCCTCTTGGACCGAGAAGGGTTCCAGGGGCCAGCGTTGTGGCGCCACACCATCTGTGACGCCGCCATCCCTTATCAATGTTGGTTCCAGTCCCGACTGCTCCACTTCCAGTCCAGCTCCTTGCAGAGCATCTGGGAAAGCAGCAGAAGACGGCCCGAGTGCTTGGGCCTCTGCCCATGTAGGAGACCTGAATGGAGTTCCTGGCTCCTGGCTTTGGCTTGGACCAGCCCTGGCTGTTGTGGCCATTTGGAGGAGAGAACCAGTAGACAGAAGATTCTCTCTGCTTTTACATAAACTTAAAAAAACAATCAGAAGGGTTTCCAGAGCCTGATGGATGTGCCTCAAAACCTCCAGCGTCCATGGGACAAGGCAGGCTCCAGCACAGCTCATGGGTGCATTTGTCCATCGAGTAGCTGGGAGCTGGGCTAGGAACTGGAAACATGGGGACGGGCCACTGACCGGGCCGGAGGGCTGCTCACGGGCCCTGCCGAGAGGCCAAGCCAGGGAGAGGCAAAGCTAATGAGCATCCCACTCGGGCCCCAGGAGGTGAGGCGGCCGAGCTCTGGCTGTGCGGAGGCTGAGAACAGCGGCCTCACCGGCCACCCTGCAGAAAAGCTCAAGTTCCCAGTCCCATCAACAGGCTCAGAGCTGCCGGCCGGCTTTTCTGACTCCCACCCTTAAACACCAAAGGAAAATCTAGGAAGTAAAAGAGGAACCAGAACAAATTAGGGGGCGGGGCAGCCTGGAGAAAACTGCAATTGTGCGGAGAAACAAAAATCGGGGCCAGTGGATTAACCTCCAACTGGCCCTGCGCCTGGAAACCAGGCTGGGACGCGGGCGACTCTATTGGCTCTGAGCTCTATCCCCGCCCCCTCAAGTTCCCGCCTGTAACACAGGAGCTGGCCAATCGCATGCCACACTCGCTTGCAGCGGCTTTTGGTCGGGCTCTGCTAGCGGGAGGTGCCGGGGGTGGGAGGGAAGAGCAGACACTCTTCCTCGCCGTGAGGTCGGGGCGCGGGCCGAGTGGGCACTGCCGAGCTCCCGTGCAGCGCTGTGGGGCCGTCAGCCCACAGAGCAGCGAGGGTGGGCTCGGGGTACCAGCGGTTTCCTGAGCACGGGCCGTGTCCCTTTTGCTCTCCTAACCGTACTACGGCCTATCCCTGCCAGCAAACCCCCTTTGGCTGGAAACATCTGCAGTGGTTTCTGCTTTGCTGAGCGAACACTGACGGGGATGTCATAGCTCAGCCTGGCAGGCAGCAAGTGATGGCCAGCGCAGCTGGGTGCCTGCCACCCGCATGGGAGACCCGGGCTGAGCTCGCGGCTCCCGGCTTTGGCCTGGCCCAGTTCCCTATTTGCGGAGTGAACCAATGGATGGTAGATGTCTGTTTCAGATTAATTAATTTTTTAAAAACCACAAAACTCAACCGTAACTGCTCACAACTTACAGTAAATTGTAACATTCTCCAGCTTCATGACCGAAAGGTGTTGGGCATTGCGTAAAATCTCCATTACAACGTGGCGCCTGGCGGGGGGCGTGTCTGCGGCTGCTGCGGTTAAGGACCTAAGATCAGACCACCGGCAGGGGTAGGTCCGCTTCAGTTCCGGACACGTGGACGTGCATGATCCCTAATACTTAAGATGCCCCTGTGCATGGTCCTCCCGTGCCTGTGTGACCTTTTCTCTGATTGGCTCCCCTACTGCGCATGCCCTTCATAACCTTTATAAGCCTGTACGCTTCCTCAATAAAGCGGTTCCCACTTCGACAGAACTCAGGGGTGCTTGTGGTGTGTTCACCACCCGTCGACCTTACCCTTCCCGTTCGCCTTGTTGGGCAGTGTCTGTCAGCGGCCAGCCTCGGACTTGAGACTCCAACAGAAAGGAAGTCCCTGTAGCATTGCATAAATGCCACGTGGTGCTGAGAGCAGCTTCCCGCCTGGCATTTGAGTGTGACCTGTGTGTACCGCAGGGACGCACTGGTGGCAAAAAAGTATCAGCCAAAAACATAAAACCAACACAAACTAGAGGACTAATTCTGACAATCACAGATAGGTAAGCGCCATTCCGGTGTCTGCATGAGTACAATGTCACGCCAGCATGAGTGTCATACCAGCACAGGTGATGTCATGCCAGCACGGGTATGCCACGCCAGCATGGGTGTGATGTCACGCCAGCACAGGTGTGTCACGCCAGCATGTGTGACGTCTCACCAGTATGAGTGTGTCATACCAGCACAGATGTGACATGCCAGCATGGGCATGCCATGCCAGCATGGGTGTGACATCATGCCAGCATGGGTGTGACATCACACCAGCACAGGTGTGTCATGCCAGCATGTGTGACGTCACCAGTATGAGTGTCATGCCAGCACATATGATGTCATGCCAACACGGGTATGGCACACCAGCACGGGTACGACATCACACCAAAGGAAGAGGCTTTTCCAAAAGGCTAGAAGTGATTACAGTGAGACCTGGTGCCTCCCTCCAGTCTGACACGGTGTCCTCATCAGCCAGCCCCACGCACTCCGCATTTTCGCCACAGCAGACCCCATTTCTCCAGAAACCTCCCATGCTCTCAGCCGTGCAGAAGGCCAAGGTTTCTTTGTTCACCTCTGCTTCACTGGGGGCAAATCTCACCCTTCAGTCCCCTTGTTGAAACGATGGATGCCTGTACACAGTGCGGAAATGCAGAGTTTAAATTACAGAAAACAGCATAGTTGCCCTGCTGGAAACAGTAACTTGGCTTTAACTTTTTCATTACAGAATTATTTTTATTATCTCTCTGCAAAGAAGCTGTAAGCTTAAAAAACACCCATAAAAACACTGGAAAAGCACTTTAAAATCATGGATTGATAAGATTCAACTTCTGTGGTTTACAAATAATAAGAAAATGCTGAATCCTGGAAGTCAGAACTTCCGAGCGATTTTGATGGGAAGGACTGGAAGGAACCAGAACACCAATGTTCAGCCCCGTCTGAGGGGCGCAGGCTTGCGGGCCGGGAAGGCTGGGCTTTCCCACGCAGCTGATTCAGGCGCTTCTCGGGCTTCCTCTCACGTTCTCAGCAGCGGATTAAACACACACGGGGTGAAAAACGCACGGCACAGGAACGAGCCAGGATCCCCTCCTGCCCGTGCGCAGCTGAGGTCTTCAGGAGCTTCATCGGTCGGATGTGCGGGTCACGAGCTGAAGGCCCTGGAACCTCTGCCGACACGACGTCCAGGCGCCGGGAGCCGTGCCGATGCCCACTACACAGCCAGCCAGGCCACCCTCTCCTGGAAAGAACCGACCCCAGCCGGACCCCAGCTCTGCAACAGCACGGCCCAGGCGGCCCTCCGATATGCCCGGGTCTACTACGCATGGGCACCAAAGCCGTCCCAGCCATCATCCCTGACACGCAGGAATCGCTTTTCCTAACAAGGCATTTTCAGAAGCAAAAAAATCTCTCTTCATCAAAACGAAGCCACGGGTCCTTGTGAAACGGAGAGGCTTAGCGCTGCTACAGGTGTGGCCGTTGGCTCGTCACGTGGTAGCAAAGTATCTTTATTCAACGCTGCACGGGAAGGTGTGACCCACACACCCCCAGGCAGTCTCGTGAGCACCAGGAACGCTGAGATGACAAGGGGCTGGGCACAGAGAAGGCAGCTCCTCCAAGGACAGCCCTCCCGGCGCTGAGAGCGGGGTGCCGCGCCCGGGCACAGGAAGGCTGGCGGAGACTCCGGCCCGGTGCTCAGCCAAGCCCCTCCTGGATGCCTCGGATCCTCCTGGCCAGCTGCACATCCTTTGGGAAAAGGGTGACCCGGCCGGCGTGCAAGGAGAGGAGATAGGCGTCCTCAAAGAGGTGAACCAGGAACGCTTCTGCCGCCTGGGGGCAGGAGGGGGCAGAGGGGACATGGCAGACGTGGGGGCACGGCTGCTTTTCCTTGGGGACCCGCTGACCTCCGTCTCCAGCGCCCGAAGCACGTTAGGGAGGACGGTGCAGGAGACTGGGCTCTGCCTGGGAATTCTGCAGCCCCCCACTGCTCGGGGGGACCCGGCTGCCCTGCTCGGGATCCCGGCCAGCTGCGGCCTGCGAGTCTGCGGCCAAGTACCAGGATCCAGGACGCTAGTCCCTCCCACCCGGCCTTCCCCCAGCTGCACCCAGGCCCCCTCTCACCTCCTGGAGGGCCAACAGGGCCTGGGCTTGCCAGCTGAAGTCCACACCCCGAGTGAATCTGGTGCTGATTTCTCTGGCCTGTGGAGGAGTGGGGATGGGGGAGTAGGCAGTAACAGACGAGAGGCTCGGAGAGCTGGGCTCTCTCCAAGAGTCTCCAGGGAATCCACTGGTCCTTCCTGGCCCTCAACCTCAGGACGTGCCTGGGGCGGAGCAGGGCTGCCTCTGGGGCACAGGAGTCGGCCTGCTGCACTCCCCCAGGGCAGCAAAAGGGACCAAAGCACGAGGGATGGGTGACAGCGCTCCGTTTTCCATACTCAAAGACAGTTTCAGACGCTAAGACCCGAGGTTCCCAACACAAAGAAGCGAGACCTGCCCCAGGAGATGGAACCCTGACTCCACCCTAACACACAGGCGTGGACCCGAGCTCTCACAGTGCCCATACACACAACTGTTACAAAGAGTAAGACAGCTTCAAAGGTGTGGGGGAGCTGTGGAGAAGCGAAGGTGGTGTGGGTCCAGACCAAGGGCCCCCGCAGGGGGAGAAGGTGAGGGACAGGGGCCACGCCGGGCCGGGGCGCCCTGAGCTCACCACGCGGGCGAACGGCAGCTTCCTCAGCAGCAGGTCCGTGCTCTTCTGTAGCTTGCGCATCTCCTTCAGCCACGCGTGCCGCCGCCGTCTGTGCTGCGAGGCCGCGCCTGCAGAGGTGTGCGCGGGGTCAGCAGGGGAAAGCGGGGTGGGGGAGCACACACAGAGCATTGAGAAGGTGGGGGAGGGGAGGCCACCAGAGGGGCTTGAGCCAGGCAGCTGACCCGGGTGGGGTCAGGAACAGGGAGGACGCACAGGCTGACCCCGCCTCGTCTCCACCGCCCATCAGCAGCCTTCACACACAAGGCCCGGCGTCACACAAGGTGAAGAGGGACACGACGAAAGGTCACCACACGATCTGAGAAAGGACACCGCGAGCGGAAGGAACCCAACTCAACAGAAAAACCACTCCGGAGGAATCTGAGGTAGCAGAGAAAGGAGAGCCCTTAAATACAGGCGATGACCTCAGAGGGGCGAGACAGGAAATCCGTGATGCGAATACGTGAGAAGCGACCAGGGAAAGCTCACGGGGAAGAGCCGGGATCAGAGATGCAGTCAGCTGTGTGTGGAGAGCACTGCCACACCACAGTGCTGGGGTTCAAGTCCCAGCTCCGCACCTGAGCCTGGCACCCTGGAAGGCAGTGGGTGATGGCTCAAGGGGTAGGTCCCTGCCACCCATGAGGGAGGTCTGGATTAAGTTTCCTGCTCCTGGCTTCGACCTGGCCCAGCCCCCGCCCTTGCAGGTATTTGGGGAGTGAACCAGTGGATGACAGCTCTGTCTTTCAAATGAATTTCACAAATCAGAACATGCAGCAGCTGGGTCTTGAAACGCCAACATAAGGAGCTGGGATTTAATCCTAAAGTGACCGGAAGCCAGGGAAAGTGTTCAGGAAGAGAGAGGAAAAGCTGATCTACTTCCGGGTTAAAGATCCTCTCAGGGGCTGGCACTGAGGTGCAGTAGGTTAATCCTCTGCCTGCAGTGCTGGCATCCCATATGGGCGCCGGTTCTAGTCCCGGCTGCTCCTCTTCCAATCCAGCTCTCTTCTGTGGCCTGGGAAAGCAGTAGAAGATGGCCCAAGTCCTTGGGCCCCTGCACCCATGTGGGAGACCTGGAAGCAGCTCCGGGCTCCTGGCTTTAGATAGGCGCAGCTCCGGCCATTGCGGCCATTTGGGGAGTGAATCAGCAGAAGGAAGACCTCTTTCTCTGTCTCTCCCTCTCTCTGTCTGTAGCTCTACCCCTCAAATAAATAAATAAAATCTTAAAAAATAAAAATAAGACCCTCTGGCGCCGTGTGCGGAGAGCTGCAGAGGGGTGGATGGAGCAGAGCAGTGGTCAGCAGGCTCCCACGTGGTGGCTGCCGGCTTGCCCTGGGCTGCTCGGGGCGGAGATGGAGACAAGTGGGGTGATGACAGACGCAGTGCGCAGGCAGAACTGCTTGAACTTGCCTTTGGATTGGATATGGGGGTGACAGAAAAGAACGTCTCCCTGCTTCTGGCTTGAACCCTGGGTGGGTGGCGGTGCCATTTACCAAAACGGGGCAACTGGACAAGGGGCTGCAGGCGTCGGGGCTGGGATGTGTGTGACTCGCCCAGGGCACTCAGGTAGGAAGGCAGCAGCACAGGGTGCGGGAGAAGTCTGACAGCAGCCACGGGCGCCCGGGGAGGAGGCAGAAAGGGAAGGCAGCCCTGCTGGCCACGGTCAAGGAGCCGCAGAGGGCGGCACCAGCGTGGAGGACACTGGGAACCGCCAGAGCGTGCGCAGGGCCGGCCGGGCAGCCAGGAGCAGGGTGTCGCAGGGCTCTGAGGGGCTGGGTGAGGAAGGCACAGAGGTGTGGATTAGCCCTGGCAGCGTCGTCAGTGCAGCTGGGGACAGCGACCGGAGGGGAGCGGCTCTGGGGTCAGAGCGGAATGGGTGCAAGGGTGGCTGGGAGATGGGGAACAGACACAGTGGGTGGACACTAAACAAGCCTCTCTACAAGGGCAGCCGTTACAGGAAGTGGAGGGATCCCGGCGCCAGGAAGACTGGAAACGCGGCGTCAGGGAAACACCTGCTCTTCAAGGTTCACTTATCTGCAAGGCAGCGACAGGAAGGGGAGGCAGACTCCCTCTGTCCTTTAACTTTCTTTGCTGGTTCATTCCCCAAATGTCCACAGCAGCCCAGGGCTGGGCCAGACCAAAGCCAGCAGCCTGGACCTCCATCCAGGTCTCCCTCATGGATGGCAGGGACCAAGTCCTTGCGCCGTCACGGGCTGCCTCCCAAGGTGCATGTTAACAGGAAGGTGGAATCAAAAGCAGAGCTGAGACTCTGGGCCCCAGGCACTCTGATGTGGGACGCAAGCTCCGTCTCTAACCACCGCGCCAAATGCCCACCCCCCTGCCCTTGTCCTTCAGATTGCAAACACTAGAGCAGATCCGCCAAAGCCAATGTGAGTCTGGGTTTAATTTTAAGCGCAGGAGAAGACAACAGAAAGACCCTCTGCAGGTGCATATGGATGGGAGCTGTGGCTTTTTAAATATACATATACAAAGATTTTACTAATTTGAGAGCCAGAGAGAGTAAGAGACAGAGAAAGGTCTTCCAGCTGCTGGTTCACTCCCAAATGGCTGCAATGGCCAGAGCAGGGCCAATCCAAAGCCAGGAACCGGGAGCTTCTTTAGGGTCTCCCACGCGGGTGCAGGGGCCCAAGGACTTGGGCCATCCTCCACTGCTCTCCCAGGCCACAGCAGAGAGCCGGATGGGAAGTGGAGCAGCTGGAACATGAACTGACGGCCATACGGGATACCACACTGCAGGCAGAGGCTTAGCCTGCTACACCACAGCGCTGACCCCAGGAGTGGCTTTTGACAGAAAAGCAGGACACTCCAGCGGGGCCACTGTCAGCGAACAGTGGAAGGGTGGTGCTGCAGGAAGCTGGAGAGGAAGAAATGGAACTGCCAACGTGGAGAACGAAAAAGCAAGGCTATCAGACAAGGGCAGTGTTGTTGGGTGCCCACTTGAGCTAAAAGTTTCCATTTAACCAGGAGTAGAAGAGGCATTTTTTACATTGGACAGCAAAAGCAAACATCACACCTGATATTCCCATTAAAATTACAAACAAGGGCCGTCAGCATCCCATCAGGGCACTGTTCCAGCCCCAGCTGCTCCACTTCCGATCCAGCTCCCTGCCAAGGCTCCTGGAAGGCAGACGATGATGGCCCAAGTGCTTAGGTGGCTGCAGCCCAGGAGGACGACCCGGATGGAGTTCCAGGCCAGTTCACCCTGGCCCAGCCCTGTCTGTTGCAGCCACTTGGGGAGTGAACCAGTGAGTGGAATCAATATACCTCTTTCTCTGCTTCTCCTCCTCTGTCACTCTGCCTTGCAAATAGATACATTCTTAAATAAATAAATACAATTCCCAACAAGACAAAAACGGGCAAAACCCTTGCTCTTACAGTTAGTCTCAGGGCCTCACTAATGCCATACACTAAGTAATAAAAGGTGAGAATTTGAAAAAGGCGGACACGGACTTGACCACGTGCAGGACATAGTAGTCTACCTAAGGTTCCGACTGCGGGACTGTCAGGATTAAGGAGCACTCAGGACTAAGCACTCCGGTCTCAGGGAAGAATGTCCCACTCTCACAGCACCACGTCCTAAAAGGCAGTAACCTCTACACACGTGTCCCACCCTGCTCCTGGCTATGCAGCAAGTTGGAGAAGAGGGAAAGCTGCTGTCGCCAGCACGTGTAGGACAGACCCGCGCCACGGCCCGCTGCAGGGTCCCGAGCCCCCCACCCCGCCCCAGCGCACACTCCAGCAACTGGGGGTCACGCCGTCCGGACGGGGTCGGGGCGGGCGCGGTTCAAGGCCTGACGTAGCCTCGCTCAAAGTGGACAAACTCGGGTCCAGAGCGTGCACGAGCGCGCGCGCGTGGCCGTGCCCAGGGCACCCGGCCCGTCTGCGCCTGCGTCCCGTGAGCCGTAGAGCGGGCCCGGAGTGGCGCCGAGACCTCGCGTGGACGGCACCCCCGCCGCGTCCCCCAGGGAAGGGCCGCGGCCGGTTACCTAAGGAGACGCTCCGCCGGCGGGGGCTGCGGGTCGGGCTCGGGCTGCGCCTCCTCGGGACCTCCGGCTTGCGGCTCCGGCGGCGCGGGCCCATGGCGGGCCGCCTCCGGCCCCGAGGCTTCTGCTCGGACCTCCCGGCCCCGGGGGGGAAGGCTGGCGCCCGCAGGGAACCGGACAACCGCCCGAGCCGCCCGTGTGGCTCTAGGAGTCGGTACTCCGGCGTAGGCTGCGGCACCTCCGGTTCAAATCGCCCGCTCCGCCCACTCCATCGCCGGCGTTTTTTAAAACCCCAATCCAGCGACTCCCAGTGGCTGTCTCTGGAACGTCCGGGTAGAACGACCGCGGGAAGAACCAATGAGAACACGAGCTGAGACACGGAGAGCGGCGCTGATAGGCAGAGAGCGGGGAAACATGACGGATTGACGACAGAATCGACCAATGGGAGGTTGGGAAAGTAAAGGGAGGCGGGGTTTCTCCAGGTCTTTGCTTGGTGGGAGTGCCTGTCCTTGAGGGATGGCTTCAAGGGCTCTTTGATCTGAAAAGGAAGCGGTGGATGGTGCGTTTGTAGAGTCTGTCCCTCCAGCTTTCGCCCAGGCTTTTCTCAGCCCTAAGAGGGCTTTAAAGATGAGCCAACAGACCCGTAGCGAACGTGACAGCCTCCTGTCGCGCTTGTGTCCCTCCCTGGGGGGCAGGGCTTCGAGGCCAGCGCCACCGCGTGTCCGTGACAGAGGGTGAGGGTCGTGGGGGCGGCCAGGCCCGGGCGCTCTGAGCCGGGGTCCGGCCAGGCAGGCGTCATTGCCAGTCTAGGACCGTGGGGACGGGTTCGCCCCAAGGGAAGCGATCTCTCGCCTGTCTGTGGGGAACAACACGAATTCCGGTCGTGTCTCCGTGCTTAGGAGAGGGAATTTTAATTTCCTCATTTTGCTGTCTTGGATTTTCCTAAAATGTGCTACAGTGAACATGCACTGTAATCAGGAAAATTGCTGGTTATAAAATCAGTGGTTTCATGGACCCTCAGGCGCTGCTGATGGGGCCATACAAAACCGTAGGCAGCTGCTGTGCAAAGTAGTGTGGTGGTTCCTGAAAACAAGGAAACCGTTTCCCCGTGAGCCAGCAGCCCCGCTGCCCCGCTTCTGGCTGTACATCCAAAAGGAATGAGAGCGGGAGCTTGGACAGGGCTTTGCACACCCAAGCTTTGTTCACAATAGCTCAAAGGTCGAAGCGTAGTATGTACAGTGCAATGCTCAGCCCGACAAAGGAAGGAAATTCTGACCCATGCAGAAACTTGGATGAACCGGGGCCTGCACCTTCGCGCAGAGGGTTAAGCCACCAGGCGCTGCCTGCCAGGATGGCATGCCATATAGAAGTGCCGGATTGAGTCCCAGTTGCTCCACGTCCAATCCAGCTCCCTGCTGATGCGTCTGAGAAGGTAGCAGAGGAAGGCCCAAGTGCCCGAGCCCCTGGCATCCACGCGGGAGACCAGGATGGATGACAGCACACCTGGCACAGCAGGCCGGGGCCCCAGATCCCAGCGAGGAGAGAGCAGCCTGGCTTAGTCTGCTGTAGGGACTCACTTCCACCTGCCCCTCTGCCTGGGGCCAGGCCTGTTAACCTGAACTTTTGCTTGACCAGCTGCCGGTCTTCATCTACCCTTTTTCTTCTTGTTCTGTCTTTTGTGATTGGAGTAAAACCAAAACTCCAGCTCCTGCATTTAAAAGAAGGACGAATAGCGTAAGCGCGTTGAAAGGACAATCTATGAAAATCTGCAGATCAGATCCATTTAAGACGCGTTCCGCATCTGTTATGAGTGAAGTGTAAGGGGTGTGAGGTGCTAAGGATCATGGGTACTCGGGACATGGTTCCTGTCCCCAGCAGTTTGTAAAGGCTGAGGAAGCAAGGCACAACGTGCAAGTCCCACGACCGGCAGCCTCTGCCGAGTGTGGACACAGTGCCAGGCGCTCCTCCAAGTACTTCACGTAGTCACTCGCCTGAGCCTCTCAACAACCTCAGGTGGGATTTCGTATTTTATTTATTTTCATTTGAGTTGAAAGTCAGAGAGAGAAGGCTAGAGAGAGAGACTTCCATCTGTAGGGTTATTTCTCAAATGCCCACAACAGCTGGGGCTGGGCCCAGGCCAAAGCTGGGAGCCAGGAACTCAACCGAGGCCTCCCACACGGGTAACAGGAACTGAGCCACTTGGCACCATCTCCTGCTGCTCCCAGGGTCGGCTTGAGTAGGAAGCTGGGGTCAGGAACGGTGGCAGCCGTGGAACCCAGGCCCTCTGTTGTGGGACGTGATGTCCCAACAGGCCCCTAACCCACTAAGCCAATCCCGTGTCCTGCTAAGACTTTCTAATGCCAGTGTTGCAGATAAGGAAACCAAGGCCTTGGTGGGGCCACGCAGGGAGCAGACTCAGAGCTGAGTTGGGATTTGAACCCAGGTACCTGGTGCTATCGTCTACTCAGTCCCCACACTGTGTAGACTCTCATGGTATTGTTCTGTTAATAATCTTTCCTGAGGTTAGGGGATGGTTTTAAAACCCTAGGTAATCAAAGGTTCGGGAGGTGGGGGTTTTGTTTACCATACGAGGGAGGATGCCCGTGTCGCACATCAGAGTAGCCGGGTCGTCTCCCAGCTGTACCTCCCGATTGCTCCCGGCCAGATCAGACACTGGGAGGCTCAAGTCACTGGATTCTTGTCACTCACACAGGAGACCTGTGTTGCGTTTGTTTCGGGCTCCCGACTTGGCCCGCAGCCTAATCCTGGCCCTTGTGGGCATTTGGAGAATAAACCAGCAGATGGCAGCTCTTTCTGTGCGTGTCCATTGCTCTCTCTTTGCCTCTCAAATGCATAAATTAAAAAAGAGAGAGAGAAAGGGTTGTGTTGGTGGCACACAGGGAAAGTGCACCAAGGGGAAGGGAGGGCCGTGGCGTTGGAGCCTGTGCCCGGCTCCTTGCGTTCTCAGGGAAAGATAAAAGGCAAGCACAGAGCCTCCTGCTGAGCCCGAGCTGAGCAAAGAGCTCTCTTCTGGCTTCCAGGAAGTCCCTGAGGGAGTCAGATCTCGGGAGCCACCCGGGGCGCGGGCACGTAGAACGTGGGAGACGGTGCAGCCCCAGGTACCTACGGGGAACAAGAGGACAGGAATCCACCGGATGGGCACATTCTGTTTCTTAGGTCATCAGCTCTGTCTTATGACAAATTATTAAAAAACTATGTGTTTGGGCCAGCGCTGTGATGCAGTGGGTACAGCTGCAGCCTTCACCACCGCCGTCCCATGTGGATGCTGGTTCGAGACCCAGTTGCCCCACTTCCGATACAGCTCCCTGCTAACGCACCTGGGAAAGCAGTGGAAGAAGGCCCAAGTGCTTGGGCCCCTGCACCCACTTGGGAGACCCGGAAGAAGCTCCTGGCTCCTGGCTTCAGCCTGGCCTAGCCTTGGCTGTTGCAGCCATTTGGGGAGTGAACCAGTGGATAGAAGATCTCTCTCTCTATCTCTTCGTAACTCTGACTTTCACATAAATAAATCTTTAAAACAAAATAATAAAAAATAAATAAAAACTGTGCTTACAGAATGAAACACAAATAAATATGTTCTAAGGCACATGTCAAACTCACGTTCACATTTATTTATTTATTTATTTGAGAGGCAGAGAGAGAGGGAGACAGAAAGAGATCTCTTATCTACTGGTTCACTCCCCAGATGCCTGCAACGGCTGGGCCAGGACAAAACCGGAAGCCTGGGACCCCGTGCAGGACTCCCACTTGGGTGGCAGAGACCCAACTGCTTGAGCCATCGCCCTCTGCTCAGTCAGGGGCGCAGATGGGCATTGAATGCAGGCGCCCTGCTGTGGGACAGGGCGTCTTAACTGGGGTCCTGACCACCGTGTCCACGCCTGCCCTGCCTCCAGCCGAGCTCCTGCGTGGCCACCTCCGGGGCGCGGGCTGCTGCGGGGCCACAGCGTGGGAAGCTCGGCCGACTCGGGACTCCGCAGCTTCACATCAGGAAGACGAGGGGCGGGGCCTGGCTGGGGCCGGCACAGCTTTCTCTCGGGCAGGACCCCTGGCTGTCGGTCTTGATCCTGCTCGTTTTGGCTGCTCAGCTCCCCCCAAGAGCGCTTTCGGGGGACAGTCCCTAGCGTGTGTGGGAGGGGACCAGCTGTGGAAGAGCCTCGCCTCTGGGTGATGAGAAGCCCCAGAACCACGGGTCAGCACCCACAGGCCACCAACATCAAGGACGCGTCAGAGACAGGCCCCGCTCCCCGCTGCTCCCCAGCACCCCGGGCGATGTGAGGTGGGTGCCTCGTGCCCGCCATCCTGGGGTCTCTGCCTGCCGTGTGCCGAGCAGCACCGTCCAGGGAGGGAGAAGCAAGAACAGGGCCCCCAGAGCTCAGCCTGGCTGGAGCGACAGATCCCGCCGGAAGCATGATTTCCCTTAGGGCCCCTGATACGCGGGTCCCCCAAACTTCCCTGGTGGTGGCAGTGATCCGGGGCGTTGGTTAGACACCCGTGTCTCTAGGCACTCGGTTGAAGAGGCGTGGAGTGAGGCCCGGGAATCGGCACTTTGGCAAGCACCAGCGGTGTCTCGAGTCGTGGGAGGCGGGAAGCAAGGCTGTCACGCCCAGTGGTGGTTTTCAGTTGGGTCCTCAGAAATCCTTGGCTCCCAGCACCACCCTCCCCATCCACTTCTCCACCCAGAAACTCCCCCAGTGGAGGTCTTCTTTCTAAGGAAAATATATGCTTTTAAAACCCAACAATTCTTCAGTTTATTATGGATCTCTTTATATACTCATTCATTCTATTCAGAACTGTTGAGTTGCCTGCAGGCAAGGTGGGGAGATCCAGAGAAGTAAAATCCAGCCTCTGCTCTTCAGGAGTTTTTTGGTCTAGTGCTCAGATCATTATCTTAGTAAAGGATGCTTTTTTGTTTTTTTAGAGGGAGAGAGAAAGGTCTTCCTTCTGTCCTTCCGTTGGTTCATTCCCCAAATGGCCGCAACGGCCAGAGCTGCACCGATCCGAAGCCAGGAGCCAGGTGCCTCTTCCCGGTCTCACACGTGGGTGCAGGGGCCCAAGCACTTGAGCCATCCTCCACTGCTTTCCCAGGCCACAGCAAAGAGCTGGATTGGAAGAGGAGCAGCTGGGACTAGAGCTGGCGCCCATATGGGTTGCTGGCGGTGCAGGCGGAGGATTAACCCACTGTGCCACAGCACCGGCCCCGGATGCATTCTTGCACATATAAATAGGCTAAGTGTAGGGTTAAGCTGCCCCTTGGGATGCCTGGGACAGAGTCCTGCCTCCACTTCCAATCTAGCTTCAAGCTCTTGTGTACCCTGGGATGCAGCAGGAAATGGGTCAACGACTTAGGTCCCTTTCACCAACACAGGAAACCTGGATGGAGTTCCTGGCTCCGAGCTCCTGGCTTTGGATTGGCCAAGTGCAGGCTGTTGTAAAAATTAATAAATGTTGGGGCCGGCGTTGTGGTGTAGCAGGTTAAATCCTGCAGTGCTGGCATCCCATATGGGCACCAGTTTGAGTCCCGGCTGCTCCACTTCTGATCCAGCTCTCTGCTATGGCCTGGGAAAGCAGTGGAGGATGGCCCAAGTGCTTGGACCCCTGCACCCACGTGGGAGACCCGGAAGAAGCTCCTGGCTCCTGGCTTCAGATTGGCTCAGCTCCAATCGTTGCAGCCAATTGGGGAGTGAACCATCGAATAGAAGACCTCTCTCTCTCTCTCTCTCTCTCTCTCTCTCTCTGACTCTCCTTCTCTCTCTGTGTAACTCTGACTTTCAGATAAATAAATATTTCAAAAAAAAAAAAAGTTCATGGTACAAAACTTTAAAAAAATACAAGTGTACTAAAGTCGAATGACAGACTTACAGATGGGTTTCATTTCTAGTTGCTAAAAGATATCAAGCTTCTAATTATCTCTTCTCTCTTATTTTTGTTTAATTAATTTTCATTTCATTTGAAAGGCAGAGAGAGAGAAAGAGATCATCCCTCCACGAGCCCCATTCCCCAAATGCCCATAGTAGCCAGGGCTGAGCCTGGCCAAAGCGCCTGGGCATTGGCAGGAAGCAGCATCGGAAGCACAGAGCAGCCAGGACTCAAGCCAGACAGTCCGCATGGGTGCTGCGTCCCGAGTGGCTTCCCAGCTGCCGCAGCCAGCGCCTGCCCCGCCTCTCGTCTTTTGGGCAGTGTGTGAGGACCCAGTTCCCGTGCGCCGTTCATGTCTTCCGTGTCTTCCCTTGCCCCGCAGCTGAGCACACGGGGGCTGGCCTCTGCATCCCCACTGAAGCTCAAGGTTTCCTGGCTTTCACCAGTACTGGTTGTGGTTTTCAGTCGGTTGTGAGGGTAAGGAGGCCAGCGTTTATCGCCAATAACAGCACCTTCAGATTTCCAGCTTCTACGCCTTTTTATTTTTTTAAAGATTTATTTTATTTATTTGAAAGACAGAGTCACAGAGAAAGGTAGAGAGAGAGAGCGAGGTCCTCCTGTTAGAGTTGGATTTCTCTTGCCACCCCAAAAACGCTCCAAGAGACCTTCTCTCATGCAAACACAAAGGGTAAAGTTTATTTTTATTTTTAGACCGGCATGTTGGGGCCCCCATCTCAGTACAGGCAGGCGGCCTCGAATAATCTTGGGTTGGGGTTTTTATACACGTTTAAACATAGAAAATCAATCATTGCATAGATCAAACAGTGGTACAGAGTAAACAATTGATACAAGTTAAGTGATTTTACATTCAGTTGATTTATGAATACAGGGAGTACAGGGTATCGAGTAAGGGCTTGATTATACATCAGAGAACCATATGGCTTATACAGGGAGGATCAAAAAGCCTCCTATTGCCAAAAGGGAGGGCCACACAACAAACACAACAAGGTTGCAGGAACTGCCTTGATGATACCTAGGAATGCAGCCATATGGCGATAAGGGACACATGGTGGGGTCAGAGTTCCAGGAGGCAAAGAGATATACGGTGACTTCTTCTATCTTAGTTAGGTGAAACTAAGGTTACCCTTACATCGGGGTAATTTACTGACTAACTAACTTTAAAGAGAATGGCTATGCAGAGCAAGTCTAAGGAGGTCAGAAAAGTTCACCAGAGAAGGGAAGGGGGAGCAGGAGCGGCTTTTAACTTTTTTAACCCTTCACTCCACCTGCTGGTTCACTCCCCAGATGACCGCAATGGCTGGAGCTGTGCTGATCCGAAGCCAGGAGCCAGGAGCTTCTTCTGGTCTCCCATGTGGGTGCAGGGGTCCAAGCACTTGGGCCATCTTCTACTGCTTTCCCAGGCCATAGCAGAGAGCTGGAACGGAAGTGGAGCAGCTAGGACCAGAACCAGCGCCCATATGGGATGCCGGCACTTCAGGCCAGGGCTTTAACCCGTTGTGTCTTTTTATAAAAAAAAAAAAAAAAAGCCAAGCTCGTTGAAGTCTTCAGATAATGCACAAGTTAGAGGTCTGGGTCTGTGGAAGCCCACCAGGTGACCGTGGACTTATTGATGGTCAGCTAAGGTCCGAGAACAGCGCCTCAGCAAACACAGGCTGACCGGTGCCAGTGGGAGGTGAGTGCGCATGAGTAATTGGTGATAAATCCTGCAGGACCAGGAATGACACAGATGCCTGCGGACAGTCCCACAGGGTGCTGTGGGTGTTGCAGTCACGTGCCAGCTGCCACTGCACACCCTTTGGGAAGTGGATGTTTGGCCTGTATCTCATGTCAGGGTGCCTGGCTTCCTGCTATTGGAGGAAGCACTGGGGGGCAGTGGTGATGGTTGGGTGCCTGCCACCCATGAGGGAGACCTGGATTGGGTTCCCCAGGTGCTGCGGGCATTTGAGGAATGAACCAGTGGATGGGCACTGTCTGTCTCTGTCACTCTCTGTACATGTGTGTATTTCTGTCTTTCAGATAACCTAATGAAAATCCCTTTGGGCTCTGTTTTTGGGCACACTACTAGTGCAAATTCTCACTTGCCCCTAGCAGTTTCTGTGTTCCAGCTGACCTCACCATGAACTCAGTGTCCCCAGGTTTGTCCAGTGTCCCCAGACAGACCCCAGTATTGCAAACATCCTGTGTAGGACTGAGCTCAGAGCCAGGGCCTGGAGAATATTACCTTGGATGGTTTCTGGCATGAGAGCAGCTAAGTGATCTTTCATCCTTAATCTTTTATTTTTCTAAATGAATTTCCCATTATTAAACAGTTCCTTAACTCTGGAATTGTCACGTGAGTGTAGTCCTTCCTATGTTCTGACCAAATGGAGCTAATAAATTAAGGAAATGAATAGAAAAAGACTCAGGCCCAAGGATCCCCTGGCTGCTGCTGGGATCTAGGGCAGGTGTGCGCTAATGAGGGCTGGGGACAAGACGCTCCTGGTATTTAGTGAAGGAGCTCCCAGCCCAGTGGTGGCGTCCCAGTGTCAGCATCCGGCTGTCCTGGGCAGCCCCTGTCCTCCCAGGGAGGCTGCCAGGAACATTCAAGAGCTACATTCATTTATTTGAAAGACAGAGTGGAGAGAGAGAGAGAGAGAGAGAGAGAGAGAGAGAGAATCTTCCATCTGCTGGTTCACTCCCCAAATGGCTGCAACAGCCAGGGCTGTGCTAGGCTGAAACCAGGAGTCTGGAACTCCATCTGGGTCTCCCTCCCGTATGGGTGGCGGAGGCCCAAGTAGTTGGGCCATTAGCCGCTGTTTTCCCAGGCTCCTTAGCTGGGAACTGGACTGGAGGCAGAGCAGCTGGGACTCGATTCTCCAATATGGGGCGGCGGTGTCAGTGTCGCAAACAACAGCTTAGCTGGAGGCGGCACAACACCAGCAGCAAGCATAGGTCACTTCTAAAGCAGATGAACATTTAGACAGGCCCCAACCACTCTGGAAGAGGGGAGAGAGGTCTCCTGCCCCCCACCCCCAACATCCAGTCTATGACCTAGGTCTTTTGAGGACAGAAATGCTTTGTCACTGGCCAGCAAGAAGCAGGGGGACGTGATTCAGACGAGATCGGGTGCGTTCAGGGTGGTATGGCCGTAGACTGGGGGTGGATGTGATTCAAATCCACCTCTTGGATCCATCGGGGTCTGGGGAGTTTGATGAAACTTGGGTACGAGGGAGCCATATGCGGAGACACTGGTAAAGTGAGTTCTGATTGGATGGGCCAGGAATCTGGCCAGCAGCACATAAGATGGGGCAGCTCTCCCAAGAAAGCAGGAACTTAAAAAAAAAAAAAAAAAAAAAAAAAAAAACAGGCGCAGAGTCACCACACAGACCCCCGAGAGTCAGGTGAAAGCTGCTGCAGGCAAGCAGCCAGCAGACTCATTTATTTCAGTTGGTACAACAGCTTATATAGCCAAGGCAACCAATCCGGTCAAGGGGCAGTTTATGCCCTAACCAATCACAGCCTGTTGCCAGGCAGTTTCCAAAGCCATCCAATCACAGCCTGTTGCCAGTTAGGCTCTGTTGCCAGGCAGTTTCTGAAACCATCCAATCACAGCCTGTTGTCAGTCAGGCTCTATTGTCATGTGGTTTCCAAAGCCATCTAATCACAGCCTGTTGCCAGGCAGTTTCTGTTGTCAGCGGCCATCTTGGCATGAACTTTTCACCTCAGTGGCCATCTTGGCATGACCTTTTCACCTCCTCATTCCACCACATAAGAGTAAATCCATTGTTAAAGTTAAAAGATGGGGGACTTCCAAGAAAGGACTGGGGATATAGAACAAACGCGCTTTGAGCTTGGAGCGTCAGGGGAAACCCAGAAATGGGGCAGTCTGATGTCACAGCCAGCAGCGCAGCCAGCATCACCCGGAGCACCAGCGGGAGGCTGGCCCAGGGCAGGGCGAGTCGTGTTTCTGGAGAGCCTGGGCCGGTCCTTGCACCTGCTCAGGATGGGGAGGGGGCATCCTGCTGGGTGTCGTCCCTCTGAACTCCAGGCAGTGACTGATGTACAGGGAGTGAACTCAGCCGCTCTGGTCTCATTTCCTCTGGGTCAATCAAAAGCTTCAGTCATGCTCCCCGGGAACTCTTGCTGGCCAGCTGTGGGTCAACAGCTGGCCAGCAGATGGACCACAGATCCCTGGGCCCTCTGTGTAGGTGTCTGGCCAGATCCATTCTGCGTACAGTGAGGCCATCATCTGGGAACAAGCCTTGTGAAGCCACCAGTTTAAGACAGATCTGCAGCTCTGGGTTGGCAGAGGGAACTCTGCCCCACTGTCAGGCGGCCATGGAGATCAGTCTAGCTCAGGTCTTTACTGGACTGCGGGGTCAGCACCCCAGGATAAGCTCCTGAAACCCGATTTCTGTGACCCCTGGCATTTAGCTTATAGATAAAAGCAAACTAATGCTGTGCTGACGACTCTGGGGTGCCTTTGTGATGTCCCTGGTGACGTCCCCCTTAGTTGTTCGAGAATTCCAGTCCCTGCCCAGCTTGGGAGGGCGATGACCCTCAACAAGGCAGATTGAACGGGAAGGGGTGTGCAGCCCTGTGAGGTGGTGTCTCCTCGGCGGGCTGCAGCTGTCCTCGATCGTGGTCATCGGGCCCACCTCAGTCATGGAACCCAGAGCATCACTCTGCCGGAGACTTAACCACCCCAGACGGTGCCTCAGCAACAGGTTCCAGAAGGAAGGCATCTAGTCCTTGAATGGTTCTGGTTCTCCCCACCATGTCTCCATTCCAGACCCCGGTTCATCAAAAGTGGGTACCTGGTCTCTGCCTTTACCCCCTCCTACGGCCGGCCAAGCCTGTCTCCACATCACAAATAGGTGGCCTTCTACCCAGGGCCACGTTGCTCCTCTGCCTACAACTGTCCATGGTAGTCCACGGGCTGCAGGAGCAAGTACTAATGCCTGGCGAGTCAACAAGGCTGGCACCAGCCGGCTCCCGGCCACCGGCCTGGCTTCACCTCTTGCCACTCTGTGTTTTGTGCTGCCAGTCCCAGCAGTCTGCTCACCTGCAGCCCTTGAACACATTACCTGGGTGCTCATTCACTCACATGGTGCTGTGCTTGGTTGGCTTGACCAACTTTTTCTTCCTTATCCCCCCTCCCCGCCCCAAGCCTGGAAGACTGCTCATCCCTCAATGCCTAGCTCAAGTACCGCTTTCTCTGATACCTCTGGGTACAGTTAGCTCTCCCATGCTCCCTTGCCTGTGCCTCACACACAAGCCTCTCACTGCGTATCAGGCCCGGCCGGGAGTGTCTTCACCACGTCCCTCCTCTTACCTGATGGAGCCACAGTTCTTGGAGCACAGAAGTTCTTGAGTTTAGGGAAATCTGGGATTGAAGAACCTTAACAATTTTTACAAGTTTTTTTTTTTTTTTTAAGATTTATTTATATATTTAAAAGAGAGAGAGAGAGAGAGAGGGAGGGAGTAAGGGATAAAGAAAAAGACAGGGATTTTATCCACTGGCTTGTTCTCCAAATGGCTGCAACAGCCAGGGTTGAGCCAGGTCAAAGCCAGGAGCCAGGAGTTCCATCAGTTCTCCCATGTGGGTGGCAGGGGCCCAAGCACTTGGACCATCTTCTGTTTCTTTCCTTGGTGCATTAGCAGGGAGCTGGATCAGAAGTGGAACAGCCAGGACTTGAACTGGTGCTCTGATAGGGGATGGCAGTGTTGCAAGTGGCAGCTTAACCTGCTGCGCCACAGTGCCAGTCCCAAGTGTTCATAGTAAAAGGGATTTATCAGCTTTTACAGCTACACAGGGAACTCCCTGTGGACCTTGGCTCTCAAAGGCTGTAGTCGACGAGAGGATAGGGGACAGGGGACCAGGAGTGACACTGCACAAGGCCATCCGGGAGGTGGTGGAGAGCCCTTCCTCCAATGGGCAGGGGAGGCCTTGAGCAGTAGGGGCAGAGCTGGGAACTCTGGTGCCACTCTCTCCCTTTCAGTCCTCAGGGGTCACTGCCACTGGCAGGAGGGCGCCTGAGGACTAAGCCAGCCCCAGGACCCCTAGGGCTGCTCTGGGAGGGGCGGGGACTGGCCCGGGCACCGAGGCGCAGGCTGTCGGCTGTACTGGAGTGCACACTTTCAGGAGTCGGTCTGTTCTAATGTCAGGGTGCGGCCCCCTTGCCAAGCTCCCACCTTTCAGAGCCCCTTTCTGCACTGAGAACAGAAAGCCAGATGTGTCCCACCACCCTGCAGACTCCACAGGAGAGTGGACGCCCCCGCCCCCAGAACACGGCCAGGCCTCTCAAGCCCGCCCTGTAATGCACACCCCGTCTCCAGCAGGCGGGGAGGCACCTGCCGGCACTTTAACATTTTCTCCAGGCAGCTCGCTTTATTCTTTGTTTGAAAGGTAGAGTGACAGAGGGCAATCTTGGATTTGTTGGTTCACTCCCCAAATGTCCAGAACAGCCGGGGCTGGGCCAGGCTGAAGCCAGGAGCCAGAACTCTATGTGGCTCTCCTATGTGGGTGGCAGGAACCCAACCCCTGGGCCATCTTCTGCAGCCTCCCCCGCTGCACTAGGAAGCTGGATCAGGAGCAGAGGTGGGGCTCAATTCCGTGCACCCCAAGTCGTGTGAATTTTGAGGTTATACTCCACATTGGTGTTTCAATACTTCTCCCCCTTCTGTGTGAAGCTGGGGCCTTGAGCCGGGCCTCTGCTGGGACGGAGGCACTGGGGCTGGGAGGCGGCCGCACAGAGCAGCCCTGCTCCGCACTCTACTGGGCAGAGCTGACAAGGCCCTTCGCGCCTGCTGCCTGACGTTCACGCCTAACCTGGAAGGCGGAGGCTGACATGGCCATGGGAGGGACATGAAGCCCCCTCACTCCTGGAGACGAAGGGATGTGCCTGAGCGGGGGGCAGGTTTGATGGGACCTCCCCTCGCCACAAACTCCCACTGTAATGCCCCCAGCAGCCCCCGGGGCAGCACTCAAAGACCAAGCACTTCCCCAACACCGTGCAAGAAGTCCCAGACACAGCACAAGGTCTTGGCAAACGGGCTGAGCAGTGGCCCAGAGCCAGAAACCTGGCTTGGCCTGAGGCTGGCTGACCTGGGTAAGTTCTGGACTTCAGCTCCTTTGTCTGAACAATGACTGGGCCCCCGAGTGATTCCTATGCTTGCACATTAGTTTTTCCATTCCAGCACCCTAGGTGCTACCCCAGGCACTCACTGTGCCCCTTCTCTTTCATTTGAAAAAGAAAAAAAAAAAAAAAAAAAAGTCTGGGGCCCACATTGAGCCTGGTGGTTTAGACATCAGTTAAGATATGCATGTCCTCTATCAGTCTCTGGGTTCAATGCCTGCCACTGGCTCCTGACTCCAGCTTCCTGCTAATGCAGCCCCTGGGAGGCACCAGTGATGGCTCACGTGACCTGGTCCTGGGAGATCTGGATTGAGTTCCAGACTCTTGGCTTTGGTCTGGCCCAGACCTGGCTGTTGTGGGCATTTAAGGAGTGAAGCAGCACTTGGGAGCCCTCTGTCTCTCTTAAGTAAAACAATAAATAAAACTACATATTAAAAAAACTAATATTTCCAATTTTTTAAAAATATAAAGTATAAAACAACATCCTGAGGCCCCAGTTTTTTAGACAAGGTCACTGTAGTGTCCACCACCCTCACTGTCCACTCACATTCCTGTGACACATGCCGTGGTCCAGAGGAGCGCAGGGGTCCTGGGACTCAGGACTGGTAGGATGGCAAGGCCACCCTCCCCGGGCAAGCTCTACTAACCTGCTGTGGCCACACACAATCCTAGCGCCTCACTTGGCCACAGCCCCCGCCCTGGAGTCTCCTTTAAGGTGTCCGGTGTTTGCTGAGCTGCCCAGCGAAACAGCTGGCGGCAACAGCCCCCAGCCCCACTTCCATCACGGCTGCCATCCTGCTCTGTGGGGTGGAGGCAGCTGGAGGACAACTGCACAAGAGGTTTCTGGCCCATCTGGGGGACCCTGCAGGGACGATGTGGGCGGTGGGCCCACAGGTTTGGACATGGACAAGTCGCTGGGCCCTGGTTTCCTTACCCAGACCCACCTCTGAAGGCTGCAAGAATGAAAGTCAAGTACTTAGCACAATGCCTGGGACCCTGCATCACCCTCAGTGGCAGGATCCCGGGGGGCGGGGCCCGGGCTCCAGATATGTGTCGCATCCCAGCCTGTGGCGGAAGCGTGAGCTGCCCAGCCTCAGGCTCCCCCAGGAGACCCCTCTGGCCAAACCACCCACAACTCTTGGCCTCAGTTTCTCTCTTTGAGATGGAAGGGAAAGGGTTCAAGCTGCTAACAAAGGGTGCCTGGAGCCCCCGGGAAGGTCTCCCGCGCAGGTAGGCCCCGAGGGGGTGAGCAAGGACAGGCTGAGCGCAGTGGGGGTGGGCCAAGGGACGGTTCCCTGTCGCGGGCTCTCCTCCTCTCAGGCTGCACACAACCAAAGCCCATGGAAGGCTGGGCCAGAAGGCACCGAGGCCACCGCCCTGGCTGCCTCTCTCCAGAGCGACCAGGTACGTGCTGGGGAGTGGATGCAGGGTGTGGGCAGGGGCGGGGCTGGACCGCAGTGTCGGGACAGGGTTAGGGAGTCCCTCACACATTGTGGCAAACAGTGCTCAGTTCTGCCTTCAGCTTGCTCACTGACTTCTCTTTGGAGAATCAAATTTTGCTATGAACCATAAACTAGGTGACCTATAATGACGATCTAATTTATGACTCTGACATCCTCATTTAGCTCTAGTGTTGCAGGAGGCCTGGGAGGGCTGGGGTCGCTCACTGTACCCAGGCAGGCCTGTGGCGGCAGGAAGAACTGCGAGCTGGGTCACCTTGGTGGGAGCAGCCGCCTTGGGGGTCGGCAGGGAGGGGCAGGGCGCCAGCTGGCAGGGCCTCAGGCTCCGGGTGACCGAGGGGCACGGGTGGCAGCAGAGGCCCAGCAGGGGCTCAGCTGGCACTGTTGATGGAAGTCCGGCCGCCCCCCAGCAGTCTCTCGTGCTCGCCGTCCTCGGCGGGGCGCCGGCCCCTGGACAGGCAGGCCAGCAGCGGGCGGTGCAGCCCGTTGTAGAGCGCCGTGCCCGTCAGCAGGATGAGGAAGCCGAGGATCTGCAGCGGGTGGAAGGCCTCCCAGCCCAGCGCCAGGCTCAGCGCCCAGATGACCACAGTGCGCAAGCTGTCCAGCACCATGCGGGTGGTGGCGCTCAGTTCCTTGGTGACGCTGATGCCCGCGAAGTTGAAGAAGGCGATGCTGCTGATGTTGCCCAGCAGGGCCAGGGCGATGAGCGGCTGCCGGCCCACCTGGCAGAAGGCGTCCAGGGCGTCCTCCAGCATCCCGCGAGGGTTCCCGCTGAACGAGCCGGCGGGGATGTAGTACATGGGCACCAGCAGCAGGGAGAGGATCAGGAAGCCAAAGAAGCCTGGGAGGGGCGAGGACGGCACCTTCTCCACCTGCCCGGCCTCCGCCCGCCCCGCCCCCACGGCCTCCTCCTCTGGGGTCCCGTGGCCCGCCCTGGATCTGTCTCACCAGCAGCTTACTGGCTTACTAAATGGGCTCTGGCCACCCTTTCTCTACTTCAGCTCAGTGACATCTGACTGGACTGAGTCAGAAAGACTGTGTATGCTGTGATCCTGTGAACGCGTGCACGCCCCATTCTCAACGCCACCCTCACCACGGACCATGCTCTCTGATGTCTCTAAATCCGTCTAAAGGCTTTTTTAAAAAAATGTTGGCTACAGCTCACTACCTCGCTCTCTCAAGTTTGGAAAAGCACAGCTCTCTAACTCAGAGTGTGAGTGGACTGAGGCGAGGAGCCTGCACCAGAATGGGAACTGAGGCACTACACAGAGTAAGAATGAGGCCGGCACCGTGGCGCAGTGGCTCAAACCAAACCTGCGGCGCCGGCATCCCACATGGGCGCCATTTCAAGTCCCAGCTGCTCCACTTCTGATCCAGCTCCCTGCTAATGCACCTGGGAAAGCAGTGGAAGATGCCCAAGTGCTTGGACCCCTGTATCCACATGGGACCCCTGGAGGGAGTCTTAGGCTCCTGGCTTTGGCCTGGCTCAGCCCTGGCCATTGCAGCCATTTGCGGAATGAACTAGGGGATAGATGATCTCTTTCTCTGTCTCTCCCTCTCCCTTTCAAGTAAATAAATCTTTAAAACAGCGAGTGGAGATGATGTGGTTTGTGGCGTCGTGGATTTGGCCGGTTTACGTCCTGCCGTCAGCTTCGCGGCTCTTGCAGACCCTGACAGCCCGCTCTGGCAGCACAGCTCCAATTCACCTAGATAATCTTGGTTTTTTTTTTTTTTTAAAGCATGATCTTGCTGTTGCTTCACTGTTCAAAAAGCTTCAGTGGTTGCTCCCAGGCTGTCACCTGCAGTCTAAATCCACCTGCCCAGTCAAGGTTCTCCGAGAGATGACCCCGACCTACTTAATTCCTGACTACTTAACTTCCTCAACATCAAACCTACCCTGCACTGCAGTTCCCCTCACTGGTTTCCAAGTTCACGTGCAGCTCTCCACGCCTTTGCTGTCTGCAGTCTCCTCCCCGCCACTCCCGCTGTTTGAACGCCACCCTCCTGCTCTGAGACAGTCAGAACTCGGCCAGCAAGCATCACTCCCGCACGCGCAGGCCAAGCTCAGATGCGTGGCCTGGCCCTGTCCTCTAGAGTGGGCGTGAGTCCCGCTCATCTCGTCCTTGGCTTCCCCTAGCTCCTGGCATGGCAGGGGTCAGATCTGTCAGCTTGGGTCTGGAGGAGGAGGAGTGGGGCTCACCCTCCCGGCGGTCCCGGCCCTCCTCCCAGGCCCCGGGCCCACGCACCCTCGGTGCCCACCGCCCGCAGCGGGTGCACGTTGTGCTTGTAGACGAACTTCTCCTCCAGCACCATCTGGATGGCAACGATGATCTGGGCCATGATGATCAGCAGGTCCCCTGCGGGAGAGGCGGGGCCTGGGGTGACGGCAGGCCAGGGGCAGAACACAGGCCACGCCCGATTCCCCAGGTGGGAGGGACAGGCTGCCAGGACAGCACTGAGCTCCTGAAGGCCCAGAGCGGCAGCCTTTGAGGTGGAGATTTCTGGTGTCACCCCGAGTCCGGGTAGTTTCCAGTGGCCACTCCACTGTAACATGGGCCACACAGGCTGCCTTCGGGAAGGTTCCTATGATGATGCACACACAGTGCTCAGTACCCGCTTGGGCTCAGTGAGCGTCCACTCCTTTCCCCTCCCAGGCGAGCAGTGTGACAGCACAGATGTCCCAGGATAAGTCTGCCCCTCCTCTGACCCGTTCTTCCCACACCCCCTCTCCTGCTGCTAGCCTCACTCCTCACCAGTCTCCCCTGCACTCTGTCCATGGCCCCGAGAGCAGGTGTGCGCCCTTGGCGGGGCCTGTGCCAGGGTGGGGGACGCGCCTGTGCCGGGCCCGCCCCAGCCGCACCTGTGATCACTTCGCTGAGTTTGTGCTGACTGTCATGCTTGCTCATCAGGTCGGCCAGGCCCACGACCACCAGCCCGGCGATGGTGGCCAGGATGCCCAGCCACTGGCTTGGCGCCAGCCTGCGGCCCAGAAAAGCCACGGAGAACAGGCCTGTGAATATGATCACTGCGCCCCGCAGCATCTGGAAGCTGGAGGCACTGGTCATGTTCAGGGCTAGGAGAGGAGAGACAAAGGCTGTTAGCTCCGAGGGCAGAGGCTGCCACTGCGGGGTCCCCAGGGCTGGACACAGGCCACGGTCAAGTGTGTGCGTGCGTGTGTGAGGTCCGGGAGCATGGCAGGTGGGGGCAGGGTGGGGTGGGGCAGCCCCTGTAGGCTTCGCTGAGCCCTTCTCGGCCTGGCCTGGCTACTCACCCACGTACATGAGGCTGGTCCCTGTCATGTCGCAGAGGGCTGGCGGCAGGAAAAGAAGGGGGTTGAAGGGCTGCTGGGCGTCCGGCCTGGAGTCTGGCTGCCTTGCGGCTCTGCACTGGAGCAGGTAGAAGGCAGCCAGGCAGGAGAACTCCCCTAGGAACATGCCCACGGCCTGCAGGGGCGAGAGCGCCGGCACTTCAGAGCTGGGCATCACCGGCGGAGTATTTTTAATACAACCGTTCTTCAAACTGGCCCAGAACCCCAACACATCAAACAACAGAAACACAGCTCCTGGGGGAGGCCCAAGGCTCTGTCCCAGCGCTCCCAAGGCTGCATGGAGTCCTGTCCCCAAACCACCCACCTAGGCCCACCACTAACGAAGCCCCCTAAGCCCTGCAGACTCGTGGGCAGCCGCATGGCATGCGCTGTTAGAGCTGGGGCTCAAGTTTCCGGCTCCTCGTTCCCAGCCCAGCAACGGGCTGTCTTCATTTCCAGTCCGGGCCCGGGCTGCCAAAGGGGAGGGGGCGCTTGTCTCTGATGTTTTCCACGTTGTCTGTTCTCGAACGTGGGGCGGCACGAAGGCTCGCCTGGACTCACGCAGGCCCGCCACAGGGGACCGTGCCCCCTCAAAGTCTGGCCCCTGTTCCGGGGAAGCAAGGGAGCTGACTCCGCTGAGCACAGGAAGCAGCCCGGCCTCCCAGGGGACACCCGGCCTGAGGCCTGGGAGGCAGGGGCGGGTGAGGGCAGAGGGCAGAGGGCTGAGGGCAGAGGGCAGAGGGCAGATACCTGGAGGAAAGGGTGCTGGAAGCTGTGCTCCTGGCTCCCTCCGCAGCCCTCAGCTGTGAAATTGTCCGCCCACCTGCAGCAGAGAGAGGCAAGGTCAGCCCGGGCAGAGTGGCAGGGTTCTGTCTCCCTCCACGCAATGCCAAGAGGCTGGGGTGTGGGGGACTCGGCCGCAGCATGGGGCTCCCTCCCCTGGAATGCTCAGAAATCACAGATATTCTCATTACCGCATTAGTCACTATGACTATGAGTATGAAGTATCGCTTATACTCATTAAAGGGACACGTCAGCACCACTATTTTAATGTCACACAGTAAGAAACGCACAGCACTGGGGCCGGCACTGCGGTGTAGCAGGTTAAGCTGCTGCTTGTGAGGCTGGAGTCCCTGCTGCTCTGCTTCCAATCCGGCTTCCTGCTACGGCGCCTGGGAAAGCAGCAGAAGATGCCACCCACGTGGAGACCTGGATGGAGTTCGTGGCTTCTGGGCCTGGCCCAGCCCTGGTGTGGCCCTTTGGGGAGTGAACTAGTAGATGGAAGCTCTCTCTCTGACTCCCCTCTAGCTCTGCCTTTCAAATAAATGATCTTTTTTTTTTTTTAAGATTTATTTATTTACTTGAAAGGCAGAGTTATAGAGAGGCAGAGGCAGAGGCAGAGAGAGAGAGAGAGAGAGAGAGGTCTTCCCTCTGCTGGCTCACTCTCCAAATGGCCACCAACGGCTGGAGCTGAGCCAATCTGAAGCCAGGAGCCAGGAGCTTCTTCTGGGTCTCCCACTTGGGTGCAGGGGCCCAAGGACTTGGGCCATCTTCTACTGCTTTCCCAGGCCACAACAGAGAGCTGGACTGGAAGAGGAGCAACCGAGACTAGAACCAGTGCCCATATGGGATGCCGGCACTGCAGGCAGCAGCTTTACCCGCTATGCCACAGCACCGGCCCCAATAAATAAATCTTTAATATTTATATCTCACATATGTGGGTATCACCAGTTTGCTTTTTTTATGTTTGCTGACTTCATGGCCATTGAATTGGCTTCCTTGATAATCTTTGCTTTTATTTGCACATTTTAAAACACTTAAAACACCATTCTGTCAAGGGCTCCAGGGCACAGAAAAGACCAAGTCTCTGCTCTGCAGGGGAACTTGGGCCCCAGGAAAAGACCACAGGACACAGACCATTCGATCACCCACATATAACCTTCACGGAGCTGCAAGGTCTTTCTAACGCTGACCCTTCAGCAGGTGGCAACTTCGCGTAACTGGTGGAGCAAACCCCCAGCCGGCACGGTGGCAGACGGTGAGAACTGACTGCCTCTCCCTCCCCACTGAGCACAGCCAGGAGTCCAGGATCCTTCACGGCGCAGCCTTCGGGCAGTGGCCACCAATCACTCTGAACTGCCCGCCATCTGTGCACGAAAGCTCCCTCTCCCGAGTTTCATTTACGCTGGGCTTGGTCACCCCGGCGTCTCATCTTCCATCTGACAGCCCTGGACACATGCGCAAGCCTTCTGACCTTCTCGTGAATCTCCGAATCTCCCGGCTCGGCAGCCCCAGCCCTGCCTAACCCCACCCCGGCTGCTGCCTTTTGGAAGCGTTCGGTGGGCCAGGCCCAGAGCCAAGCATGTCATCTGGCCCAGCGTGGGGCTGGCCAGATGGTGACCGCTCCCTTGTGCTGGCCATCTCGGGTGTTGACACATCTCCGAAAGCACCGGCACGTCACATGCCGAGCTGGTCAATGCAGGACCAGGAATGCTTCCAGAGAGCTGCAGACCTGCTTCTTCCGCAGCTCCCCACGGCGCGTGCCCGGAAGTGCAGCACTCGGGCCTCCTTGTTGTTAAATGTCTTCCCAGAGCAGCCAACACAGCCCTGCGCTCCTGGCTTAGCCGTGACCAGTTCACGGGGCGTAGCCCTGCGCTCCTGGCTTACTCATAACCAGCCTGAGCTCCCAAAGGGCACAGGTGTCTTCTGGGCTGTGCCAGTGCCACCAAGCGTGGGCGGGATGGGATCAACACAGATTCTGACCTCCGTGTGCCCCTGAGTTGGGAGGGAAGCAGGAAACTTTCCTGCAGCCCAGGGCAAGGGCTTGACGTGGACCCTGGCAGTGGGCAGGGCCGGCCAGGTGGCAGTGGAGATCCCTCTCACTGACCTGGGACCACAAGGCTCATGGTTCTCGGGACTGGTGTGGTCAGAGGTGAGTGGACAGGAGAGCAGGAGTTCTGATACGACTGGTTAGAAGCTGAGTGTGAGTGAAGCCTGGAGCCCTCTCTGGTCCGACGCCAAGGGGGAAGAGAAACCTCTGCTCACGGAGGCCTCATTTCTGCCTGATGTGCTGTGGGCTGGCCCTGGGGTCCCTGGCAGGACAGGGCATGGGTAGTGGGTGGAGCCACAGAGCAGCCACAAGCTCACCCAGGAGGCTGGCTCTCTGGCCCTGGCTTGCTTCTGCAGATAGAGTGCCACAGGGCGGTCCCAGGAGGCCACTGAGCAAAGCAGAGAGGTGGGCAAGAGTGAAGAGGTCTACCCAGGGCACGGAGAAGGTTGCCCCACAGCAGGTGCGCAGGTCAGAGGTGGGAACTGCCAGTGCTGGGGCAGCGACAAGACGGGGGCCAGGCCATGAGGCCTCCAGCAAGGACTTTTTGAAAAGGGTGTGTGTGGCAAGTGTGGAAGCCACTTCCTCATCCTGGTGCCATGCCCAGACCACAGATGCAGCTCCGGAAGCCCCTCCAGAGCCCACACCCCAACTCACCCAGGGTCCAACCTGCACAACTCAGAGTAAGGACAACTCAGGCCTGAGGCCGAGAGGGAGCACAGCGTTCAGCCCCTCCCGGCCCCAGCTCCTGGCACATGGCTACACAGCGGCTCTGGGATTTTCCACTGAACGAATGGGACTTCAGACCCCATCAGCAAACAGCGCAGGGATTGCCGTCCAGAGGCACTGTCCCCACGGGGGCGGGAGGCAGCCCCGGCCGTGGAACAGGCTGGAGCCTGCCCTTCCCTGGGGGGTAGGGGCACCCCATGGGAGTTGAGCGCCCCACCCTTCCCAAGGACTGGCTTTGCTTTCTCCAGGAGGCAGGTCTGCCTGGACAGGCCCGGCTGGCAGGGTTCCCACCGGGGAAATGGAATCGTTTTGTATCCCAGAGTCTGGGGCAGGCTCGCAGCACGAGGGATTGGATGTCCCCAGCACAGGCTGCCCCGCCGCTCAGCTCTGCAGGTGCCGTGGGCGGGAGGAAGCCAGGCTTCTCCTCCTGGCCCACTGGTGGGGCTCAGAGGGACCCCAAGCCTCACAGCCAGGAGCCAAAATCCAGCCCCAGTGGAGCTGGGGATGACAGCCACGGCCCCTAGGGTGGGACAGCCTTGTTTTCCACTGCACAATTCACTGTGCACTGTCTTTGTGTCCCGCTGAAGCGTCACAATGAAGACCCACATTTTACATGGGGACCCCAGAGCTCCACGCAGCAGAGGGGCCATTCAGGCTCTTACAGTGGAAGTGCGAAAGTCTTAGGTCACCCAGGCCAGGCTGCCACAGGTGATCCTGCCGACACTGATGACTCGTCAGAAGACGAGAGTGGTGTGAGCTGACTCACAGCAGTGTGTGACACAAGTCCCCTCTGTCCCTTCTCCCTCCATCCCCTCACTGGGCAGGACCATCTCCCCTCGTGTTGGGTGAGGGTGCGCCCAGCTCTGCTCCAGACCCATTCTCTGCAGCCTGGTGCTGGCTAAGGCAGAGGCAGAGGCGGCGGCCGGAGGGGCCTTGGGCTACCGGCCCCTCCAACACGGAGAGTCCTTACTGAGAGAGGCGCCCGAGGCACACAGGGCACATCAGACCCCGAGGCGGGGCTGGCAGCCAGGAACCGCATCGTCAGGTCCCCGCCCCGGCCCTAACACTTTGAAGTTCTCCTGTGACCTCCTTATCCAGACCTCCCGCTCCCTGGCTGTGGACACCTGTTCTGGGGGACAGCCCCGGGCCCCGAGGCAGGAGGCCTATGGTACCCTGGCAGGGCCAGGCTGAGGCCCCGGAGGAAGCACCCCGGCAGGCACAGGCCAGCTCACTTCAGTTTCCGGAGCCCCGGCAGCCCGTGCTGGGTGGTGAGTCACTCCCGGGCCCTGCCCTGTCCAAACTCCAAGCTCAGCATTTTGGGTGGTCAGGGCTGACAGAGCTGAGGAAGTGGCCGCTGCGGCTGGCCCAGGCCCGCTTGCCGTGTGTCCATCCCCACCGAAGCTCTGCCGTTTGCCCCGTACTCCCAGCTTGGCAAGCCCCGTGAGCCAGCTTCTTTTCCCACTGTGGGGGCCACAGAAGGGCTGGGACTTCTTCTCTCTCTGGTTTACGAGAGGATACGCCTTGTCTCCATGGAAGAAAAAAATCTCTCCAGTAGATATTTCTGTGTCTGGGAAGAAGACGAGGCAGGGATTTATCACGCCCATTTTACAGTTGGGGAAACCGAGGCCTTCTGGCCTCATAAGCCATGGAATCCCACTGCTTGCAAGCCTCAAGCTCTTTCCATCGTGTTATACTGCCCTCCTGACTTAAGGCTTCCTCAAGCTGGCACAGCCACCCTGTGAGGCAATTCTCCCAGGGATGGGGAGCTGCCAAGGGCAACAGTTAGCATGAGGGGGTGGGGAGAGCCTGGCGCAGGCCCCGTGGTCCTGGGAAGCCAGTCCCCGGCACCCTCTTGGCTGCGTGGGCCCTACGGTCTGCGGCAGCTCAGGAGGGGCCGAGCCTCACTCAGTGCCTACTCGACCCTGCTTCTTCAGATGCTGAACCTGGGCACCACCCCTGCACACACAGCTCAGGCGGACAGACGTGGTAGGGTCCCAAGCAGACGATCCGGAGGAGAGAAAGCCATGGAAAGGAGAAGCAAGCCCTCGCAGGCAGGGCCCTGCCGAGACGCAGGGCTGCGGTCAAGGGGCCAGGCTGACTGGTGGCTTTTCCTTCCCCAGGCATGTGAACTCCGCCCCCGCACCAGCGAGGGGGGGTCTCTCCTGAAACCTGCTGAGCGCGCAGAGCAGAGCGGACCAGCAGAAGCACGCGCCCCCGCGCACTTCCTCGCCGGCGGCCCGAGTCCTCCTGAGAACCAGGTCCGGGCAGCATCGCTGCTCCTTTTGCAGGAGGCCACGGCAGGCTCTCAGCCCCAGGGGACAGACACGCAGGGTGTGCAGGGAGACAGCCTGCCCAGTTCAGGAAGTGCATCCTGCGGGCTGGCCGGAGACGCTACTTTACTTGCAGGATTACAGCTGCCATGGACATGGGTTTGTGTGTTCTTGTCTGGGAGGAAGTAAGAAGAAATCCCTAAGGAGGAAGATTCTGGGGCACGATAGTGCTGAACGAACAGGACCAGTTCCGTGGCTTGGGTTCTAGCTCCCGCCCAGTTAAGCCACAAAGAAGACATTTGTCTTGGGGCCTGCTGTGTAACTGGTGGCAATCAGATGGGGTGATTTCTGTTGCTAACATTCTAAATGCCCCCCCCCCCCCCAAATAACTGGAAGGGTCAGCGCTGTGGCACAGCAGGTTAACACCTCGGCCTGAACCGCCGGCATCCCATATGGGTGTCGGTTCATGTCCTGGCTGCTTCTTGTCCGATCCAGCTCTCTGCTATGGCCTGGGAGAGCAGTAGAAGATGACCCAAGCCCTTGGGCCCCTGCACCCGCGTGGGAGACCTGGAAGAAGCTCCTGGCTCCTGGCTTTGGATCAGTTCTGGCCATTGTGGCCAATTGGGGAGTGAACCAGCGGATGGAAGATCTCTCTTGCTGCCTCTCCTCTCTCTGTGTAACGCTGACTTTCAAATAAATAAATAAATCTTAAAAATTAAAAAAAAAAAAAAAAAAAAAAAAAAAAAAGCTTGGAGAAGCTCCTAGCCTCCCCCGCCAGTGGTGGTTGTCAATATGGACCCTGGCACCAGGCCACTTTGGCCGAACTCTGAACTCTGCCACCTCACAGCTGATCTGAGCTCAGGCAAGTCATTCCATTGTTCCAAACCTCGGTCTCCTCGTTGAGGGATGATGAGTTTATCCGCCTCGTGGGGTGGCTGTGAGAATTCACTGAGTCACACATGAGGCTGGCACGGGGCAGGCGCGCTGGTGGTAAACGAACTGCTGAGCCTGTCTGTCCGTCCCTGACCACTGCAGGCCAGAAACACCGTCTCACGCTGCTAACCCCACCAGGGAGGACACCGCCGCTCCCCAGGTCCTTCCCCTCCGAGAGCACCGCAGGCTTTGGCCCTAGAACACGGAGTAGAGTCCAGGGCTGGGGCCAGTCTCGGGTCAAAGGCCCCACACCAGGTGACAGGGCAGGGCAGAGGGATCAAAGGTTGCAGGTCTCCCACCCAGCGGCCGCCTCCCTGACTCCTGGGCGGCTTCTGAGGCCTTTAGGGACTGATGACCTCCTGGCGTCCTACCCGACCGGTTTGGAGCCCTTCAAAGAAAGGCGCTGAGTCAGCACAGTGCACCCTAGCAGGAGGGGGACGCCTGGACCCTCCTTGGGGACAGCAGCCCTAGCAGACTTACAGTCTAGAGGCACTTGATCGAGCCACAGCTGCTACAACAGACGGATGAGGACTTGTTCTGCTGCGTTCAGAGCCTAACCAGGAAGGGAGCCCTGAGCCCGGGCCTCCTTTGTCGCTAAGAACTTGACACAGGAAGTGACCTCCGGGAGGCCACAGGGCCCAGGAGGCCACCAGCTCTCCACAAGGCACAGCCAACAGGTGGGGCTCATGCAGAGCCCCCTGCTAGGGGAACGGAGGACCCTGTGACAGCCAGCTGTGTGCACATCTGTCTCCCGCACTCAGGTTCTGCGCATCTCTAAGGCAGGGGCCGTCTCGTGGTTACCCCTATCTCGGAAGCCACCATACACAGGTTGGGTGAACTGAACGGAATACCTCTCTCCTGTGGCACACCACGGGGGGACGTACCAGCCACGCACGCCAAGTGAGAACCGGCACCTGCCCTCAGGGCGCTCGCAGTCAGTCTCTCAAAGAGCGATGCGTGACAGAACTGGAGGGCACCAGCGGCGCAGCCCAGAGCGAGGGGAAGCTTTTGCTGGGGACCACCACACCACTCCCTCCTGCTCTGGACCTGTCGAGGCCCAGGCGAAGTGAGGCCTGACCAGCAAGCAGAGCGCTGCCGTCTGCCTCTCCACGTGCACCGCGGAACTGGCCCAGAGAAAGGCCAGCTCCGGGCTCTGCGGCTCGTGGGTGGCGAAGAGAAGGCAGAGGCGGGTGAGGGCAGCGGAAGGGGCAGAGAGTGGTCAGGAGCAGGTGCCGCCTGCCTGCCCGCCCACGACACGCGGGAGGCGACGCTTGCTCCCTCATCCCCAGCCTCTGCGAGACTGTCCTCCTGTCTCGCCTCCGCACATCACAGCTGAACTGCCTCGCGGTCCTGTCTCAACCACACTTCCCTTCTCCCAGGCAGGAAGCCCGATCCCGCGGGTCAGGCCTGGCAGCTTCCTCCCGCACCTGGTCTCTCCCACTCCTCCCTTCCACCCGCCCCAATCTGCTGGGCTCCACGACCATGCGGTGGTCCCAAGGACCTTTCACACTCACCGCCAGGCGCATCGCAACACTTTTCACGGGTCACTCCCCAAAACCCCTTTCCCACAGGGGAATCCATCCAGCCCGGACACACGGCGCTGCTTACGGGCTGACTTCCAATCTGGCCCTTGGTTTCCTGCCTCCAAGTCTGGCTTGCATCTAGATATACCACCCCAGCTTCAAGGCGCCCTCTTCCCCGAGGGACCCCCCTGGGGGACACCCTTGGTGCTGCCACTGTGGCTGGTGGGCCCCAGTCTGGCTCTCGGTTCTGAAAGGGCTGGACCCGGGCTGGGACTGCAGCCCTTGAAGGGCCGCCCGTGGGCGCTGATCCAACCCTCCCGTTTAAAGATTGGAAACGGAGGCGCGGAGACCGGGAGAGACGGTGGATCGCGGTCGGGGCTCGGATCCCCCCAGCGTGGGGCGCGGTCCCGTCCACAATTCCTCTGGCTTCCCCTTGGGTGGCCTCTAAACAGCGCGAACCGCCCGGGCCTATTGGGAGAGCCGGCGGGGAGCGCGCGGGGGTCGCAGCGTCCGCTCCGGGCCGGGCCGGGCCCACACTCACTTGGCCGAGAGCGTGTTGATGGAGCCGGTGACGAGCATGAGCCCCGCCAGGAACAGCTGGTACTTGGTCCAGGCCATGGCGGCGGACGCGAGGGTCCGCTCCGTCAGCAGCCTTGGCCCGGGTCACCCGAGGGGTCTCCTGCTCGAGCGCTTCCGGGCCGGGAGTCATGTGACCCTCTTGGTCCCGCCCCGCGCCTGCTCACCCCGGGAGCGCGCTTGAACCGCGGCGTGCGCGCTCCCCGGGAGAGGCTGCGAGGCGCAGGTGCGGGGAGGGTTGAGACGGAGGATCACGCTAGCGGTCCCCTTTCGCATAGGGGCTGTCGGGGCGACGCGGTGAGGGTGCCTCGCGGATTCTGGAGCCGTGTGTACCCCGAGCCGCAAGGGGGAAGTTCGGGGTCCCCTCTCTGCAGGGCTCCCAGGGAACTCCGGGAGGCCTGGGGGTGTCCCCCGGGACCCCAGCCCAACGAATGGCTCCCGTCTTCCTGCAGAATGGCGCGGGAATCTAGTGCCAGCAGCCGGGCGGGGGGCATCTGAGAGCCGAGCCGACTAAGCGGAGCGACACGGAGACCGGCGGTGGGCGGAGGCGAGGGCCCGCGCCGCCGGAGCTCCCACCTTGTGCGTGGCCAGCCGTCCCCAGCCTCGTGGCTCCGGAGTCAGCCAGGCAGAAATACCCTCCCTGGGTTTGTTTGCTGAGGATTTCCGGCCATTAACATCCCAGCCCCACTCTCAGCCGCCAGCTGCCGCCTTGCGCTAAGGCAGGGCTCCAGGCTGCATCCCAGTGCCCCGGCTGGCACGGAGTGCACAGTTGTCCCCTTAACATGTGCCGCCTTGTGGGAGCTGCGGAACGAGGTGGGCCCGGGACAGCCTCATCCCCGCAGAAACGGCTAATGTAGACTCACGCGGCAGACAGGGAAGGGGAGGAGGAAGTGGCTGTGCACTGGCACAGAGGCATGGGTGAGTGTGAGTGCGGGATCTGCACATCATTCTGGAACATTCCTTCACTTGAGTGCTGGGGAGCTAGGAGACCCACAGGAGGTTACTTCTTGTTCCCTGCAATACCTCTAGTTCTGTGGGATTTAAAAGGAATTGGGGGCTGTGGTGGCACTGGCTAAGAAGTACTGGGGACACCCACACCCCACCTGGGAGTGCCTGATATGAGTCCCAGCTATTCTGCTCCTGACCCAGTTTCCTGCCGATGGGCACCTTGGGAAGCAAGTACCTGGGTCTTTGCCACGCATGGGGAGATCTGGATTGAGTTCCAGGCTCCTGGCTTTGACCTGGCCCAGCTCCACCTGTTGTGGGCATTTGGGGAGTGAACCAAGGGGCAGAAGATCTCTCTCTTTCTCTCTCTCTCTCTCTCTCTCTCTCTCTCTCTCTCTCTGTTTTTTCAACTAAAATATAAATAAGCAGATAAAAATGTAAACAAATAAGGAGCGAAAGGAAAGCATCCATTTACCAAAAGTGAGACACTGGAGCCCAGGGGGACTGGCTGGGGCCGCCCCACTCCCAGGAGGCAGTTCCGAGGGGCAGTGACTCACCGGACGGGGCTCAGGCCAAGGGCACTCCCTGGAGTAAACATGACTCATGGCCATTGGTGTCACCAGCCCGACATGATGTCACTAGAGGCACAGCTACGGCCACATCAAGCAGCGAATTCTGAGTCTCTCTGCCTGTTCATCACATGACTGTCTCTGGAACCCGAGACGGGAGGATTTATTGGCAAATACACATGGAGCCAACTAAGTGTGGGGCTCCCGGAAGACAAGCAAGGCAAGGTTGCTGCCCCCAAGGTGTTCCAGGTTCAGCAGAGGAGGGGTGAGCACAGTGTTCCCCACGTGGGGACGCGAGAGCGTGTAAGAGGCAGGGGCCTGGGGTCGGCGTGGATGGGCAGTGACAGGGACCATCCGAACTGTCCTGAATCGGATCCCCCTGGGTCAGGCCCGTGCCACGAGCTTGCCCACTGTGGGCTCAGTTTCCACAGCAGCCTTGTGATGCTGGAATTCAGGCTCTGTGCAGGGACTTGGAAGAGGAGCAGATTGTTCCAGATGGAGAAGGAGGGATTTCCTGGGCAGAGACTACCCGACGGCCACCACGGGGCTGGCCAGGGAGTGACCGCGGGGAGCTCCAGGTCCCTCATCCAGCCAGAGTGGACTGGACAGGTGAAAACTGGGGCGGACATCAGAGTCCATGGGAACAGGAGCCAGGGTGAGGCCCAAGTCCACAGCAGATGGGCATTCTGAGGAAAATAGGAATTTTTTTAAAAAGATTTATTTATCCATTTGAAAGTCAGAGTTACACAGAGAGAGGAGAGGTAGAGAGAGAGAGAGGTCCTCCATTCGATGGGTCACTCCCCAATTGGCCACAATGGCTGGAGCTGCCCCGCAAAATAGGAATTGAGATAGGTATGCTCATGCCGAGGACTTGCAAAATCCATCAGGTGTTTGGTGAAATTCAGGGATGGAGCTCAATGACACAAATTCGCTTCAAAATTTTGAAAGCCTGGATTTTCTGGCAAAATACTCTGCAAATCAGGATGAATGTTGTCAATACCTGACCTGGATCTGTACCTCTTAAAATTTCATATCCTGGGCCAGCGCTGCGGCTCAATGGGCTAATCCTTTGCCTTCGGCGCTGGCACACCGGGTTCTAGTCCTGGTTGGGGCGCCGGATTCTTTCCCCATTGCCCCTCTTCCAGGCCAGCTCTCTGCTGTGGCCAGGGAGTGCAGTGGAGGATGGCCCAAGTGCTTGTGCCCTGCACCCATGGGAGACCAGGAGAAGCACCTGGCCCCTGGCTTTGGATCAGCGCGGTGCGCCGGCGGCAGCGGCCATTGGGGGGTTAACCAACGGCAAAGGAAGACCTTTCGCTCTGTCTCTCTCTCACTGTCCACTCTGCCTGTAAAAAAATAAAATAAAATAAATAAAATTCCATATCCTGAGCATTGCTCCCCCCCACCCCCTACACCCTACCTTGGAAGTCAGAACTTGGGCGGCTGGGACACTGGAGACAGGGGATGGTGTGAGGTGGGGCGGGCCCTCCTCCCTCCTTTTCGGAGCCTTTAGGAAGTAGAAGGTGGGTCAGCCTCCTGCAGGTGGGGGTCTCAGGCTTCAGGGTAGCAGTGTTCTCCCAACTGCTTGGATTTGACTAACTCAAGTGGATTCAAGGCAACAGCTTATGTGAGAATGTGACTTGCACAGGGGAGCAAGTGTAGCCCGTTTGCAGCAAAGCACCTGGCTCGGGATCCGGTCCTCCGGGGGCTAGGGTGTGGGAAGAGATAGGAATTTCTTCCTGTTCCCGTTAAAAGACAAGATCGCAAACAACTCAGTTATAGATCAAATTGGATTTTATTCCTGATTCGTGAACGGGGCAGCATGCATTGTACAAGAGAATGAGAGCTCCCACTGGGCTGTGGCAGGACCGCGGGCTCTGTGAACTGCAGACAAGGAAACAGAACAATCGAGCAACAACTAATGGCTGACTTGGGGTTACTGTTTTGCAAGGGTTAAAGCAGAAGTGACTTCCTTGCTATGCTGACTTAGATAGGTTGGACTTTCCTGTTTTCAGGAAAAACTGTAATCTTTTGGGATCTGTTTCCATAAAGCTTCTGTTTGATTATGTGACATTTAGCATAGTGACCCCATTTTGGTGTGGTCTGGATGGATGGCGGCTCCACCAGCCCCGAGGTGGCCGTGGGGTTGTCTCTGCCCAGAACGTCCCTCCTTCTCCATCTGATGGGACCAGTGCAGGAGCTCACAACAGTAGCCTCTCATGACTTCTGGTTAACAACCCCCGAGAGTGCAGAATCTTCTAGCAAGAAATGAGGCTTGTGCAGCTTGTCCCTGAGTAGGGAAGGGGAGAGGGGCCTTGGGCTGGATCTGCCACTTAGAGCTAAGTGACTTGGGTTTGTTCAGTTAATCACCTACAGCCCCACTTTCCTATCTGTAAAATGGGAACAATAGTAATCACTTGTTGTGAGAGAGGACAGAGGTACAAGGGCAGTGCAGGTCCCCTGGGGGCAATTAGTACAGCTGCGATGGGGTCAAGGCCTGTCCAGTAGGAGGTGCTGAGAAAGACCTCAGGTGTGCGGTAAAAGCAGTTCTTGGGGCCAGTGTTGTGGCGCAAAGGGTTAAGCCCCCATCTGCGACAGCAGCATCCTGTATGAACACTGGTTTAAGTCCTCATTGCTCTGCTTTTCATCCAATTTCCTGCTAATGCGCCTGGGAAAGCAGAAGCAGAGGGCCCCTGGCACCCAAGTGGGAGACCCCAGATGGAGTTCCAGGCTCCTGGCTTCCACCTGCCCTGCCCTGGCTATCGTGGCCATTTGGGGAGTGAACCAATAGATGGATGGTCTGTCTCTCTCTGTCTTTCAAATAAATAAATACATCTTTTCTCATGATTCGCTAAGAGCTTGAGCCTGTCTTTGGGTCTTTTCTCCCAAAGCCTGGGACACTTTGAACAAGTTTGTCTGCTCCCTTCAAAGAGTCTCCAATTTTCAGCACCAGATAAAATGCTCAATGCAAACCCTGCATCTGTATTCAAAGCTTCCTGTCCGCCTGTGGTTTGTCTGAAAGATTGAACATGTTCCCAATCAATTTAATCACATTCTGGATTCGGAAAGAATTACTTTATCCGGGGAAGGACAGAGATACGTGAGCAGACAAGCTTGGTCAGACTTCATTTTGTTGTTTTAAAAAAAACAAGTTTTGCTGTGTATCCTTGGGCCATTTCCTTCCTGTGTGACCTGTTCCCCAGCTGGAACGTGACCTCCTGCCGGGCAAGGCCCGAGTGTCCTCAGCAGGGCCAAGGGCAGCTGTCTGAGGCTTTCACTGCAGAGAGCAAGCCGCTAGGGAGGATGACCGGGCTAGGCGCAGGCTGTCTCACGGGGCAATAAACTGAGACTTAGAGGCCAGGGTGACTAGGGTAGCTTGTGGGGGCAGGGAGTGTGGACCGTCCATACCACAGGCGGGCAGCAGGCAGCGGAACACACCAGCTCCAGCTGGCTGACTCCGCAGCTGGTCTCCATGGCAACCAGAGATGATTAGATTAGGAGTCACCTGCTTCCAGCTTCAAGTCCTCATAAGGTCATGGTCCAACCTTCTGTTTCTCCTCTTCTCCTTTGTGATCGTCTCTAGACCAGCACTGGTCCTTAGCCTTGGGACAGGTCTTTGGGACCTGGAAAATGGTGTCTGGCTTGGTCCTCTGGGAACAGGATCCAGTCAGATCCAGATAAAACACAGCCTCCCAGTAAGAGTGTAGCTCAGAGAAGCAGTGAATCATTTTCTCGTAGAAGTATGTCTGCAGCGTCGCTTACGGTACAACATGATTCATTATTGACCTGACATTCAAATTTCATGGGGCATCCCGTATTTCATTTCTCAGTCTGCCAGCCCCCGTGCCCCGCTCAGCGCGCTCCTGGAGAGGGTGAGCGAGGACAGGGCAGAAGTGAAATGTTGGAGTACAAGCAGCGATCTTCTTTGCCTCTGCAATCGCCTAGCTTGGCTGATTTTCTGCCTTGTGTTCTTGGCTGTGTGCAGTCTCCAAATGGACATCAGCTCCCTAGGTTGAGAGCCTTGCCCTGGGGACCCCCGGCTCTGGTATATCACACCCTGCTGGTGGGGATGAGGGAGATAAGTCGCTGCAGGCTGGGGCCCTGGCATCTGATTTGGAACTCTGCTGTCGTTTGCATTCAGATCCACCCCCGCCCTGAGACACCTGCCGACCTTCTCCAACCTCTTCTGGTCCAGGCCCAGGAAGCAGGTGACTTGCCCAGGTCCCAGTGAGCAATCTCTGAGCTGTTTGGCTCTGTGTCTTCATTTATTTGGAGTTGGTTTTATTGATTTAGTTTAAGCCAGATAGTAATTTAAAGAAATCACTAGCTCTGTCAACGCTATATTACATTTGAAGCCATACAGCCTGCAAACAGACAGACAATAAAAAGATATTTTTGGAGGTATCAGGGGAGCGTGGTCTGGAGAACGCGTTATTGCTCATTTGATTAATTGAATCAGCTTCCTATGACTGCTGGAAGAAATGACCACAATACAGTGGCTTAAGACTTTACAAAACGTGTTCTCATACAGTCCTGGTGGACAGAAGCTGACCCCTTGGACAGGGCAGAGCCAGCCCGCCCTCCCCTGGGGCTCCCAGGGAGAAACACACCTCCTTGCCTTGTCACTGCCGGGTGCTAGGACCTGGGGTGACCTCTGTGACTACATCACCCAGATCTCAAAATCCTTATCTCATCTTCGAAGTCCCTCTTGTCACATAAGGGAACACAGGTGCAGGTTTTGGGGAGCAGAGTAGGGACCTTAGGATTTGGGAAGTCTTCATTCTTCCCACCCCAGCTGTGGTAGAGGTATCATGATTAGATCTTAAAAAAATAAAGTCCTTGGCTCAGCTAAGGAGTGAAGTAATTATCAGGAAGTGATTTGCTTTAAGATACTCTAGAAAAGGGAGCAGGGAGAAGGGAACCACAGAAGCCAAGAAGGCAGTCAGCTGTGGTGGCTGAAAACACGGTACGGGTACACAGAGGGTCACCGTGCTATTTTCTTTCATTTTTCGCACATTTGCAGATTTTCAAGATAAAAAGTCAATCTTTACGGTAATGGTATATGATAGTTAGATGAGTAACTAGGATAGAACAGGGAGCCCAGAAGTATACCCAAATCCATGCAGAAATTTAGTACATGCAAATGTGATTTCAAATCAGGGGGAGGGGCCGGCGTTATGGTGCAGTGGATGAAGCCCCCACTTGCATCCCATAGTAGAGTGCTGGTTTCAGTCCTGACTCTTCTGATTCCGATCCAGCTGCCTGCTGAGGCATCCTGGCAGGTGGCAGAGGAAGTGAAGTGCTCGGGCTCCTGCCAGCCACTGGGGGACCGGCATGGAACTCCTCACTCTTGCCTTTGGCCTGGCCCAGGCCTGACTGTGAACCAGCAGCAGATGATCTCTCTCTCTCTCTCTCTCTCTCTCTCTCTCTCTCTGTCACTCCACCTTTCAAGTAGATGAAAATAAAAATAATAAATAAAAATCAGTGGTGATTATTCAAATGGCATGTGGACACTGGGCAGATATCTAGAAAAACCTGAACCCCTATCTTTCAGCTTACACCAACATACATCCTCATTTGAGAGGAGATTGGACTGGAAGAAAAAACTAAACCATAAAACTGCTAGAAGAAAACATAGAAGAGCCATTTTTAAAGGTTTCAACAGGGGGCAGTGTTGTGGCACAGCAGGTGGAGCTGCCGCCTCCTGTGATGCCAGCATCCTGTGTCAGAGCGCTGACTTGAGTCCTGGCTGCTCAGCTTCCCACCTCCCTAATGCACCGGGGAAAGCAGCAGGAGATGGCCCAAGTGCTTGGCCCCCTACCACCCATGTGGGACATCTGCAAGGAGCTCCCAGCTACTGGCTTCAGCCCAGCCCAGCCTGTCGAGGCCATCTGGAGAGTGAAGATGGAAAGTCTCCTCTCTCCGCGTCAGCTCCCCCGCCTGCTGTCAATCTGCCTTTCAAATAAATAAAAACAACCTTTTTAAAAAAGGTCACGGTAGTTCTGGAGTAGGAAAAACCTTCCTAGGTATGATGCAAAACCTGGCATGGGGAAAAGCATAAATAAAGTCAAAGTTATGTAACAATCTGTGAAAATATTGCAAGTCACATCACAAAGGATGACTTTCCTTGATACATAACGAGGTCTTAAAATCAATAGGTATTTCTCCAGAGGAGATATACAAATAGCCAATAAGGACATGAAAAGATTCTCAACCATGCTTAGCTGTTAGGGAAATACAAATCAGAACCACAGAGCTAGACCACATCTACTGAGATGGCAATAATAATAATAATAATAATAATACTAGGGTAGTAACAAGTGTTGGTGAGGATGCGAAGATACTGGACCCTCACATGCTGCAACAGTGTGACAGTTCCTCAAAAGGTTAAACCCAGGAGCCACCACGAGACAAAGCAACTCCACTCTGAGGTATCTATCCAAGAGACTTGGGCATGGATAGTTATAGGAGCATTATTCATAACAAACAATGGAAACCTGAAGCAGGGCCTTTGGCACAGTGGGGAAGGCGCCATCTGGGGTGCCTGTCTCCCATGTGAGAGAGTCCCAGCGCTGCTCTTGGCTCCAGCTTCCTGCTAATGCACACCCTGGAGGCAGCAGGTAATGGCCCAAGGACTTGGGTCCCTGCCACCCACATGGGAGATCTGGACTGGATTCCTGGCTCCTGGCTTCAGCCCCAGCTGTTGTGGGTATTTTTGGAGTAAACAGATGGGAACTTTCCATCTGTTGTCCATCTGTCTGTATCTGTTTCTCTGCCTTTCAAACAAATACAACAATCAAAACACTTTGCGGGGCCGGCGCTGTGGCGTAGCAGGTTAAGCCACGGCCCGCAGTGCCGGCATCCCATATGGGTGCCGGTTCGAGAACCAACTGTTCCACTTCTGATCCAGCTCTCTGCTGTGGCCTGGGAAAGCAGTAGAAGATGGCCCAAGTCCTTGGGCCCCTGCACCCACGTGGGAGACCCAGAGGAAGCTCCTGGCTCCTGACTTTGGATCAGGACAGCTCTGGCCATTGCGGCCATTTGGGGAGTAAACCAATGGATGGAAGACCTCTCTCTCTATGTGTAACTGTGCCTCTCAAATAAATAAAAATGAATCTCTTAAAAAACAAAATACAGGAAAGCCTCTGAGGAGGGCAACTTGGTAAGATCGAAGACAATGAGGCACGCACAGCCCTCATCCCAGCGTGGAGCTGCCGCGTGTCCCTGGACACCTGCCGGGACAGGGAAACTCGCGATACGCGAGGTAATGAGCCTTAGGGCTTTCTGAGACAGGAGATGAAATGGGCCCTGGCTGCCCATTTCCAGGCATTTGCCCTTACACGTTCTCCCACACGTGTTGGTAGCGATGGAGTGGGCAGCTCCTAAAGGCTCATCAAAAGGGCAGCGGTTCAGGAACCGGCGGCGCCTCCACAGCTGGCCGCCCCATAGCCGGTGGTCACGGTGCTGCAGAGAGAGGAAGGGGATGCTGTTCATGCACGGTGATCCACGTGACGCACTGTCGAGAGCCATGTGCACGATACACCACCATTTGTGTACAAAATTAGGGTGTGTATGGGGCCAGCGCTGTGGCGCAGCAGGTTAAAACCCTGGCCTGCAGTGCCGGCATCCCACATGGGCACCGGTTCGAGCCTCGGCTGCTCCACTTCCAATCCAGCTCCGCTATGGTCTGGGAAAACAGTGGAAGATGGGCCCCTGCACCCACATGGGAGACCCGGAAGAAGCTCCTGGTTTCAGATCGGCACAGCTCTGGCTGTTGCGGCCATTTAGGGAGTGAGCCAGTGGTTGGAAGACCTCTCCCTCTCTCTCTCTGTACCTCTCTCTGTAACTCTGCCTTTCAAATAAATAAAAAGAAGTCAGAGTGTGTGTACGTACTCGTGAATGCACAGAACATCTCTGCCTGCCAAGGAGACTCGCTTCCCACTGCTTCTGCTCTCCGTGTCTTCTGTTTTATAACACATGCAAGCTCACCTATCAGAAGACAAACAAGCACACTGAAGGTGCCAAGAAGATGGTGCAGCTGTGGCTGGGATCCTTCCCTGACTTCCCCGCCCCCTGAAGTGACAGCTGGTCCAGATGTGCAGCTTCCTCCAAACCAGGGAAAGCTGGGGAGCACGGTCCTGCTGTCCTGGAGCCTGGCTTATCATTTGCTGTGTGTCTTCAGGCTGCTCACTTCCCCTCTCTGAACCTCCTTGGCGCTACCTGACTCCTAAGGGCCTCCCAGGTCCCACACTCTGCTCCAAGCCTGGCGCAGCCACTAGATGGCGTGCTGCCCCCACTGCTAAAGAAGAGCTGTTCCTGGGCGCTTTTGGCTTTTAAAAAACCATTGTGGGTCACCTGGGAGAACTTCAGCAAAAGCCAGACGTCCAACAGTGCAGACAGCTGGGGCATCCCAAGGGGGGGCATTCAGGGAGAAGTAGAAAAATCGAGGTGCGGAGGGCTCAGCTTCTGGGGGGATCAGATGTGGGAGCAGGTGGTCAGTGTCTTCAGCCAGGACGGCAGGGCTGTTCAGCATGGAGGGCTGGCAGAATCGTGGGCCTGGCGGGAGCTTTCAGACCCCGTGAGGGCTCAAGGTGGCCTTTCTTGGCTGGGGCAGAGAGCCTTGGAGAGCGTGGGCTGTGCAATCAGGACTGCGGAGACCTGTTGGCCTCTCTGACCCTTTATTTCCCATCTGCAAAATGGGTCTAACAGTCCTAGCTGCTTTACAGTCTATCAAACAGGATGTGGATGGTGGTGTTAGTAGTCCTTGTCCCTGACACAGTGAGCTCAGTGCACGCAGCTGCCATGGGAGTCGCCTGTTTGCCGGGGGGGGGGGGGGGAGGGTTGACATCCACTGCCCAGAGAGGAGGCGGGGCTTGCTCCGAGGCAGGGCTTCCCTAGCCCTGGGGACCCCGATGTTTCCCAGAGTTTCCTCTGGCACTTGTAAGGCAAGTCCTGGGAATCTTTGCTTTAAAACGGCTCTGTGTGCACGTGATAAAATGTAAACTATGGAATAGGAGGGAGCACGGCCCAAGGCAGCATTGCGCACAGTTCATTTTCAGCTACTGGGGGCTGGGGGCAAAACGACCTTTTCTCCAAAGGAGAGATGCCCTTTGGTGGGGAGGGGGCACCCTCCTCCCGCAGGGCCTCTGCAAGTTCCCTGGCAAGACCCCACTCTTGTCTGCACACGAGGGGGCAGCCTGTGTCCCCAGGAGGGGCTCTGTGGCGGCCGCAGGGGGCCGCGCCGGCTAGCTTTCCTTCCAGCAGAGTGGACACTGGTTTTTCTTTCTAGAAAAACGGACTTAAACCCTTTCCCGAGCGGCAGACCCCAGTCTGTGCTTCTCCAGGAAAATGCTTCCAGAATGTTCCCCCTAAAACTGCAGTGCTTGGGGGCCAGGTCCTGAAATCCCAGGGGGCTGGCGTCTACCCCGCACGGCAGGATTCTGGTTCCGGAGCCGCGCGGAGGTCCTGGAGGCTGCGTGGGCTCCGCGCCCACTGAGGCAGAGGGAGGACGCGGCTGAGGATTGGTCCTGAACGGGTCCCGGTGGCGTGGTAGAGGCCGGAACCAGGGGTGGGGAGATGTCTGTGGGGGGTTGGGGGGTGGAGGTGGGCAGGGTCTCTCAGGAAGGGGAGGGAGAGGTCCCCTTGACTGGGGCTGTGTCAGTCTGTACATACCCTCACCAGGCACCCAAACGCGGCCCTAAGCGGGTGGCGCTGTGGCACACGGGGTTAAACAGCTGCCTGAAGTGCTGGCATCATCCCATCGGAGTGCAGGTTAGGGTCCGGCTGCTCCCCTTGCCTTCCAGCTCCCCGCGCATGCGCCTGAGAAAGCAGAAAAAGATGGCCAGAGTGCCTGGGCCCCTGCACCCACGTGGGAGACCCAGAAGAAGCTCCTGGCTCCTGGCTTCGGTCTGGCCCATCCCTGGCTGTTGTGGCCATTTGAGGGGTGAACCAGTGCATGGAAGAGTCTCTCTCTCTCTCTCTCTCTCTCTCTCTCTCTCCCTGCGTTTCAAATAAATAAATACATAAATCTTAAAAAAAAAAAAAAAAAACAACGCCCAAACAAAAGCATGGTCTTGGAAAGTGTGGGGAGGAGGAAGCCAGGGAGGAGAACGGCAGGGAGACGGTGAAGGCGTCCAAGACAGGGTGTTGGGTGCTCACTCTATTGTCCCTTGCGTACCAGGGAGCCAGCGAGCTGTGTCGCTTAGAGTTTCTGGAGGTTCACTCCTTCCCGAGAGGGCCCCAGCACCGGCTCTGCTCTCTGTGTACCAGCCTGGTCCCCGGTGCAGAGGCCGTATTAGCCGTGTCTCCCCCTCCCCCCATCACCTTGAGCAGTGCCAGCCTCCAGCAGCAGGTGGCAGGATGGCTGGGCCTGCAGGAGGTGAGGAGGTACATGGTGGGGACCCGCAGGTACATGATGGGGACCCACAGGTACATGGTGGGGACCCACAGGTACATAGTGGGGACCCGCTGGTACATGATGGGGTCCCCATAGGTACATGGTAGGGACCCACAGGTACATGGTGGGGTCCCTGTAGGTACATTGTGGGGTCCCCGTAGGTACATGGTGGGGTCCCTGTAGGTACATGGTGGGAACCTGCAGGTACATGGTGGGACCCGCATTACATGGTGGGGTCCCTTTAGGTACATGGTGTGGTCCCTGTGGGTACATAGTGGGGTCAGGTATTTGGTGGTGTCCCTGTAGGTACATGGTGGGGATCCTGTGGGTACATGGTAGGGACCCCGCAGGTACATGGTGGGGATCCTTCAGGTACATGGTGGGGACCCGTAGGTACATGGTGGGACCCGCAGGTACATGGTGGGGATCCCGTGGGTACATGGTAGGGACCCCGCAGGTACATGGTGGGGACCTATAGGTACATGATGGGGACCCCGCAGTGGTTGAAGTGACGTGAGAGCCTTTGGGAGCTGGGAGCGTGATTTTAAAAGGCTAAGAAACAGCAGGAGAATGTGTTTTCTGGGTTACTTGAAGTTTCTGGAGTCCTTCAGTCAGGTGGATAAAGAGGCTGGGGAGGGGCCACAGACCCTCCTTTTGGGGAGGGACTGGACCCGCCCAAGACCACCACTCTGACGTTTTACTCCTGTGTAATGTATCCTGATAAGATGGAACTAACGGGCTGTCTCTGTGCATCAGTGGGATAAAGCCCTGGCCTGTAGCGCCAGCATCCCATATGGGCACCGGTTCTAGTCCTGGCTGCTCCTCTTCCAATCCAGCTCTCTGCTGTGGCCTGGGAAAGCAGTAGAAGATGACCTAAGTCCTTGGGCCCCTGCACCCACGTGGGAGACCCAGAAGAAGCTCCTGGCTCCTGGCTTCAGATCAGCTTAGCTCTGGCCCTTGCAGCCATGTGGGGAGTGAACCAACGGATGGAAGACCTCTCTGTCTCTGTAGTTCTGTGTTTCAAATAAATAAAAATAATTATTTTTTTTAAAAAAGATGGAACTAACTCAAACTAGAAAAGCCAAGTTTGTGGCCAGAGGGGTGCAGCTCCCAGCTGTCAATCACAAACGCCAGTCAAGAGCATTCTGGGTGCATCACCAGTCTACATCCCTCAGACCTTAGGGATCAACGCCTGGGACCAGGAAGAAATCTCAGTAAACTCCCGCTTTGCTGTCCTTACTTTGTCTCCCTGAGCTATGATTCCTACACTTGCTCTTAGCCAAAAGGCCCAGAAGCGATGAGCTGTAACTCCTTACTCCACTGGCAAAAGGGACCCAAGGCAAGCCCCCTCCCCTCGCTGATGCTTGGACCCCATCAGTGCGGCAGGGGGGCCGGTGGGGCTGGCTACGCCCCTATTCCAGGAAACGGGACTGCTGTGGCTACACTGGCCTGGCTTGGTGATGTCGAGAGAAGCATCAGCGTGAGGACTCTGCTGGGCCCTGGCCGCCACCAGGACAAGGGGCGAGGGTGGGCGCGCTCAGCTCGCCTGGGTGGCTGGGGATGCAGGGGCTCCGCCGCTTGTCTTTTTTTTTTTTTTAATTATTTATTTGACAATCGGAGTTACGGGGTTGGGGAGACTTCCATTTGATGGTTCACTCCCAGAGAGTTGTAATGGTGGGGGTTGGGCCAGGCTTCCTCCAGATCTCCCACGTGGGTGCAGGGGCCCAAACACTTGGGCCGTCTTCCACTGCTTTCCCAGGCCATTAGCAGGGAGCTGGATCGGATGTGGAGCAGCCGGGACTCGAGGGGCGCTCTAAGAGAGGATGAGGGCGCCACAGGCAGCAGTCCCCTGTCCTTTTATAAAGTTTCTTTCAGGTAAAATGGATGATAGCAAACAACACATAGTTCAGATGCGGATGACTTTGGGTGTTTGCGGGTGCCTGCGCAGGGGAGAGGTGAGCCCCTGCATGCCCCGTCCCCCCACCCCTACCTCTCCATCCCCAGGGCAGTCCCGCCCCCTGCTCTCTGAAGCTCCAGGTTGGCTCTTGCTGTCCAGAGCTGTGTAGAAATGGCACCCTACTAGACGTGCTCTTCTCTGCCGGCCTGCTTCCCCCGGCGACGCTGACCCTGAGAGCACCCTGCTAGTCCGATGGTGGAGTAGTCTTGCTGCGTGCACACGTGCCCGGCCTGTTTACCCCAGCGTGTTTCCCTGTTGGTCCACATGTGGGTTGCTCCCAGTCTGGGCTGTGTCTGTGTCACGCTGTGTCACATGCCACGCTCTCCTCTCCGGGCCTCACTATCCTCATCTAAAACCGGGGGCACCGGACTCAGGGCCCCAAAGGGTCCCTGTAGCTCTGCCAGCCGGCCAGTGGCACATTTCTCCATTACGACAGCATCCTGCGCCCCACTCCCGCCCCTGGGACTCGGCGAACAGAGCGCGACCTTGGCGGAGGTTGGCCTGATGGTCAGCACCTGGGTGCTGTGGGCACTGAAGGCTGAGTCTCTCACTCACCAGCTTGGTGGGCTTGGGCTAAGGAGTCTGGAGGTAAAAAAGGCCATCTGTCTGACTCCAGGCCGGAATCGCCTGCACTGCCAGGACAAGCCTCTAGGGGTAGCAGAGAGCTGACCCTTCAATCCCACCCATTGGCAGGTGGGGCAGGGTGGGATGACGCTGGGTCTGGCCTACCCCCTGCTGTCTCCACCCTCCTGGCCTGGCTGCCTGGCCTCGCTCCCCCCTCCCAGCCACTGCAGCAGTGCCCTACTTAGACCCCACAGAGGGGTCTGCCCATCTGTTCACCATGATGGGGCTGGAGGGGGCAGGGTGGCGGTGGATCCCTATTGCATCTGTGGTGCCAGATCTGGAAGGTTAATCTCCAATCATTCAGGTCTCAGGGACACCAAAATGGTTTTCTGAAGCCTGATGTCACCCCCTCAACCCGCTGCTCGCTCCCAGGGAGTGGGGGTCCAAAGAGGTTGGGCTCAACTCACCTGGTCTTGCAATACTCTGGAGCAGTTCCCAGGGTCCCTGGTTGCCCAGCAGGGGGAACCTGGGAAGGTAAGAAAACAACGTGGCCCCAAGCACCAGAGGGTGCGGGGCTGGTTTGGAAGAAGGAGCCAGTGGGTTCGAAGCCAGTTCTGTCGATTACTGATTGGGGTGACCTCTCTGAGCCCCAGGTTCCTCATTTCTGGATGGAGATAACTGTGCCTATTTCCATGGGGCTGCTAGGAGGAGCCAGTAACACAGCTCCTGGCATGTGCTTCGTCAATCATTCTTCACACCATCCCTCCCAGCCCCGACTGACCTAGGGGGGCCTTGACCATGCGGCAGGGCTCAGTCCTTGGATGCATTCTGACTGTTTCAGGAACAGCCCTCCCTCAAGGACACAGCAGTCACCTGAGAGAGAGAGGAACCACGTCTGAGCATCCCATACGGGCACTGGTTCAAGACCCGGCTACTCCACTTCCGATCCAGCTCTCTGCTGTGGCCTGGGAAAGCAGTAGAAGATGGCCCAAGTGCTTGGGCCCCTGCACCCATGTGGGAGACCCAGAAGCTCCTGGCTCCTGGCTTCAGATCGATGCAACTCCAATTGGGGAGTGAACCAGCAGATGGAAAACCTCTTTCTGTCTCTCTACCTCTCTCTGTAATTCTGTCTTTCAAATAAATAAAAATAAATCTTTTTTTTTTTTTAAGAAAAGGTGGTGGTGGTGGTTGGTGGGGAAGGTGAGGAAGCACCTGCTGTTCCAGCCCCCAGCCCAGGTCACTGGCATCGTGGGGACCAGGGAGCTGAGCAAACGTGACTGGAGCCCAGCCACCTGCCGGCTCTGATTAAACAGACAATTTTAGAGCTCAGATAAAAGGCAGTAGTGAGGAGTTGCAGCCAGCAGCAGTTCACCAGGAGCACGTGGGGATAAATGTCACTCTGAATTAAGGGGCCTCTATCTGGCCATGTCCTCTTGATATTTTCATCAAAGGCTCGAGCAACAGTGCAGACAGCTCCATTATCAAAGCGGAGGGCGAGGTGGAGGCAGGAGAGGGTGGGGGGAGACCCCATATGGAACCTGTCTTCCACACCTGGAACATCATCAAAAGCCTGGAACCGACCGACCTGCGGCTCTGCCCTGATGTTACAACGGGTGGTGGCTCAGCCTTGCTGCAGGAGAGGCCTGGCTCCAAAGATGCAAAGCCAGGCGCTGCCTTCCTCTCTGGCTGTGGAATTTGCCACCAAATGCACAGCCAAGGACAAAGAGCTGTCCTCAGTTCTCCCCAGCCGGAGAACGGAGAGGCAGGAGAGGATCGCTGCACTTGTGGTTGTCAGCTGGGGGGGAGCCGCCAAGTGGGGGCAGCAGCTCCAGAAGCACTTCACAAAATGGCAAGAGGGGACAGGGCATCCTCTTCCCTGGCTGGACGTCTACTTTTTTTTTTTTTTTAATTCAAAAGTCAGAGAGACAGACAGACAGACACAGAGAGATCTTCCATCCGTCCACTGGTTCACTCCCCAAATGCCTGCAAACAACCAGAGTTGGGCTGGGCAAAAGCCAGGAGCCGGGGACGCAATCCAGTTCTCCCAGACAGGTGAGAGGATGCGTCACTATTGCCTCTCGGCTCCACATGAGCAGGAAGCTGGAGTAGGGACTGGAACTCAGGCTTTCCAGTGCCGGATGTGGGCATCCACCACGCCAAATACACTCCTTGCATGTCTACTTTGTGCCCCCCCCCCCCATTTAAAAATTATTTATTTGGAAGGCAAAGTGACAGAGAAGGGGAGAAAAAGGAGAGGGAGGGAGGGAGGGAGAGAGGGAGGGAGAGAGAGAGAGAGAGAATCTTCCATGCACCGGTCCACTCCCCAAATGCCTCCAACAGCCAGGTCTGGGCCAGACCAAAGCCAGGAGCCAAGAACTCCATCTGAGTTTCACTTGTAGGCAGCAGGGACCTAAATGCCTGGGCCATCACCTGCTGCCTCCCAGGCACATTAGCAGAAAGCTGGATCAGAAGTGGTGGAGCTGCGACTTGAAGCAGCCCTCCCATGTGGGATCCAGGTGTCCCAGGCGGGGACCTCCAGGGGCTGAGCCGCGCGGGAACAGGGTTGCCTCTCTGTGGGACAGGGCTGAGACAGACTGTGAGCTCTGAATCCCAGTGGGTGCCCTGCAGAGCCACACATGTGCACAGAGGGTTCCGATCCTTTTCTTCCCTTTTCTCCAGACAACTGGGAACAGCCAGAGATGGGTGGGGAGGGCATGCTCCTCCCCTTTGTATGTCGCACACGCCCACTGGGGGCTGGGCCATCACAAGACCGGGCCTTCTCACACCTGGGAGTGACCACAGGGCTTTGGGATTGGCCTTAGTCTCCCCTAAGGTTCAGGAATGAGAGAGTTAACCTAATGTTTGGAAAGGGAGAAAAAATCCATTTCTCTTGGTGGTTTGCAGGTGCAGACTGTGTCATGAGCCTGTCATGGGAGCTTCAGACTGCAGGTCACAGAAAACCCATCCAAGGCTGTCACTGCCTGTCTCCCATGACAGGCGGTCCTGAGGCCAGGGGTTCCGGGGTTTGTTCAGTGCCACAGTGACAGTTCAGCTCTCTGTCTCCTCCCTCTGTCATCTTCATTGTGTCTACAACACATCCTCTCACACTTAGAGAAGGAATGCTTGTGGTTCCACACATCACACAGAGACCTGGAAAAGTTTAATCAAAATTGTGGGAGTGGGGCCAGCTCTGTAGTGTGGATTAAACTACCACCAGCAACGCTGGCATCTCAAATGGGCACTAGTTCGAATCCCAGCTGCTCTACTTTTGATCCAGCTCCCTACTAATGCACCTGGGAAAGCAGAGGAAGATGGCCCAAGTGCTTGGGCCCCTGCCACCGACATGGGAGACCCCAGATGGGGTTCTAGCTTCCTAGCTTCAGCATGGCCTGGCCCCAGCTGTTGCGGCCACCTGGGGAGTGAACCAGTGTTAGAAAACCTCTCTGTCTCTGTCTTTCTCTCTGTAATTCTGCTTTTCAAATAAATAAATAAATATATAAATAAATAAATCTTTTTCTTTTAAAGCAAAGTATTACCTCCCTTGTGATTCTTTTTAAGAGAAGGAAGCCTTTCCCCCGGAAGACATCACTGTGTTAACTGGAACCAAACTCCCACAGTGGCTTGAGGCCACTATGATGGGCTCAGCCCCGAGACTGGGAGTGGAAAGGGCGAGGACCTGGGAGATGTCAGGCCTCCGTCTCCAGGCGGAGAGGCGCAGACTAGGCTGTTGCTTAGGTACACAGCAATGTGTGGCTGTGACTGTCGCTGGGGGACTTTGGGTGGCCCGAGGGCCGAGAGGTGGCTGCCTCCAAGCCAGAGGAGCACTTGGGCTGTATCAATAGAAGACGAGCATCTGGAGCCGAGGAGGGGGTGGCACAGTTCTGTGCTGGTGGCACCAACGTGACACATCAGTGAGAGGCGAGCAGAGGTGAGTCCAAGCCCCTCCAGGCTGCTGAGGATTTAGGAGATGTGGCTAAAGGCACTGGGGCGGGGCCAGCACGGTGGTGTGGGAGGTTAAAGCCGCTGCCTTATGGGCACCCGTTGAGTCCCGGCTGCTCCACTTCCAACCCAGCTCCCTGCTAATGCGCCTGAGAAAGCAGCAGAAGATGGCCCAAGTGCTTGGGCCCCAGAAGAAGCTCCTGGCTTCAGTGTGACCCAGGTGGGGGGTGAACTCCAGATGGAAGATCTCTCTCTCTTTTTCAAATAAAATAAATAACTTTTTTTTTAATGCATTCAGCCGGGGGAGGGCTGGCAGGGTTGCTTGCAGTGGTGCTCCACCCCCCACCGCAGCACCCTCTGTGGGGGCAGGTCCAGACCGGAAGGGGTCCTTGTCTCAGTAGAAGAAAGGCTTCGTGGCTGTTGGAGCCACTGCTCAATGCAGGAGGGTGCCTCCGAGGGCGGGAGCCCCAGAGGCCAAGGTGCCCCCCCAGCCGGGTTAGGGGAGGTGTTGAGGTGGTCCTAGCTGTGGGAGGGAGCAGGGGAAGAGCCCGGGCATTAGAGCCGCAGGGCCCCTGATGAAGACGCCGTTGGGGAGAAGCTGGCAAGGACCCGGTGTCCTCGGAGCTCTTGCAGCCCTGGAATTAGGGCAGAATGGGAATTTCTTCTGCGGAGGAGAGGAGAGGCCCGGGCCAGCTTCCCTGCCGCAGTGGTGCCCCAGGTCTCCCCAGCTGGCCCCTTGCCATCTGGAGGAGCGATGTCCCTGTCGCCAGATCTGGAGCAAGTGGGGGGAGGGAGCCTTCTTCCTGCCTCTCCATCTCTGCTCAGACCAGGCTGTTCTGCAGTCGGGGAGTGGGGGGAGTGTCGATGTGGGGAGCCAGCCGGGGTCAAAGGTGAGACCTTTCCCCCCAGGAACCTTCACCCCTCCAGCTGGAGGTCGGGGGGTGTTGGCGGCACATTCTGCTGCTCTTGATCCAAAGTCTAGGGCTCTGGGCAGAGTCTGCCCGGGTCCAGGGCAAAGTGGGTGAAGTATTCCCTAGTTCTGTCTTCTCCTGGAATGGCTTCTGCGAACCATAGCCCCCTGGGGCTCCCTGACCCCAGCGGGCTGTGAGACTGGTGAGCTGTGGGCGCTCACTGGCTCAGAGCTGTCGGGCTCGGGCTGCAGCGCTGGCCCAGGACACCGGCCCCCAAGGAGACGCGTGGTGCTCTCCTCGGATACAGAGGGGCTGTGGGGCACTCCCCGTTCCCAGGGCCTTGGCCTTCTGAGCTGTAGTTTCAACATCTGTAAAACGGGGGCTGTCGGTGCTCATGCAAGCCCGAGTGGTCCTGGTGGTCAGGTGGGAGAAGGATGTGAGAGCCCCGTCAAGGTCAAATGCCCTTCTAGTGCGTTCTTGGCCTGAGGGGTTGGGGAGGTCAGTTCCAATCCAGTCTCTGCCCGGTGGCGGGGTGCCTCCTACACTCACCCCCCCCACCCCCCGGAGTGTCTCCCTGGCTGGGGCGGATGTGGATGTGGTAAATTTCCAGCATCAGAGTGACTCAACCCAAGATTAGCGGCTTTCGTCTGAAATTAGAGGCGGAGAAGTCGGGGAAGGCTGGGCCCCTGCTCGCACGTGTGCATGTGCCTGTGTGTGCGTGTATGTGTGTGTGTGTGTCGGGAAGCTGGGAGATGCGGGTACTAATCCTGGCTACCCATTATCTGGCTTCATGACCTTGAACAGGTTACTTCCTCTCTAAGAATCCGAATGTTTTCCTCTGCCAAAGAAGAGCTGGGCAAGTGACCTAAAGTGTATGTAAGTGTGTGTGCACATGTGTGTGTACACGTGACACTCGACAAAGGTAAAGGCAGTGCTGGGGGCTGTGATTCCAGCACGAGGGTCAGCAGGAAGAGGGAATGGAGTCCACCATCAACAGGGGCTTTGTAGGGGCCACTTGGGAAAGCCTTTGACCTTGAACCCACCTTGAACCCAGCTTTGGGATGGGGAGGAACTCCTGCTTCCAGCTGCTCAGTGGAGGTGGTAGGGGGAGCCCCAGAGTGGGGGACCTTGACACAGCCACTGTGGGTTGCCGCTCTCTCCCTGGCAACACGTCCATCCTGAGGGCACAGGCGATGAGTTGTGGGGAGGCTGTTGGGCTTTGGGGGATGGGTGGGTGCACACTGATCCCCGAGGAGGAGCTAAACGGCAGTGACTGTGGGAACAGAAGGGCCCGCGGGGGACACGTTTCCCAGCTCCATCAGAAGCTGTCATTTTTGCCCCACAGTGGCCAAGGTTCTGCGGGAGAAATGACCACACCCTACCTGCCCAGCCTTTGCTGAAGACACGGTGGCCCCGGGATGGCACACAGCGGGTTGGGGAAGGGCAGGGGCTTCGCAGCTGGGGTCACACCCAGCTTTGCCACTGACTCACTGCCTGCTGGTAGGCTTGGGGCTCCGCAGAGCCTTGGTTTAATCTGGCACGTGACGGAGACCAGCACGCGTGCTTTGTATCATTCCAACCTTCTGGAAACGCCTGTGAGACTTTAGCACAGGGTGAGGGGCTGGAGCAGCCTTCTCCCTTCACCAGATTTCCACAGCGGGCAGTTCCCAAAGCCTGCATTGGCAACTCAAGGACGCCAGGCGGACGGGTGGGGCGGTTCTGAGAACGAGCCTGCGCAGTGCCGTGCGGAGCACAGGTAAGTGGTGTCTTTGTGGTCAGACTTGCCAGAACTTTTGCTCAGCCCAGCCGCCTGCGGAAGCTCCAGGAGTGGGTGACCTGGGCCCTGTCTCCCCACGGGCAGAGCACAGGACTTGTTTTTGGGGGTAGTTGCTTTTGCCCCCCTCTTTTTCCCTTGGCTGCTCGGAAGCTCTGTCTTCCGCCCACGCCGAGTAACCCAGTCAGTGGTTTGGGTGCTGTGGGAAGCAGACAGGTTGGGATGGCATCTCCTGGAGGTCAAAAGCCCCCGCCAGAACCAAGGGCGGTGCCCAGCTCCTGGGGGCTGTGGGCAGGTGCCGGGTGTGGCTCACTGCTGCCTTTCCTGGCGGCCACCAGCCACTCACCCCTAGGGGACAACACTAAACCCAGCTCCTGGGGGATCCCTTCGAAGTCTGCTTGTGACTGTTTTGCCCCGGGCGATGGATGAAGCAAGGAGGGTGGGTGTCAGCATGTCATGAGAAAGTAGAAGTAACCTTGAACTGGTCACTGCTGACCTTGCACGTGAACGAGTGTCCACTGTGGTGGCATCCAGCTGTTGGAAGAAAGACGGAGGCAGTGGGGCCAAGGTCACTAGGGCCTGGATTTTGTTTCGTTGGCCTTAGGCGTGGGTGAGCCCATGGGAGCTAAGGCCCAGCTGTGCTGTGGCCATGCCGAGGGCCGCAGGCCAGCTGTGGCCACGACCTAGAGAGGCAGGGAGTGGCCAGGGCCACTGTCACCGGGAGGGGGGCTGTGTCCTGCCTCTGGAGTGGGGGTGCCAGTGCTACCACTTCTTTCTTTGACCCCTGACCCTCCCATGCATAGCTCCGCCCCTCCATCTGTCCTTCAATTGCCCCACGTGGGTAGGAGGGAGGAGAAATCGCCTGCATCTCCATTCCCTTCATTATAGTCTCTAGGTAGCAAATCATCGGGCTGCAGGGAACTGAATTTGCTCCTGAGCAACCTTTCACAGCAGGAAATAGAGAGGCAGATACCGAGCCCGGGTCCGTGAATGGTAGGTGGGTAGCCACATGAGGTGCAGGCTCAGATGGAGACAGAGTCGGGTGGAAACTGGGTTACTGTGGGTTGAACGCTATGAAGTGTGGGAGCCTTTGGCTCTCTGATGGGGGGCCGCTAATGCCAACAGACGGCGAGGATGCCCTCCCTGGTTCTGTCTCGGTCCCACAGAGACATCTCTCTGTTAATCAGGCCACTGAGCTAGGCACCCCCACTCCTGGCTGAAGTGGGGGCCGGGAGGCACTGGATCAAGAATCCCCAGTTCTGGCTCTGGTCCTAGTTCTGCCATTCACAACATAGCTGTGTGACTCAGGGCAGGTGGCTTGCCCTCTCTGGGCCTCTACACTCACCGGCAGGGGGTAGCAGAGACTCTGAGGGTGTCTGAGGTCTTGCTATCCTGCTCTGCTGCAGGTGGACTTTAAGTCAGTGTTGGCCATCAGGCTTGTCCCGAAGGCCCCAGCTGAAAAGATGCGAGTGCTTGGGGTGCCCGTAGACCCCAGGGGCACGGGAGAGTCTGGGTGCTCGCGGGTGGCGCCCAGGGCACGCGATGACAGAAGCAGCTGAAGCCCAAGCCTGGTCTCCAAGGACAGCATTTATTAGGCGCCATTCTCAGTGTGAAGACAGATAGGCAGGGGAGCTGAGGGCAGGCCGTGGCAGCCATAGCCTTGGGGGTCCCGGGGCTGCCCGGGTGTGGGTGTGGGGCGGGTCACCCACACATATTGCATATTCTGTGGCAGTGTGCCCAGGCATAAGGCATCGGGAAAGCAGAAAGGCTGCCTGCAATGGGACAGGGTGAGAAGGGGAGCAAGGTCGGCCTTCCAGGGCCCCGGGGAAGACCCAGCCGCAGACGGGCTGCCAGCCACACCCAGCCTGGGCCGTGCGTCCGCCTTCTCCCCACTCCCTCTCTCTCTCTGCAACTTTGGTCGTGGCTCCCTCGGGACTGACGGGACAGGACCCCTCGAGGGCAGGGTCACACACAGGACAGAGGCAGTCACACTGCCCACACCCCAACATAAACACAGAGGGGACCCCCAGAAGCTCCTGGGCACGTGGACATTCAGCTACTCCACAGTGAGACAAGACTCACACGCAGGCCGGACTGCTTCCCTCCATGGGGTCCCCCGGATGTGGCGGGGGCCGGGTTTGGGGCTGATCACCTGCGCGCCCCTCCCCCATCCTCCCTGACCGACAGGGAACAGTACTCGAAGCCATTCTTGTGGGAGGAGACGCCGTGTATCCCCCCAGGATGTTGTCCTGGTCACTACACCTGTTCCAGCTGCAGGTCCTGGACAGTGAGCACCCATCTGTGGGCTCCCTGGGGCTTCTGGGCTGCAGGGGCTGGGCAGAGGGCACCCAGGTTCAGCGTCAGCTTACCTCTACTCCCTTGGGATGTGGGTACCAGTGACAGCTGCGGGCCAGGGTGCTGTCTCTGTAGGCTGTGGCTGCCAGTGCTCTTGGCTGACCTGCCCAAGTCCCAGACTCAGTGGGCCCCAGCTCCTGGCCTCTGTGAGACCCAGCCCTGCTAACCTTGGTCCCAAGGCCCTCCCCCGCCTCCTCTAAGGGCAGCACAGGCTTGGCCTCAGCAGTGGCCCAGGTCTGGGAGAAACCCCAGCTGTTCTCACGATGCCAGGTACACAGGGTGGGAATTCTGCTTCCCGGAACAGGCCGAGCTGGAGGGAAAAACCGTTCTGGCTGGGAACAGGCAGGCTGGACCCCTGTTCCCCGTTGTCTTTTACTCTGCCCGCATTGCCTTGGGCAGGTCATTTTGCCTTCCTGGGCCTCAGTGTCCTTATCTGCAAAATGGGGTAATAACTCCCCCTCCCCGGAGACTCAGTTGGGTGGCTGTGAGCTCAAATGAGCAGGCAGTATGGGGGTTTCGGAGGCTCAAAGCCACTCCACAGATGTGGTGGTCATTATCAATAGATCGCAAGTTTTCCATTCCAGATTCCAAGGGCAGTGTCTGGAAGGCTGGGGTTCCCCTGCCCCCCAGGAGCATGTGGCTTGGGGCACCTGCCAATGCCTTCCCCCACTCCCCTCGTGCCCGTGCCCGGCTGCGGTCTGCCTGTCGCGCCTGCCTTCTGGTTGCCCTCTGGGGACCGGCTTCAGGGGCCACTGGGTTCCCACTGTCTCCATCACCGCAAAGCCATGCAAGCCCCACAGAAGGGAGCGGGAGGCTGGGGGCCACAGCTGGGGGCACGGGGGAGTGGGGCTCTGTTGGGGGGGGACCTGGACAAAGACACCCTGGCTTTTGGAGCCAAGGAGAGGTGGGAGACCTGGCAGGACAGAGGTATAAATAGAGATGCAAACAAACAGGGGGGCGAGGCCCCTGGGGAGCGGGGGAGGGGGATGTCTGGGTCCCAGGGGGGCCTCTGAGGACCCAGGAGCTTCTTAGATTTCCAAAGGGAGGGGCGGCTCCCAGCTTCTGCTTTTCCTCCCGACCCCCCACCCCCCTAACCACGTTTCACATTTCTCGGAATTTGCAGGGCTCCGATGGGGGCTCCTGGAGCCCTGAGCGCCCCGGCTTTCTGCTGGCTGGTGCGAGCAGGCACAGTCGGAGCTGAGGGCAGGGGGACAGTGGTGAGGGGGTCCTGGGGGCGCCCCACGGGGCCGAAGGCGGTTTGAGTGTGTGTGTGTGTGTGTCCCGCGGCGCCTGGCCCCCTCCTCCCGCCTGCGCTCCCCGGGGCGCTGCGGGCGCGCCCCCCGGCCCCCGCGCGCGTTCACACCGAGCTCCTGCGCTTCATGAGGCCGCGGAAGGTGGACAGGCTGTGCAGGCCGGTGGACACGGAGCTGATGGCCGAGCGCTGCGTGCCGCTGCACAGGCAGCGGTGCGAGGGCGTGTCGCTGCAGCGGCCGCCAGCTCCCGGCGACGAGTGGCTCTGCTCCACGCACGTGTCGGACGTGGAGAGGTCCCGCGGGATGATCATGGGGATGGAGTACTGCAGCTTCTCGCGGCTCTTGTACCACAGGCAGGAGCACATGGACTGGAAGTGCAGCACCTCGGCGTACACGTTGCGGAAGCCGCCGCCGCCCGCCGCCGCCGCCGCCGCCGCCACGGGGGATGAGGCGGTGTCAGTGGTGTGCGCGCTGCCGCTGCCGCCCCCGCTGCCCCCGCGGCCGCCCCCGCTGCCCCCACGGCCGCCGCCGCCGCCCAGACAGCCAGCGAGCCCGCCCACCTGCCCGTTGCGCGTGAGCAGCGCACGGTGCTCGGCGTCGCGCTTCTCGTCCTCGGCGTTCATGGTCATGAAACGCAGCACCACGAGGTTGAGGAAGGCGCCGATGACCGTGAGGCCCGTGAGGATGTAGACGAAGCTGAAGGCCACGTACTGCGGCTGCGTCTGCAGCGCTTGGTCCTTCTGCAGCGCCACGTAGTCGCCGAAGCCGATGGTGGTGAGCGTGATGAAGCAGTAGTAGTAGGCCTGGAAGAAGGTCCAGCGCTCGTAGTAGGAGAAGGCGGCGGCGCCGATGCACAGCGTGCTCATGCACGAGAAGAAGCCGATGAGTACCATGTTGGCCATGGACACGTCGGCGCGCCGCATGCCCAGCCCCTTCTTGGCGCGGTGCAGCAGGTGCCGCACGAAGGTGTTGATGCGCTCGCCCAGGCTCTGGAACATGACGAGCGTGAGCGGGATGCCCAGCAGCGCGTAGAACATGCAGAACACCTTGCCGCCGTCCGTGCTGGGGGCCGCGTGGCCGTAACCTGCGGGGAGCGGGCGCGAGAGAGAAGGGCTCGCGGCGGGGCTGCGACTGCAACACCGCCACCACCGCGACTGCAACACCCGCCCCACCTCCCGCACTGCGCAGGAGCCGCGCTGCTCCGACCAGTGCTGACCCGTGCTTCTGGCACCCTGGGGACGAACTCCTGAAGGTAGGAAGGAGGGTGTAGGGAGGGCTGAGGGCCGGGTTCGGGGCCACACTGTTTGCACTTGGAGCGAACCCTGCGTTTGAACTGGAGACTGAGGCTTCCTGCTGCGGGGAGCTTGGTCCGAGGCAGCAGGGAGCCGGGCAAGAGCCCCAGTCAGCCTGCAGACCCGGTTCCGTGTAGGCTCTGGGCCTCGGTTCCCTTGACTGTAAGGAGAGATGTTTGGACTGAAGGGATTCTGATCTCCTGTGACTCGGGGTGCAGGGAGGGAAACTGAGGCCCGGATACCATTCAGGACTTCTGGGGGTGACTGGAACTGGGGCTTTGCAGACTGCTTGGACTGCTCCTCAGCGGAATGAATGGATGTCCCCAGTCTGGGGTCCCCAGCTCCTGCTGTGGGTTTGGCCTCCAAGCAGGGTCTGTCCTCACGGAGGCGTGGGGTGACGCCTGGCGCAGCAGGAGCCCCTCTGGGTTCATTGCTGTCCCCAGATGTCTCTGCACCCCGCCCTCGCTGAGCCAGGAGCCAGCACAGGCCAACCTCCAGTGACCTTACATCAGGAGTTCTGCCGGCCACCTGGAGGGCAGAGGACCCGAGATGGGAACTGGGAAGCCCCTCGTGGGAGTGCTGCCCCCATCCCTGGTGGCCATGTGACCTTGGGCAAAGTAGTCCCTCGCTCTGGGCATGTTTCTTCATGTGTAAATGAGCTCTACCAGCCCTGGCTCTGCTTTCTTCACCGATCTGTTGAGATATTTATTACTTTTATTAACAGAATTAAGATAATAAAATAATGCTGGCAGCCTTTCCAATTTTTTCCTCCTTTCTAAGCCTTATCAAATCTTAACCAAATGCTGCTTCTTCCACGCAGTCTCCCTGGATTCCTTATTTGAGTGGCACTAAGGATGTTCAGCTTTGAGCACCGGGGCCAGTTTATCTCCACCCCCAACACTAGCTTGGGGGTTGCACTGCAGGGTTGTGTCACATTCCATTCCAGCTTCCCCTCCATGTTGCCAGCCTCTCCCGGGGGGACCCAAAGTATGCTTGATAACTAAATCGCAAGGCAGGCTACTGTGTGCTTTGGTGTCTGATCCGAGTTCAGACCCTGGCTTGCCACAATGGAAGCGTGCACGTGCGTGCACGTGTGTGTGTGTGTGTGTGACCTGTGTGGTGCCTGCATGGGTGTGTAGACCCTCTCTGAGCCAGTTTCCACAGCTGTCAGATGAGGCTGCTAGATGGCACCTGCTTCACGGCATTCGTGGGGAGGAATGAGTGAGGTAATGTGCGTGAAGCACTTAGCGTAGGGCCTGCTACATATCAAGTGCTCAATAATGGCTCGCTGTGATTAATAATGGATGGAGTGCCAGGCTACTGTCACGTTTCCAAGAGAGCACCCGGGCTTGGGGGCAGCTCGGTTCCAGTAAAGTTGGCATCTCTGCTGGCCCCGGGGCCATTTGGATCTTGGAGCTTGGGGGACTCTGGGGACAGCTGTTCAGGGCCTGGGAGGCCGTGGGCTGCCCCGAGCCTGGGCTCCCTTGCCCGTTGCCAAGGCATCAAGCCAATGGCCACACCACCCTTTACCAGGGGCCTAACAGCTGAGCTGTTGAGCCCCCGTGCCCGAGCTGTCCGTGCCCCAGCAGGGTGAGAACAGATTGTGCCCGCCAGCTTGGCCCCACCAGCCAGGCCACAACTCACCTCGACAGCTGGGCAGGCCCTGAGCCAGAGCCACTTCTCACCCCGTCCTTCCCTGTCCCCCAGGCTGGCACCATAACGCATGGGTTGGGAGAGGTGTCGCACTGTGGATGGGGCTTGGCAGGGCTTGGTGGGGCAGGTCCCGGCCCCAGCGGTGCCGCGTGCTGACTGTGTGACCTTGGGCAGATCCCTTCCCCTCTCTGGGTCTTTGCCTTGTCTACACTCTGGGGACTGAGCTGTGTTAATCTCCACCCTGGCTGCCCGCCACGGCTGCCCTCCGGGGGAAGAAGACAGACTGGATGGAGAGCACGAGGAACCTGTGGCGTGGGCTGTCCTTGGGGAAGCCAGCCTGGGGGTCCAGGCTGTGGGGTGGGGGGTGCCTGACCTCCGTGGGGTCAGGCAATCAAGTCCACCATCAGGGGATGGGACCGCTCTCTACCACCATCACTACCTTGCCCGGGGTTCCTCACAGGCTGAGACTTCTCCGAGCCCCACCACCTGGTTGGAAAGCCCAGGGCCTGTCTGCCTGGCAGCCCCATGCCCGCCGTGTGCTGCCCACAAAGATCCCAGCTTCTGGGAGCCATGCACAGTGTCTGTGGCACCCCCACCCCTTGATCTGGTGGCAGCTCACCTTCCTGACTCTGCCCCGCTGGAACACCCTGTAGCCACCCTGGGTCCCACCGCACGCCCAGACGCACCCACCACTTTCTCCGCACTGTGCGTTCCTTGCTGCCCTCGTCCTGCCTCTCCTGCCCCGGTCTGGGCACCCTCAGGTCCCAGCCTCAGCCGCAGTGACAGCTCCTTCCCCTGCCCGCCTCCTGCTGAATTTTCCAAGCAAGTGACATGTCCAGGCCTTACCAGAGGCCCTTAGCAGGGCCACCGGCCTCTTCGCGGCAGCTCCAGGGGAGACACCCCTCCTGAGGTCAGCTGTCCCCCACGACTTGTCCGCTCTTCCCCCACGGGCAGAGGCTTAAGGATGATAAGCCTTTGGCCTTCAGAGACGCGTTGACGTCATCCCAAGGCCATTGTTATGACTATCTCCACTTCATAGTTGGTGCCACGCAGCCTGGGGCGGGGGGAGGGGTGTGTGAGGTGGCCAGGGCCATCAGGCCTGAGTCAGAGCCCATGTGTCCGCTCAGAAGGGGCCAGCCCAGGCCTGGGGCCCTAGCCTCGGGCACTGTGGCAGAAGCAGAAACAGGAAGGCTGTGCCCGGGGAAGCACCTGCTCCTCGGAGAAGCACCCCCGCTCCCTCCCCCCACCCCCTTAGCCTGTATTGTCACTGGGCAAAAAACGGCACAGAGCTGGGAGGACCTGCTGACGTGGGCACCCAGCTTGGAGGGGTGCCCGTCCGGGTGGAGCTGGTCCCAGGAGGCCCAGCAGCTTCTGGGAAGTGATTGGCAATCTGGCAAGAGCTGCCTGCCCGGCCCATGCCTCACCGTGCTGGCGTTTGGAGCAAGAGGACCAGAAGACGGCCGTCTAACCTGTGCCCAGCCCTGTGGGGGCGCCCCACAGGCTGTGCTGGGGGCGGGTTCTCTGGGGAGCCCCTCCCACCGCATCTGCGGATGAATCCGCCAGGGTGCCGGCTCCTAGTGCGATGCTGGCCCCGCCCCTCGGAGCACCCAGCCACCAGGCTACCCTGCCCTCCTCTTCCCCACCTCTGCTCTCTGAATCCGCCACACACTTCCTGGTTCGTGGCCCCAGAAAGGTCCTCAGTGGTCACGTGGTCCCGACAGATGAGGAAACCAGAGGAGGAAGCAACCTGCTGGAGGCCCCAGAGCCGGCGAGTGGCAGAACCAGGGCGGTCGTCCCGGATCCTTGTTTCCAGACCCAGCGTGCTGTCCGGGGCCCAGTGGCTCAGGTGCACCCGGAGCTGCACCTGTTCATTCAGCCAGGGCTGGCGGCTGCTCCTCAGGAGCTACCCAGCCAAGAGACGAACCTGGCTGGAGACACAGAATTCACCTGAGCCGGCCAGGTGGAGGGACATCAATATTAATCATTTCGAATACTTAATTCATAATTATTATGAATATTTCAGGGCAGCAAGAAAATGGAGAGATGGGATGGGGGCCCCTGGACCTTGGTTCTTTTTTCCTCCTGGCCTCGCCAAGGAGCCCTGACACTGCCTGCCAGGGAGACGCAAGGCAGGGAGGCGGAGTGGGCTCCAACCTTCCTGCTTACCTGCTCAAGGCACAACTTAACCATTCTGAGGCTTTGGTAATGGCCTTGGCTGGCCTGGGCTGGACGGTCTTTTCCCCACTGGCCTCCTGTGCCCACTAGCCTTCCTGCCTTGCCCTCCTACCCCTGGCCTAGCTGGCCACAAGGCCAGGCTGCTGGCCACAGGCCTGGGCAGAGGAAAGAGCCTTGTGGGAGGCAGGCGCAGGTGCCCTGGGGAGCTGACCTGATCCTGGCCGTGAGTGGCTGTGCATCTTAGCCAGTCCCTTCCCCTTCCAGGGCTCAGTGGTTTGCCAGACAGGAGGGTCCTACCTCTTCTCACTGCTACCCAGGCCTCCCCCGCCCCTGCACCAGCAGAGTCAGCATGTTCAAAGGTTTTCATTATGAAACACGATGGGTGGATGGGTACAGTGTGGACACTACATACAGCAGGCACTGAACTGATCGTTGCTGAAGCCAGATTCATTGATATCCTTATGAGAATTAAGACCACATCTGCTGATCGGAACTCCTGATTAGCGCAGGACAGCTGATTCGACCAGGGAATGAAGTTACTGTTGTATGTCTGCTACACTGGAAACAGGAAGGGGAACTCTGCAGGTTAGGGGCGTAGGTAAAGACGGCAAGCTCTTAAACGGCTTTTACCCTTGGCAGAGTTCCTTGATCCTCTGTGCCTCAGCTTCCCCATCTGTTGAATGGGAACAATGATACACTCCCCTCATCAAGTCGATGTGGGATTTGAGGAGTTGGTAGACTTAAAAGGCTTTGAGGGGCTGGCGCTGGAGTGCAGTGGGTTAAGCAGCCGACGCAACGCCAGCACTCCACTTCTGATCCAGCTCCCTGCTCCTGGCCTGGGAAAAGTAGCAGAAGATGGCCCAGGTGCTTGGGCCTCTGCACCCACGTGGGACTCGGGATGAAGCTCCTGGCTCCTCGCTTCTGCCTGGTCTAGCTTGCAGTCATTGTAGCCATTTGGGGAATGAACCAGCAGATGGAAGATCTTTCTCTCTCTCCCTCTCCCTCTCTTTATAACTCTGCCTTTCAAAGAAATAAAGTAAATCTTTTTTTTAAAGGATAAGCTTCTGTGTTTAAAAAAAGGCTTCGGGCATTGGGATCAATAAATATTCATTATTAACGTGACTGTTTTGGGGAGCATCCAGTTGAGATATTCTTTGAAGTCCTTTCAGCAGCAACTGTGCCATCAGTGTCTCCCAAACCCAGTGGCCGGGAGTTCCCGCGAGCGAGCTGCGTGGGCCGCGGGTTGCTGGGTTAAACTCCGTGGGAGAACTGCTCCCTTCAGCAGGACCGGCCGTTGGCTTGGGGTGTAGGGTTTCTCCGAGCCGGCCGCGTGCAAGGCCGCTCAAGGCTGGGAGACTGCTGCTTCCCCTGGTTTGTCTATCAGTCCCTTTTCTCAAGAGTGCATGGCCGGGCAGGTGCCCAGGGAGCGCAGCACCCTCCAGGCCCCTCGGGTCTCTCTCTCAGGTGTCAGGTTTGATTCCCCCCTCCCCTCCTGCAAACCAAAACCCCCAGCTGCTGGCCCTGCCGCCTGCCTGCCCGGTCTCCCCAGCAGACCAGTTATCTAGTGTAAATACGGCCTGGCCCGGCTGATGTTTCTCCTGGGGGAAGATGGATGAGGCGACCATAGCCTCGGGGTGCTGCCTGGATCTGGGGTACAGCTAGCGAGCCAGCCAGAGCCAGCCAGAGCCAGCCAGAGCCAGAGTGCGGGCTCCAGGGAGAAGGTGCAAGACACAGGCCTGAGGCGTACACAGGAGCCGTGGCCTCAGGAAGTGAGGCCCAAGACTCCAGGGAGCCCACGGGAGTGGAGAAGGCCGAGAGGCAGAGGGCCCCCAGAGTGGGGTGCTGCCAGCCTGGTGGAGGTGGGACAGCACAGGTCCTCCCCTTCTGTCCTGGGAGGGCCACTCAGACCCCACCTGCTCCAAGAACCTTCTGGAACCATCTCTCCCTTAAGCTTGCTCTCTCACACATCTCTCCAGGCCTCCTGCTGGGCCCTGAGCTCCTGCAGGGCCGGGACGACCCCTCCGTGTCCTGCACTGGGCCTGGGGGGAGGTGACTGTGATGGAGATGAGGGAAACGTCCCCTTAGACGTCACCACGGGCAGGGGGGCCTTTGGTGACCGACGGCTCCTGCCCTCCTGGGGGCCCCATGGCTGCTTCAAAATGAGGTCAGCTCCAAGGCCCCAGAAGGAATCCCCCTGCCCCGGGCCTGGCCAAGCCCAGAGCTGGGCCTGGGAAACCATGGGCTGGTGGAGCCGGGTGGGGGTGGGGCTGGTGTGCAGAACCGAGTCTGGAGTTTGTCCCTTGCAGGCCAGAGCTCTGGGAAGGACAGCTCTGAAGCAGGGGGCCCATCCCCCTCCACCGTGCCCCTTTCCAAGCGTCTCTTCCTGCCTCTCCCTCCCCCTATCCCACCAGCCGGCCCTCACCCTAGCCTCCCTGCCCTCTGGGCTGCCCACTCACACCCTCCCCCACCCCTCCGGAGCAGCCTCCCACCCACAGGTGCCCCTGGTGTAGGACAGCCCCCGACACCCCCATCCCCCACCCTCCCCAGGCCCACGTGGGATGGGAGCTGGAGGGAGGGTGCTGGTGTCATGGAAAATCCCTGCGGCAGCCAAGGTCAGTGTTTGCAGACGGGGCCTGGCCTGGAGCCAGGCCTGCCTCCCTGGCCAGCTCCTTCCAGCCCGTCTCAGAGGCCAGCTTTGTGCAGGGGCCCTTGGGGTACCCTGGGGCTGCTCTGGGTGCCTGGGAGCTGGGGCCTTCTGGAATCTGGGGGACTGTAGCATTCACATTCCCATCACTCACTGTACGCATGGGTAGACCAAGGCCCAGAGAGGGGCAGGGACGAGGCCCGGGTCAGGGTACGTCAGTGACGGAGCCAGGGCTGGAATCCGGGGCCTCCTGTCCTCTCATTGCCCCGGCTGTGGATGGGAGCAGCCTGAACTCTGGTCAGATAGGCCAAGGGATAGTGGCGGCTGGGTTAGCGGCTTCCATTCAGTCAAGGGCTAGCCTGAGGCTGGGCTGGGCTTGAACTTGAAGTAGACCCCAGTGATCCACCCAAGGGCCCTGACCTCAAAATCTTTTCTTCTTGGAAGTAAACCAGATGGACCTTATGAGCAGAAGCTTCCTGAGGTTCGGAAACTTCAATGGCCCACCCAAAGAAGAGGTTGTTTTCACCCAGATTATTGAAACGCACGGCAAAGGTGGTAAGTGCGTTAGGGCGAGGGTTGAGAAAGAGGGCTGCGGTATCAGGGAAGACTTCATGGAGGAGGTGACATCTGCCCTGGGCGCCGAAGAATGCACAGGAGTTCAGGGAGCTGCTGCAGCAGGGCCACTACGCGAGGAAGATGCTGGGAGGCCAGGGGCGTCGGAACCAGGCCCGAGCAGGGCTGGCGGGCGTTCTTACACACGGGGCCCGGCAGACGGGCCGGGAGCACCTCAGAACCTCTGAGACGCGTCTACCCCCTGACCCTGCAGTGCCACTTCTAGGAATCTCTGCTGGGAAAATAACCAGGGATCGGAATAAAGATTTATGGACAAGGATGTTTATAGCAGCATTTTCATTGTGAAAAATTGTAAGCGGTCCAAATGGTCGCCAGCAGGGCTCGGCTAAACATATTAAGGTATATTTATGTGGTGGAGTGCCGGGCGGCCATTAGAGCCCTGTTCTAAGGAGCCCCTCAATTGCATGGAAAGCCAACCACGCGGTGTTAAATAAAGGAGCCGGCGCTGCACTCTGTGTTCCGTGGGGTCCCACGCCAGATAGGTGCCTATTACAGACGTGTACACACACACACACACACACACACACGGACGGAGAAGCCAGAGGGAACGGGCTGCAAAGCGTCCCGAGTTAATTCCTGAACAGCGGGCTCACGAGGGCGTTTAGTTTTCTCTTCATGCAATCCACGCGCTCAACAAAAGAACCTACTGCTAAGAACCTTTCTACTAAGTAGAAAATGATGACTATTACAGACCTCAGAGCCACAAAAACCCCTCGGTGTTCTTGGAGCAGGGAGCTGGCTGAACTGACGCGGGAGGCTGTTGCAATGGACAAGGCTACAGTTTGAGGAGCTTTGAAGGGTGAGTTTAGGAAGTTGGAAGGCAGTGGGGAGCCATCGGCAGCTCAGAGCAGGGCGGGGAGGCAAGCTCAGAGAGGCGCCAAGGTGTGCTGGCGGCCCTGGGCGGCGGGGTGGCGCTGGGCGGTGGAAGGCAGGTTGGGGCGGGGGGGGGGGGTCCGGGTGTCAACTGCTCAGGCCTGAACCAGGAGGAAGCCGAGCATACAAGAGCTCCAGAGGGAGGGTGGGTGGGTGCGCGATGTATGAAATGCACTCGCCTTTGTGGGTGACGCTGTAGGCTACCTGGGGGGAGGGCTTTTGTCTCTTCTCTAATACGTCCCCCGGGGCTAGAAGCGCGCTGGGCACACAACAGGTGCTCAGGAAACCTCTGCTGAATGAGTGAATTAAGACGAGGGAGGCATGAACGGAGCCTGAGGTTTGCATGGAGTGGAGGCAGGGAGGTGGCCACCGGCAGGATGGAAGGTGAGACCTGAGTGGGGCAGTGTCTCGCCCAGGGCAGAACCCCGCCCCGGGGAGGGCGCCGACGTGAATCGGGTGCTGTGCCCCAAGCCTGCGGCTCTCAGCATCCTTAGGGCGTCTGTGGGGGGGGGGTGAGGGCCAGCAGATTGACTTTGGTGGAGTTTTAATTAAGTGAATCCCCCAGGGACAGCCTGGCCTTGAGAAGGAATTCTACCACTCGACTGGAGGTGCACTTGGCCCTTCCGGCAGGCACCTGGGGTGCCAGTCCTCCCCACACACGTCTTAGAGGGCTGTGACGGTAACTCCGGCCTCGGGCTGGTCCCGCTCGCACATGCACACCCCCTGGCTCCTCCCGTGCTGGCCGTGGAGGAAAAGCAGGGCCGTGCTGGCGTCTCCCTGCCAGACTCCCCAGAATGGGACCGACCGCTCTCTGCTGGGCGCTCGGTTGGGTCTCTGTGGCCGGCCCAGGTGTGGCCCGCAGCCTGGCTGCTCAGAATCCCACCTTGCAGGCAATGTTACCAGGACGGGGTGGGGCCCAGGGGGCTGCAGGTGCATAGGAGTGCCTGACCTGGAGTCCAGAGGCCTGGCTCCCGTTCTAGCCACAGAACCAGGGTCAACAAAAATGTATGAAGGGCCAGGGAGTGAATATTTCAGACTTCCCAGGTCCTACAGCTCTGCCACCGAACCAAGAAAGCAGCCACAGACTCCTCGCAAATGAACAAACATGGCTGTGTTCCAATAAAGCTTTATTGACAGAAACAGCTGGGGGGCCGGATGGAGCCCATGGGCTGGCTTGGGGAGCCTGCTCCAGGGCCTTTCTTAAGCCATGTCTGTTTCTTGAGACTCGGCTTTCTTGTCCATCAGGTGGGACATTAGAAGTTCCCTAGATCTGTCCTCTCTGAAAAGTTGTTTTCCTAATAACTCGCCAGCTCCCCCTCCTGTTGCCTGCTCCATGCCCAGGCCTGGGTGAGTTGGGAGCAGGGCCATGTCCTCACCTCCCTGTGGAATTGGAATCCACAGCTCCTGGGAGGGCCCATTTCCATGTTTCTGGACACCGCTCATGCTCTTTCTTTCTTTTTTTTTTTTTCCCCACCCAACAAGCTTCTGCTTCTCCATCAAAGCCCATCTCCAAAGTCACCTCTTCTCTGAAGCCTTCCTGGATTTCACCACCTAGACAAAGCCAGTGTTCCTGGGGCCCTTCGTTCATTTCTCATCAACTTTTAGACCCTCATCTATGCAAGCAGCAGTGGTGTGAGTCCTTCCTGTGTACTTTGCCCTGAGTTCTAGAATAATAATAATAATCCTGGGTATTTTACAGGCTCAGGTCTTCATCATTTAGACAAGGACTCCCATGCGTTCTATTGTTGGAGCGTGCACAGCAATCCTATAGAGGAAGGGTCGCTATCATCCCGATTGTACAGATGTGGAAACTGAGGCTCATAAAGTGTTTTATCTCAGGCCGCAGATGCTAGAATCAAACCTGAAACCCAAAGGCAGTTCTCTTTCCACCGTACCCGGCTGCCCCAGGACGCTCACACAGGGGTGGCCGTCAGGGGACCACTGTGTGACCACAGGCGAGAGCGCCCCCTCTGGGAAAGAAGGCAGCAGGAGGAGGTTGTTGGGGGCCATGCATCAGCACCCTAGGTGCCGGGCCTTCAGGGACTAGAGCAGGATTCTCGGTGGGGAGCCCGGAGACGGGGCCACAGGGACTGCTGGCTGCCCAAGACAACACACTGGGCCTCCCGCTGCTCACGAGGCCTTAGTCCCGGCCCGCACCGAGCAGATTCGGCGCACAGGGTGAGGACCCCCGGGCTGGCCTGGTCAGCCCAGCCCTGAGTAGTAATAAGCTCCCAGCTGAAGCACTGGGGCGCTCAGAGCCGATGCCAGACAGGCAGAATCCCGGCTCTGCCCTCTCTCCCTGGAGGCGGCCCTCCCTGCACCCAGGGCTACGTGGAGTCGGGGAGGAGGAAGCCGCCTGTCCCCGGCTGAGTCTCCCGGAGCCTCCGGGAACCTTGTTCGTCCTTGGGATCTCCCTACTGACTGCTGAGTGCCGAGGAGCCCCCAACACCCCTCCTCCACGCAGTCCTGGGGGCCCGGCTTCCTTTTGCGGCCTTGGCTGCTGCTTTCTCATTTCGGCCCCGTTTGTCCACTCCATCTCCCTGTGCACACCGAGGCTCCTGAGGACACGGGTGGCGGCTCAGGGCCTGGCGTGAGGTAGCTAACCGCGAGGCTGCCGCCGCCGCCACTGGCAGCGAGGGCACAGAGTGTTTGCATGCCAGATGCCATCCTAAAGCCTCTGCACCTGCGATTTTATTTAACCGCCACAAACATTTCAGGAGATGAGTCTCATCTCCATTTTAGAGATGGAAAAACTGAGGCATAGCAAGTTCCCGTGACTCATCCAGGCCACACAGTTGGTAATGGCTGAGTCAGGGTTCAAGTTCAAGCCTATTACCTCATAAAGCCTAGTCAATGTTAGAGGAGTGGATGCTGAATTCCGGCGGGCAGGTGCACGGGGAGGCTGAGCCGAGAGGTTGGGGGACTTGGCCCGGGCCACCCTGGCCTGCAGCAGAGCCAGGCCTTCTGAACTCATTTCCTGTTCTCTTTCTTCCTCAACTCGGTGGCCGCCAGGTTCTCTGGACTGGGGACAGGGACTCAGGTCCCTGACCCTTCTGCGTGGGACCTTCGTGAGTTGTTCCTCTGCAGGTTGTTGTGGGCAGTGGGTAGGCTGGTGCTCACCCCTGCCAGAGGTCCCCCTTCTCCCAGCCGGGCCTAACTGTGCACTGGATCTCCGTGGGGACCCTCCACTTGCCGGAGCCAGAGGCAGGAGATGGCAGCCTCAGTCTGGCCGCAGGTCCCGGTGGAGCTCCTGGAGAGACACCTGCCCCAGCGGAGGGGACCCGCTGCCTGGGGAGGCTGAGTCAGAGACGGGGGCCCCTGGAGACTGTCGCACTTGGCAGTTCTCAAGAATATCAGCTGGAAAATCAGGAGGCGAAGAGGGCTTCGTTCCCTCTTAGCTTGTCTTCATTAATTAATTAACTGAGTCAACATTGCTTAAGCATCTACTCCTCCATGCCAGCTCCGGGGCCAAGCGCTGGGAGCGGATGCAGAGCTGCGGTGGCTGGGCCTTGTCTGCTGGGGACAGAGAGCCACCGGCAGGCAGGTGGACAAGAGCCTCGGTCATGCCAGGGGCCGTCCACTGGAGGGGGGACTGCGGGACCCCCCGAAGCAGGACAGGGAGTTGGAAAGCAGCAAGCACGCCAACCTCCCTGCTGTGAACTGGACATTTGCTGCCCCTGGCAGCCTCCAAAGGGGCCCCTGGACATGGGGACGTGGAGTTCAGGGTTGGTGTGAGCACCCAGCTGGTGTGCAGAGCCACTGGACCCTGCGGCTCACTACGGATGGGATCAAGATCCATGCCCAAGGCCACGCTCTCTTTTCCCCTCCCTCCTTCCTTGCTTTGGCACGTGTTTATTTTGCCCTTTGCTAGTTTAAAAAATCTGCTTCATTTTAGAACGCTTTCATACGTCCAGAATTATTGCAGGGAGCTCCCTTGTTTGAACTCGGCACCTCTTCCACAAGGATGCCGTGCCAGCTGCGGTGCTGTCTCCCTGTCCCCCCAACTGCCTTCTCCCACAGAGCCTGCCTCCTGCTCTGGGCCCATGAGCGTGCCCAGCTGCAGCCACTACCTGAGACTACCACAGGCCCCGCAGGGCAGGATCTGACCTTGAATGGCCATGCCCTGCATGCTGTTGGGACTCAAACTACATGAGGATGGAGGGGTTGTCCCAGCCAAAGACCCTCTCTCTCGAGCCGACCATTGCTTCCAGCCAGGGGTTGGCAGGTGGCCCTGCAGGTTCTCAGCTGGGACTCCTGAGCCAGGGAGTATCGGGGGGCTGGGACACAGGGCACAGGGCCCGGGAGGCCATCAGGCTGGGGTGCCCACCCCCTCTCTACCTCTTTGAAACCATCCCCCCTCAAGGCTGGGCCTGGGCCGAGACACTGTGGTTTTCTCTGCTAGGAATTGGGCCGATGAGCTGAGGGCAGGATCAGCTCTGGGGAGCTGAGTAACAAGGTTGCAAAGACTTGGGTCCTGGCTGGGACCCAGGGGAGTCAAAGCCACGTTCACGTCCATGTTCCAAGGAAGAGATGCAGAGGGTGATGGGAGCAACACAGAGATAAGACTAACGGGGAGGGGAGGCCCGGGCTTCTGACCGCTGGCTGCGTGGGGCTGTTCCCTTTCTGAGGTCCAGTCCGAAGGGGCACCATGCCTTGGATAAGCCCCGTGCCTTGCACCCCATGGGAAGCTGGCCCCTGCTTGGTTGCACAGCACTCTGCAGAGTTAAGGAGATTCCTGCTGCATCCTCGCGGCAGCCCCATGCAGTGCCCGGGACGGGCGGGGGCCTTGGGAGCTGGGGTTGATGACACCTGCCAAGGCCGGGCTACACCTGGGTCCCAGGCCTGCTGCTTCTCCCACCTCCATACTGCCCCTCTGGTCCCCTCTCTTACGAGGTAGCGGGGTGACCGTGTGGTCAGAATAGTGGCAAAGTATCTCCTATAGGCCTGGTACATGGAGGCCCTCAGGAAGCAGGAGCTCTTATATTGTCATATTCTCTCTCTCTCTCTCTCTCTCTCTCTCTCTCTCTCTCTCTCTTTCTCTCTCTCTCTCTCCCTCCCCCCCACCCCTCAACACACACACACACAGTGCAAAAGCAGCTTTGAAATCCATGCATAGTATTTTTCATGATACACATTTTCCATAAACGTTTTGAAGACCTCTTGTAGGCGTGGATTTCAACATTTTTTTTTGTTTTTGGTAACAAAATAAACTCAGTTTTTAATTCCATTTTCCATGAACTTTTTGCCGCACTCTCCTATTTTAAGCACGGCTCTGAGCTGCTGCTCACCACCCAGGACCCTCCGCTATAGTCTGCGGACTTCCTGGCCCAGCACTCGGGCTGCTCATCCACAATCCGACACCCGCTCCCTGGCCTGCTCTCTCCTCGCTCCCCCACTCCGGGCCCCCCGTGTGCCGAGGCTCCTCTGCACCTGCACTGTGCACCCCTGTGAGCACCTCCTCTGGGGCGGTGGCTGTCTGCAGTTCCCTCCCTCGTCTCTTCTGCCTGCCAAGGGCGGCTCGTTTGCTTCCCCGGGAAAGTTTCCCCAGCCCCGGCTGGGAGGCTGTCCCTTCTTCTGGGCCTGGCATCTCCTCTTCCCACTGGCCACTCTGCCCACTGCCCGCCCAGCAGACACCGAAGCCGGCCTCGAGGGGTGGCGCGGCCCGGTGGTGCTGGCTCATCACCTGCTCCCTGCACTCCTTCCCGGTCACAGCTAGTGGCCCAGCCAGCTCCGGGCTGCAGGGAATTCGGAGGCAGCTGCCAGGAGGTGTGACAGGAGGCTTTTCTTAGGCACAGCAGCCTCCCCAGGGCACGGGGGCTCAGATGGTGGTGCTTGGCCCAGTGCCCAGGAGAAAAAGGACTCGAGGGAACAGGGACCTCATCCTGGGGACAGCTGTCGGGACCTCCCCTCCCTCTGAACCAGCCTGGGGACGTGGGGTCCTCCCCCCAACACCCACACAGGTGCGCAGGCTCATGCACGCACACACACTCGGACCAGCACCTGGCCTGTCCCCCACAGCGGCCTTTTGGCAGGACCCCATCACACAAGGCTGACAATACCAGGTCAGATGGGCTGCAGGTGGACAGACCAGGGAAGCTAGGGGGTCGCTGCCTCAGTGAAGGAGGTGGTCCCCCGTTGTTCCCACACGTCCCGGCCCTTAGGGATTTAAAGAAGCCACAGCCCCTGCATCCTCTCTCCCTCCGGCAGGATGGACACAGACTCCTGCTAGAAGCTGAGATTCCGTACTCTCCATGGAAACCCACTTCGCTGGACCCACACTCTGCTGGAAACAACCTTGTGCAGGGGGAAGCGACTCACACCTCTGCCTTCTCCCAGCCTGTCCTTGGGGAGGGCAGCACACAGCTGCTCCCACCCTCAGGGACACTGCCCTTCCCCTGAGCAGGGAGGCCGGCGCCTCGCCCCAGCCTGACCTCTGACCTCTGCCAGCCGCCCGCCATCCCAGCCTTCCATCCGCATCGCTGTGACACTGGCCAGGCCGGGGTCTAGTCAGAGTGACTTGTTGGCTCCCGTGGCCTACACAGGGCGCCTCGTTATGCATTGGTGTCCAGAACTTGCTTTTTATGGTGCCAAGAGCTGCAGGCTGGGCGGCGTCCCCAGGACCCAGGCGGTCTCCCGGGGCCCAGCTCTCTCCAGCTGCTGCCTGGAGTGCTGTTGTACCCCCTCTCCCCATCCCCACGCGGCTCTGGGCAAGCTGGCTTTCTCTGCACTTGACTTTATTCAAATGATTGAATGCCCCTGTCACCCTCCTCCTCCCCAGTTCCAAACAATACTGGCTAACATTTATACAGCGCTTACTACGTGCCAGGCACTGCTCCGAGCAAGCTAATATATATACCACGTTTAATCCTCAAACAGCCCTATTCAGGGCTGACTATTATTATCCCCATTTGAAGATGCAGGAACCGAGCCACAGAGAGGTCAAGTACTTGCTCAAGGTCACACAGCCAAGTACGTGCAGGGCTGGGCTCTTCCCTGCTCCGTCCCCAGCTGTCTCTGGGCAAGCAGGGAGCAGCGCGGGAGCTGACCACACAGCTCTCCATATGTGTGTGTGCTGCTTTCCTTTCTTGGTCACCCTGAGTGTCCTGACAGCAGGAGGGGCAGGTCACCATGGCTCACCCCAGTGAGAAATGAGGGGGCCCAGCTCGGAGCAGGTGAGGTGACACAGGGAAGGTCACGTGGTCATGCATGCGAGGCCAGGCAGAGAAGTGGGGATTTCCTGGAGGTCTTCCTGGCCCACCTGCTAGCTCCAGGCTGGACCCCGGCTTCCAGTGCAGCAGGGCCCCCCACCTTCAGCCGTCCAGTGAGGGGGCTGGTGAACTTGGGCTCTCAATGGGGGACCCTGGGGCAGGGGCCTCGCTTGCTCCACTCCGTTCCCGGTCCACGTTGGCACGGGCACCTGGACAGGGCAGCCAGCCAGCCACGTGCCAGTGTTACTTTAAAAATAAACCAGGGAAGAAGGAGGCATAAAAATATCCCCGGGGATGTGTGAGGAGCTAATTACTACCGGCCCCTATCCGGGCCTCGGCGGTGTCTGGGTGTTGGGTCTCCTTTGCTCCACGCTGCCTGTTGGGAGCTGAGTACCAGATCTTGCCTCTGGGGGCAGAGAGGCCTTCGGAACCCCAGGGGCCAGGGATGGAGGTAGCTGTGGGCGCGCTGGGCCCCAGGATGGGCAGGCCGGACAGGAAGGGAGCACCCAGGCTGGGCAGCCCAGGGGTCAGCCCCGGCAGTGAGCTCAGGTCTCCGGGCTCCTGCTGTGGTCGCTCTCTTGACCCTGCCTCGTCTCTGCACCCTGCTTGTGACTTCCCACTGGGATCATCCTGGCTCCCGAAGGGTCTTTGAGATCCTGAGCCCCTCCCTTTCCTCCCAAGTGTGCGAGGTGGCGGCGGCAGCCAGGTGGCTGCTTTTGCCACTTACAACTTCCTGTCCATCACGTCTTCTCCACGTCCCTCTCTTGAGAAGAAAGAAGTTGGAGGCGCTTCTCAACCCGTCAGGGGTCCTCCTGGCCACCACTCCCGGCTGCCTCCGGGGCCTCCCTGGTACTGAGCTGGGCAGCTGGGGGGGGCGGGGCCACACCCTCGCCAGCACGTGCCCCAGGGCTCTTGGCAACTCTTGCACCCCCCACCTTAGGCAGGAGGTGTGGGAATATCCTGGGGTGACCGGGAGGGAGGGACATGGGCCCAGCCAAGGACAGAGCTGAGGACGGAGGAGCAGGGATCAAAGAGAAAAAGCAGAGCTTTCCAGAGCTTTCCCAGAGGAAGGAGGCAGAGGCCAAGAGTGCTAGGAGCTGACAGAGATGAGATCAAAGGACAAGGGTGGACGGGAGGTGGGGGGCGGGCAACAGAGCGCAGGAGCTGGTGGCCCAGGGTCGGGGAGCTGCTGTAGGAAGGGCAGGGGCTTGGGACTCTGGCTCCTGGCGGGGTGCCCTGGCCGTGGGCCTTGTGTGTGTGGAGTCGGTATAGGGAACACTACCCCCCGGGCTTTGCAGGTGGCCGTGGAAAGACCTAGAAACAGGGGGCCAGTGCTGTGGCGTAGTGGGTAAAGCCGCCACCTGCAGTGCTGGCATCCCATATGGGCACTGGTTCGAGTCCCAGCTGCTCTACTTCCAATCCAGCTTTCTGCTGTGGCCTGGGAAAGCAGTGGAGGATGGCCCGAGTCCTTGGGCCCCTGCACCCGCGTGAGAGACCTGGAAGAAGCTCCTGGCTCCTGGCTTCAGATGGGCACAGCTCTGGCCATTGCAGCCAACTGGGGAGTGAACCAGTGGATGGAAGTCCTCTCTCTCTCTCTCTCTCTCTCTCTCTCTCTCTCTGCCTTTCCTTCTCTCTCTGTGTAACTCTTTCAAATAAATAAATAAATCTTTTTTTTTTTTTTAAGAGACCTAGAGAGAGAAGGAGCTGTGGTATTGCTGTCCCATCCCCTGCTTCCCCTGGAATCTGATCCTTCTGCCCCACCCCCACCCCCTGCAGGCCCAACAAGTACAAAAGATGCCCCCAACCCCCCTCCTGGCATGAGCTGCTGACTGGGGCGGTGCTCAGGGTAACACCTCCAATGGCCACCGTGTTGCCAGATGCAGAGGTGGTTTCCCTGTGGTCGGTGGACTTGACCCCCTGGCCGCTGCGGGTACACTGACTACAGCTGCTCCTGGCCCCGGCTTCCTTCCCAGCTCCTTCCTTGCTGGGCACCCCTGTGTCAGGGTAGGGTCCTCCACACCAGCGCCCTCTTGTCCAGCACATGACTCGGCATCATTTCTATCCGGTGACTCCTGAGCTTAAACCCCGGCCTTGACTTCTGCCCCCCGCCACAGGCTTGTCTGTCTAGCCGCCTTCAGGGGTGCGTAACGAGCACCTCGCATTTCACCTGGATGTCTACTGCACAAGTCTTGGATCCCTTCACCAAACCCACTCCTGGGCAGGTTCCCCTTTCCACGCACTGAGTCTTCACTGTCCACGCACTGCTCAGCGCAAAGCCCCGGGACCTCCTTGACTATTCTGTTCCCCTGATTTCTGCAGGTCTCTCCCTCCTCTCCCCGGCACACACATCCACCACCTGCAAGCCCGCCCACTCCACCTCTCCAACACAGCCTCACTCCACTGGCCCCCTCCACCTCCCTGGCCCCCACCTGGCCCAATTCCCTGCCATTCTCTCTGTGAGTTACTAACTTGGCCTGGCTGGTCTCCCCGCTTTCCCGCTTCTGCTATAACCATCTGGCCTCCACAGAGCAGCCAGAGCGATCGGGTACAAATTTAAGGCATAGCAAGTCACAGTCCTGTGAAAACCCTCCAGTGATACCATGGTCTGAATGTGTCCCCCCAAGATTCCCAATCATTAGTGCAATGGTGTTTGGAGGTCGAGGCTTCGGGGGCATGGAGAGCGCTCACGGTGGGGGGATGAGTGCCCTTTTCCAAGGGGCTCCAGGGAGCTGCTTCGCCCCTTCCGCTGTCTGGAGACACAGCCAGAGGCACCACCCCTGCTCCAGGAAGTGGGCCTCCCGGGAGACACCTTGATCTTGAACTTGTCCGTTTTGCTGCAGAAGCCTGAGCAGACTAACGCGAGTGACAGAACCAGCAAGGGCCCTGCAGGCACCAGCCCTCCCATGTCCCAGACTCTCGCCACCTCTGCCCCCGCTCCTCACGCGGGCCGGAAACTCTGCACTTGCGGCTCCCCTGCCTGGAAGTCTCCCATCTCCCGCCCCCCCTCCGTCTCTGCACTGCAGGCCCCGTCCTGGCCCTGCGGCCCTGGCTGCCGCCTCTCCTCCCCACCACTCCCCGCCGCTTCCCCTCGCTGCCCTGTCTTTCAGGCATTCATTCCATTGAGATGGCACTGCTTATTTGTGATCACAGAATTTAATTTACTGCCCGTCTACTTCCTCTGAAGTGTAGCCCCCAGGGAGAGCAGTGGCTGCCTTTCTTCCCTGCTAAGTCCCTGGGGCCCAGCCCAGTGCTTGACACACAGAGACGCTTAGAACCACCGAGCCGGTGGAGGGAGGAGTGTGAGAGCGAGTCGGGGGCTCCGAGGCCTGGCCTTGTCAGTGAGCTGCTCTGTGGCTCACCCCCAGCCCCTGCGGCTCATCTCTCGTGGAGGAGAAAAGGGTCTCCCTGCCTCAGTGGCTCTCACAGGACCCGAAGGACCCCAGGGATCACCATGAAGCTGTTCACTGCCCCCTGAGCCCTAGTCCTGTAGCAGGGGTCGATGGCAGCCCCTGAACACGCTCTGATGCAGCCACAGACAGATCAGAGGCACTAGAGGCAACAGGCACCTGCTCCGTGTCCCATAGACACGCTCAGACACCACACCCCGCTAACCTCCCTGGGGGAGGGCGAGCGGGGCCCAGGCTGGTCCGTGAGCAGGGTGTCAGCTGCTGGGGCCCTGGCAGAATGGCTCAGGTCCAAGATGGCTCCCTCTGCAGCTTCGCCCCCCCCCCCCCCCACGTTGGAAGACGCCAGCTGGGGTCAGCCTGCTCTGGGCACTGCTGTGGGAGCTGCCGCGGGAGCAGGCTGCGTTTCCGGCTGGGCGGCTCCTGCATTCCGGCCGTCCCAGGGGCTGGGGCATTGGACTCGCTCTGCTGATAAGCCAGACCTCGGCCACAGGCAGAAATGCTGTCTTTCCAGAAAGGGGTGACTGGGAGGTCCTGGACGAGCTCTATTCTTGGGAATGGTCACAGAGGAAGTCCTTCCAGGGCTCGGCCAGCGTGGGGTGAAGCGGGGACAGGAGCAGAATTGCGGACAGTGTGTGTCTCGGAGGGGAAGGCCAGGGGAGGTCGGGCAGGCAAGTTCTGAACTCTACGGGGCTTTGGCACCCCCAGCGCGATCCCTCACAGATAAGGCCAGGGGTGCCCGGGCCCAGGGCCTGCTGTCAGGTGGGAGCAGAGGACCAGTGGAGTGGCCCGGACACCCCATGTGTCTTAGCTCAGCTGCACTAAGCCAGATCATCCGTCAGCCACAGCAAGGACCCTGGGGACCTGCGGCCACAGGCCGGGGACAACAGGAAGATGAGCACTCAGGACTGGGGGCACCAAGCTGGACACAGCAGCCCCGAGGACTAGGCCACTACTGGGCCTGGGTCTAAGTTTCCTCTCTCTCTCTCTCTCTCTCTCTCTCTCTCTCTCTGGCTTTGCCTGGAGGTGAACCAAGGACAAGAAGGGCTCCCGCGCCAGAGACCCGGGGCCCCCGGAAGGCTTACTCTGACCCCCTCCATGGAAAATCCGTGACCCAGAGCCAGGCTGGAGTGAGGCTGTGCTGGCTCAGCCTGGCCAAGGTCCTCGGGTTGGTTCCTGGTTGAAGGGGTCTCCTCCTCCTCTGAGCCCCTCCTGAGGACGTGCGGGAGAGCAGGCTGAGAGCTGGACCCACGTTGGGGGGGCAGCCTGAGCCCATTCAGCCCCCTTCTCCGGGGGCTGCCTTCTCTCTGCCTCTGCTTTCTCCGCCACCTGGCTCACCCCAAGAGCACTGGCTTGGGGGTTAGCAAAAGCGTTTTCCCCAGCCTCCCTTTCCGTGTTTCTGAGACGCCAAAGAAACCCAGAAAGAACATGCTAGCAGCTGGCGAGTGGCCCAGGCTCCCCAGTGCAGACTGCTGATCCTAACAGGCTCTCTTCTCCTCTGTGGGGCCCAAACCTGGCTGCAGAGCCCCACCACCTGAGGAGTCTCTAAGCCGCAAAGCCTCCTGGGCTTGCCCCAGCCCTCATGAATGAACTCCTGGAGGCGGGGCCCTAACACCCACTGCTCTCCCACTCCACACAACTGCTGCTGCTCTGACGGCCAGCACAGCAGGGCCACCACTGGGGAGCAGGTGAGTCGCCCAAGTCACCCCCAAAAGGCCCCTCTTAGGAACTGTCCTGCTGTTCCCATTTCTTTTTCTTTTTCTTTTTTTCTTTCTTTCTTTCTTTTTTTTTTTTTTTTTTTTTTTTTTGACAGGCAGAGTGGACAGTGAGAGAGAGAGAGAGAGAGAGAGAGAGAGAAAGGTCTTCCTTTGCCGTTGGTTCACCCTCCAATGGCCGCTGCGGCCGGCGCACTGCACTGATCTGAAGCCAGGAGCCAGGTGCTTCTCCTGGTCTCCCATGCGGGTGCAGGACCCAAGGACCTGGGCCATCCTCCACTGCCTTCCCGGGCCACAGCAGAGAGCTGGACAGTTCCCATTTCTAGCTCAGGTTCCCACCCTGTGCAGTGGGATGGTGCTGGCAAATGCGTGGAACCAAGGCCAATCCCAAGACAACCACCGTCCCCTCCTTATGGCCAACACTGCCCTTTCTGCCGTGCCCCTATCATCCGCACTGTGGGGAAGACCCAGCTTCAGCCATGTTCAAGGGTGAGGGCAGTTGGGTTGCTGGGAGAGGAGCTGGGTTCAAGGCTGGAAGGTATGGATTTGACTCTAGCCCCCACCCTTGCTCTGGGTTGCAGGAAGTGACCTCATTGTCCAAGTTCACTTCCTTCTTTGGCGCAGTAGGAATAATGACAACACCTACACCTTGGGGTCAATGTGAGGGTCAGAAGAGATACCAGATGACTTTGGGCACAGTCCCTGATCCCCTGGGGCCTCAGGGTGCTCGTCTGTAGAATGGAATTATTATAGCACCTCACCTCTCGCCCAGAGTACAAGGGCTGAATGAGGAAATGCATACCAAGAGCTCAGTCCAGAGTCACCTCCCAGTGGATGGCAGCCTTGGTTTAAGACCGTGGGAGCTGAGGGAGGCCCTGGAAGGAGTGGCAGCTTCACACCGGGTCTCAGATCTGCAAGGAACAACCGTGGCAGAGCCACTTGTCCCACTGATCCACCTGCACTCTGTGGGCCCAGGTCCCAGGGAGCTCACTTGCCTGGGCAGGGCTAGGCCTGTTCTGGAGGGGAGGGTCGGCCCTGAGAAGCCCCCCGAGATGGCCCTGAGATGGTTATTTCTGAGTCAGAACCGGGGTCAGGAGAGAATGTTCCTGAAGAGGGTCACCGCGTTCCCACTGAGCTCTGGAGCCTCGAGTGGAGATCAGGCAAACGGGCCACTCGTGATCCTGAATGTGCACCGGGGTGGGTGTGGGGGTGAGAGCAGAAGCGGGAGGCTGCCCCCGCAGGAAACATCACATCCCTGCCCCCACCCTGTGTTGGTTGAGGACAAGTCACCTCCCACAGCTCTGCACCTCCCCAGGGGCTCCTGTGCACCCCCAGAAGGCTTTGCTGCTACATCGAACTCCGGCAGGGACCTTTGGCCCCAAGACGGAAATGGGCAGGGGAGGGAGTGGAACCACTCTCTGGGGACCAGCTGTGGGCTCCGGGTGACCAGGGTAAGGGTGAACTGAGGCAACCAGGGCTCAGGTGGCCACTGCCCTTGGCGTCAGCTCAGGTCACGAGGCACCCATGGTTCAACTGGGGTCACCAGGCACCCACTGGCTCAACCGGGGCTGGGGACACCCCCTGGTCAGGATCCGGAGAGGCTGGGTCTGTCACTTCCCTCCTCCCGTGCTCATCAACTCAAGGCCACCCTGAATAGTCCAGACCCCTCTAGGGTCTGCTCCCGGCCACCTCTTCTCCAGCACACTCACGCCCCTCAGCCTGCCGTGCTGACCCTTGCCCCGGAAGCTCTTTTGGCCAACTACCGCCTCCTGAAGTCCTCACTCACCCCTGCAGCCTGCCTCAAGTGCTACCTGCCCAGCGCCCTTGGACTTGGCATGGATACCACTCAGCCAACGCTTCTCAGGAGCACCAGACCCACGGCTGCTTGGGAAGGGCCCGGGCTCCATTTCCCGTTCTCCTGGTGCCTCGGGCAGTGCCTGGCCCACGGGCGATCCAGACAGCTCTGTGATTTTTGGTAAACTGAACTGAAACGAAGGCGCAGCAGGTAAAGCCCCCACCTGCAGTGCCGGTATCCCATATGGGCGCCAGTTCAAGTCCCAGCTGCTCCACTTCCCATCCAGCTCTCTGTTATGGCCTGGGAAAGCAGTAGAAGATTGCCCAAGTCCTTGAGCCCCTGCACCCACATGGGAGACCCAGAAGAAGCTCCTGGCTCCTGGCTCCAGGTTGGCTCAGCTCTGGCTATTGTTGCCAATTGGGGAGTGAACCAGCAGATGGAAGACCTCTCTCTCTTGCTCTCTCTGCCTCTCTTCTCTGTGAAACTCTGACCTTCAAATAAATAAATAAATCTTTTAAAAAAATGGCTAAACCCAGTTCTCTTTGGAAGATGTCCCAGAGGAGGGGGTGGGGGGACCCCAGGACACTCCTGAGTTCCACACTGAGTACTGCTGCCTCCTTAAAGATCAAGAAATCAAAGCACCCTAAAGCTGAGAAGAATCTAAAAAGCCGTTCACTGCACCGCCGCCGGCTACCCGGTCAGAGCAGGGGTCTTTTCGATGTGTCCACCTGGCTAGGCCAGACCCCCAGGTAGTCAATGAAACACTAATCTAGGGATCGTGATTAAAGTCCACGATCAGTTGGCTGTCAGTAAGGGAGCACAGCCTGGGAGAATCTGCGACATTCGACTGGGATCGTCCTAGGGAACCTGGCTGAGCTTGGTTCAATCAGTGGAGCCACCTTCAGAGCCGAGCTGGAGAAATTCTGTCTGCAGGCAGCGGCTCTGCCAGGCCGCGGAGGGAGCTCCAGGCTGCCCTGCCTGACGGCCAGCCCTGTGGATTCCAGATTTGCCGCCCCAGCCTGTGCCATCCTATCAGCCAGTTCCCTGTGATGTATTTCCTGATACAGGTCTCCTCCTGGTTTTGCTTCTCTAGTTGAACCCAGATTGCTACAGGTGGCTTCTGCAGCATGCCTGTCCAGTGTCTGCTTGTATGCCTCCTGTGACGGGGAGCTCACCACCTTCTGAGCCAGCACGGTACATCTTTGGTCGGTGTCAACTAGAACAATTCTGCCTTCTATTGGACTGAATCTTTCCGTGGATCCTATTGGCTCAACCGTGCGGGCTGAGAACAAGGCTGTCCTCTCACCTCCCAGTAGCCCAGTGGACCTCTGCTATGGCGTTCGGGCTCTCTGTGCTCGCCAAGTGTCCCGCCTTTGACACGCGGCTTCTCACCCTGACTGTCTTCCTCTTAACATTTGCAAACACACACGGCCTGACGGGTCCAAAGGAAAACAGGCCCCTGCTGCTCCCTGCGCCCCCACTGCCAGCTGTCACGGGAGAGTCTTTCTGGCAGCCATGGGGCCCCACAGGGGCCTGTGCTGTCTGCATCCTTGCCCGTGGGAAGCCACGCTCTCGTTCTGAGAGAAGAAATGAGCCTGAGCTGTTGCTTCTAGTGGGAGCTGGAAACTCCTGCCCTTGGGCCCCCGGGCAGTGCTGGGGACTGCATGACGGGGGGTCCCCAAGATTCACAGGCTGGAGTGGAACTAGGTCCCCGTGCGGAGTGCTCGGAATGGGATCAGTGCCCTCGGGAAGAGGAGACAGGAGCTCGTTCCCCTGTCCCTGCCCACTCTCCGAGGCCACAGCAGGAAGATGGCGCCCTGGAAACCAGGGAGTCCCCACCGGGCCCTGGGCTGCTGCACCCTGATCTGGTCTTCTTAGCCTTGAGGACCATGGGGAAGAAATGCGTGCTGCCTAAGCCGCCCTTTGCGGTCACTCGTGCAGTTAGGGCAGCCCGAGGCCACTGAGCCAGGCAGGGGCCCGGGGCCCCGCTCCGGGCACCCGTTCTCCACAGATGGAGGAGCTTTGCTGGCAGACGGGGAGGTGGGGTGTGTGGGGGGGGAGGACAGCGTCTGAGGACCAGTGGCCTCCTGCTCACCAGCTTCCCCAGGGGCCAGCCCATCCCTGCCCCTCTCCTTTCCCCCACCCCACTGCCGGCTCCACAGCTCCCAGGGCAAGGCAGCCTCCGCGAAGGGTGCGCAGCTCTGATGTCTCCACCACCACATCTCTGAGGCTGTGCCCGGCGCCGAGTGGTCTTTGCCGCACATCTCTTGGCTACTCCAGGTTCTTTGAAATGCTTGCCACCTGATGTGCAGCATCAACAGCCTCAGCGTCCCTAGGGCTATGGGTGGGGGCTTGTGTGGGGATGCAGATTCCCAGGCCCGGCCCCAGACCTAGGAGTCAGAATTTGTATGCAAATGCGATCACATCGCAGACTGAGACGCTTTCCTTTGGAGAATTCCATGCTACCGAGCAGGCTTCGTCAGCTTCCGCTCCTGGAACGCTTCCTCTGTGTGGGTGGGGAGGTGACCACTCTCTGCCTCTGCCAGGGCCACAGGGCTGAGAGGTGGGGTGGAGAGTGCGCCACTCAGGCAGACAAAGAGCCCAGCCCCAGCACAAGGACAGACTCCCCCGACCCCCACGTGCCCCCTCCCCAAAGGGGAACCAGCCTTTGTGAAGGGTGAGGGTGGGAGGGAAACCCCAGCCTGGCAGGGGCCTCAGGGTCCCAGCCACCCAGAGGCCATCTTTCTCTCAGGGACCTCTCCTGCCTCCGGCCACAGCTCTAGCACGTGGCAAAGTGGAGGTGTGAGTTGGGGCAGTAGCTTGGGGTGGGGCATCTCCAGGTGAAAGACAGGTCCCCGGGAGCCATCTGGGGGCCGCAGGAGCTGGGCGTTTCTGCACAGCAAGGGAGCGGGCAGGGACCAGGAGGTGGCCACAGGAGCTGGGCAGTTGACCACTCTCTGTGCTGCCATAAGAGGCGTCCATCACGGGGCTCTCGGAGGACCAGAGGATAGTGAGGGAGGCGGGGGGTGGAGGGAGGGAGCGCAGGGAACAGGGCTCAGCCGCTGCAGCCATCAGCCATTGAAGCGCCCACACGGAAAACACAAGGACGGGGGCTACAGTTCCTCCTGGGCCCCATGCTCCACCCATCATTCTGTGCGTGAGACCCTGAAGTCCGGCCTCAGCGGAGCGCCCTACGGACACCCTGCTACCTACACCCTGCACCATTTGCTGCATCGGCACAGAAAGAAATGCGGGGCTCTATGGGAACACGCACCCTCCACACCTGCGTGGATGTCCTGGGCTGACTCCCAGCCCTGCTGAGTTTCCCTTCCCTTGACTTCCGGGTGACGGCGCTGGCCCCCAGGGCAGCGAGGACAGGCTGATGGCCGAGAGCGCCCCGCCTGGGCGACAGCTGAGATCGGTCTCCGTTCGAGCTCGGCCTGGTCCCTGGCTGCTGCCTGGTTGCAGGGAAATGTTTTTACATTTTGTAGAATTACAAAATCCACTCACAGGCTCACCGTTTGCGCTGCCAGCTGAAAGCTGTTTTTAGTGGTGATTTGCGCTACATGCATCTGTGATTGTTTATGTTTTCTTTGGAAATACTTATTGTGTTTGTCCTGTCCCCCTGCGGCCAGGCGTGTGTCTTCTATTTCTGTCCTGTTCTGGCTCCCACTCCCTCCGGGCCTCCGGCCCTGGCCCCCGCCGGTGCTGCCTGGGACCTGGACATGAAGGCGGGAGGATGCAGTGAGGAGGACTTTGGGCGGGCCACACCCACTCAGCAGAGGAGGCGCCCGAGGGGTGGTCTTGGAAGTTACTGCCTCCACTTCCTGGACAGGAGCTGGGCTCACTGTGGTCACAGCAATGCTTGGGGACACAGCAGCTCCCTTCCAGCACGCGAGAGCAACACGTACAGGGTTACGACTGCAAGCCCCTTTTGGCATCATGGTCCCATTTAACCCTGGGTGGGAGGGAGCAGATACTACTCTCCCCATTTTGTAGATGACAACGCAAGCTCATGGAGGCGCCCTAACTCGTTCAAGGTCACAGGGCGGGTGTCAGCAGGGTGCGGGGTGTGACCAGTGGGCTCTGACGTGCGTGTCAGTGCCCGCATCCTACACCACCCTTGAGGAAAGGCTGTGGGGTCGGTGCTGAGGGGCTTGCCACTGGGGACTGGGGAGGGAGGCATTGCTGGCTGAGGGTGGGCGCTGGGACCCTGCAAGTTAACCTTCCCAGGAGACAGCCGGAGGAGACTCGGACCAGCAGAGTGAGAAGCTGCCAGAGGTCTCAGTGCACGGTGGGGGGGGGGGGGGAGCAGGCTGGCGTGGTGCAGGGAATGCCAGTGCGGGGGGCCAGAGGCCTGGCTTCTGCCGCGGCCGTGTGCGCCCCTTGCTGTGTGACCCTGTGTAAGCTCCTCATCTCTCTGGGCATCGGATGACGATTGATGTCACCTGTCACTTTTTTATTTGAGGGCTCTGGGATTTTGGGGGTGCACCTCCCCCTTCTTGAAAAGATGGCAAAGTGACAGCTTGGACCCCTAGTCTAAGGGTTTCCATGCCGCGTGGGGAGGGAGCCCTGCAGGCTGTGCTCGGCGGGGGCAGGGCAGCTGGCGAGGGAAGAGCAGAACAGGGGGCCCCCTGCCCCGGCTGCGGCAGCTCTCCTGTTGCCTCAGAGCCGCAGGACTCACAGGACCTGCACCTGCCATGGGAGAGGAACCGGCAGCTGAAGCCTGCGGCTGGCCCGGGGAGCACGTGGTCTGGACAGGCCAGGAGAGCGGCAGGTGGCTGTCACGGGTGGGAGCCAGGGGTCCCCTCCTTTGCGGGAGGGGAGGCTTTGCCAGGGCAAAGCCTTGGCTCCTTGGTGCCCTGAGGTGCAAGCCGAGCCCTGGGCTGGAGTCTTGCAGTGGAGGAAGAACTGGCGAGGAGTGCAGGGTGGGGGCAGGTACCACACCCGCTAGGTGAGAGACTTCACCTCAGAGCCCAGGTCTGTCCGCTGAGGAACCGGGGTAAGGAGGCCCCTCCTGAAGGGTGGTCAGGGCAGCAAACGAGGGGCAATGATGCAGCCTGCCAAGGAGTAGACGGTAGGGGCCGGTGGGCTTAACCCTGCTGTGATTCCAGCATCCTCTATGGGTGCTGACTTGAGTCCCGGCTGCTCCACTTCATACCCAGCCCCCTGCTAATTCAAAAGCAGCAGAAGATGGAGTTTCAGGCTCCTGGCTTTGGCCCAGCCCAGCTCTGGCCGTTGAATGGCCACTTGGGAAGTGTTTCTCTCTCTCTCTCTCTCTCTCTCTCTCTCTCTCTCTCTCTGCTTCCACCTTTCAAATAAATAAATAAATCTTAAAAAGAGTAGACAATAGATTGTACCTGCTGCCATTATCACTGTTGCTGCTGCTGTTAATAAAAATGATAAATAAGGAGGCACCTGGAAGAAGGGGGTGGTGGTGAGGTTTTGCTGCCGTCCAACCGTGTGGCTCCGGTCTCCGTGAGAGGAGGAGGTTGTGCCAGCTCATCTCCAAGCCCCTCCCGCTCGACAGCCCCTGAGCTATGAATAGGTGGGGCCCCGGGCCCTGGAGGAGTCTGGTGACTCAACAGCTAGAGGGGTTAGGTTTCCCCGAGAAAGAGTTTGTGTTTGGGGACTTGGTGCACAACAAAGGGAAGCCAGGGACAGGGCTGGAGGAAGCCGCACAGCCAGCGGAGAGGAGACCGTGACTAACAGGTGAATGACTAAGTCCGACCCCCTGACCTTCAACCAATCAGGGCTGCCCGTGTGCACCCCGCAAGCTGGCATCCCCAGCACATCTCGGCTCTGCCAGGCCCGGCTGAGCCTGGACTTAACGACATATGGAAGCAAAGGAAGCGGCCAAGAGACCAGCAGGGAGCGAGCCCCGGGGCTTGGAGTCAGAGGACCCAGCTCTCCGCTCTGACCCTGCTGCCTCCCAGCTGGGAGATGCTGGGGGAGTCTCTGGCCCCGCCCCAAGCCTCCCCACCTTCATCTGGATAACGGCGCTAACATTGCCTGCCTGGCAGCTTCCCTGAGACTTGGGACTGGGGATGAGAGCACGGGGGCCATTCACTAGCTGCTGAACCAACGGGACGTTCGGTCATTATTCCATCCCAACAGGACTCCAGGGTCTCAGAAGGAGGCTCCCAAAGGGGTCAAGTGGGCAGGAGCTGTGGCTGTTGGCTTTGGGGTCAGGATCAACATAACATCAGTGGAACACAAGGCCCCTTCCAACCATCTGATCACAGCCCTGACCAATTTTTCTTAGAGCAGAGCCCTTGTGGACAGCTTCCAGCTAGGTGGTATGGCTGGACTGGGAGGTGACGAAAGGCCAGGGCTGGTTGGGTGTCCAGTCCTGCCTTTTACCCTCTTGATGCCTGTTGACTCCCAGGGCATGGGCAGTGCCAGCCAGGTGCAAACCTTCCCCCCCCAACAAGGGGTGAGCTGCTGCTGGTTTTCCTTCTGCTCTGCGCTTTGAGAAGGAGTAGCTACCAGAAGGGTGCTCTGCTGCCTCCAGCCCCAGCTCTTAGCATCACGTTTGCTGGGAACCCCAGCACTTCAGGAAACAGCAGGGGTGGAGGGAAAGGGCAATGCCCTCGCATTTCTGGCCCCCTTCAACCCATCGGTAGCATTCTCTGAGTGCTCATGGCCAGCCAGTGGGTACTGCGCCAAAGAAGGCAGCCCCGGGGCCCTGCCCACATGGAGGTTAATTATCGGGTGATTAAAGAGACAGAACACACCCCTGCTAATGTAAATAATCATTCAAAAGTGCTTGAACTGTTCCACCCAGGTTGTCCTGACACCGAGGCTTCTACAACTGCCTGGAGCAGTGGCCTAGGATGTTCTGAGCCGAGGGAGGGTTTGCCAGGCACCTAGAAGGTTAGTTTGAATGAGATAAATAGCAGACCGAGGACAAGGTGCGCCCGACAGGCACATGTGAGGTGCGCTCAGGGGACAGTCTGGCTGCAGAAGAGAGGGCGTGTGAGGAAGAACAGAGAACTGAAGTCAAGAGACAGAGCTTGGAGCCAGGGAGGCAGGTGCTTACAATCTGGGATGTGTGTGGACCAGATTCCACAGGCAACCAGGAGCCACTGGGGGCTTCTGAGAAGAGGACCGGTCTGGTGGGACCCGTGCTTTGGGAGAGTCTTTCCAGCAGCATTGTCAGGGAAGCCGGCCTTGCTGGGGGGAATGAGGCAGGTGCTGAAGAGGTTACTATGGAGCTGGGGACAATGGGATGGAGAAGGAAAGGGCAAGAAGCGAGAGGGAGATGGAAGGTATACCGATGCTCGCTCTGATTCTCCAAACAGTTGGGCAGCTACCGAAACCTTGGCCGGTGGCAGTGGGGTGCCAGACGGGAGAAGACCCAGGGACAAATGGGGCCTGGTCCTTCTCAAGGAAGCAGCTACCTCTCTGGGAAGACCTGGGTCTGAGCATCCTCCCCTAACTCTCAGGGTCAGCAGGACCCAGAGGTGCCCCATCCCCACTGCAAGGCCCCTTCCCTCTCTCTTCCAAGAGGTGATCCAGACACCACACAGCATAGCTTCCCGTGTTCCCCAGAGAGCAGCGGAGCCTTGGAACAGAGCCCTGCGGTGGACAGACTACAGGGACAGTGTCCAGTCCTGCCTTTTACCCTCTTGATGCCTGTTGACTCCCAGGAAAACACTGCCATCTTGTCATGGGCCATGCCAAATGGCAAGGAGCCCCTGGCAGCTCAGCCAAGACAGGAAGGGGAGAAGGAACGGGAAAGAGGGCGGACAGAGCTCCTGGAGGCGTCCCAAAGGGCTTTGGGGGAAGGTGGGTTTCCAATCTCGGAATCCAAGCACGTCAGGGCTGGGAGGTGCCCTTGAGACCATGTTGGCCAACCTCCCCTGTCTGAGACCCAGGCAGGGGAAGGGACCTGCCCAAGGTCACAAAGCGACACAGTAATGGACCTGGGAGGGGAGCGTGGGGTCTTTGGAGCAGGTGCAGTGTCTACTCATCTCTAGACATGCTGGGTGGCACCCTCAAGAGTCTGGCTGGGGACCCCCTTGTGGGACACCCATTTGTGCGCTGTGCCTGTGGCTATGTTGTCATAGGATCTGGGTGAGTATGTGGCCTCTTGCACGGTGATCTGCCTTGGTTTGGAACAGAGAACCAGGGCCATTCCTGTGAGGTGACTGTTTTGCAGACAAGGGAGAAGGCTGGCAAGGCTGGATCTGGCTTCCGGCACCAGCTCAGCTGCTCTCAGAAATTACAGGCACTGCCTGCTGGTGACTAAAGTCCTCCCGGACCTGGGCACACGCGCACACACAACCCGGGCAACACGCACAGGCAGAGACACACAGCACACACACCCCGAGCAGCTCTCACGGCTGGGGATAGAGGGTGTTCCCAGCACCCAGAGCGCCGCGGAGAGCCGCGTAGGGCGTCCTCCTGCCTCCCTGGGGCCCGCAGGTGTGGACGCGCCAGGGTGCGGAGCCCACGCCGAGGGACGCGGAGCAGAGGCGCGCGCCCCGCCGCTCACGCCCAGCGCCAGGCTCCAGGGCCGGCGCGGCCACACCCCTCCTCCCCGAGCCTCGGTCGGCCGGGCCTGCCGGTCTCACACACTCCGGAGTCCCCTGGGGACCTCGAGCCGCCTGGCAGGGCCAAGTTAGGGCTGGCCCGGCCGGAGGGGCCGGTCCCGAGCCAGGCATCGCCGCCTCCTCCTCAGATCTCCAGCCCGCGGAGAAGACCCGCCGGGCTGAGCCCCGGATCCTAAGGGCGCGGGGATGGGCGCCCAGCCCCTCTCCGGGGATCCTAGCCCCCCTCGGCGCCCAGCAGGGGTCCGCGCCCCCCGCCCCCGCCCAGCGAGTAGTTACCGATGGTAGTGATGACGGTGATGGCGAAGTAGAAGGAGCCGGCGAAGCGCCACTGCACGCCGGCCTTGTGCGGCTTGAGGCGCAGCACGACGCGCTCGAGCTCCTCGTAGCCGCCCAGGCTGAGGTTGTAGCGCGCCCGCAGCTCCTGCTGCCGCCGCTCCAGCCGCCGCCGCTCCACCATCTCGGGCTCGGACTCCAGCGCGTCGAAGACCGCGGCGCCCACCAGCAGGTAGGTGAAGGTGCACACGATGAGCGCCAGCGTGCGCACGTTCTGCCGCTTCATCGTCGCGCCCGGGCCGCCGCCGGCCCCCCGGCGCCCCCGGCCCGCGCCCCGGCCGCCGCTGCTGCTGCCCCGCAGGCGGCCTGGGGCATGGCTGCGCTCCGCTCCCGGCGCCCGGCACCCGCTCCGCGCCCGCGGCCGCCGCAGCCGCCGCTGCCGCCGCGGAGCTGTCCCTTCAGCACCACCCACCGCCCTCCTCCGCCGGCCCCGCGCCCGCCCCCGCCCCGCGCCCGCAGGCTGCCTCCTCCCGCCAGCCCTCCCGCCCAGCCAAATAAGGACTGGGGAGACGGCCGGCCGAGGGAGTGAGGGCGGGGCGGCGAGCGGGAGAACCCAGGCAGGACAGCGGAGGTGGGGGGGGGGGGGAAGGAGAGGGAGGGAAGGAGAAAGAGACGGAGAGAGAGGGAGGGAGGGATAGACAGGGGGAGAGAAGTGGAGGGAGAGACAGGGAGAGAGGGAGGGAGGAGAGAGAGAGAGAGAGAGAGAGAGAGAGAGAGAGAGAGAGAGAGAGAGAGAGAGAGAGAGGACCTGAGGCACAGAAAACTAGCCAGAGAAAGGCAGATCTAGGGGGAGGGAGGCGTGATTCAGGAGAGAGCCCCCGAGGTAGATGGGCAGACACAGAAGTGGAAGAGAGAGGCAGGCAGAAATCTACAGAGGGGAAGTTGAAGCACAAAGAAGAGAGAGAGAGAGAGAGAGAGAGAGAGAGAGAGAGAGAGAGAGACTCCGAGAGCTGGAGATAAACGGATGCCACAGAAAAAGATGCAAAAGCAAAGAAGGGAAAGGAGCAGAGGGGTCCCCCCCCCCCCCGCCCCGCACCAAACCACAGCTGTTAGGGCTGGAAGGGACCATGGCCTGGCTGTCCTCCACCTCACTATACAGATGGGAAACCAAGGCACAGAGAGGCCAAGCCACAGGCAAGGGCAGGCAGCATGTCAGTGACAGCCCTGGGACTCCGCCAAGCTTTCCTAGGCCGTACTCCCTGCACTGTGCCAGGCCCCGGCTGTCTTAGGAACAGGCAGGCCCAGCTGTGGCCCTGGGCACACATGAGCGACAGCCCGGGGGAGAACCCGGCTCTGGGGAATTGTGTGCCTCCCCAGTCAGCACAGCTCTTGGACTGGGCTGCGGGAGCACAGCCTAGGAGCCGGGGCCGCCTGTGCTGCCCCCCAAGGCCCTCCAGGCTGTCCCGACATCCACAGCTCCTGTGCTGCTCTAGTGTGCCAGATTGGGCTGGGACTGGGCTGCCAGAGACAGCCCTGGACGCTGGCTTGGAGGTGTCCCCACAGAACTGGGATCTGACTGAGATGACCCAGAGCCTGTGTCTCTGTTTCTCCATGTGCCAATGTGGCGGCTGTGGTGATGATGTGAGAAGGGCAGTGGGACCTCGGACGAGGTGTCGCTGCCCCCACCCCCAGAGCCTCCCGCCCTTACCCTAACTTCGAGGAGGCCATGCAGATGCTCCCGCAGGCTTTGCTCAGCTCCAGGCAGCTCCAGGCTTGGATGTGCTGGGTGAGCAGAATGTTTGGAATGTGAGTCCCAGTGCCAAGGAGGACCAAAAAGTCCTGCACGGGCCCCTAGCAAGGGCCACACAGAGAGACATGGAAGAGGCCCCAAAGTCCCCGAACGAGGAGGCGGTCAGCCAGAAGGGGGAGCACCACCTGCCCACATCCTGGGCTGACCTGTCACCGCCGGTGGCTTCACTCCCTCAGCCTGCTCATGCCTTCAACCATTCACTCAGCGCAAGTACTTATCAAGCGTCTGCTGTGTGTCCGGTTAGGCACATGAATCATTTCTGGTCCTTACCACAATCCTGAAAGGTAGGCATGGCTGTGCCCATTTTGCAGATGGGGAAACTGAGGCTGAGGGTACTGCAGAATATCCCCCAGGTACTCAGCTGGGAAGAAGCTTCTGTTCGTCTGTCTCAAGCCTGTGCTCATCTCTGTGACTCCTCAAGACTCAGTTTTTGGTCAACTGTGAAGTGGGAGTGAACGTGAGCTCTACAGCCCCTCCTGAGCTGTCTCGCAGGAGACTGCATGTGTGCAGACCTGATGCGGTGGGGCTCTCCAGTGGCTTCCATTCCCCTCGGGCTCCGATCTCTGGACCAGAGCCTGATGGAAGAGCCATGACCTCCTAGCACCTTGTTCCTCCTCCTCCTTTGCGCCTTTGCAGACACAGCTTCCTGGTCTTGCCCTCTGACCATGAACTTGGCCTATTGCAAGCTATTCCCCTTGGTATCCCCTGGCTCCCTGGAAGAAAATCAGTGCCTTTTGCAGCTTAGATAATGTGGACTTTTGATGTAGTGGCTCCTGGCCCCAGTGTCCCCAAGACTCAGTTTCCCCAAAGCTTGTGTAGATGAACAAGTGGCTTGCCCGAGCTGATCTTCAGCATGAAAAGGCATGAGGACAAGGCCTGCTTGCTTCTGTGCACACTCGGGGCTACTGCATGTGGTGGAGCTTTGGAAAAGAGGAAGCAAAGCTCTCTTTAGGGGCAGGTCATTAATTATGGATGGTGATGAAGCTTGTCCTCCCAGCACTTGGGACCTGCAAGGACCTTCAGACGTCACCAGCCCGCCTGTCTCATGTTACAGATGAGAAAACCAAGGCTCAGTGGGTAGGGGCAGGGTTGCCCCAGGGTCCCACAGGGAGTGAGAGGAGACCAGGACTCATTCTCTTGGCTGGGGGCTTTCCTGTAGCACCATTATGTGTGGGACAAGAGCACCTGGCAGTGGGGGGCCCGTGACACATCCACAGTAGCCTTGGTGCCCAGGGGGCGGCCTGGGTCTCCTGCCCGCCTTTCTCAGGTGGAGGGAAATGGGGTGGTGGAGCCGTGCTGGTGCCCGTGGAGGTTTCTGAGAAGCACCTGGGGGCTTGCAGGTGGTGCCACAGACCCAGCGCCACCCTACTTCCATCCAGGACCCCCTGGCTGTGCCTGCACCTGCCCGAGGTCACACAGTCTGCTTTGCTTGCTGTACCACTCACACTAGGCCCTCCTCCCTGGGCCTTGTTTTGCACAGCCGCAGGTGGAGGGGTTTGGACCAGGAACTGTCCGTGCTCCCATCGCCTTCCTGGCCTGCTTATGCCTCTGTTTTCCCAGTTCTCCCAGGAATCAGGCAAAAAGAGGGACTAGGCACTGCTTTTACGACTCTAGTTTGCAAGGAAGGGGACACATACAGAATTAGGACCAATCATACAGAATGTCTATCATTAGTTCCTATGTTTTATTATAACCTAGATGTCACATAATTCTTTTCCAGCTTTGTCTTCCACTTCCTTCTCCCCCTAAGCTCCAAACACTTCCAAGCACTTTCATGCTTTACATGGTTATGTGGCTCCCATAGCCCAGCGACGCCAGCATCCCTTATGAGATCCAGTTGCTCTGCTTCTGATCCAGCTAGCTTCCTGGGAAAGTAGCAAAAGATAGCCTAATGCTTTGGTCCCCGCCACCCACATGGAAGACCCAGATGGAGTTCCAGGCTCCTGGCTTTGGCCTGGTGCAGCTGCGGCTGGTGCAGCCATTTGGGGAATATACTAGTGGCTGGAAGATCTCCTTCTCCCCCACCCCCCAACACCTCTGTAACTCTGCCTTTCAAATAAATAAAGAAGTCGTTAAAAAAGTAGTTGTGAGTGTCTGAAAGGCTGAGACAGCGTGTAGTGCAGCAGAGAGAGAGCAGAACTGGGAACCCAGAGGCCTGGAATTTGGTGCCAGCGCTGCCCCCAGCTGTCAACTAGCAGGGTGGACTTGGGAGAGCCACGTGGCCACTCTGTGCCTGTTTCCTTTTCTGCAGGCTGACAGCCTGAGTTCATTCCCTTCTGGCCTTCTGGGATGTTCTTGGGAGGTTGGCCCTCTGACCAGCTGTGCTCATTCTAGCTCGTTCTACAACGGCCAAGAAGGTTGTCTGAGGATGAGGGGCCCAGGGACCTGTCTGCTCATTGATCCAAGTCCCCCTGCATGGGCAATTAGGCTGGAAGGTAAGGGGCAGGCCGCTGTGGTGGGGGTGAAGGATCTGCCGCCAAACTGGGCCAGAGCACCTGTGAAATTCTGGTCCGCTCTGCCTTGGCCTGACCATGAGCTCCTGCAGGTAGGGCTGAGGTCTTACTCGTCTCGGTCCCCTGTAGCCCCTGGCACGTAGCTGGCACAGAGGAAGGGCCCTAAAGACTGTGTGTCCATGCCAGTCGGCCTGGCTACGCGGGAGGGAGGCTGGGCCGGGGCCCTGGTTCCAGAGCCGTCTCAACGCCAGACAAAGAGGCCTGAGGAGGGGGAGCAGGGCCCAGGAACTACTGCAGGAAGATGGGCCATGGCTGGCACCCAGCCCTGTGCCGGGGGCCGCAGCCTCGGGCTGCTGCGTGCTGAGATTGTGGGTGCCCCTGGCTGCGCTGTGGCGTGTCCTGGTGTGTGTCCGTGGGGAGAGAAGCTGGGATCAGCCGGCTTCACAGAGCATCGCGGGCCCCAGGGCAGCTAGCTTGCATTTGTCAAGAAAGGCTATTTGTTGAACGTCTCAAGCCCACATCAAACATGGAAGGCAACTGTTAACAAGGAGAAGCTGTGTGGGCTGCCAGGGGCTGGGAGGCCAGAGGCCTGGCCCCAGACTGTGTCCTGCCCTACTTGAGCTGTGTGACCTGGGAACCAACTGCCTCTCTCTGGGCCACATGAGGGGCAAACTCAAATCTGATGGAAGGACTTGTGTTTGGTTCTCCTATACGTACAGCAAGGGAGAAAGTGGGCTCCACGGGGCGTGGGCTCAGACTGGCTCTGTGCACGGCTCCATCACAGCAGGAAGTCCCACCCCCACGCCTGCCCCTGATGTCCAACTCCTGCCACGATGCCTCCCTCTTGCTGAGGCTGATGGTGACCCTGGATGAGCACCTCGTCCATGCGTGCATAGGGACCGTGCCCGCTGCGGGTCACCAAGTGCAGCCGCCGCTTGTCCTCAGCGGGGGGGGGGGGGGTGTCTCAGTTTTCATTCTCCTAGTGGCACGTGAGACACCCGCTCCATCCTCAGGTTTTCCCGGGCCCTGGTACCACTCACGATGCTGATGTGCTGCGCGCTTGTCTGGCTCCCACCCGCCCCTCCTTCCCTGTCCTCCCCCCTCAATACTTCCCCCCCCACAAGGGGGCAGGAGATGAGAGAGGGAGGCCTGGGACCAGAGCAGCTTCTGATCTCCAGCCTGGCATGTGTGCGCTCACGCGTGTATGTGTGTGCATGCGTGTGTGTGTGTGCGTGGTAGGCTGTGAGCCTGATACTTCTGCTTCAGTCCTGGTCTCCTCTGTCCCCTTCCCAAAGATCATTGGATAACTAAAGCTAAGGACATCTTCGACCACCCAATGATGGTGAGGAAAGAGAGGCTGGCGAGGGCGGAGAGCACCTGCAGGGTCCCCACCGTGCAGGGCTGCGCTGGGGCTGGAGCCTGTCTCCCCTGACTGCCCAGCCCGTGATTACAAGGTAAGCTCCTTAAAGTCAGCCCGTGCCCATTGCGAGAGCTGAGCCCCCGTAGGCTCGGCCTCTGCAGACTGTGGAGTGGCCGCAGCCGGGGTTTCCTGATGCGCATGTTGCTGCTCAGGGGAAAAGTGAGCGTGAAGATCCAGTGCACAGTCTCACACATCTCGCCATCCTTCTCTGCAGCTTTGCGGCCCCTGAGAAGCAAGCAGAGGCAGCCTGCGCTTAGCACCGAGCACAATAATTACAATCGCACTTGCAGTGATTAATCAGCTGGCGAGAATTGAGTGGTGCCCGCGGGCGTGCGCGGCAGTGTGTGTGTGTGTGTGAGAGAGAGAGACAGAGAGAGAGAGAGAGAGAGAGAGAGAGAGAGAAGGCAGAGGAGTGGGCAAGAGCGGCGACTCTGCTTTTGGGGAGTGGGTTGTGGTGTCTTTCCCTTGACGGACGGGCTCGGTGGCCTCCGTAGTGTCCCTCGGCTCATGTCATGTTCTGCCCAGGACTGGGCTGGTTTCTGTGATCTCGGCCCAGAAGCGGGTCCCTGGCCTGTCACCTGATTACCAAACACCCCTGCTGGCCCGATGTACGTGGGACAACTTAGAGAACCTGGGAGGCTTGTCCTGGAGAAAAGACGTGGTGGACACGCGATGCCAGCCGTCACGTGAGGGTGGATTAGCTCTGCTCCGTGAGCCGACGAGGGCACCAGGGAGGCAGCAGGAAAGGCGCTCAGCTTAACCCGTGGCGGGGCATTCCCCTTGGCCGTGGAGAAGGACAGCTACCCAGGGTGGCACTGAGCCCCTACTCAGTGATGGTAGGCAAGCAATGCCTGCTTGATCCTTTGGGTTGAGGCCACTTTCAAAGGCTCCCAGGAGCGCGTGCAGTGCCGGGCACATAGTAGGTCTGCAAGCACCGTCTTCTGGCTTGACTGCTGAGTGTCCTGCACCAGGGGCGGGTCCAAATGCCCTCTGTGGCTCTCCTGGGCTCGGTCCAGCACTTATGGAGCAGGCTGTCTTTGCCAGGCTCTTTGTCCCTCCAACCTGGGAATGCTGCCATTGGCTGGCCCCGGGCCACAGAGAGGGCTGCATCTGGAGCTGAAGCCCCACAGCGCTGCTTTCTCCCGGCTCCCCCCACCCATGCCAGGTCCAGAGCCCACTCTCCACCGCCTGCCCCCTGCTGTCTGCAGCAGCCCGGCAGGCACAGGTGTCGGGCAAAGGCCTGGCGGTCCCGGGACTCCAGCAGGGGGAAATGCGGCTCTGGCAGGCTAATTACTGGGAGCTGATTCTATTAAGCAGATAGCTCGCTCCCGGCAAAGCAATTACATCTAATCAGCCCCTTGCAGCCGTCCAAGGGGACAGCCGTTTGAGCCAGACACATGCGTGAGTAGGAGCATCAAAGCGGCCTGGGGTCCAGGCCTGCGGGCTGGTCTGGGGCCAGGCGCTGCTCAGAAAGTGGTCCCCTGGGCCATCTGCAGGCTGCCCAGGTACCAGGCCCAGCCTTGAGAGGGGCTGCCAAGCCCTGGTGGGGACTCGGCTCTGCCACTGAGGAGCCGAACTTCACCAGGAGAGTACTTCAAAGATCCGTGCCTCAGTTTCCCCGCCTGTCAAACAAATGGGGTGGACTAGAGGGCCCATTCCAAGTGTGAGTCTCCCTGGTTTGCATTCTCATCCGTGTTAAAGGGAGCTGAGCAGCCAATGAGAAAGCTGTCTGAAGTCTAAACACAGAGATGCAGCGCATGTGATCTGATTATTCAGATTATGGTTTAAAAAAAAAAATGTGAAATCATACATTAAAGATACGGATGCCCCGTTGCTGTTCTTTTTCTCTTTCTCTAGAAATTTTATGAAACCTACGTTCCCTGCCCCCCACCCCACCCCAAACCAGTCATGGCGACTGCCATTCAGGGCCTTCTGAGTCTCACTGAGAAAGCTGGGGCGCATTGGAGTTTTAACGCATGGGGAGGGGGTGGTCCCTGGGCCTGAGGGCGTGATGGGCAAGACGAGACGAGGGCAATGCCGGGCCACGGCCGCGTCCGTGTCTTCCACGCTGCTTCCCAGGGCAGCTTCCCTTTCCAGAGGAAGAAGTCCCTGAAAAATGGCTTTGACGTGGTCTGGACACGGAGGAGATGCTCTAAACGTCAGTGCCTCCCCGCGCTGAAGTCTGAGACTGGGCCGGGGCCAAGGAGCTGGTGGGACCCGAAGTCAGCAGGGGAAGGCTCCGCAGGAGAGGAGACCTGTGCAGTGCGCAGCTGTGAGGCCTCGGGAAGGCCCCGGCCCTCCTGGAGCCCCCGTTCCCTTCTCCGTGAGCCGGCGGGAAGCTAGGAGAGCAGCCCCAGGGCCTCGGTCACACAGTACCGGGCAGACGCCGAGGGCAGCGGTGCATGTCAAAGGAAGACCCTCTCCTGTCTCAAGGTGAGCGCTCCCGGCAGCCGGGCCCAGGCCCCTCTCCAGTCCAACCCTTCTCTCCATTTCCGTGTTCACAGTGGACACTTTGAGAGCAGACGGCGGGGGCTCGTGCTGCCCTCATTGCTCTCGGAGGGCTACTGCCCATGGGCCCGGCCCCCAAGGGGAGCCCTGATTGCCAACCAGTGGCCTTGCTACGCCATGCACTGCATTTGGGCATCCATGGAGGGGGCGAGAAGCAACCTGGACTCCGAGACGGGGTGAGGGGAACTGGTTCTCCTGGATGAGGCTCAGTGGGGAGGAGAAGGGGGCGGCAGCACGTGGGCACCGGAGCACCGAGGCGGGCCAGCATCCTCCTGCTCCTGGGCACCCGGCACTAACAGCTTGCCAAGAGAGGGGCTGGGAAGAAGCCGCTTTGTTCCCCCTTCTCTTCCAGGAGGGAGGACAGAGCAGGCGCACTCGGAAAGCCGCCGTGCAGCGGTAGAAACCTGTGCTGCTACTCGGAGGCAAGAGGCACACAGGTGCTGAGCTTGGGTGGGGACACAGTCAGATGGTGGCCTCGCCGGCCCTGCCCTCGTCGCCGCTCTCCCTGGGGCTCCTGCACCTGCTGTTCTGTGCTTTTTGCAGTTCCTCCCGATGCTTTTCCTTGTCCTTGTGCCAGAACACACACTATGCCAGGTCCATCGGCGAATGTGCTCAGTGCTCCCAATAACTCTAGCGGTGGCCTCGTTCTGAGTTTGCAGATGAGGAAACGGAGGTTCATAGCAAAGCAGTTTGTGGGTTCTCGTTAGGTCTAAGCGCCGGCAGATCCGAGATTCAAACCCGGGCCGTCTGCTATGCTTTCCCTGCTCTGTCACAATGATTGAGGGCAGAGCTGGGTAACAACAGGGAAGCAAAACAGAAGATGCTATCAACACGGGCCCTGGCACAGGGCTAGAGCCGAGAAAAACACCAGTGTCATGAATGGCCGAGGAGCTCAGAGAGGGAAACAAGGCCTGGAAAGGGCCTGGACCCATCACCCGGGTAAACCCTGCAGGCACAGGAGCTCGACTCAGAGACAGGCAAGGGCAGAGCTGTGGGTGACACCTGCTGCCTGTGGCTGGCAGAGGCCGGGCAAGAGGGCTGTCAGTGAGCACGCTGGGCACCCATCCACAGAGGAGACGGGGTAGGGGGAGGCCGAGCTCACCCTGGCCTGGCCCCTGCTTGGTGCTTAGGCACCCGGTGCAGGCAGCAACTCACAAAGGCCTCCACACCTGCACACAAAGGGAAGAGGCCTTAGGAGCTTGGAGCTGGGAGCCTGGGAGAACGGAACAGCAGGGTCTCCAGCGGCCCCAGGGATCTGAAGGTAGCAGGCGGTGCACGGACCAACCACAAGGACAAGGGCTGGTCATGGCTCTGGGCCGCCGTGGAGGGGCCCAGGGGCACCATGGCTCCGGGCAGCGCAGGTCTCGGATGCTCCAGAGGTGGTGCAGGCAGTGGTGCGTGCAACCCGCAGCTTGTCAGGGAGCGGGGGCCTGCGGGGAGACAGAAGGGCCCGGGGCCGCGGAGAGGCGGAGAAAGGGACGTGGCTCAGGACCAGTGTGAGCAGCAGGAACGAGCTGCAGCCTGCCGGACCCGAAGGACAGAAGAGCAAACAGCTCCCAGGGGCTCGGGGCTGTCTGCTGACGGCCTGGCGCTGCCCTGGGCAGGGAAAGGATCGCCCCGCTGGCTCGCTGCTCTTTTCCTGTCGCCTAATGCCACGCCACACAAACCTGGTCTATTAATAAACGCTTGATGAATCGAGTCGCCACAGGCCTCCTGGCCAGAGAAGTGGTCCTCCAGACCAGGCCTAGGAGGCGGCAGGAGCTGGCCCTGCCCCTCCCCCACGTGCCAGCATCTTCTAGGACGGATCCTGGCCCCGCTGAGCTAGCTAGGGGGGTTTGGGAGGACCAATGAGGCAAGTGCCGCGGGAGTCCTGAGTCGGGATTCCTGGATCAGGGCTGCCCAGAGCAGCCCTGCGTTATGGGCATTACGGCCCTGGGAGGAAGGCAGCCTGGGGCTGAGGTGGTCTGGCTGGGGAAGGGGCTCCCTGGGCCTGGCCTGGGGGGATGGGCTGCGAAAGGATTCGGCTGATCAGAGGCAGGCGAGAGGCTCAGCGGTGACTCAGAGGTTGAGTTGCAATGGGTGCCCAAGGAGCAGACACCTGGTCCACTTAGGCAATGACAAAGACCCAGAGAAGGGGAAGGGCCCGGGGCTGACCGAGGACGGCATTCAGCTGGATTGAGCTCACACCCATTGCTGAGTTTCCTAGACTATCCTAGAGTTGTCTGAGTTTCCAGAAACTTCTCTGCCTAGGAAAGTGTTGCTGGGGTCTCAGGCAAGGTGAGGGCAGCAGACTGGAGCAGGTACAGGTTGGTGTCGGCCCTGGGAATCTGGAGGCATGCTGGGAACCTGACTGCCCCTCCCGTGGGAGCCCCAGTTTCCGCGGGCAGCCCAGTGGGGGCCCCAGTTCCCATGTACAGCCCAGTGGGGGCCCCAGTTCCCACGTACAGCCCAGTGGGGGCCCCAGTTCCCACATGCAGCCCAGTGGGGGCCCCAGTTCCCACATGCAGCCCAGTGGGGGCCCCAGTTCCCGCGGGCAGCCCAGTGGGGGCCCCAGTTCCCGCGGGCAGCCCAGTGGGGGCCCCAGTTCCCGCGGGCAGCCCAGTGGGGGCCCAGGTTCCCGTGGGCAGCCCTGTGGGGGCCCCAGTTTCCGCGGGCAGCCCAGTGGGGGCCCCAGTTTCCATGGGCAGCCCTGTGGGAGCAGCCTTCTGTGCTGCAGGTTCTCCCCTGGGGATGTCGGGCCAGGAGCTGCTGGTTCTAATGCGGGACCTTGGGAGGGGGCTGATTCACAGTGGTTGGACTGGGGAATAGGAAGGCCCCACCATCTGCCTCTGGTAACCCCAGAAATATGCTCTCATGTTTGCCCCAAACTCGGGTTTGAGAGCACATTCAGGACGTGCGCAGTCCCGTGGTTCCCCCCCCATTTTCCCAAGGAGGCAAGGAGGCTCCCCGTTTCACCAAACAGTCGGTGCGGGGGGCGAGACCCAGGCTGACTCGCCACCACACAGGACGGGCTGTGCATCTTCTCCGCTCTGCGCTCGCCCCTGGAACCCGCTCCCAGTCTCAGCTGCCTGGAGGCTCCCTGAGCGACTTCCGCCGGAAGTCCTGCTTCACCATCTAACTCTCCGGCTGTCGGGCTGGAGCAACCCAGTCCCCGAGAGTGGGGAGAGGGACAGAGAGGGAAGGTCCGGGCCTGCGGCGCAGAGCCGCCTGGAGCTGAGGCTGGGTTCTGGCATCCCTGACCGCAGGTGTGGCGGGCGAGGCCCGGCACTGCGAGGACGGGCAGCAGGCCGAGAGCTCTGTTCCCTTCGCCTAAGCTCCCAGCTGGGACCGAGAACACCAAATCCTCTTTGAATAAAACAGAAAAGGGCTTAAAAAAAAAAAAATCAAGACATTAACCTTCTGAAATGGGACACCCCCGCGCAGAGATTAACTTCTTCCCTAAGCACTTTTTTTTTTCATTTCTATAAACATCTTAATTCTTGCTGACATCATGGCCAGCCTGGATTAGAGATGAGTGGAAAGATCGATGGCTCCGTCTCAGCTGTACACGCACATGTGCGCTGGGCACACACACACGGGGGCACACACACACACACACACACACACACCGCCGCTGGGGCATACACACACACACACACCGCCGCTGGGGCACATACACACACAGCCGCTGGGGCATACACACACACACACACACCGCCGCTGGGGCACACACACACATACTGCCGCTGGGGCATACACACACACACACACCGCCGCTGGGGCACACACACACACTGCCACTGGGGCACACACACACACACACACACACACACCTGGAGCTGCAGCAAGCAAAATGTAGAGCTGGATTTTATTTCCAGCTCTGCCGCTGAACCCTGGCCTCGGCTTCCTCATCTGTCAAGTGGGCGGTGGTCAGCTGATTCCCCGCCCACTCTTGGGGGCTGCCGGGGTTGCATGGGGCCATTGCCCATTTGCTGATTTCCCTCTTGCCCACCCCTTGGCTTCTCAAACACCCCACCTGCTCCTTCCAGAACCCCTCTGACAGCCTCCAGGCTGGGAAAGGAAGCAGGCACGTGGCCACAGCTGCTCTGACGGTCCTGGCCACTCTGCCGTGGGGGCACCTGCCCGCTGCTGGGCACACTGGAGCTGCTTCCCCAGGTCTATTCTGTTCCTTTCGCCTCCCACTGTCCAGCTCAGCTGGACCCCAAGCCATGTCTGAGGCCAGGCTCGCTTTGCTGCTGGGCCACTGAGGAAGCCACAAAGAGTTTCTGGGTTTCGGGGTCCTCTGAAATGGCTCCCTGGGCTTTCAGGATGAAGATCCGGGTCCTCCGGGGTGGGGCAGGGGGTGGTGGTGCCTGAGGACTGGCCCCGCCCACTTCTCCAGGCTGACTGGCCGGGAGGAGCACCTGCCCTGCTCACGTCCCCAAGCCTGCCACCATGCTTCTGGCACAGCTCCGCCCCACGTGAACCTGACTTGCCGCTCCCTTGCCAGTCTCTTTCCCAAGAAGCCTTTCATGTCCCCAGAGAGGGAAGCCCCCACAGTGCTCCTCCAGCTCCCTCCCGCCTGCCCTGACAGCAGTGAGCATGGTTCCAGCTGAGACCAGTTCCATCCTGGTGCTCTGTGTCTGTCGCCGCTCCTGCTGTTCTGTTCTCCCAGGCTCCTAACTCCGGGCTCAGGCTCCAGGAGGGCAGGGACACGTGGGGAGGGCTGTTTATGTTTGTTGTTCAATAAAGATTTATTTATTTGAAAGGCAGAGCAACAGAGGGGCGGGGGGATGCTGGTTCATTCCCCAAACGGCTGCAACAGCCAGATTTGTGCCAAACTGGGGCTCCCACATGGGTGGCAGGGGCCCAAGCACTTGGGCCACCTTCTGCTGCCTTTCAGGTGCATTAGCAGGAAGCTGGATGGGAAGTGGAGCAGCCGAGACTCCAAGTGGCACTCCAGTATGGGACGCCCACACTGCAAGCTGCAGTTTAACCAACTGTGCCACAGCACCAGCCCTGGGAGGTGTGTTTCCTTCCAGTCCCTCCACCCACCCCAGCACCTGCTAATGTCTGATGCTCCATAAGCAGTTGCTGAGTAAATGAATGAGTGATGTTGAAATCTGCTCTCTTCAAGCACACATGAGACCAGGCTCAGCACCTTCTGTGAAATCGGGACACAGAATTCCCCAGCATAGCTTTTTCCTTCTCTGGGTGGGTCCCTGACCTTCCCCAAAAGCCGCCCCCTTTCCTTTTCCTTCTGACCCCATAAAATCGCAAAACCTCGGCTTCTTTTTATTTTATTTATTTATTTATTTATTTATTTATTTATTTATTTAGACAGGCAGAGTGGACAGTGAGAGAGAGAGACAGAGAGAAAGGTCTTCCTTTGCCGTTGGTTCACCCTCCAATGGCCGCCGCGGCCGGCGCGCTGCGGCCGGCGCACCGCGCTGATCCGATGGCAGGAGCCAGAGCCAGGAGCCAGGTGCTTTTCCTGGTCTCCCATGGGGTGCAGGGCCCAAGCACCTGGGCCATCCTCCACTGCACTCCCTGGCCACAGCAGAGGGCTGGCCTGGAAGAGGGGCAACCGGGACAGAATCCGGCGCCCCGACCGGGACTAGAACCTGGTGTGCCGGCGCCGCTAGGCGGAGGATTAGCCTATTGAGCCGCGGCGCCGGCCTCGGCTTCTTTTTAAACCTGCACTTGACCGGCTGGCAGCACCAGTCCGGTCAGCAGCAGCAACAGCCGCGCCTGCCGCCAATCATTTCACACCGTGACTGCCACCAGCTATGGTCTTGCAGCTCCTACGGGCACTGGAGGGGAGGGCTGCTGTGGGGTGGTCCTGGCTCAGCGACAATCAGGAGAGGGGTGCTAGGTACCCTCAGTGGGTCTGGTCCTTGGGTAGAGTCTGGTTCCAGAGTCTGCTTCCAGCTGGAGCAGGGGTTATGGAAATCTTTCTTGGTTCTCGTTTTGGTCTTGTCTCTCTAGGCGCTCAAAGAACCACGACAGCTCGACATGTTCTGCAGAAGACAGGATCCCATGCTCGAATGCACTGGGCAATTCAACACCCTTCAGAGTTAGTTATTGCTTTCAAGCAAGAGAATAATTCTTATCATTTAAACTTGAAAGGGGACAATTCTAAGGACCTTGGGGAGTTCACAAAATCTGCCGTGGGATCGTGGGGTCGGAGGCAGAGAAGTGAGGGACAACACCCAAAGCCACAGGAAGATCCCTCTGTTGCATAAACTCTGGCTTAGGCCACCAGCTCCACCACCCTGGATGCTGGCCCTGGAACTATGGCTCCCATCACAGCCTCTGGGAACAGATTGTTGTCCCCACTGCTGCCGCCGCCCTCACTGGCATGCAAGGGGCCCCGCCCAGTCCCTGCTTCTTCACCTCACTGATTTGGGATTCAAGGCCTGGGAAAACGCATCAGATTGGGGGAGGGAGGTCACGCACCTATGCCCTAGCGGCAAGAGGCTGGAGCGAAGTGGAGGGGCCACTTTCACCTTCTGTCCTGGGAGGCAGCCTCTGCCTCCAAACACAAGGGACATCTTCAGACACCGAAAGGGACAGCAGATGCTGAGTGGCCCAACAGAACGGCAAGTGTTCTGTCCACTGTGGGCCCTGGACACCTCCCCTGGGAGCCCACAGTGCAGTAGGACAGGGCCTTCTGACTCAGTTCTGCTGACGTCTTTGTTGTGGGGGTGTCCGGTGTGTTGCAGGATGAGGGGGCAGCATCTGGGTCTCTGCCCTCTAGATGCCCCCAGCATCTTCCCCGCAGTGACAACTAAGAATTTCTGATGTCCTCTGGGCGGCAAATTTCACTCCGGATTGAGAACTGTCTAGGGGCTCCGCAGGACATCTGGAACATGTTTGAGGGACGGGATTGATCCTACTTCCTTTTCCAAGCCTATTTGACCATTTCTCCTCTCTAACATCCTTTGACTTTTTTAAACAAAACTTTGGGAAACGCTGGGCTGCTGCCTGCAGACCCGGCTCTAGGGGGAGGTTTCTATGGGAGGAGGCTGCACAGGTGGAATGGCACCCAGGGCTTCCTGTCAGCACCCTCGCCACCTGCCTACCTTCCTGGCTGGGCTGGAGTCTCCCTGGGGCCTGGCTTTGTGAAACCTCAGGCTCTGAGGAGTTGGACCTGACCCTGGGAACAGGGTCCAGGGAGGAGCCTGCAGAATTCCATTCAGTGTGAAGAGCTGGGCTTTTCCTCTTGGCTGTGAACTTGCCCTCACCACCAGGAACACAGGCTTGGGAGCAAGCCTCACGCAGGTGGCTGCCCACAGCTGGTCTCTCACGTACTGGCACAGGCTCCCTGTCCATACCCGACACATGCTCACCAGGTCGAGATCTTGATAACCGCTCCAGGAATGCTTTGAACGCAGGGTCAATGCATCGGTCCAAACCCAGCAAACGTCCCCACCGCTGTGGCCAGGATGAGGGGTCATAGGTCGCTGAAGGTCGGGCCCTCCCCACTGGCCTTCCCCAAAGAGGGAGCTGCTGGAGCCGCTGCTGTTAGGCCAGAACTGGAGCAGGGGGAGCTCCGTTCGGGGACTCGTCCTGCAGCCCAGCAGTGTCCCCACATGCAGGGCTCGGCTCTCACTTGCTTCTTCCTTAGACCTCCCTCCTGCGGCTTGGGGTGTGACCGAGTGACCTTGACTGTTAAACTCGAGAAAGCAGCACAGGGAAACTAGAACAAGGCCAAGGTTAGACAAGCCTGTGTTTGATCCACCTTGGGCTCGTCACCCTTCTCTCGGAATTTCAAGTTTATTGCCTCCGTCGATTTTTTTTAAATGCTTTTCCTCCCCTGCTTTCTAGGGTTCTGTATTCTAGGTACTGACAGATGGCTCCTGGGTGGTAGAAGGGGGGGCTCCCTGAGGCCTCTGTGAAGATTTGGGGACCCCCAGGTTCTGGACCTCAGGGTGCATTTCCACAGGGCAGGGGAGACAATAGGAATGGGGGAAAAAGGCTCGAAAATGCCTTGGATCCCGACCAGCCAGAGGATGCTCCAGTGGAAAATTCCTGCTGTGTGTCAGAGGCCCACCTGGCGCGGGTGACGCCAGCCAGACACGCAGGCCTCACGGCGTGTTTAGACAGCACTTTCCTGCCCCGGTCAGAATTCCCCGCGGCCCTCGCCACTGTTCCTTCTGGAAAAGTGGGGTGGGGTCCTCGCCTGGGCTCCGGAAGCTGCAGCAAGGATTGGGAGTGGCGCAGTGGGCTTTGATGGGGAGAGCGGGCGGCAGGAGGCCCTGACCTGGCTCTAGGTCTTCCCCGAGCCCAGATCTGGGGCCCAGGGGTGGTTACGTCCCCGCTCTGGGCCCTAGGCTCCCCATCTGTGCCCCACTAAAGGTGGGCCTGGACATCGGCCTGCTGGGGCACGTTGGCAGCGTCTGGAGACACCAAGGCCGCTTCATGTACAGAAGCCGGGGGCAGCCGTGAGCAGCTGCGCTCGGACTCCTGGGCTCCCCACCGACAAAGGCGGCTAAGAGACCCTGAAACCTGACCCTGGAACCAAGGACTGACAGCATCTTGGTGCCTGTGGAGGTTTGCAGGGGTGGAGCTGATGGACCTGGGAGTAGCTGAGGGGAGCCCCAGGCCTCACACTACTGGGGGTCGTCCTTGCATTCAGAACTCTCTCAGGACCAGGCCGCGTGCTTCCTGGGGGCAGCATACGTCGCTGAGGCTGTCATGGCCAGGGCGGAGTGGCCCTCAGACTTTGCACAGATCCCAGACTCGTAGCCTCAGCTGCCCGGGAGTCCAGGGCGTGGGCCTTGGGAGGCCTGCTTAGGGCTGAGCACGCTGGCCAAGACAGACCCGTGGGTGCCCATGGGTTGGACGTTGGATGGGTGCTCACAGCGCCTGGGCTGGGATAGAGGCCATTGCCTGGGCGGTCCTTGGTTCCATGCTCCCTGCCCGGCTGGACCCCTCACCCTGCCCTGCTGACCACCTCATCTAAGATCTCAGGGTCCCACAGACAGCATCTCACCCAGTTCCCCTTACCTCCCCATTTGATGCCAGGAGGACATGCCCAGTCTCCCAGGGTCGCCCTGTGCCCTGCCCACCTAGGGGCTGGGCTCCCATCCCCAGCCTGTGTCTCTGCAGACCCCTCTGCAGGTGCACACTTCCAGGAGGGCTCTGAGTGACCTGAGGACCAGGGTCACTGTCATCCATGCATGACCGGCAGACAGCAGCACCTGCAGGTGCGTGTGTATGTGCACACGTGTGAGTGTGTGTGTGCACTCGTGTGAATTCACAGGATCCCACCCTGGCCATGGTCAGGCCCAGTGCCCCCCCCCTTATTTTTTCTTAAGATTTATTTATTTTGCTTGAAAGTCAGAGTTACACAGAGAGAGGAGAGGCAGAGAGAGAGAGAGAGAGAGAGAGAGAGAGAGAGGTCTTCCACCCACTGGTTCACTCCCCAGATGGCCACAACGGCCGGAGCTGCGCTGATCCAAAGCCAGGAGCTTCTTCCGGGTCTCCCACGTGGGTACAGGGGCCCAAGGACTTGGGCCATCTTCTACTGCTTTCTCAGGCCACAGCAGAGAGCTGGCTTGGAAGTGGAGCAGTTGGGTCTCAAACCGGTACCCATATGGGATGCCAGCACCGCAGGCGGTAGCTTTACCCGCAACACCACAGCACTGGCCCCTCCCTTTTTCTTTTTTCAAAATTTATTTTATTTATTTGAAAGACAGAGTTACACAGAGAGAGGTATAGACAGAGAGAGAGAGAGACAGGTCTTCTATCTGCTGATTCACTCCCCGAATGTCTGCAACTGCTGGAGCTGAGCCAATTTGAAGCCAGGAGCCAGGAGCTACTTCCAGATCTCCATGTAGGCACAGGGGCCCAAGAACCTGGGCCATCTTCTGCTGCTTTCTCAGGCGCATCAACAGGGAGTTGGATCAGAAGCGGAGCAACCAAGACTTGAACCATATGGGATGCCGGTGCTGCAGGGCGGGGCCTTAACCTGCTGTGCCACATCACCGGCCCCCAATATGCCTCCCTCTTTCAAAGACCCTCAAGGACCCTCTGTCTCTTGGTCAAAGTGATCCCCAGGCCAGGTGAGCGCAGGTTCTAAGAGGGTAGCTGAGTGCCTCTGGGTCCTGCCGTGGAGTAGGGCACGGTTTCCAGGAGCCCTGGGCCCCGCTGCAGGGTCCCTCCCACCCCAAGCTGCCTGGGTGTCAGGACAGGGAGGCTGAGTTCTAAAAACATCCTCACTGGGGCAGTGGAGGGGGGAGCTTGATCTCTTGGACAGGTCTGAGCCCAGTGGAATGACATTGGAAAACAATCAGCAGGTGACCTGACTTAGTTTTCCAGAGTGTTCCTTTGGTCTCAGAGCTCAGGACACATCCTGATTAATAGGGCACAGGCTTCCAGCAGTTCTGGGAAGCCTTCTGCTTTCTGCTGGCCTTGGGGCGAGGTGGGGGGGGGCCTCGGGCTGGGATATTAGCAGTGCAGAGGCTGAGGCAGAGGCCAGCGGCTGGACTGCACAGGGGCCTGGAGATACTGCCACCTGCTTCTGCCTGCAGACCCCTGAGATTCTATTTGAATCTCAAGTTCAAGTCCTAAGGGCCCGGCTGCTGCCTTTCCTCTCTGTTGCCTGGCAGCCACCCGGTTCAAGTGCCCTGTGTCTCCCAGGCTGCTCCTCCTTGAACGAGCTTCCTGCCTAAGGAATCGCCGTGCCTCTCCTCTCTAGGGTCGAATCAGCCTCGTGGTGCCGCACACGAGGCTCCTGCTGACTGCGTAGTGAGGAGAAGACAGGTGGCCCTTGGGGCCCGATTCCCTGGGCTTGAGTCCTCCGCCCACTACTGTCTAGCCACATGGCTTTCAGATGATTGCTTTGCCTCTCTTCAACTGCATCATCTCACCTGTAGAGCAGGTAGTTACCTGATTGGGATGTCGTAAAGGTTCCGTGAGCTACTGCTTAGGAGAGTGCGTGGCACACATGTTGGCTGCCGATCAGCCTGCACCTCCTGGTCTCCCCCTGCCCCTGTACGCAGGGGTATCTAGGCCAACCTGGAGCACCCCAGATGCTCCCCCGTCTTCTCATGCCCGGGTACCTTCGCCCAAGCCACCCCTCCTGCGAATCTACTCTCCCCACCGTTCTTCCTGGGAAAATCTTAGTCATCCGTCAAGTCTCAGCTCAGATGCTGCCTCTGTGTCTGCGAAGAACTTGAACTCTCCCAGGACCTGCTGGGGGCTCCCCCGGAGCCTCTCACTCGGGTCCTGAGGCCAGAGTCTCGTGTTGCGGGAATCGCCTGTCCCTGGGCCTTCGTGCCTCCAGGGCCTGCGCCTGCTCCCAAGCAGTTTGAACAACGCCCACCACCACCAGTGGGTCCTGGGGAACAACCAGCATGTTACAGACGTAAGTTCTCCCCAAATTACTCTGTAACTTCAGTGAAATCCCAGTAAAAACTTAATAAGAGTTCTAAAAATGTAGCTTTATGAGCTAATTCTAAAAGTCATAGGGAAGAAGCGAGACGCACAAGAATAGCCGAGTGAATTGACACAGTTTGAGGAATGAGGAGAACAGCCCTTCCACTCCGGACATTTACAATAAAGTGGGAGACACAGTGAGGTCGCTGTGCGGACGGGTAATCCAATCAGCAGGACGGAACCCCAGAAGGCCAGCGCACGCTGACGGGGAGCTTTCTGGCAATGGGAAAAGACTACTGTACCAGAATGGTTTGGGGGCCGTGGGTTGGGGACAACGAGTTTCCTACCTGGGAGAAAAGTGAGACTAGGAATTGTGTTCGTGTTGATCTGCTTCCTGAGAATGTCATTTATCCCGGGTGTTTTCATCCGTGGAAGGTGGGGGCTGGGGTTTGAATGTGGGCTGCGCCCTCTGAATTTGGCAGCAGGAGGTACCTGGAGGCAGACTTCAGCAGGGACGACGCCCTTCTCCGTCTGGAGGCCCCGGTTAGTTCCTGTAGGAGGAGGCTCTGTCAAGCGAGCCTGCCCCGCGTGCGTCCCCTCCTGAGTCCCCCGACCCTGGCTTCTGAAGCAGCACCAGGAGGTGCTGGTCCACACTCCCGCACTGCCACGCCTCTCTCCTTTATAAGTGGCCCAGTCTCGGGCGTCCTGTTTCGGGCCAGGCCAGTGTGTACAGAGGCCAGAATTGCAAGGGGGTGGCGAAGGGAGAGGCTCTAGGTTGAGCTTACCAGGCCAGCTTCCAAAGCCGCCGAGCAGAACGGAGCCACCACGGGACACGATGGCTCTGCTGGCTCTGGCTCTGACGGGTGCTGAGGTGTTAGAACAGCCGGCGTTTCTCCCAGGGCCTCCTGCGCGTTGTGTCTGCTCAGGTCCTCTAGGGAGCAGGCACGAGGTGGAATTCCGAGGTCAAGGCATTGTTTGGGAGGGTGCCTAGGAAAGAGACAGGGAAGAGGGCCCGGGGACAGTGGGGAAGCTCCTGGCTGCGAGGTAGAGCTGACAGTAGTGGGAGGAATGGGAGAAGGAAGACCGGCTAGAACGAGATTCAGGGAAAGGTCTTGACCTTGACAAAGATTGCTCACAGGGGAGTCCCAAGGTGGGAGTGGACTCCGTGTTCTAGTCCCCCACCCCTTTGTCAGTCATTGGCTCCAGGCTGGGGTGGCCGGCCCTGGAGGCATCCACCTGGGGTAATCGCCATTACACCTGGAACCCCAGCTTCGAGAGAATCTCTGCGTTTCAGGAAGACACACCAGGACAACACTGATACGAATATGGAGCCAGCCAATACCTGACACCCATCTTCCACGGACCCCTGCCCCACACCACGTGCAAGGTATAGTTCAGGTGCATTAGAGTGCAGGTAAAATAAAACCTTGTGCAATTATTAGAAGAAAATACAGGGACCTATTCCTATAACCTTGGAACAGGAAAGCTCTTTCAAGAAATGTATACAATCTAGAAAATATAGAAAGATTTTAAATTAGTTTTTACTGATTTCTACGATGTGTTAAGAAAGTAATTAGTGCTGACACACTCAATGGTAAGAAACTGAGTGTTTCCCCTTAGGGTGAGAAGCTACACAAACACGTTGCCTTTCACCAGTTCTGCTGAACTGTCCTGAGAGACCCAGCTAGTGCAATAGAAGAAGAGAGAAATAAAAGGTATACAGAATTTGGGCCGGCGCCACGGCTCAATAGGCTAATCCTCCGCCTGTGGTGCCCACTGGCACACTGGGTTCTAGCCCCGGTCGGGGCGCCTGATTCTGTCCCGGTTGCCCCTCTTCCAGTCTAGCTCTCTGCTGTGGCCCAGGAGTGCAGTGGAGGATGGCCCAAGTGCTTGGGCCCTGCACCCCATGGGAGACCAGGAGAAGCACCTGGCTCCCGGCTTCAGATCAGTGTGATGCGCTGGCCGCAGTGCGCCAGCCGCAGCGGCCATTGCAGGGTGAACCAATGGCAAAGGAAGACCTTTCTCTCTCTCTCTCTCTCTCTCTCTCACTGTCCACTCTGCCTGTCCAAAAAAAAAAAAAAAAAAAAAAAAAAAAAAAAAAAAAAAAAAAAAAAGGTATACAGTATTGGAGGGAAGAAGTAAAATTACCTTTGTAGAGAACATATAGAAACTTCCAAAGGACCAAAAAAATGTCAGAACCAATAAATCTGAGCAGGCTGCAAGATATAAGGTTAATATACAAAAGTCAGTTGCTGGGCCGGCGCTGCGGCATGGCAGATAAAGCTGCTGCCTGCAATGCCAGCATCCCCTCTGGGCGCTGGTTCGAGTCCCAGCTGTTCCACTTCTGATCCAGCTCTCTGCCGTGGCCTGGGAAAGCAGTAGAAGATGGCCCAAGTCCTTGGGCCCTTGCACCCATGTGGGAGGCTCAGAAGAAGCTCCTGGTGCCTGGCTTCAGATTGGCACAGCTCCAGCTGTTGCAGCCAATTGGGCAGTGAGCCAGTGGATGGAAGACCTCTCTCTCTCTCCACCTCTCCTTCTTTATGTAACTCTGACAATCAAATAAATAATAATAATAATAAAGTCAATTGCTTTTCTGTATTCCAGCAACAAATAATTGGAATTTGACATTAAAAATATCATTCACATGAGCCCAAGAAAGAAAGCAAGGCAGGATGCTTTAGGTGTAAATCAAATAACATATATACAGGATATAGACGAGGAAAACTACAAAATGCTGATGGATAAAAGAAAACTGATACTAGAGAAATAGTCCATGTTCATGGATAGAAAAAAAGCTCCGTGTTGCAAAGAGGTCATCCCTTCCCAACATGATCTATGGATTCAACACTCTCCCGATTAAAATCCTAGCGAGATAGTTTGTGGAGTTCAAAACACTTAAAGTTTATACAGAGAGACAAAGGACCCAGAATAGCCGACACGATACTGAAAAAGAGCAAAGTTGGACGATCGGCGCCGCCTGACCCCAAGGCTTGCCGCACAGCCACAGGGGCCACAGGCATCAGGACAAGGTGGCGCTGGTCAAGGAACGCACGGGTCAGCGGGGGGCTCGCTGCTGTGTAGAATACAGAGCCCAGAAGCAGAGCCGCGTGGATCCAGACACCACAAATCTAGGGCAGCAGTGTTTGGCAGAGGGGCCAAGGTAATGCAGCAGAGAATTTTAAAATCCTGATTTATTTATTTTCTTTTTTTTTATTTGAAGAGCAGAGATACCAGAGATAGAGACAAAGAGCATCCACTCACTGGCTTATTCTCTAAATGCCTGCAAACAGCTAGGGCTGGGCCGTACCAAAACCAGGAGCCAAAACTCAGTCTTGCAGGAAGCCAAGTCCTGAGCTTCCACCTGCTGCCTCCCAGGAGGCAGATTAGCAGGAGGCTGGAACGAGAAGTGGAGCCAGGACTTGAACTCAGGCACTCCTGTGTGGATGCAGACATCTCAAGTGATGCCTTGACCCATTCCAAAGATAGTTTTTTCTTTTCTTTCTTTTTTTTTTTTAACAAAGGTGCTGGAACATTTGGATGTAGGCATAGAAAAAAAATCAATGAATCTAGACACCACTTTTATATCCTTTGCAAAAATTAGCTCAAAATAGGCCACAGGCCTAGTTATAAAATGCAAACTCTGTAAAATGTCTAGAAGGTAACGGGGGAGAAAGCCCAGGTAATGTAGTGATGACACCTTCAATACAACACCGAAGGTGTGATCCAGGCAAGTAAAACATCGCTAACTGGAGTTTCACTAAAATTCAATTTCTTTTGCTGGGTAGGCATTTGGGGAGCCAGGAACTCCATCTGGGTCTCCCACAAGAGTGACAGGGACTCAACCACTTTTTTCTTTTTAAACATTTGTTTATTTATTTGAAAGGCTGAGTTACAGAACGAGAGGGAGAGATGGCGGGGTGGGGGGCGATCTTCTGTCCACTGGTTCACTCCCCAGATGGCTGTGACAGCCAGGGCTGGGCCAGGCCTAAGCCAGAAGCCAGGAGCTTCTTCCAGGTCTCCCACATGTGTGGGCCCAAGCACTTGGGCCATCCTCCAGTGCTTTCCCAGGCACATTAGCAGGGAGCTGGCTCAGAAGTGGAGCAGCCGGGACTAGAAACCAGTGCCCATGTGGGATGCAGGCAGTGGCTTAACCTGCTATGCCACAAAGTAAGCCCTAGGACTCAACTACTTGAGCTGTTATTCCTGCCACCCTGGGTGCAGGTATCTGGGGAGCAGGCCAGAAGAGGAGACATTTCTGTCTCCCTTTCAAATGGGTGAATATAAATAAATAAAAAGTTAAAATATTGAAATGTTTTGCTCCTAGAAGGACACAGTTAAGAGAATTAAGACGAACCTCAGACTGGGAGAAAATCCTTGCAAAACACAAGTCTGATGAGATTTGTATCCAAAATATAGAAAAGACTGTTAAAACCCAATTTACAAATGGGCCAAAGATCTGAATAAACACCTAACGAAGACACAGAGATGGGAAGCAAAACACATGAGAAAATGCTTCTATCTCGTACGTCTCTAAGGAATCTCAAATCAAAACGCTGGGATGGCATTGCGCTTCCGAAATGACGAAAGCCCCCAACACTGGCAACACCACAGGCCGGCGAGGATGTGGGGTGCCGTGAACGTTCATCCACTGCTGGTGGCAATGCCAAGAGTCGTGGTCTTACCACACAGTCCAACAACTGTGAACTGGGCATTTGCCAAAATGACTCAGAAATTCTGTTCACCCAAAAACCAGCACACAAATGCTTATAGCCGCTTTGCCGTAGTTGCCAGTCGTTGGAAGCAATTAAGATACTCTTCAGTAGGCTGAGTGAATAAACACACTGTGGTGCACGGGTGCGATAACACATTATTTGTCGATGAAAAGAAAGGCGTATCAAGCCACGAAAAGGCGCGGCGGAAACGTAAGTGCACATTACTGAGTGAGGAGAGCAGCGTGCAATGGCTACCTGTGGCTGATTCCAGCTAGGTGACGTTCTGCTAAGGGCAAATCTGTAGCGACAGGAAAGGGATGGGTGGTGGTTGGAGGTTCCGGGAGAGTGGGAGGGCGGGAGGGCGTGTGACTGGGTGACGGGGTGTCTGTGTGCTACTGTGACGGTGGCTGCCTGACACTGTGCGTTTGTCACTGCCCACGGAAGTATGCAGCACAGAGAAAGAACCCTAGAGTGGACTATGGACTTTAGTTAATATTAATGGATCAGTGGTGGCTCATCAATTGTAACAACTGGACCGTACTAATGCAAGATGTTAATAAGAGGGGAAACTGGGTGGGGGAGGAACCGTGCTAAAGCAAGATGTTAATAAGAAGGGAAACTGGGGGGGCGGGAGGGAGAGGGGAGTTTGGGGCCAGGTGGTGTATAGGGACTGTCCGCTGAAATTGTCTGTAAAGCTAATACTGTCCTAATAACGTCTGTTAAAATTTGTTACAAAATTGATACACGTGGAGAGCAGAGGGCAGTAAAGCAGCCACACTGCTGGTTTTCTCAGATACCTCCAGGCGTGCAGGCGTCCCACGCAGTTGAGGGTTTGTCCCTCTCAAAAGGGTCTTGGCTTGAGCGACAATTTCCCTGATCACCGCAGGCGAAAGGTTGCTCATACAAACGTACACAGAACCCCCATAAAGCAAGAAGGGCGAGGTAACCAGGAGAAAAACGGGCCGGAATAAGGGACGAGCAGGGACATTCGCTAGCTAAGGCTCCGGGACGGAGACGGAGCGTTGGGCGGCTCAGCAGCCGAGGTCTATTTTCACATGGTTTTGGGCACTGCAAGTCCAGGATCCAGATGCTGGTGGGGCTGGGGTCTCCGGCGTCCTCTGTGTTTGGCTCGCGATGGCCACCTCTGCCCGGTGCCCTCCAGTGGCCTTTCCTCTGTGTGCGCAGCCCCGGGTGGACACGCCCCCTGTCAAGGACACTGGACACAGCGCTGCGTTGGCCTCATTCTTGCTTCCTGCATCTCGAAGAGTCCCTGACTCCACAGGCAGCCACATGCTGAGATTCCTGGGCAACGTCTGACTTCCGTCTGACACTCAGCCACAACCATCGGCCATTCACAGGAGTCCAAATGGTGACTGCATGCGTGCCGATATGGTGAGCATCCCAGACCCCAGCAATGCGCAAGGCAAGGCAGAAATGACGTCCCCTCCCCCTACCTGGGTGGCAGAAATGACGTCCCCTCCCCCCACCTGGGTGGCAGAAATGAAAGATGAAAGGGCCGGCACTATGTTGTAGTGGGCAAAGCTGCCACCTGCAGTGCCGGCATCCCATATGGGCACCGGTTCTAGTCCCGCTGCTCCGCTTCCGATCCAGCTGTCTGCGGTGGCCTGGGAGAGCGGTGGAAGATGGCCCAAGTCCTTGGGCCCCTGAACCCTTGTGGGAGACCTGGAAGAAGCTCCTGGCTCCTGGCTTCAATCGGCGCAGCACCTGCCGTTGCAGCCAACTGGAGAGTGAACCAGCGGATGGAAGACCTCTCTCTCTCTCTGTGTAACTCTAACTTTCAAATAAATAAATAATTCTTTAAAAAAAAAAAAAGGAAAGAAGAGGGATTGCACCCAGGATTGGTGGGGATTTAGGGAAATGCTGATGTCGGGACCAATCGAAGCAGCTTTTTGGGAGAACTCCACTAAAATGAAAATCTTCTCCTTGGATCCAGCAGTCCCACCTTCCTGACTTGATCCTGACAGATCATTTCCTAACGCGCTATTATCTTTATGTGGGAACTTTCTCGATTCCTTTAGACTCTGAATCCAGTCGGGGGCCCTTTGTGAGATCGGTCCTTCGTCTCCGGTTCCTCAGTCAGCAGAACGTCTCTGCTGGCATTTGACTCCCTCCCCCAGCTGCTGCGTCATTTCTGTCTGTGAGCTCATCCTCAGCATGACTTGGTCTTTAAGACTCCCAAGGGTCATTCACTCTGCCCCCTCCTCCTCCTCCCGGGGGATTACCCCTTCTGATCCTCTGTGGTCAGAGCTTTCTGCCCCATTTCTGGTACCTACAAGTTTTCTTTTTCTGGAGTTTGGTCTTTGTTGTGTTTCAAAATGAACTTTAAACCATGCTGTAACATTTTGCTATTGGGGACGGGTTTGGGAAAGTCCCACATCTGATTAGATTTTGGTTTGGATTAGATGTCTTAATAGATCTCCCATGGCAGACAAACTCTTGAAGTCAACCTTCAACACCTCCCCCCCTCCTTGTTTTTCTTTGTCTGGAATGATCAAGTTACTTTGGAAGACGCTGGACTCTTGTAGACTGAGAAAAAAGTGGCATTTGAGGGTTGCAAGCTGTGCCTGCCTTTTTGGAAGGAGAGCCGAGCTCGCTTTGTGCAAGGTGATCTTTGGCTTTGGAAGGTGCCGCCTCTGTCGGCCCCGTGAGCCACTCGACGACAGAGCAAGGGCCTCCTGTGCTTCTTGGCGAGTGTGGAAAAGCAGGGACGGTGCCCGCCAGGAGATGGCTTCGTCAAAGATGTTCCCACCGAGGCTCACGCCGTCTCCAACACTCAGCGTCTTTGCTGAATTTGTCTCTGGGGGATTTTGTTCAGCGCAACGCCCCTCTCCTAGTTTGGAACCCGTCCAGGCCGTGTCAGGGATTGCAAAGCTGTGTGTGTCCCCCGGAATCAGTGGTTTGCACGAGACAAGGGGCTGGGCTGGAGAGTGTGGGAGACAAGGGCTCACTCACTTCCTCCTCTTGGATGGGCGACCACAGCTACGCAGATGGCCCAGGCCATACCTGGACCTGGGAGATGCTGTCCCCATGAGGGGCTGCTGTAACCTGGCCTCCCAGCTTCCTGGCGATAGGTGCTTGTATCAGCCTGCCAGGAAGAGGCCAGTGCTGGGGCAGGAAGGGAGAGCTGGGGATGCAGATCTCCCGTGTGCGTGGGAGGGAAGTGACTTCCTGGGGCTGTGCGGTCGGGTGTGTGAGTGTTGGTGTGTGTGGGAGTGAGAGAGTGGGTGTGGGTGTGCAAATGTCAGTGTGCATGCATGTGACGGTGAGCATATGTGAGCACGCGAGTGTGTGAACATGCGTGAGTTTGTGTGTCTATGAGTATGCTAGCATGTGAGTGCGTAGGTAGGTATTGTGTGTGTGAGTGTGTGTGTGTGAGGGGATGAGTCTGTGTCAGTGTGTGGCTGGGTATGAGTGTGTAAGAGTGTGTGTGTGTGAGGGGATGAGTCTGTGTGTCTGTGTGTGGCTGGGTGTGAGTGTGTAAGTGTGTGTGTGTGAGGGATGAGTTTGTGTGTCTGTGTGTGGCTGGGTGTGAGTGTGTAAGAGTGTGTGTGAGGGGATGAGTCTGTGTCAGTGTGTGGCTGGGTGTGAGTGTGTAAGAGTGTGTGTATGTGAGAGAGAGAGAGAGAGAGAGAGAGACTTAGGCCTGGGACTCTAAGAAAGTGATGTGGCTGCTGTGGGAGGAGACTCGTGCTGAGGGGCAGGGGCCCTGAGGACAGGAAGCTCGCTTCTCTCTGGGCCACGCAGTCTCGCTCAGGAAGGTCACAGATGCGTGCTGGGGGCTGGGGACCGCTCCCCTTTCTCCCCTGGAGGTTGCAGGACACCTTGTTAGCTTGTCTTCCGCTGTGGGGCAGAGAAAGACAAGGTCTGCCCTGTGCTCCAGGAGGAGAGAATGAGGCCACTGGGCTCCGGGCAGCCCCGGCCTAGGGAGCCTGGGGCTGGGGCGCGGGGCTCTGCAGGCCCTCCCAGGACCAGCCCGTGGCGCTCAGGCCTGGGGAGCCCCGGCAGGCTCGCAAGCAGCACAGATGCCACCCCCCCCCCCGGCATTACATCGAGGGAGAGAAGCCCGAATGCGTGCCAGCTGCCGCCTCGTCTGTCTGCCCAGCACTGCGGGAACAGAGCCCCTCCTTCCCGCGGGGCACCTGTTCGTGTGGTTTGGCTACAGCTGCTTGCCATCCTCTCAGAGACAGGAAGTGTGCTGGGGACCAGGTCAGGCCACCCGGAGCCCCGGGCCTGGCCAAGGTGCTGCCTCGGTGTCAGGGTTGTGATTCAAGTTTGCCCCGAGCAGGTGCAGCTGAGGACCTTCCAACAGCTGCTAGGCACGGCCGCCTGGTTCAGAAGGCTGGTGGATTCCCCGTGCCCGAGGTTTCCTGCCCCACACAGAGCCCGCCTCTGTTGAGCCCCCCGTCCTCCTCCCTCCCTTCCTGCCCCCCCCTGAGGCTCTTTGCCTCTCCCTGTCTCAGGTCAAGGTGAATGTTCTTTTTCTTCAATTTCCCCAAAGCCATGGTAGCCCAAGGCACGCGTAGCATGTTCCCCTGCATGTAACTGGGAGCTGCTCTGCATCTTTGCACAGAAAACACCTTCAACTTGGGCACCAGAGGTTCCCTTGGCCGAATCCCCCGCCCCCGCCCCACCAGCCATCTCGCTCCCCCAGGTGCCTCCTGGACTGCCCCCAGCACACACAGAGCCGGACTCCCGGCCCCTCTTCACTTCCCCTCGGGGGTAGCCCAGCCCCACTCCCTGCTCCAGGCTGTCTCTGGGCCAATCTCTGGCTGCTCGAAACCCGCTAAGAACCAGCTTCCAAATGGCTTCTACCCTGAACACATCAAATTCTTGGTCCTTTCCTCCTTCCCCACCGGTCTCCCCAGGCAGGCAGAGCCCCGTCATCTCTTCCATAGCCACGATGCCACCCCCTTGGCGGCAGAAGTGGCAGGGATCTTTATTGACTGTTTAAACAGCAGCCTTCCCCTCCCTGCTGCCCAGGTGTAACTGTAGCCCAGAGCTGTTTGCATCTGCACCACCTGCCTCCTTGGACCATCCTGCCGCACCTGGATCCATCCCTCACTCATCAGCGCTTCCTAAAACCCACCTAGAAGAGCCTTCTCGGAATAGCCCAAGCCCTCATGCCCCCCTTCTCCCTGCCTCCCAATTGGAGGACCAGCCAGGGGGTGCCTTGAGCCGTGGGAAGAGCCTCCTCTCCCTCTTCCAGTAAGGTCTGAGGCACTGCTGCTTGCCTGGGGTCCATCCCGAGTGCTGCTGGGCCTCCCTGTAGCTGAGGGGCTCACGGTATTGTTGGAAACATCCTCACCTGTCCGTTCAAGAGATGAACTGGGACTCAGGACGTGCAGCGAAATCGAGACTGTTAATGACTTTGCAAGGTCAGGTGTCTGATGAGTAGGCACGCCCTAGCAGTTACTGCAGCCGATTTATATCCCAGCGGGCAGGCCTCTCCCCCGCCCTCATTGGCTGAGTACTAGGGGGTATACAATCTCCCAGGTCGCCACCCAAGTTACAAAGTTACCTTCTTCCTTCTCTGTACTTTATAATTTCTTCTCCTGAGTTACCTACTCCGGAACATCCAGTTTGCCTAGTGAGTTTTGCCACGTCTGTAAGTCAGCTAACAGTAATTTTCCGTTCTGTGTTGAACATGGACCAGGAGACATTTTCAGACCCAGTCCCTGCCCTGGCAAGCCCTTAGCTCCCAGCTTGCGGGAGAATCGTGCCCTGGCTGCTCCTGAGCTCCACCGTGTGCCCAGCCCTGGAGGGAAGGAGGCGGGCTGGAATTTGGCCTCCCAGGTGTTGCACACTGGCTTACACCCAGCTTCCCAGGCTGGTCCTTGGTCAGGGCAGCCTGGGGAAGAGCAAGGTGCCTTACCCTGAGAGGCAAGACACAGGCCCAGGCTGGGTCTGTTCCAAACTCACTTGAAGCCGTGGGCAGCCCCTCCCCCTGTTCTAAGCACCATGAAAAAGCTGTGGAGGAAGTTTTCAGTAGTGGCCTGATTCTATCTGAGCTGTAAGTTTGCAAGATGGCACTGCCTCTGTGAGGGGAATGCCCAGACCTGGGCTAGGTGGGGAGGCCGTGTGGGTGTACAGGAGGGAGGGAAGATGCCTAGGACTGGGAGGAAGCAGTAGAGACAGATAAGTGGGCATGGAGCTACATGTGTTTTGGAGGGGTAGTTGTTAGGCCTGCTTGGAACACCCATATCCCACAGGCAAGACCCTGGGTTCAAGACCCACCTCTGCTTCCAATTCCTGCTACTACAGATCCTGGGAGGCAACAGATGATGGCTCAAGCACCTGGACTCCTGCCACCCATGGGAGAGGCCCAGATGGAGTCTGACCCAGCCCTGGCTGTTGCAGGCATTTAGAGAGTGGTCCAGTGAACAGATCTCTTTCTCTCTCCCCAGCTCAGAGGGCAACTAAGTTAGGAGCCTCCTGCCTCCCTCCCAGGGACTCTGGGAAGGGAAGAGCCAAAGGTGGGAAGCCTGAAGCAATGGGGGGAGGAGGGAGGTTGGCTTCCTCTCTTGCCTTGGGGGGTACATGGAACACCCCAAAGTCTGCAGCCTCCAAGCCCTTGGAGTTCCTGACTAGCTGCCGGGTCCTGCAGCAGCGAGGGAAGCAGAGCCCAGTGGGCCGGGCCTGCTGCCTCTTCCAGAGGCCTGGGGGCTGATCTTCTGCCTCTGGGCTCCACTGGCCAGGGCTGGCAGATGGGGGCGGTTCAATGGGTTGCACCTTGTAGGTGATTGGCACTCTGGAGGAACAGAGATGGGGCGGTGGGGGGGGGGGGTTGATCCTATGAGGCAGGGGAAGAGGGAGGACAGCCAACAGGCCCCTGTGAGAGGGGCTGGGCCTTTGCTGCCTCAAATGTAAATGTTGCCCCGGTGGCTGCCAGGAAGGGAGAGTGGCTGATGGAAACCACGCGTCTCCCAGTAAGTGGGAAGAGGAGCCCTGCTTTGTGTGCGGCGTGTTGGGGGTGTTGCCCTCGGCCTCCTGTGCAATGGAAAAAAGCTCCTGTTTGAAATAATACAAAGTGAAGAGGCACTCGGAGACAAACCACATTTTGCAATTAAGTAGTTTACAAGGTCAGTAAAGGAGGGACAAAATAAAGCAGCTGGAAAAAGCCTTGCTCAGGACCAAAATTTGCCTACAAGTTCAATGTTACAGTCGGCACGGTGACGCAGGCATGTTGCGTGGCTCAGAGAAGGAGTTGCCAAAATGATGAAGCTCGTCAGGGATGAAGAAGCTGTAAGTTTTGGTGCAGGGACTGCATTTTCTAGTGTTTGGAAAAAAGAGAGCGATTGGTTTTTTATAATGCAAACTATCATTTTCTACTTTTTCCAAATCCATGCTGAGGCGAGCTAAAATCAGAGATGCAAACATAACCGCTGTTCACTTGTAGTCTGTAGAACAGGACTCTGGTTTCTTTAAAAAAATGTTTTAAATCTATTTGAAAGGAGAGAGAGACACACAGAGAGACAGAGACAGAGAGAGTGAACCTTGGTTCACTCCCCAAATGCCAACAGGCAGATCTGGGCCAGGCCAAAGCCAGGAGCCAGGAGCTCCATCTGGGTCTCCTACGTGGGTGGCAGGGGCTGAATCCTTGAGCCATCGCCTGCTTCCTCCCAGATTCGCATTAGCAGGAAGCCGGAAGCAGAAGTGGAGCCATGGCTGGAACTCGGGCGCTCCACCATGGAATGCAGGTGATGTCCCACGCCAAACACCTGTCCTGGGACTCTTTTTTTTTTTTTTTTTAAAGATTTTTTAAAATTTATTTGAAAGAGTTACACAGAGAGAGGAGAGGCAGAGAGGCAGAGAGACAGAGAGAGAGAGAGAGAGAGAGAGGTCTTCCATCCGCTGGTTCACTCCCCAATTGTCCACAACGGCTGGAGCTGTGCCAATTCAAAGCCAGGAGCTTCTTCCGGGACTTCTACACGTCTGCAGGGGCCCAAGGACTTGGGCCATCTTCTACTGCGTTCCCAGGCCATAGCAGAGAGCTGGATGGGAAGTGGAGCAGCCGGGTCTTGAACCAGTACCCATATGGGATGCCGGAGCTTCAGGCCAGGGCGTTAACCCGCTACGCCACAGTGCCAGCCCCTGCCCTGGGATTCTAATGTCCGCACCCAGCACTCAGGTTCCAGCATAATGTGGCTCCCACTGCCCTTCCCTGCATTTTCTCCCCTGGATGCTGCTCCAGCGCTGCTGCTCGTCACTCTGTTTGCAAGCTGCCACCCACGGGAGTCCTTGCTTCCCCGGGGATGCCCTCCGCCTCCTGGCTCTGTGGAAGAATGGATATCAGTTTGCAGATCCCACCCATCCCCCTGGTGATTTCCATTCAAGTCTTTTGCATGGACTGTAGGTCTCAGATGAAACTCTCCATCTTGACATCTGTTTTCTTGGCCCCATTCATCACTGCTATTTTAGAGTGTGTATCAGATAACTCCAAGATCTGGATCACCTACGGGGCTGTTTCTATTATGGAGATACTTTTTGGCTCTGACTGATGTTATTTTTCATCATAGAGGATTTATTTTTGCTTTCCGGAAGGCAGTTAGCGGAGCGGAAGGTCATTCTAATCCGGTCTGGGATTGAGCTGGTTGGGAGCTGGCTGTCAGACCTGGAGAGGCTGATCTGTGTCCCGCTCACCTTTCTTCCTGAAGCACTGGCTTCTCTGGGCTTGTCACGGAAGGCCTGGTTTGTCTTCCAGAGCCTTCCTCTCGGGTGGAACTTCCATTCCAAGTTTGTCTTCCGAACCCCGTGAGATTGCCCGGAAGTCTCTTCGCTGAGCTTTGCTGCTGGTGGTAGGGATCGGGATCCGGGTGGGGGCAAATCCTGGAAGGAGACAGGGTTAGGGCGGGGCCACCCCAGCACATTTCTCTTCCCAGAGACCTGGGCCCTCGGCTCCGGCTTGCCCTGTAGTTTGAGCTCCAGCTGGTCTCCCAGCCCCGAGAGAACTGCCAAACCCTTCAGCTCAAGGGCTCAGCTTCCCTACTTTCTGCCTGGGGTTTTGCCACGTGGTCCCAAGCAGCTCAGGGACCCGCATGTGCCGCATGGGGAGGGGTGGCCCTGACCGTCACCTGGATCCCTGGGCTCGCCTGTCCCCACTGCCTTCGAACAGATGGCTTGTGCGTTTTGCCCCGCTCCTGCTGGCCTGGGGGAGCGGGGGAGCACTGATTTTCCAGGAAGTGGAAGCCTCCATCTGCTCTGTAGAATGTGAGCTCCAGGAGGGCAAGGCTGTGTCTCTGTCACCTCTGTGATCTAAGTGTCATCTGGCCCTGGACACGTCCACGTGTCTGTCAGAGCCTAGTGCTCTGTCCTGTGCTCTTGGTCCCACATGCCCTACTCCATGTGGCTGTCCCTCAGACACCCAAACTGACCACACCCGAAGTCTTGTTCCGCCACCTAAGTCGGCATCCCCTCCATCGTCCTGCCCTGGGGTTGCCATGACGACTCCAGCTCCCTGCCTGCCCTGCCTAGAGTCCCGGTGTGGCCGAGCGGCCCCAGAGCGTGCCATGAAGTCATGCCGCTGCCCTCGTCCAGCGGCCACAGCCTTGTCCCCGCAGTGTCCCCCCGGGCTTGCTCAGCAGTCTCCTCACAGTTCTCCCGGCGCTGCACTGGCCCCCGGCCAACGCGTCACCCTATCCGCAGAGCGATCCCTTGAAAACCAAAATCTGATGATGTCATTTCTCGGCAGAGCCCCTCCATGACTTCCACTGCTTTGAGCAGAAAGCTTGGGAGCTAAGCCTCACGGAGCCCCGGGCCTTGCCCGCGCTGCCCGAGCCTCCTCCCAGACCTGTGCACCCTGGCTGTGCCCTTGCTCTGCACACTCCTCTCCAGGCCTCCCCCCAGCCCGCCACCTGCCAGGCGAGGCCCCTCCTCCGCGTCTGCCTCTCTGCTGCCTGTCCGTCAGCTCGCAGCTCAGGCCCCCTTCAGAGGGGCTTCCTCGAGCCCTAGAATGGGACAGGTTGCCCTGTTTATCTGCCGTCCTCGTGTCCCTCCTCCACTCCTTTAAGAGCTTATTTATTTATTTGAGAGATAGAGTTACAGATAGAGAGAGGGAGAGACACATAGAGAGATCCTCTATCCACTGGTTCACTCCCCAAATGCCCGCAACAGCTGGGATTATGCCAGGCTGGAGCCAGGAACCAGGAGCTCCTTCTGCGTCTCCCCCGTGAGTGGCAGGAACCCAGGAACTTGGGCCATCATCACCTGCTCGCCTCCCAGGCACACCAGCAGGGAGCTGGGGTAGAAGTGTAGAATAGGTAGGACATGAACCAGGCTCTCGGATAAAGGATGCCGTCTTCCCAAGGGATGGCTTAACCCGCTGAGCCACAGCACAAGCTCTGTAAATAGCTTTTTGAACAAGAAACAGAAGACAGACAAGGACAGCAATGGCCATGGGGCAGAAGGCAGTGTTGGCAGCACAGCAGGGAGAGGACTGGCAGGTCTCGAGTGTCTGGGCAGGACCACAGAAATGAGAGCCTGCAGTCCTCTTCCTGCTGGGTGGACAGCGCCCGCCAGGGAGCCCGCAGCTCCGGGTTCCAGCCCCGGGCCTGACACAAGTCAGCACCGGTGGCGTTTCTGTAATGCTTCCCAGTCTACGAGGCATCATAGGAGAAGGGGTCTTAGACTGGCTCCACGGCCTCCAGCAAGTGGCTTTTAGAGGCCTGTGGGGAGAGAGGAGGTGGGGACCCGGCTCCAGAGCCAGCTACCCTGGGGAGGGGAGGGGCCGACGAGGTATCATTAAGGTTTGTCTGTGGAAGTTTGCTTAGACTTGTTTTCACTTTAATTAACTCTGCCTCTCAAAGTAAACCTTTAATTAACATGTAAGAATGATGCATCTTTATGTGTATTTGAAAACATACATACAGTGTGTAATGACCCAATCAGAGTAACTGGTATATCCAGCAGGCATGTATCACTTCTATGTGTTGGCAAAACACCCCAAACCCTCTTTCTCTAGGAAATTTTAGAAATAAAAACTGACAACGACTCCATCGGGAAGAGAGGTTTGGTGTCAAACAGCTGCTCCCCACTTTCGGCACGTCACTGGGGGGCCCCAGCAGCCCGCAGAAGCGGACCCTAAAATGAGGACTTCCGGGGGGCGGGTGGTTTGGGAGCTGACCCCCGGGGGCAGGAGTGAGGGCTGGGGAGAGCAAGGTGAGAAGCCCAGGTGGCTTCCAGGTGAGCCCAGGTCACCCGTGTGTCTCGGAGCCTTGACAGAGGAACCACAGAACCTCCCAGAGCTGGCATCCAGCGTGCGGGGGGCGGGGCGCCTTTCTCCACCAGCTCCCGCCCCCTCTGGGAAGGTCACCCCCAGGAGAGTCATCGCCCTGCTGGGCTCTGCTTGTCTGCAGGCTGAGAATGTCACGGGGAGAAGCTTTTGGGGCAGAAAACAAAGACTCAAGGGTCCCCAAGCCACACGTGGGCATTGGGAGACGGACGGAGCACACGTGGGCTGGTCCACGTGCCAGTGCCTGCAGTCAGGCTATGATGTGGGCCGCCAGGGGCCCTGAGGCACGCTGGGAAAGCGCAGGGTCACTGCTGTCTGGGGCCCAAGAACCTGCGCGCTGCGGTCTCCTCCCCTCCCCCCGCCCCGCCTCTGCTCTCTGAATGTCAAGGCCTCTCCTTCCTGGGGAGCTGGCTGGAGTCCTGGGCCACTGAAGGTGGCGGTGTCTGTCCGGCTGGGGACAGTGAAGCCTTGAGAAGAAATATAGCTGTCAGCCCGCGACAGCACGGCCGCACGCTGTGACGGTGGCAGGGCGGCTGTGCATAAAGGAAAAGCCTTGGCCATGTCCGGCTTTCACCCTCCAGCAGCGTGAACGGGAGGAAAAAAAGAAAAAAAAAGAAACAGCATCCTGTGGGAAGGCGGGGCAGGAACACAAAGATTTAAATCTCAAGGTACTGCCTGTCCACGGTCTCCGGCCTGGCCTGCTGGCCTGCGCCTGCCTGGGCTGTTCCACTGGCGGCAGGGGGGAAGGGGTCCCCTTGATCTCTTTATCCCAGCCAGGGCTTCGCCAGGCCACTGAGGTCTCACTGGGGCTTCTGGGAGCTCCTGGGTTCCCTGCCTGTTGCCATCAGCCCAGGTCATTCCCGCCCGCTGCGCACCTGCCCCAGACCAGCACCGCACTGAGAGGGGGGCTGGCCTGCATACTTTTTCTCCCAGTCTGCCCTGGAGGCTCCTAGAGAATGCAGAATGTGCCACTTGGGCCTGCCTCTTGCCTCACCTAAGGAATTTAGAAAATCCTCTCTCCAGGGGAAGTTGCTAGGAACCCAAACAAAAGTCCTGCTGATGTGCAGGGCCATAGCTGGGTAAAGACTTGGCTGGAGCCCCCGGGCTACAGGCCTCAGGCTAAGGACAGAGTCGTGCATTCTGTCATCAACACAGTCCTTTAGTAATAGCCACGTGCACCTACTATGTCCCAGGCACTAAGTTAGGCCTTACACACCCCTTGGAATTCTTCAATAACTGCTTTGAGATATTACTGACATACCACACGATTCACCTTTATGAAAAATAACATATATTTATTTATTTGAAAGGCAGAGTGACAGAAAGAGAGAAAAAAAGAAGTTTTCCATTTGCTGGTTCACTCTCCAAATGACTGCACCAGCTGGGATTGGGCCAGGCCTAAGCCAGGAGCCTGGAACCTGGAACTCCATGTGGGTCTCCTATGTGGATGGCAGAGGCCCAAGCATTAGGCTATCCTCCGCTGCTCTCTCTCAGGCACATCAGCAGGGAGCTGGATTGGAAGTGCAGCAGCTGGGACTTGAACGGGTGCTCCGATATGGGGTGCTGACGTCCCAGGAAGTGGCCCAACCTGCTGTGCCACTGCCCCCCCCCCATTTACTCTTCTAAACAGTGTCACACAGGGGTCTTCCCTCCAAAGAGACCCTTGTACCAGCAGCAGTCACGGCCCAGTGTCTCCTTTCCCCAGCTCTTGGCAGGCAGCAGCCTCACCTTCTGTCTCTGCGGATTTGTCTGTTTCAGACATTTTATATAAGGGGCCTTGAAGGGTTCATGGAAAACAGAATTTAAAGGCAACATAACATCCATCAAGTTCAGGACACTTTTGCACATGGTGGCCCCAGCCATTTGCCCCATCCCTGAAGGACTGAGCGTCCTGGGAATTTAACCCCGTCGAGGCACTCCTTTCTTAGGTTATTAACCGAAGAAGCGCAGGTGCCTTTTAAAGACTTTTTTTTAAGGTTAGGAAAGGAAAAGAAGTCAGAGGGGGCTGCCTCAGGACCCCAGGCAGGTGCCTAGCAACTCCCCCAGCAAAACCCTCGCAGAACTGCCCCTCTCCTATGAGAGGACTGAGCGGGCGCGTCCCCGGGGTGGGGTGGGCGCAGGCTCTCTGGGGAAGCTCTCCCGGTGTTTTCTGCTGGAGCCTGGGGTGGCCTTCTCAAAGCCTCCTCTTGATAAGCAGAGGAACTGCTCTTTGGCCCTCCAGAAATTCAGCGAGCAAAATGCCTGAGCATCCCCTGAACACTGTTGCGAGGAGCTTTGCTCCTCGCCTGTCCACCTTTGCTCCCACAGGGCCTCGTTCGCCTCTTTGCTGGTGCTTTGTCTTCGGGACCCCAGCAGCAGAGCCACGTGTCAGCTCCTGCTCCGATTCTTTGTAGAAACGCTTCCGGACTTTGATGCCACTTACTGCAAGTTTCCACTGAACACTCGGCTTGCCTGGGACAATAGTTTTGGCATACTCGAGCAGAGAGTCTGTGCCACTGGAATTCTGCGTCCAGAATCGTGTGAGCAGAACCAGCCGGGGTGTCTGTGGCGCTGGCTGTTTGCTGTTTCTGCCATGAATCGCCTGTCCAACTAGAGCATGAGCACAGTTTTGTCCTGGTGGGTCGGGGCAGGTGGTATGCCAGTGTGGGCTTCATCTTTAACCTCGCCCCGTCCCTTCTTTTTTTTTTTTTTTTTTTTTTTTTGACAAGCAGAGTGGACAGTGAGAGAGAGAGAGACAGAGAGAAAGCTCTTCCTTTGCTGTTGGTTCACCCTCCAATGGCCAGCGCGGCTGGCGCGCTGCGGCCGGCGCACCGTGCTGATCCAAAGCCAGGAGCCAGGTACTTATCCTGGTCTCCCATGGGGTGCAGGGCCCAAGCACTTGGGCCATCCTCCACTGCACTCCCTGGCCACAGCAGAGAGCTGGCCTGGAAGAGGGGCAACTGGGACAGAATCCGGTGCCCCGACTGGGACTAGAACCCTGTGTGCCAGCGCCGCAAGGCGGAGGATTAGCCTAGTGAACCGCGGTGCCGGCTGCCCCGTCCCTTCTTAAAACGAGTTTTCCATCTGTGTGCATCTGACTTCTTTGAGGCGCTGACCCCATAGACTTTTCATAAAGCACCAGCGATTTCACCATTCTTCCACCCATCTTCACCATAATCGTAAATCTGATGTTCGTTCTTGCTTCGAGCAGAACCCACGTTGCATTGTTAGGGGCTCTTTTTTAACTGATGTCTTAGTACCTCAAGCGAGGTCCTGTTCAGACGTACGAAAGCAAGTTAGGATGTGTTTCCTTTGGGGCAAGAAATCTGTGACTTTGTTAAGACCCTCTCCGTGGAATCATGCAGCACGTGGCCTGTGGCTGGCTGCTTTCACGCAGTGTGTTCTCTTGCCTAGGCTACCATGAGTGATCTTGCGTGTCTTTCTCTTGCCCAGTAATATCCCATCGTATGGAGCTACCGCATTTTGTTCATCCATTCATCAGCTGATTGACAGTTGAGCATTCTCACTTCCGGCTATTCCTGAACGTTCTTGTAAGAGCTTTCGTGCGGCCACGCTTCCAGTTCTCGCGGGGACATGTCTGGGGCAGAATTGCTTGGACATCTGGGAACTCCGCTGAACATCTTCAGGAACTGCCGGTGCATCCAGAGTGGCTGCACAGGTCACATCCCATGGACCGTTCCCTGCCTCTGTCCTCTTGCTTGAACGGCCAGCCCAGGGCAGGTGCGGGGGAGGGGGAATCTCCTGGTGTTTTTTTTTTTTAAGATGTATTTGTTTATTTGAAAGTCAGAGTTACACAGAGAGAGGAGAGGCAGAGAGAGAGAGAGAGAGAGGTTTTCCATCAGATGGTTCACTTCCCACATGGCTGCAACGGCCGGAGCTGCGCGATCAGAAGCCAGGAGCCAGGAGCTTCTGGGTCTCCCACATGAGTGCAGGGGCCCAAGGACTTGGCCATCTTCTACTGCTTTCCCAGGCCATAGCAGAGAGCTGGATTGGAAGTGGAGCAGCCAGGTCTTGAACTGGCGCCCAGATGGAATGCCAGCGCTTCAGGCCAGGACATTAACCTGCTGCACCACAGCGCTGGCCCCTCCTGGTGATTTTGACTTAGCACTGGGCGTCTTTTCCTGGGCTCCTGGTATGGTCACAAATCTTCTTGGGAGAATTGTCTGTTCAAATATTTGGCCCATTTTTTTTTTTGGTACACTTATTGGTCTTTTTATTGTTGTGCTGTAAGTTCTTTACATATTTTGGAAACAAGTTCTTTTTTCCACACCTCTTGAAATGTAGGAGAGACATGAGTCAGGCCACGGTTGTGGCTGGCTGCAACAGACTGAAGAGTTCACTGCCAGGTGACAGAAACCTCGCGCAGACCACATTCCATCCCCTGCCGAGGGTTCACAGAGGGCAGAGTCTTGGGGGGCACACACAGAACTGCCCCTCTCTGGAGCCTGCTCACTGCCCAGTTACACCTCTGAAAACCCTAGCGGATCGGAGCTAGAGAGCTGCAAGGGGCGCGAGGTGGGTAGGATGCCAGTCCGTTAGTGCACAAGGGGAGGGGAGTCTTTCTTTTCCAAGGAGCAGGGGCTTTGCTTTCTTAGGCAAATGAGATGGTACAGGAAAAAGGGTGCTGGAATTGTAACGGGTATGCAAATGTAAGGTGAGGTTCTCATTGTTCCTGCTGTTGCCGCTGGGAGCCAATTAAAATCCTTCTAGGATATCACAGAGCTGGGGGGTGAAACTTCAGCTGATTCTGTGTGTGTGTGTGTGTGTGTGTGTGTGTGAGAGAGAGAGAGAGAGAGAGAGAGAGAGAGATTTGTGATTTCTAAGCATATTCCGTTACCAAATATATAACCATTTACTTGCTGTTTTTCTTTAAGTCAGTTCCTATTTCTTTTAACTAAACACATATTTATAAAGGAAACTGTACATCCCAGCCAGGCATGCTGGGCCCGCCTCCTGTTCGGAGTGGAAGGCACGAGAACGTGGCACTGTGCTGGATTCAAGCTGGCCCGGCTCACTGCTCCGTCTCTCTGGTCTCGGCTCCCGGGGCCACCTCCCTGGAAAGGAAGGCTGCCAGGATCCCCAACCTTGTGGGTTTTCCATGCCTTCCCCCTCTGGGTCTCCCACCGTGGCTGAGTGATGCGGGCTGCACGGGGGCAGGGAG